>NC_072385.2:34806480-35431730 GCF_028885625.2 Pongo pygmaeus | reverse complement strand
GAAAACAGGTGAATAATGAACTCTTATTTGCATTCTTTTCTTTACGAGCTAGCTTTCTTACAAAATCTTGAATTACGTCAAGTTTTTACTCGCTTGTTTGTTTTACATTACTCGGAAGGTCATGATTTAGGGTGCATTTCCTTACTCTAGCAGTCCCTTAGTGAAAAGTCTGAGTGGTCTTCTGGCATTTTCTTTTTAATAGCAATTTCAAGTACAGGATTGCTGAAATGTAGAATCATTTTTGAACACGTGCCCTAAGGCCACAGGACAATGAAGAACATTTTGAAGGAGTCGATAAAATAAAAATAAAACCAGCACTACTGTTCTTTGGAAAGCAATAATATTGCTCTCCGTGGCCTGAACTCTCACCTTGCCCTGTTTTCTCACCTGCAAGCAGAAGTCCCCTTGAAACTGGGGGAACTCAGGACCGAGTACAGAGATGAGAAGCACTTCTGCCTCGCTGGGAATTTTTCTCTGTGGAAAAGGGTACCCTTTGTATCAGAGAATTTGCAGACACTTCTTGCCAAGGATGTTTACATCGTTATTTTGTCCCACAAAGAATTCTATGATATTCGTGATTCGGTCAAACTATCCCCTTTGCTTCCCACAGTTGCACTCCTTGTAGAATACAAAGAGTTAAGATGATGTTTCTTGTTGTAGAATTAATCAGATTCATATTAGCAGTAGTAAATGTCATGTTGGCACCTTTTCCTTCTCACACATTACAGTTTCAAGTCTTTGCTATGAGGAAATAATGAAGTCAAGATATGCAGTGCCATACACTGTGCATCTTTTTTGTCAGGCTGCATAAGAAATGAATTGTATCTGCTACTAAGGGGGTCAGAAGAGCAGCGAGTTAAGAAGACTGCTTAAAGAAATGACATGTCAAAGGAAACAAAAACTTATTTTTTAGTACTTTCGAGGTGGATTGCCTTTTTGGAAATAAAATGTTCACAAATATCCCTATGTGATAAGGCTTGGTTACATTTAATTGCCTCTTACCAAGCAGCTTTGAAGTTCCCACAGCTTACTTATTGAGATCAATAAAATAAAAACGACCTCCTTGGCAGCATACTTGAGCACTGTCAGGAGAGGGAAATCCTTCCCTCTGGTATAGAATATTCAAAGCAATTTTGAGTTTTGAGGTCACCCATTATAACCAAGTAATGTTTCAGGTACCATAAGGAAATATCAGGCCCTGCATGGGATCATAATCGCCATCCATAAATAGCTTCAACATAAGGCAGGTGGTGCAAATTACTATAATAGAGATATAAGCAATTTCCCGTGGGATGTCACAAGAAGAAAGGAAGGTTTAACTTCAATAAATTATTGCTTAAAAATAAATAAGGTGATCATCTCTGTAGTCAGCTCTGTTCAATTCACTTACCTTTGTCCAGGCAACTAAATCCTATAAGTGGTTTTCTCATGGAATGCTATGAGATTCAAGTGAGAAATATATATGAAAAGCATTAAGTGCTATCAAAACACAAATAAATTGTGTCTAATCAACATCGTTTTAATCACTACTTCTAAATATCAGATATTGTAGACCTGAAATAAAGAGATCCTTCTAGACTAGAGCTACTCACTTGTGGTGTGCACAAATTCCTTGCAGACTGTTAAAATCAGATCCTGAGCCAGTAGGTCTGGAATGCAGCCTGAGATTCTGCATTTCTAACAAGCACCCAGGTGAAGATTATGCTATTGGTCCTCAGATCCAACTTTCTGGAGCAAGGCTGGAGGCTTTCTTTTGGGGAAGGCCCAGGTTTTGCTCAATCTTTGCCAACAGCTTTGACCCTTCATTGTTTCTGTCCAACAGTTACTAGAAGTCCTTCCCTATAAACCACTGCATGTTCAAGTAACTCAGTCTCCCACGATGTTTGGTCCAGTAACCAAGCACCCTGGCTCACTGAGTCTTGGAATGATTAGGATTTGGAAATGCCTCCCAATTGCCCCATGGAATTCACTCATTAGATTCTCTTACGCCCGGTATGTTCTCATGCAATAGTCTCCTTTTGATCAAATCTTACCTACAACACCTCATCCTGTATTCACTTACCACATCTGACTTACAACTGTGGTAACGATGCTTAACATGTTTCAGGGCCACTGTAACTGTAACTCCAGGAGTTACAGCTCCCCTTGTATTTTACACAAATTCTATGTGAGTTTTGCTCTAAAAGCAGGCACCATTTTCAACATGAATGGTGGCCTTTTGAGTTGTACAATGACTCAGTACTGTAAAGGGATTTTAAAATTTACAAAGTACTTTCCCAGAGAATAATTTATTCAAACCCTGAAGCAGCCTTTTGAGGCAGGAGTTGAGCTATTATCCCCATTTTTCAGCTAAAACAACTTTGAGAGTTCAAGTAAACTTTGGGGAATTAAGTCATACAGATGGGAATAATGAAATAAAAATGTACAATCAAATCTCCTGCTTCCATCCTCTCCCCATGTTTCATCATCTTCATGCCTCTACTTTCCACGTTTCTTAACTAAAACAGAGAATGGATCCCAGCAACAACCATGACATATTTGAATTAAATCACTTTTATTGTCTCAACCTTGTTTTATCCCATCAGCATTAGTCACCTGACAATGTTTGATGTTTCTAGGAATTGAAAGGTGTTCTTTTTCAGTTTGATGTGACAATTTAACTTCATACATTTATCTCCTCTACTTCCCTAGAAATAACACTAGCCTAAGACAAGATACTATCATGCACTGCATAATGTTGGTTTACTCAACTATGAACTGCATATACAACAGTGGTCCCATGAGATTATAATTCAGCTGAAAAATTCCTACTGCCTAGTGACACTATAGGCATCATAAGATTGTAGCACAATTACATTAAAAAATAAATTTAGTGGCCGGGCGCAGTGGCTTATGCCCGTAATCCCAGCACTTTGCGGATCACAAAGTCAGGAGATCGAGACCATCCTGGCTAACACGGTGAAACCCCATCTCTACTAAAAATACAAAAAATTAGCCAGGCATGGTGGTGGATGCCTGTAGTCCCAGCTACTCGGGAGGCTGAGGGAGGAGAATGGTGTGAACCTGGGAGGTGGAGCTTGCAGTGAGCTGAGATCGCGCTACTGCACTACAGCCTGGGTGACAGAGCAAGACTCCATCTCAAAATAAATAAATAAATAAATAAATAAATAAATTTAGTGTAGCCTAATGTACAGTGTTTATACAGACTACAATAGTATACAGTAATATCCTAGGTCTTCACATTCACTCAGCACTCACTCACAGCCTCACTCAGAGCAACTTCCAGTCCTGCAAGCTCCATTCATGATAAGTGCCCTATGCAGCTGTACCATTTTAAATCTTTTATACCACAGTTTTTATTGTATCTTTCTTATGTATAGGTATGTCTGGATACAAAATACTTACCATTGTGTTATAATAAAGTAGGCAGTGCAGTAATATGTTGTATGGATTTGTAGCCTAGTAGCAATAGCCTATACCACATAGCCTAGGTATGTAATAGGCTGTCCCATCTGGGTGTGTGTAAGTACTGTCTACAATGTTAGCACCATGAGAAAATTGCCTAACAACAAATTTCTCAGAATGTATCCCCACTGTTAAGTGACACATGAGTATTTTTAGCATTAGGGGAATATTTAAACCTAGACTGGCATCTCGAGGAAGGTCTCCTACACAATTCTGAATGATACAGCACAGGTAAGATTGGAGTGAAGGAAAAACTGGCTAATTTGAGTCTTACATTAAGGCGAAACTAATGTCGGCCATGGAAATGGATGGTAGGGACCCGGAGGGAGGTGAGAGCAGATCACTGGACAAGAAGGGAGGAGAACATATTGAATCTCCCAGATTCCCAGGAAACCCCACAGGCACTAAGGACTGGGCACTCTGAGGAGTAGGCCCTCAGCATTTACTGCTGGGATGCACCTGGTATGGACAGCACAGAAACACAGAGGCTCGGCTGCACTGATTTAATGGCGGGCATGCAAGCCAGCGAGGAAGTCAGCTGTGACTAGGCTGCTACTTCAAACTAACAGCACAAAGAGTCGATCTGGCCCCCGTTACAGCTTACGTCGCTGGTGACCTCCTTTCTGATTCCTGGCAGGCCACAAATGCTCATTAAACTTTTCCCTTTTCTCCTGATTTCTGCTTGAAAGAGTTGAGTAAGAATCCACCCAATCTCAGGTAGAACCGTTTCAAGTGGTTCAGATGACAACACATGGCTAATAAGGACATCCTTTCTCAATAACTATGAAAGTTAAAAACAGTATCATTGGACATGTAATGTGTTTAACTGTTCAAATCAGAAGGACAAAGATAGATTATGACAATAGACTTTCAATATACATGACAGGCAAAAGACTAACTTCTTAACTATACAATTGATTATAAATTAATAACCAAAAAAATCAAACTTCCAGTGAGAGGGATTAGAAACCAGAAACTACATACCAGGATATTGCAAATAACAAGGAAGCAGCCACAGCGTTATTGATATCCGAGAAAGAAGCATACAAAGAAATATATTACACACTCAAGATTAGAACAGTCATGAAGATTTGACCACCAAATAACATCATGAAGGGCAATTTAAATTTTAAAAAAATTGAAAATTAAAGGAAGGTTTTGACAACCCCCTCTCTATCTTTAACATTTAAAGTAGATAAAAAATAAATACGGGTTTAATAGACTTGCTTCAAACTTTGCAGTTTACAGATAGAAAATATACATTGCCTTAAGAAGTAGTTTAGACAATTTAAAAAAAATTCAATAAGCATTTGTTGAGCCTGTACAATGAGCCAAGAGTTTACATATTATTTATTCCCTAAAATAAGCCTGTGATGTAGCTGTTACCCTAGATTTACTGATAAGAAAACTATAACTGAGGAAATAAGAGATTATTTAAGGTAATGTGATAATTAAAGTGATAGATTCCATTGCACTCGTAACTTTAAAAAAATCTTAATCTTTCTTTTTTTGTGGATCAATTTTAAACGTATAGAAAGTTAGCAAAAGTAGTAGAGTTGTACAGTTCGCCTATACCCCTCAGCAAGCTTATCCTAAAGTTCACAACTTACTTAACAATACTAAAATAATCAAAACCAGGAAACTAACATTGGGGCAATACTATTATCTAAAGACCTTATTCAATTTTCACTTGCTTTTCCACTAATGTCCCTTTCTATTCTGACAACCTAGGCAGGACCCTGCTTTGCTTTTCTCCTGGGGCCTCTTCAGTTTCTATTTGTTACTCATTCTCACCTTGGGTCTCATGATCTTGACACTTTCAGAGAGCATGTGGTCATTTGTCTCATAGAATGTCCCTCAGTTTGGATTCATCTGATGTTTTCTCAGATGGGGACAGAGGCTATGCAGTTTGAACAGGAATACCAAAGAGTGATGTTGCTTCTTTCTCAGTGCATCTTACATCATAAGGTTCATGACATGCATATGTCTAATTGTTGATGAGGTTGACTTTCATCAGTTAGTTAAGGTGCTGTCTGTTGAGTTTCTCCACCTATAAAGTTCCTATTTTCTTTTTCTTTCTTTCTTTTTTTTTTTTTTTTTTTTGAGACGGAGTCTTGCTCTGTCGCCCAGGCTGGAGTGCAGTGGCGCGATCTCGGCTCCCTGCAAGCTCCGCCTCCCGGGTTCACGCCATTCTCCTGCCTCAGCCTCCCGAGTAGCTGGGACTACAGGCGCCCGCCACCACGCCCAGCTAATGTTTTTATATTTTTAGTAGAGACAGGGTTTCACCGTGTGAGCCAGGATGGTCTCCATCTCCTGACCTCGTGATCCGCCCACCTGGGCCTCCCAAAGTGCTGGGATTACAGGCTTGAGCCACCGCGCCTGGCCTATTTTTCTTTTCTGTTAAGAAATACCTTGGGAGAGATATGTAAAGACTTGCAAATCCTGTTTCTCTTCAACTATAAAACAATTTTTAAAACTTGATTATTTTCCAAGCAGCAAATATTCTATAATATGTAGATGTTATACCTGTCACAATCTCTGAGAGAAAAAAAAATCCAACAATATTACAATAGTCACCCCAAATTGAAATTTATAGAAATAATACTCTATTTTAGGGAAAATAAGTAATTAAACTATCATTCCAGATTATTATTAAAAAGTAGAATTGAGAATGACACATTTCCAAAATTAATTATCAGCATTACCAAACTTAGAGGAAAATTCATATCTTTAAATTTCAATTAATTAATTCAAGAAAGGCTTAGTTTTTTTGCTATGATATTCTGAATACTACATTAGTAGTGAACAAAACAGGCATGATCTCTGCTATATTGATAAAGATGAAAATAAGTAAATTAATCCCTCATCTCAAGAAGCTCTAGTGGAAACCATTAAGTAAAGCCAGGGAAAACAGGAAAAAAAAAAGAAATAAATAAAGTAGCAAAATGAGAATTAGTAAAATTAACAAGTAGATGATAAGGCCAAGTCCTTTCCTCTTGAAAATGAAGGCAAACATATGTCAAGACTAACCAGAAAAGTCACCAACAGCATAAAATACACAAACTTAATAAGGAAAGAACAAAATTTCTCTTAACTTAGGGGAAAAATTAACAAATGATGTAGACAGAAAATTCATAAAAGAATTTATAAAAATAGCTGATAAACATGTCTAACTTCAGTAATAATTAAAAATTACAACAATAAGATAATGTTTCTCCTCATCAAGGTTATATTGAAAAAGGACTGGAGACATCCAGTATTCACAAAGTTGAGAAAAGAACATGTCCACATGTTGCAACTGTGTTATTGATTCAATACTTTTGATGGAAATTTTTCTTATAATTACATGAAACATTCTTTTTCTTTCTTTTTTCTTTTTTTTCTTTGAGACGGAGTTTTGCTCTGTTGCACAGGCTGGAGTGCCGTGGAGTGATCTCAGCTCACTGCCAGCTCCGCCTCCCGGGTTCACACTGTTCTCTTGCCTCAGCCTCCCGAGTAGCTGGGATTACAGGCGCCTGCCACCAAGCCAGGCTAATTTTTTTTTGTATTTTTAGTAGAGACAGGGTTTCACCATGTTAGGCAGGATGGTCTCGAACTCCTGACCTTGTGATCCACCCACCTCGGCCTCCCAAAGTGCTGGGATTACAAGTGTGAGCCACCGTGCCCGGCCGATTCTAAAATATATTTGACCTATCTCTGAGAAAGCTAAGATTTTACTCTAAGGATATAATTATTCATAGGCACCTGGGTGTGGTGGCTCACACCTGTAATCTCAGCACTTTGGGAGGCTGGAGTGGGTGGATCACCTGAGGTCAGGAGTTCGAGACCAGCCTGACCAACATGGTGAAGCCCCATCTCTACTAAAAATGCAAAAATTAGCTGGGTGAGGTGGCACAAGCCTGTAAACCCAGCTACTCGGGAGGCTGAGGCAGGAAAATCGCCTGAACCTGGCAGGTGGAGGTTGCAGTGAGCCAAGATCACATCATTGTACTCCAGTCTGGGCAACAAGAGTTAAACTCTGTCTCGAAAAAAAAAAATTATTCATAGGTTTAGAGACAATAATATTTATCGCAGTTTAGTTCATAATAGTGGAAAAAAATAGAAATGACCTAAATATCCCATAGTCAGGAAACAGATTAAGTAAACTGATACATTTATGAAATGAAATATTATGTATGCATAAAAAAATTGTATAAGAGTATTAGTGATGGAGATATTCACAAAATATTTCATTATTAAAGCTGTTTTTTCAGATATTTTTAACATGAGTTTCATTATAGTCATATTTAGTATTAATTTATACATCAAGAAATGTATACAGAAGTTATTAAAAGTGGTTAACACCATGAAGAAGGATTATGGGTGATTTTTACTCTCAGCATCCTACCCCCATGATAAGTTCAAACAGGATTTGAAATATATATGTGTGTGTATAAATATAATATACATTTATATCTGGTTTTAAAGTATTAATCAAGCTGTATCAAACTGGCTCTACTTCTAAATTCTGGAAATCCTTTTAACTTGCTCTCTCACCTTTTCAACTATGCAACTTAGTCTTTTTGCTGTTTCTTTTTTTTTTTCTTTTAAGAGGAATAAAATAGTGCTTTAAATAATCCATTTCTGAATTCTGAATATGGGTTTTAAAAAATGTAACTGCTTATCTATTTCCCTTTATTGCGCATTTGTACATATTACATATTTGCCTTCTATTTGTGCTTTCTTCATCTTGAACTTTCCCTTAATGATCATCTATCAAAACAGTCTTTTGATTATTGACAGCTTCCATATTCTCACAAACACTCAACAACTTCCCTCTCCTATTTCCAGCAAGTTTAGAAACTTGATGGTTTACACGGTTCAGTGCTCAAGGGCTCTTGATTTATCATTTACATTACCTTTTGGACTTTTGTTTCCTTTCATACTTTTTCTTATTTTACATTTGAGTCCTTTAATTCTTCTCGGCATTTCTTTCCATTGGCAATACAGGCTGCTGCAGCAAGACACGTGATCACAGGCCTCTCTTCCCACACTTGATTAGCTGGTAAAGTTAGAGAAATGGCGCAATTACTATTTTAGGTGTTAATTTTCGTTTTTTGTTCAAATCATAAATAATGGATTCTTAGCACCTTCCTGTCATCGTCCCTCTGTGCAGCCAGACCCTGGGGAGTTCCCTCGAGGCCCTGGCTAATTTACCAGCAGGGCAGCAGCCTGAGGGGGGCGCATACTTGCAGAATTCAGAAAACTGGAGAGTTTTCAGTCCTGGTAGAGGGGAAACAAAGCACCTAGTAATAATTTTATTAGTGAATAACATCTGAGACAAAATAGAGATATCTTTACATCAAATCAGCCAGGTATAAAATGAATTGGAAAAGTAAACAAAGATTTAGATACTCCTCAAATTCCAAACCCAGACAGAGACATACGGACTTCAGCACAATTTTCCTTGGATGGGTAATTCAGGCAATCAGTTTTGTCTACTCGATTTGTCACTAAAATAGGAAGTTATGACTGGAAATCTCAGCATAAAGGAAATTTTCTTTTTATCACTTCGCTTAAAAAAATGTGTTGTTGTAAATCATGCTGGGATACCTGGCAATGGCATGACTAATTTGTGTGTGAAAAGTAAATCCTGTCTCATCCAGAATCCCCATGACAAGGATATCTAAATTATTTTCTTAAAGAAGAAATCAGGGCTTAAATTCAACTCCTTGATAACTAAACATTCCAAAGAATTTAAATTTCAGGAACTTTCAGTTCCAGTTCCAGTTGCATTCTAAAAACTGTTTATTAAAAACTGAAATCAGATATTTTCAAATTACTAAGAAATTCTTTTCCTATATTTTGTTGTTGTTCAGGAGTGTCTTGAGTCTCTGCTTTGAGCCTATCTCCTGTTTAACAGCCTCCCAATTGCTACCTCTAGGCAGTGAGGACAGGATAAACGTGATCTAGTCTCTGCATTTGAAAAGCATACATCTGAATCATTTCTTTACCCAGAGTTGTTTCTATTTCCCTTTCATCTCAATTTCCTCACTTGTAAAATAATGTCAGTTGAACCACACTGTTCCATCTCTCTTTGGTGACATCCTAGAGAAGTCATTCTCTATGTGTTTGCAATTGGAACACTATTCCTCATCCAAGTCTCTCTCTAAGGAACCTGTAGCTTTGTAGCTAAAAGCATGGACTTCAGAATCTGGCAGAACTGAATTTAGATCTCAGTTGTTTCTTACTGCCATGAGACCCTCAACATCAGTCTTGACTTCCCTTTGCCTCAGTTTCCTTTTCTGTAGAGTAGTCATAATACCATCTACTATATATAATGATTCAGAGGGTGAGAGGCTGAGCACAGTACCTATCACAAAGCAAGTGTTCAATTAGTAGTAATATAGTAATGAGTGTCAACCCATGTATTTCAAGACTGAGGACGAAAAATCGTGATCTTTTGTTTCAGTAGCTTGTTCTACGAATACTGTGATGGATTAAGTAGTTGATGAAGTTTCTAACTATAAACAGACTCTTCCCCCCACCCCCTCTTTTTTTTTCGAGTCGGGGCTGGAGTGCAGTGGCACGATCTCAGCTCACCGCAACTTCCACCTCCTGGGTTCATGCCATTCTCCTGCCTCAGCCTCCCAGGTAGTAGGGCCTACAGGCGCCCGCCACTACGCCTGGCTAATTTTTTTTCTTTGTATTTTTAGTAGAGACAGGGTTTCACCATGTTAGCCAGGATGGTCTCGATCTCCTGACCTCTTGATTCACCCACCTCGGCCTCCCAAAGTGCTGGGATTACAGGTGTGAGCCACAGCGCCCAGCCTTTTTTTCTCTTAAATCAAAGTAATACACACTGTTTGTAAGAGCCAACAAATTAGTTTGTCAATTGGTAGAGAGAACCCTGAGCAAGAGTGAGAAAAAGTAAATTTTAGTTTTTTCATTATTTGACTTTAGGGAATTGACAGGTACTCTCTTGATCTCCTTTCTAACATGAAGAAGTGAAGCTAGATGATTTTTATGGACCCTTCAAGCTCCAACATTGAAGGAACTCTGGTCCTCTCAGCAGGGTGGTTTGTAGGACTAGGGACCTGCGTACGCACCTTGTTTCAGTTCTCCATCTTCAGCCCCAAACTCAAGATCTGGCATATCATGAGTGCTCTTCAGTTCATGTTTGTTGAAACCTCCATGGGTATGGAGGGGTCCCAATAGCAGCAGATACTGGGTAGATGAACTTTCCCTTTAAGTGAAAGTGGGGCTTGTTGTTATTCAAGGAACAGGGGATCCCTTCTGCATAGCACCACCAAACCTTCAATTTCCTGTTAAATAAGTACATTCTGCCTCATGGACAAGGCCTTGTGATGACCACTATTTTCAATTCTTGTCCTACCAGTATTGATGATTGAGCAACAAGACCCAGTGGCATTCCTCACGTAAATCTTTTCCAGAGAGAATTTTGCAGGACTTTAATCTGTGGAATGTTCTTAGGTGTTATGTAGAGGAAGGGTTCCTTACACCTGTTTGATTCACACCATACTAAATAGCATTCAACAGTTTCTTTGTGCTGACTTCTGAGAGCCTTAATTGTGCTCTTAGTCACTGGGAAATCACCCAGTGTTTGAAAAGGAGCCTTTGGAGCATTTCTCTGAATTCCTTGGTATATATTTTAACATTAATACCAGCCATCGCCAGTGTTCTTGCACTCATTTCCTCTGCATTCATCTTTGAATGATGTGGGCAGCTCAGAGGTCATGATTTTTGGAACTCAAAATCAACTGGAAGCAAGTCCGTGGATTTGGTATCTTCAGGGGGCAGCAAAACTGTTTTTCCTCATGGGGGCAGCCATGACCTCATCACATGTGAGCATATATTCTCCACTCCCATTGTGTCCACTTGTCCTGCTGGCATAGGAGGTGTATAGGAGAAGCATCTTTTCTGGTAGTTTACTGGTGGTTGAAGGATTCAGATCTTAACCCTCATCGCCAAGTAAGTGAAAGAGAGATATTTTCCTATAAAATTTCAGGAGATGTGTTATATCTTATTAAACTACAATGGGATTCTCTCTTGGAGCTAACTTTTATTTTTTATTTTTTTTAGAGATGGACTCTGGCTCTATCACCCAGGCTGGAGTGCAATGGTGTGATCTCGGCTCACTGTAATCTCTACCTCTTGGGTTCTAGCAATTCTCCTGCCTCAGCCTCCTGAGTAGCTGGGATTACAGTTGCACACCGCCATGCCCAGCTAATTTTTCTGTACTTTAGTAGAGATGGGATTTCACCATGTTGCCCATGCTGGTCTCGAACTCCTGAGCTCAGGCAATCCACCTGCCTCGGCCTCCCAAAACCCAAAGTGCTAGGATTACAGGCATGAGCCACTGTGCCCAGCTGGGGCTAACTTTTCAAAGACACTTCAAGGCACTGTGAACTGGGTCTGTCTCTTTTTTGTTGAAGGTCTTGCTCTACATAGTGGGAAGCTTAGGGCAAGGAGAGTATTGCCTGTGTATACATATATCATAATAGGAAATCATTTTTTTTCTTCTTCCTTTTTTTTTTGGAGGCAGGGTCTCATTCTATCATCCAGGCTGGAGTGCA
The DNA here is from genome assembly GCF_028885625.2 of Pongo pygmaeus. NCBI lineage: Eukaryota > Metazoa > Chordata > Mammalia > Primates > Hominidae > Pongo > Pongo pygmaeus. Next base: position 35,419,689 of record NC_072385.2, on the reverse strand, counting down.
GTGGCGCGATCTCGGCTCACTGCAACCACTGCCTCCCTGGCTCAAGTGATTCTCCCACCTCAACCTCCCAAGGAGCTGGGATTAAAAGTGTACCCACCACACCTGGCTAATTTTTGTATTTTTTTTTTTTTTGTAGAGATGGGGTTTTGCCATGTTGCCCAAGCTGGTCTCAAACTCCTGAGCTCAAGTGATCTGCTCACCTCAGCCTCTCAAAGTGCTGGGATTATAGACGTGAGCCACCGCACCTGGCCATTTGTTGTCTTCTAATCCTGTATTTCTAAAAAAACAGAAAAGGATTAAATCTCACTATCTTGCTGAGTAAATCACGTTTGCATTCTGGTTGGGCAAAGATTACAAACTGGGTGCGGTGGCTCAAGCCTGTAATCCAAGTGCTTTGGGAGTCCGAGGTGGGCAGATCACTTGAGGTCAGGAGTTTGAGACCAGCCTGGCCAACATGAAGAAACCCTGGCTCTACTAAAAATACAAAAATTAGCCAGGCATGGTGGTTGGTGCTTGTAATTCCAACTACTTGGGAAGCTGAGGTGAAAGAATCGCTTGAACCTGGAAGGAAAAGGCTGTAGTGAGCCGAGATCTCACCACTGCACTCCAGCCTGGGGGACACAGTGAGACTCCATCTCAAAACAAACAAACAAACAAACAAACACACACACACACAAACACACACACACACACACAAGGTTACTAAAGAACTTTAAAATACTGAGGGGGAATGTGTTTCCAAGAAAACTTAAAAACCTGCACATCATCTGTTCATTCAAAGAAGCCTCTTCCTGACATCCCACTTCCTTGTCAGCTCCCTGCTGCTCTTCATGAGTATTTCACTGACGTTCATGAAGAATTTACTGTATGCAAACATCGTGCGGGGCTCTGGATACACAGAAATAATAAAATGCCATCTTGAACCATGAGGACCTCAGAGCCGGAAGGGGGCAACGCATAAATTATAATTCAACAAAGCAGGAGCATATTTACTGTGCTGAAGGTGGGAAAGGCAGTGATAAGTGAACTACTTTGTGCAGGCGAAAGGGAAACTGTTTAAAATAAATGGAACTTTCTATTAGAAATTTTCATTAATGTGGACTAGCTCCTAAAAAATACTAAAGTAGGCCAAGTTTGCTCATGGTGTATTTCTCCTTTTATTACCTGACTTGGACCACTCCACATACTACCTTCTCCCAGTGCCAACTCATCCAGGGCCCCAATTCTTTTGTTATTGCTACGATCTGAATGTTTGTGTCCCCTCCAAATTCATATGTTTAAATCTAATTCCCAGAACGATGGTATTAGGAGATGAGGCCTTTGTGGGGTGATTAAGTCATTGGGTGGGGCCCTTATTAATGGGATTAGTGCCCTTATAAATGACACCCCAGAGAGACAGCTCTTTCCCTCTATGTGAGGACACAGCCAGAAGATGGCTGTTTATGAGCCAGAAAGTGGGCTGATCGTCATCAGATATTGAATCTGCCTTGATCTTGGGCTTCCCGGCCTCCAGAATTGTGAGAAATAAATATCTGTTGTTTATAAACCACCCAGTCTATGATATTTTGTTATAGCACCAGAACAGACTAAGGCAGCCACATACTGACCTGAGACCCTGGTACTTCTTCCTCAGGAGAAGAGTGTTAAGGCTGCCTTCGTTGGTAAGTGCCCTGTGCCCTCTGCCATCATTCCTGGGTAGATTACTTAGAAAAATTACCTGCCCAAGATTCTTCTTTCTCCAGAGTCAGGTCTACTGGGCCTTTGAGACTGCTTAATATCTGTATGCCTACATACGTTCATGAGCTAAGGAGAGATGGGAAAATGAAAGATCTTCTCCTCTTCCAACTTTTGGGAGGAAAAGTCCTTGCCTTTAATCAGGGATAATATTTAAAATGTTTAACAACCATTAGAGCCAGGCCATTGACCATTATGAAATGATGACACCCACTGGGCTTGAGCAAGGCACTGGAGGCAGGAAGCTAGACTGGTTTCTGGAAGCTCTCGCGTGGGGCCAGAGCACGGTTGTGGTGGCTGGGGTGCCTTGTGGGATGGCTGTTCCTGACTTCAGTATTTAACTACTGGTATGCCTCTATTGGGGTGTGCCTGCTGAGTATGGGACATGTTTTATGATGGATAAATGTTTTGATGTCTTGGCTCAATAAGGGAACACAGAGCTTTCTATTGTGACTCTATTAATGGGAATTTCAGGGAAGTTAGAAAAGGAAGCTAATGTCATTAAAGGCTGCTCAAAGAAGCACTTTGGAAGGAGCTCCCTGCTCCTTGTTTGTCTTCTCTATTTTCTTCCCCTAAACCCAGGTTACACCATGGACACAGCTGTTATTAGCCACAACCTTATAGGGTTAACTTTGTTTTCAGGACTTGGGTCAATAATGTTGCCCAATTATGAAAGCATTGCATGAGATGCCAAGATGCCTTGAATTTGCTCCTGAATACTTTGCTCAGGTTCCACCCACTTTGATTTGAGGCCACAAGTTCATTTTACCTTTTATTCTACCTAAGTGGAGAATTCAGAAGGTAAAATTAAATATTTCTTCTAGAAGGAGTGGATGCTTCCATGTAAGTGTGGAACCCTCTGATTGATATAGCTGTTACATGGATCTTGTTAACAGAATTTAGGATATCTGAATGAGACACAAAAGGATGAGTGTTTGTTACAGAAACACACTGAAAATGTTAGCCTCTGCAACAATATGAAAAATGTAAAAAGTTGTTTTCAACTAGAAAATAAGATTATATCAAATCTTTTTTTGTTTGAATGTAAGACAAGCAAATGACTCTTGACTGTAGCTTAGGTAAAACAAGTCAAGGAAGACTCCACTGCGGTGTCTGATTGACGCTTCTGAAATAATTGGGGATGCAACAAAGATCAGCTTTAACAACTACTAAAACTTCTGTAGAAATTACTAGGGAGTTTTTAAAAGGTGCTTGTTTGTTTTTGACAGCACTGGATTTTGCTTTCCCCACGATTATTTATATACAAGCAGGAAATCTGCTCCAGATGACAGGTTATAAGAAATGTTTTTCAATCAATGAGAGTTTACAGAATGTCCATTTTGGAGACACGATTGCTTTGTTTTGTTTTATTCATTTTCCTGGACCACTACTATGGTTGCTTTGCTTAAGTCAGCCAACCTATCGTGGAAGAGATTTCTGTACATTTCTAGCAAATACCTGTACCTAGGACATGTGTGCAAATAGAGGATATAACAAATGGGTAAAGAGTGATAGCTTACTAGGTTTGTGATGGTGTGCTTTCATTTCCAACAAAGTTTTAAATAGGTCTTTCAGGCTTGGTAAAAAAAGATTAAAAATATCTTTCCCTTTTGATTTGAAGAAGCTATGATTTTTTTCTATTGTCTTGGTGTAGACTTTTAATCTGTAATGTTAGTTTGCCTCCAGCAAATCATGTCTATAGGATGTTTCCCAAACCGAACTATTCTAGAGGGATTTTCAAATGTCTTTATCCAAATAGCACATAAAAACTGTGTTACTTGAGAAAATTCAGACAGACATAAAAGCAATAAAAATCCTCAACACATTTTAAGTAAAATGCCCTCTGGAAGAAAAAAAGCAGAAATTAAAGAAAAACTGCTCAACTAAATTCTTTCTGACTAACTAAAAATATGTACACTGGGGAAAAAGCAGACAGTTAACAATGCCAAATTAACAGACACCATTAGCAAAGCTGATCCATATGTCCATATTCCGAAAGTTTTGCATACCTTTCCAATCAGAACAATGAAATAATTCCTTTAATCAAATAAAAATCAGAACCACAATTTTCATTGTTTTATGATAAGGAAAAATCACAAAAACCTGTAAATCCCAGTATTCCTTTTCCAGATGTACCAATTTAATTTGTAATTGCAAGATACTGCCTGGTTTTAATGAATGTGCAACATATGGATTAGTTCATTCCACTGCCTTTAGATGTAGGGTCCCCAAGAGCAAGCGTAGATCTTGTTAACCACAATCAACATTCTGGAGATTAAATATTTTTAGAGATAATCGTTTCTATTACTCTGTTGAGCAGCATTATATCTTTGCCTGAGTTGTTTCTCGTCTATAATTTGGACAGTTCCAATAACTGGCTACCACTATATTAGCCTTTGCCTGTATAATTAAGTATTTTAGGAATCATTCATTCAACTATGAGTTTTGGTCCCACCAAGTAGCACAAACTTTCTCCAAGGGAACACGATTAGAATAATTGCCACTCTAGGCCACTGTGAGTCATGCTGATTTGTTTAACCAAAATTTAGTTTTGTGCTGGTGCTGCCACCAAAAGATTTGTTCTTGGGCATAGAACAAATTAAAGTGGAATCCAACTGTTTTTCTTAATAAAAACATACAATTATCTTAATTATTAAGGCAGGTGCAAACATTAGCATACACACTGGAAGGATTTGTCTTCACTGGTGATTGCCCTATGTGTGTTGAACGGCTCATCTTTGTAAAATGGAGGACAGGGCTTCTATCCACAAGGTAGGATTCAGGCGAGTCACTGCCCTCCATGAATTTCTTGGAGAAGTAGAGGTTTGAAGAAAAGGCATGAGAAGGGAGTGAAAGCCAGCAGATCAGAAGGTTGACTGTGGAAGGACATGTATAAGATGGGACAGTTTTCCAATTTCTGAGGCTAATCGTTGCTTTTACTCAAAGAACCCACTTTGTCCAGCAAAACATTTTGTACTTACAATCATGCTAATTAGCCAAGAAATGAAACCCTTCAAACTTATAGTTTTAGCCAAGTATATTTTTTCTCCCTAATTTGTGGAAAAACTCTTAATCGCAGGAAACTGGATCTAGTCGTTGTACTTTTTAGTTAGCTCTATTTATCCATAACAGCATCTCACTGAGGTCTAGTCACTACCAACCAGCAGGGGCCATCACAATATCCTGTCTTCCCTAGTACTTCTGTAAAATTCTGTGCTCACTCTATCCTAATTTAGGAATTTTATTCAGTAAAAATTTAAACCACTCTAAGCAATTAGTGACTCTACTGTGAATGCAAGTTTTTTACATGAGGTAGATAGTTCTGAGGTGAAGTTTTAATGAGCATTTGCAGGTGAAGTTTGAATGTAGTGCTGTGTCTGCCTGAGTTGGACAAAGGGGAAAGGCAGGCATTAGGGATTCTGACACAAACTGTTTTCACTTCCAACTTTTGATGAAAGCCTTTTTGGATCTCTGATAGTGGGCATTCAGTTATTTCCTACCTCTACCTTTAATCTTCTGATTTTTGAATAGATCACCTTTCTTGCGGTAGCAGAACAAGCAATTTCCTCTGCATAGGATTTAACTGCTTTATCCCAATGGTATGCTTATTGTGTGTATTATTCGCCTTTCTCATGAGTTTGTAAGCTTCACGAAGACAGGGAACTTGTCCATTTTGTTCTCAGAAATTTTGAGCATCCAGTGCAGTGCACAGCACAGAGTTGGTGGTGAATAAATATGCTGTTAAATTCAAGAATGGGTAAATGACTATGCTGCTTTGCATTTTATCAAGCATTCTACACATTGCATGTCTCATTGCTAGTTTTCTTTTGCTTGAGACAAAGTGTGGCTGTTGTTCTTCTTTTAGTCAGTTTGCTAATTTGCCTTCGTATCAGTGGATAGGCATAAACATCTTTTGGTTTCTTAGGCCCATGAATTTATATGTCAAGTTTTATAGTGTAATAAAAATATCTCTGAAAAGTCATTTGGACAAGGTAACTTCTACTACCACAGAACACCTTCCCAGTCTTCTGGGTGTGAAAAATCAACATCTCACTTTTTCCCCGCTTCTAAAGGATAAGCCCTGAGTAATTTAATGTATCTTCACACTCTTGAGTCCAAAGGCCCATTAGTAAATGTTTACCAAGAGCAGCTCTCCTGTTTTCCTTAGGGAAAGCTAAGTGAAAAATTAGTCTTTTTACTTCAATAACTAACTTTATTCCTACAGCTGTTTCAAATACTGAAATTATCCTTCAAGTGAAGCAAAATAATTAAAAATTAACAGTTTATTTTATATTACATATATTATTTGCACATAACTCACAGATCAGGCCTGTCTAGACTCCAGTATGTGATATTTTAATTGTGTTTCCAACACGTCTATAAATTAGTTGTTTACAACTCAAAATGTGTTTTCCCATGGAAACAAAATTGTTAAAGGTGATTTGTTTTTCAGGCTAGATGGCTGCTGCTCATCACAGCACAGTGCCGGTTAGACCCTGGATGCCTGACCTCCCTGTGTGTGCTTGACACTGGGCTGAGTGTTGTACATTCATTATCCCTGATCCTTGCAACCCTTTGAGGTGGCTGTGTTCATTCCCATTTTGTAGATGAACTGCTTCATTATAGGGACACCCAATAAGGTAAAGCTGAAGAGGCAAAGCAAGCAAAGAGTAGAGCTTCAATTTGACCCAGGTCAACTTGAGTGCAAAACTCCAAATCTTCCTATCATGCGTCTGAGCCTCCACAAAACCTAAACAATGGTGAGGAGACCAGAGGAGGCAGAAGAGGTTATGAGAGATGGTGGTATCTCTCGATAGGTACATGAACTATGGAAACTAGTAATCGTTAGCTTCCTGCAGAATAACTCAAGATCCTCTTGGTTGAAACTGGAAGTGTTTGAGACAAAGCAAGTATCATAACCATGGCCCTAAATAGAAGCTGAAAGTCCTGGTAAGAGATCGGGTCAGTTGGTCATGGCCACCATTTTGAGTGAAAGTGGAGTAAGGAAGTGAATAGGGAGAAAGAAAACTAATGATAGAGAGAAAGAGACAGGGAAGGAGCAGGACTTATGTAAAAGGGAGAAAGGAAAGCATTTCAGAAGTTGTCCTATTGATTAATTACTTCCCAGGAATTACTGAAACATTATACATTAATCATGGATAACACAAACATATATTGTCATGGAGCTGCCTATGTTATCAGATGCTACACTCATCATCTGGTAGATGATCCTATAGAATATTTAGAATAGCTACAGGGAAAGAATATTATTAGCATGAGAAGAAATAGAGTTGTGATATGTGATGCTTTAAACCATTAAGAAGATGAATGGGCTAAGTGATAACTCCCAAAATGTGATCTACCTTTATAAGAAGATTTTACAAGTAAGGACTCTGAAGTGAAAGTAAGCACAGCATCAGCCCTGTAACTTTACTGTCAATATAGAGAAAATAAATCATGCCTTTGTTGATGTAAAAATCCAAATAAAATAAAATGAAAATAAAACAGTAATATAACAGAGCCTATAAGGAAAATTATTATTATTACAACTACTCTTATTGGCTATCTTTTATTGCATTCTTACTATGGGCCAAACACATTACAGAAGTCTTATTTAATCTTGACATTAATCTTGCATGGTATTACTTTATTTTACACATGAAGAAACAGGCTCAGAGAAGTTATATAACACTCAAGAGCAGAGAGCTACCAGCGGTAGAGATAGGATTCAATGTTTTTTATACATCTTGCTTGCACCCTTTAACTATGTTATAGTATAGAAGAAAGGTATAATCTTTTTTGTCAACGACAAGAGAAAACAGAAACCAGAAAGGTACTATAACAAAATTTTCCTAAATAACAAATGAGGCGGCATGGCTGATTAACATTGAGCTGCATTATTGGATGAGGGTTTAGAAACTTATTGACATAAAAACATGTTTGCTCTGTTTAAGTAAATGTAAAATTCTTTTCCTTCAGTGATTCAAACTATGTTTCAGAACATGGAGCAATTTTAAGACCTGTATCCGAAACAGTGGAATTTATGAAGGAAGAATGAGCACATCCTCTCAGTCATTGAGCTTAAAATTTAGGAAAACAAAAAATTGAACAAAAATGTGACATTCTTGTCACATAGTCCATAAGTCCCATAGGACAGTAACAAAGAGCAATATAATTTTCAAGGAGGCCTAGATGGTCTCCGACAGGGATGATCATGGAGTGGCTTTCAGATAGAAGTGGCACTTGAGCTAGGGCTTAAAGGATGTGTGGGCAGAGACGATGGGGTGGCATTGCAGACTGAATGACTGCAAAGGAGCCGGAAGAAGAAAGTGGTCAGGTCCACCGGGTCAGCTGTCTGATTTAGCAGCATTTAGAGTGAGGTTGAGGGATACAATGCTGGAAAATTGGGGTATAATGCTGGGAAAACAGACTGTCTTCTGAAAAAACAAAGGGCTTGGTTTCAGGTTGATGAACTCATATTTACTTTTACTCACAGAAGTTGTTTAACCAGCAACTGTCTTAGTCCATTTTCTGTTGCTTCTTACAGAATACCTGAAACTGGGTAATTTACTAGAAAATAAATTAATTTCTTACAGTTATGGAGGTTGGGGAGTCCAAGGTCATGGGCCCCTCTCTGGTGAGAGCCTTCTTGCTGATGGGGAAGCTCTGAAGAATCCCAAAGTGGCACAGAGCATCACATGGTGCGGGGGCTGAGTATGCTAGCTCAGGTCCCCCTTTGCTTCTTACAAAGCCACCAGTTCCACTCCTGTGATAATCCATTAATCCATGAACCCATTAATCCATTAATCCATAAATGGATTAATCTATTCATGAGGTCAGGGCCCTTGTAACCTAATCACATCTTAAAGGCCCCACCTCTGAATATTGCCACATAGGGGATTAAATCTCAACTGAGTTTTGGAGGGGACAAACAGTTAAGTCATAGCAGAAGCATACATGTTTATTTAACAATAACAATTATTTATATCTTATTATATACCTACATGGTACTTCTAAGAATTTTACCAATACTAATTTATTTGATTTTTTTTTTAGATCCTTGTGAGTTAGGTCCATTTACTAGCCACAGTTTACCTGTGATGAAATTAAGGCACAGAGGGTTAAGTAACGTGCCCAGTTTATAAAGATAGTAAGTACTGGAGCTGGGATTTGAACTCAGGCATCTGGCTTGAAAGCCTGTTCTCACAGCCTTTGTGCTGTGCTGCCTTTGAGGGGGAGGTTAGAGTCATAGGACATTGAATGTCCTATGTAAAACTCTTCTGGAAACAGGGAAAACTGGAGTCAGGGCAGCTAAGAAAATATCTCATAAAGTCAGAAAAATCCAAACGAGATGGAGGACTGGCTGTAGAAGCTACACACTTGATCAGGGCATGCTAGTTTGTGCTTGCAATCTGGCTAGTCTAGAGGCTGAGGCAGGAGGATTGTATGACGCCAGGAGTTTGAAACCAGCCTGAGAAACATAGAAAGACTCCATCTCTGGAAAAAAAAAAAAAAAAGGAAAGAAAATTCGCAAAGCATTGTAGCACATTGGCACATGCCTGTAGTTCCTGCTACTCAGGAGGCTGAGGCAGAAGGAACCTCCCTGAGCCCAGGAGTTTGAAGCTGCAGTGAGCTGGCCACTGCACATTAGCCTGGGTGACAGAGAAAGACTCTGTGATATAGTTTGGATATTGTCTCCTCTAAATCTCATGTTGAATTATAATCTCCAATGTGGGGCCCCATGATTGGATCATGGGGGCAGATATCTCATAAATGGTTTAATGCCATCTCCTTGGTGCTGCCCTTGCATTGGTGTGTTCTTGGGAGATCTGGCTGTTTAAAAGTATGGCACCTTCCCCTTCACTCTCTCTTGCTTCTGCTGTTGCCCTGCGATGTGCCTGCTCTCACTTCACTTTTTGCTACGAGTAAAAGATCCTTGAGGGCCTCCCTAGAAGCCAAGCAAATGTTGGCACCGTGCTTGTATAGCCTGCAGAACTGTCAGCCCATCAAATCTCTTTTCTTTGTAAATTTCCCAGCTTCATATATTCTTTTCAGATATACACTTTATTGTAACTGAGGACCATTCACTTAGTCATTGCAAAGTGTATTTTTTTTTTCAGATATACACTTTATTGTAACTGAGGACCATTCACTTAGTCATTGCAAAGTGTATTTTTTTTTTGAGACGGAGTCTTGCTCTTTCGCCCAGGCTGGAGTGCAGTGGCTCACTGCAAGCTCCACGTCCCGGGTTCACACCATTCTCCTGCCTCAGCCTCCTGAGTAGCTGGGACTACACCCGCCACCAAGCCTGGCTATTTTTTTGTATTTTTTTTTTAGTAGAGAAGGGGTTTCACCTTGTTAGCCAGGATGGTCTCGATCTCCTGACCTCGTGAGCCGCCTGCCTCAGCCTCCCAAAGTGCTGGGATTACAGGCGTGAGCCACCGCGCCCGGCCTATTTTTTGTTTTATTTCATGCTTTTGCCTTGCATTTTTGCCTAGAACAAAGAGTTTCTGATTTCTTTTATTTGTTTTGTTTGGTAGTTTTTACACACTTTACCTTTAGTCTTTCTAAGTAATTTTACTTTGTATGGCTTTCGTACACACACATGCACATTTTAGTTTTGTTTTCTGATACAATTTGTTTTTCTCTTAGTTGATAACTGTATTCCCTCTATGTGCATTGATATTAAGGATATTTCTCATCTGTTTTTACATATGGTTTCTTAATTCCTTATCTTAAAAAATCTTTTGCAAGTGGTTTTTGCTGTTGCATATATATCTATACGTATGTGTTCGTGTGTGTTCCTTCTGGCAAACTGACAGAGGCTTTGAAGCAAAAAAGCCACAAATCTTGGTAACTTTGTAGATGTGGGTGACAGAAGAGAAGGAAAGGCCAGAGGTAAAGAGCTTTGTTTTGAATACGGACTACAGTGATGATGACCTTGAAATAAGCGGACAAATTAAAGAAAATATTTTAGGGAAAGAGCACTTTTCATCTTAAATGTTGTGTGTAATAAGGTCTTGGTGTGTCATTTTTGTGGAAAAGACTAGCAGATATTTGGATGGGGTGGAAATGATGGGAAACAATTTACCAGTGAAGCCAGGTCAGACTTGAGAGTTGGAGTAATGCAGTCAGGGCAGAGCCCAGCAGCTAGGAAGGTGAGCTCTGTCCTCAGACACTTTTGAAGTTGGAGCCCATTTCCTCCATTCACAACAATGTTGCTTTAGGAAAATGTTTATATCTCTTTAAGCTCAGAGGTTTTCTCAAAAAAAAAAAAAAAAAGAATTTTTGCCTTTTATGGTTGCTATAAGAATTAAATAAAATCATGGAAACAAAGTCTGTACTTATTAATACAGAATCTGGCATATAATAATCCCTCTACAGAATTTAGCTGTTATGATGGTGTATATATGACATTATACCACATATAGCATATACAATCATATATAGATATATAACGATCATTTTAAGCATTGTCTCAGCAGATGAGAGAAGACAAAAATTTCAAAGAATTTTTGAGAGACATGTCAAAAGTAGGGTATAATAAAGGAAAAAAAGTAGGGGACTAAGAAATGAGAGTTGTCATTCAAATGAGCAAGGAAAAGTAGAATTAGTGTGACAAAAGAGCAGAGGTTTAAGAGGAAGCAGTTGGTTCTGTCGGTGAAATGTCTCTCTGCAATGAGCGACACTAGGCAAGGAGGAAAGGCCACGCTGCGTGGGTGGCAGGTGTCTTTGGTGTTTTTCAGAGGAGGGGAAAGTTTGGAGAGGTTAGGGGTTACATTTTGAGTACAAGATCCTTCTTTAAAGATCGTGAAACTGTGCCTCACAGGGTTAAATAGACCACACAACTGGTTTAAAAGGGACTGGTGATTAACAACAAAGGGACATCCCGCAGGATGTCCACTGCGGGACCACAGGACCAGCTGAAACCCGCCAGAACCAAAATGACCGACTGGAGCTCGCGCAAGGATTTGCCGGGCCACTGGATGATCTTTTGACGTCACCGTCTGAACTTCCGCCGCACGTTTCATAATAACTCCCCCTAAATTTGCACATGCCACCCATGAAGAGGCAACTGCACATGGGCAAGGGACTTTCCAAACATCCCTGTTCCCTGGCCAATCACTAATCTACCCTGAAACACTTTCCTCCAAATCCCTCTTTTACATATATGGCTTTCAAGCCAGTACAAGGAAGACAGTTTTGAGCCCATCTCCTATCTCGTTTCTTGGCCGTTTTACAATAAACCTTTCTCTCTACAAAAATCCCAGGCTTCATATTTACCTTTCCATTGCTCACAGGTAAATGGACCTGGTTTGGTTCTATAACAGTCTTTTGAATGAGAGATTTGGTAATGACAGGAAAGGAACTAGACTAATCATAAAAAGGAGTGGCAGAGTTGGGACAATCACTGGAAGTCAGCAAAAATATTAGGGGAAAATCAGTTGATGTGGGGAATCTTAGGCGGAAATCAGATGATAGCCTGCCATGGCGGCTACTGCATCCGCATGAGCTGATGGACTTTAGGTGCTCAATAAACTTCAGTTCAATGAATAACCGTATCAACTTATTGGAAGAGGAATGGGTAGGGAAGCTAGGAGTAGGGGCTTCTGAAAAGTAGAAGAAATGATTTAATTTTAAAATCACTTAATTTGATGGGTCTGCATTTGTTCCTGTCAGCCTCAGTGGGGAAACTTCTAAAAAAATAAAATATTATTGTACAAACAATAACAGAATATTACATAAAATTTAAATGGTTTGTGTATGGGGATGAAACTCCTGTCTTTTCCATCATACTTATATAATTAAAGTAATTTCTGTGTATTCCCTTCCAGTCCTTTATTTATATGCAGTCATATTTTTACATAATTGCAACCACAATATACAGACAATTTGCATTCTGCTTTTTAATTTAGTTCAAGGGAAGTTTGGCTAAAATTACTTGAAAGAAGAAAATAAAATATTGGGTATAAATATTCAACTACAAATGAAGGAAGGTTTTGTTCATCAATCCTCATCTCTAGAAAGGGAAAGCAATAAAAGTGAGGTAAAGCAATTCGACAGCAGTTTCCAGTTCTTATTGGGGAAAAAAGAGCTTTCAAACTTATGGAACTAAATAAAATATTATAGCTAGAGGCACTGGTAGCTTTTGTAATATTCTGCTAAGCATTGCTTCATGCTAAATCTTGAGGTTTTCTGTTAAATTGCTTTTAATGCCTTACTGTAAATATCTGTTTTATAATAGAGCATTGTTATCATTATTACTATTATTATTAATTTATATTTATAAGATGACAACATGTGAAAACTCTTTACCAACATTTGAAAAACCCCATTTGATCCTTGCCTGAGGGACAAAACATAAATTAGAGGAATATAATGCAGGAAAATGATGGGCACATATATGGTTTCAGCAATGGTATGGATTTCAGGCTAGAAAGGCTCTGCAAAGGAAGCACTGTTGATGTGATGTCTGAATAACATGGAAGTTTCTACTTTGAATAAATTTTGCCTATGATTCATAAGTCTTGTGAAGTTTATAACTTTTTTTTTCCCTGAGGCATCCCTTCACAAGTTCTATAATTTCCATAATACCCCTAAATTTTAAAAGCTCTGGATGTGCAGCTAGAGGCAGCTGCAGAAGATGAAAAAAGGCGACAGGCTTACTTTCTCCTCTGCAGTCAGTATTTTCTGTTAACATGTCTGCAAAAATAGGCCCTGTGCAAATGGACAGTTAGAGGTGGTCCAAATAAAGAGAAAGAGGGGATTCATTAGCTGATTGACTTTCATTTGTTTTTGAGTGGAAAAAGCAAACTTAAAAACTATAAAATTATTTTAAAGTTCTAAATTTCTAAGTTCATCAGTATCTGTAACATTGACTTTGGAAGTGAAAATAAGATAGCATAAAGTCATGCGGCCAGATGCAAGAAAATAAGCTTGCAAGGAAGGATGCATGGATCTGATCCACATCCAAGTTTTCTGTCTAGTCAACTAAAAAGCATACAGACAGCTTAGTCAGCCACATAAAATAATTGATCAGAGGCAGAAATTTTCATAAAATTTTAGTAATTGATTTCCAGCAGGCGAAATTTCAGTCATTTCTCAAAGGCAGGTGGCCCTAAGCACATTGATATGTTTATCTATTTTCTTTAATTCTTCCAAGGAAGATTGTAAACTGGGAATAGTACAAGGTTTCATTTTAAAGATGGCCAAATATAGATATTTGTGAATTTTAGTGGCCTGAGTTCCATAGGTAGAGATTGTGTAATCTGTAACTTTTTTTTTTTAAAAAAAGAATGTTAACTATATGAACAACAGCCAATAATTAGTATTTGAATATCTGTTATGTACCAGTCACTATCCTAGCCACCGCACAAATAGTATTTCATTTAGTGCTGTGTAATTGTAAAGTATACATTTGGTCTTGGCCCTTTGGTTTGTAGCAAAAAGCCCTAAAACTCTTGGAATCTTTGGACTGATGAGTGTTCTTTGTATGTGAATGGGGTGATGGATGCAGCCCCTAGGTAGATTCAGAATGGGGATTGGTCACCCGAAAGACCACAGTGGGATTAGAGGTTGGGAACTTTCAGCCCACACCACAACACCAGGCAAGAGAAAAGGTCTGAAGGTTAAGATGATCGCCAATGGTTAATGATTTAATCAATTATGCCTGCATAATAAACCCAAGAGGACTGACTTTGGGGAGTTTCCAGATAGCTGAACACATAGAGGTTCTTGGAGGGTGGTACACCTGTGGAGGGCATGGAAGCTCTGTGCTGCTTCCTGTATACTTTGCCCTATGCATCTCTTCCATCTGACAGTCCGCTTGTATCTTTTGTAATATCCTTTATACAATCAATGGGTAAATATAAGTAGCGTTTCCCTGAGTTCTGTGAGTCACTTTAGCAAATTCTTTGAACCAGAAGAGGGGGTTATGGGAATCCCAATTTATAGCTGGTTGGTTAGAAACATGGGCCACAACCAATGCTTGTGACTGGCATTTGAAGTGGGGGCAGTCTTACGGGACTGGACCCTCAATCTGTGGGATCTGAGACTACCGCCAGGTAGATAGTGTCAGAATTTAGTTGAATTTTAGAACACTCAGTTAGTGTCTGTTGGAGAATTTGGGGCTGGAAAATTGCTTTGTGCTGGGGGTGAAGTGGGAAGGTAGGGGTGGGGTGAGAGGGGAGAAACCCCACACATCTGGTCAAAGAAGTATTCTGTGCTGTGAAAGAATAGTTGAAGAAACCAAATTTGTTTTTTTCTATATCATTACTGTGCCCAAAAACAATTCTACGAAATTATTTCCATTTTGTAAATGAGAAACAAAGAAGTCACACATATAGTGAAAGAGCTGATATTTGAACCCAACAAGTGTGTCTCTGCTTATAACCACAGAACAATGTGCCTCAACTATCACAATAATTAAAACGTGCTAAACAAAGATAAGACAAAAGTTGATTTTAACATGGTTCTATTTTGTACCATAGTCATTATCCAACAAAATACTTTCTTAGAAAACAACTATACACTGGACAGTTATCAAAGCTAGGCAGAAATTGAAGGGGGTTCTACACTTGGAAGAAGGAAATTTCCCTGAGTGAATTCCCCTACATTTTGTAGCATGTGGCCTTAGGGCAAACCCTACCTTCAACATGTGGTTGACCTACATTGGGATAGACACATTCACTCTTATTGACTTAAAGAACCCAAGGGCAAAATTTACAGCAATCACAATAGCTGGAAAGAAAAGGATGAAGAGAATGCTGAGAAGTGAGAACCACAAATGTGAAGCCCCAAATTATATATGTAAACTTCCCCTAAACCTCTGCCTGGACCTTGGGCAATCCACGCATGAAACAGACTCCAAGCAGTGCAGCCAAGGTTAACAGAACATTTCAACTTCCATCTACTTCAGAGTTTAAAGTTTCAGTTCAGCCAAGTTAACTGCCTGCTAATCAAAGCAATTAACACCCTCTGGAAGAACATAGCAAAATCCAAAATCTCCACAACTTAAAATTCACAGTTTTCTGGATATAATTCAGAAACTACTCAATCTACAAAAAATCAGGAACACATAACCCATACTTAACAGAAAAAGCTATCAATGGAGACCAGCTCTGAGATGAGACAGACACTAAATTTATCAGAGGATTTAAAATTCATCTACTGTAGGTATTAAAAACCTATTTGTAATCGGCACAACAAATAGGAAATCTCAGGACAGAGATATGGAAAATACGAAAAAAAGATTCAATGGAAATTGTAGAACTATAAAACACAATATCTGAAGTTTCAACATTTTACTGAATGAAATTAATGGCAGATTCAAGGTGGTAGAAAGGAGTCACTGGAGGAGAAGACAGAATAATGGAAATTACCAATCTGAAGAACCAGGAAGAAAAAATAGGAAAAAAGTGAAAAGTGCCTGAGGACCTGGGAAACAATATCAAAACATCGATCATAGGTGTAATTGGGATTCCGGAATGAAAAAATAAAGATAATAGGGCAGAAAGAATATTTAGATAAAGAATTTGCAAAGTTGCCCAAATTTCTTGAAAGACATAACTTTATAGATTGGAGCTCAGCATAGTCCAAGAAAGATACATAAAAAAGTAAACAGAAAATATTGAAAGTGGCCAGAATAAAATACCGTATTACATATAAGAAAACAATTATACGAATAATGACTAATTTATCATCAGAAATGATGGAGGGCAAGAAATCTTTAATGTCCCACCAGCCTTGAATTCTATATACAGTAAAAATATCCTTCAAGAAAAAATGTGAACTGAAGACACATAAATGTTAAAACTAAGTAAATTTTTGTCAGCACACATACTCTAGAGGAAGTTCACCATGTTGAAAGGTATCATAATAGATGGAAACTGAGAATTCTAGGATGGAAGTATAAATATTTAGATATTTAAAAAAGATGATGTTTCTCTGAATTTCTTTAGGTTATATATGACCATTGGAAAAAAAATTAGCACCATTATAACATATGTATTAGCTATGACAATGCATATGACAGAAACAGGCTAAAGAATGGAAAAGTGGAAGAACCTATGTAGCATGTTTTCTCTATTTTTTGGGGAAATGATATATTAACTTTAAGTAGACTATAAACATTTAAGGCTATATATAGTATTCTCTAGAACAACTTCCAAAAGAATGATTCAATGAGGTATAGCTAAAAAGCCAGCAGATACAATGAAAATGTAAAAAATGTTTAGTTACCTCCAATAAGGTAGTAAAGGAGAAAGATAGGAACAAAATCACACAAGACACAGGAAAAAATTAAATGGCAGACACATAATCAGCCATTTGAAAAATTACATGGAATGTAAGTGGCATAAGATTTCCAATGAAAAGACAATAATTATCAGTATGGATTCAAATAGCAAGCCCCAACTGTATATGATGTAGAGAGAGAGAAAGAGAGAGACTTAAACTATAAAAACACAAGTAGGCTGAAACTAATTGAATAAAAACATTATAACATTCCAATAAGAACCAGAGAATGCTGAGGTGACTACATTAACATCAGATAAACCAGACTTCTAGACAAAGAGTTTTATGAGATACAGTTAAAAGTTAATGGCAGAATGTTGGTGACAGGTACATGAGTGTTCACTGTAGAGTTTTTTCTATGTTTTTGTATATTTGAACATTTTTATAATATTAATTTGACAAAATTTAACTTTAATCAATATTAACAATGATAACATTGAGAAACAACAGGAGAAGCAATATGGTAAGTGTGAAAAAGTGTTACACTGAGATATAGGGACTTGGATTCAAGCCCCACTTCTACAAGGCACTTCAATAACTTTAAGTCTGACATTTAGCATCATTAAGAATCAATTTTCTTGTCTGTAAAATAAGACACATTTTTAAAGTCTAGGTACTGTCTGGGAACTTTTTAATAAATATAGCAGGATATTCCAGCATTCAAGAGTTTGAGTAAAACAAAAAGTATCGTTATTCAATATCCCTACTTTTCTACTCTTAAAAAAATAAATGAAAATATGTTAAACTTCTTAGAAAAACTACTAATTGCTGATGCCTTTTGATTCATTCTTTATAGCTAAGAAAAAATTGGATTATGTTACAAGGTTTTTTTTATGTTTTTTTTTTGTTTGTTTATTTGTTTGTTTTTGAGAGGAAGTCTCACTCTGTTGCCCAGGCTGGAGTGCAGTGGCGCAATCTCGGCTCACTGCAACCTCCACCTCCTGGGTTTAAGGGAGTCTCCTGCCTCAGCCTCCCAAGTAGCTGGGTCTACAGGCACATCACCACACCAGAATAATTTTTTTGTATTTTTAGTAGAGATGGGGTTTCATCATGTTGACCAGACTAGCCTCGAACTCCTGACCTCAGGTAATCTGCTTGCCTTGGCCTCCCAAAGTATTGGGATTACAGGCATGAGCCACTACAAGCTATTTTTATGATATAATTTATTTATAACAATTTTAACTTCAGCTCTATAAATAATTTAATGGCATCATTCTCTGACCTGGATAAAAATAAGAAAGATGACTTTACCAAAGTTTTCCACTTTTGTTATTTCTGGCATTGGGGTGAAAATATAAATCCATCAAATGTCAATGAAATTAAATGCCTTTCTGTTATCATTTCCTTATCAAAAAATAATTTGTTTTTCATATTTGTGCTAAGGAGTAACATATGTAACATACGGGAAAATTCTAAGATACAAAACATATACTTTATTTAGCATTTTTATTATAAATAAAATAGTATATTAATTGTAGAATATTAAAAAAGCATAAAAAAGGAAATAAAAATCACTTCTATTTTCATAAACTAAGGCAATATTTTCACACAATTCCCACTAGATTTTTAAAAAAGTTTACTAGTGTATAATGTTTTCTTTTTTTAGGGAAAAGTGGCAGACTAAGCATGTGAATTTATGCATTTTGATGACCTTTGAATCATGAAAGGATGTTGATTTAGTTTTAGATTCTGCATTTTTTAAGTGTTCATACCCAAAGTAAAATTTGTCCAGTGCAATAAATCACTTTCTCTAAATTGGCAAGCATTCCTAACTAAAATCAACATTTGCCCTCCTATCATGCTTCTTAGGTTAATCTCTCTCAATTTATTACTTATTCTTATTGCATAATCTCCTATTAAAAATATAAAAGGAATCCTGTGAAGATAGACATTGGATTTGGAGTTTAAAATAAGATACATCATCATAAACAAATATATCTTCTAATGAAAGCAATATCTTTCTTGTATTCATTTAAAAATAATTTTAAATGCAGAGTTTTTAGGAAGGGTTGGAGATAAGCAGTGTCAAAGCTCTTTGGTGACTAAGTGCATCTGTCAGTTTCACAGTCAGTTAAGGGTTTTGACACTTGCTCCTTGGAGTTTGACTAAGTGAAGGGAGGCCTAACAGCTTTCCGCATGTGGGCCGACTAAAAGAACTGCATGCCATTGGCTTCTCTTTCCTCTTTAGGTATTAACTCCAAGGGAAAAAAACCTTTCATGAATTTACCCCCCACCCCCCCCAAAAAAAGCCCTTCAAATTGTTTATACGTAGAAGAATAAGTGGACTATGTGAACAGCCTTTAACTGGGCAATTAAACACTTAGCTACTTATATGTTAGCCCTGGGCTCCTTAGGAGTTAATGTTCAACAGTTAGAAAAATACATTGTTAAATTTTACGCCATCATATGCTATCAAGACCTTGGTACGTGTGATACTGAAACTTTCACTTGCAGTGGTACCTGTGACCCTTCGCATAACGCAGGTCGACACTATTCTGTGGTACCCGAGCACCATGGAGGACAGTAAATCCGTAGAGCTTTGCATTAAAGCCCATGCGTTTCTGGTTAGGAGAAAATTGGTTATTAGAGAAGGAAGTAGGGCTCTTCTTACAGCACACATTCCTACAGCAGCATTTCATAGAAGCCCACATTTTGTATTGTAGTCCCGGTATTCAAAACGAAAATTCCCCGAAGGCAAGATTCATGGAAATTTACAAGCAAGTGTCTCTCATAAGTTACTTATTGGAACAGAGTCCTGAAAGTAGCATTTTTCTTGTTTGTTTTTTTTTCTGGTATTTCTTTACTATTAGGTTTAACATTAACAGAGAACTCAGTCTAAACACTACGGCTTTAATAGCTTTTAAGTCTTCAAAACTTCAGTGATACAGTTTGTGAGCATCAGAAGAAAATAATCCAGAACAGTTTTTAGGTAAAAAAGAGTAACATATGTATAGGTACTTTGTTTTATTCTATCTATCTATATATGTATTTATTTTTGCTTTTTTGACGATGTCCTAAACTTTTCTCCTCTGCAAAGATGGCACCAAGTTATAGTAAAAAGATATTTATGTTGGACAATATCTTATGACATAAATAATTTTTTTGCTGTCTTGTTTCATTAATAAGGATAATAAAGAATCTGTTTTCTTAAAAATGGAAACCCCAAAATGTAGAACATGTATTATTAATATAATAAAGTCCTGACGAGCAAAGCAAATAATAAATCACATGAGTGTAATGCTTTTCAATAATTGGAAATCTAGAAGAGATGTGAACTAAAATATTTGGTATATTGCACATATATATCCGTATATACACATACAAATACATGTATAGATATATATACATATATACACATATGTAGATAATGTAGATATGTAGATAATATAGGTATAGATGTGTATACATATATTTATACATATATATCTCTCTACATTATCTATATTACATCTATATATTATGTATATACATATATATACATCTACATGTGTAGATATATCTACATATATTTACATTAAACGAATTAAGCCAAATATGACCATCTCATCAGTGATGTTCAAGTCTGCTATACATCAGAATCACCTGAAGGAAGGTTAAACCAAAATACCCAACTGATGTCCATTTCCATAGATTCTGATTCCATCAGTCTTGGGGGAGCTCAGAGCTCAGAGCTCAGAATTTTTAAAGTTCCCAGGGGATTTTCATGTGCAGCCAGGCTGTGAAATACAGCACCCTGTTCACTTTATTGTTGAAAGAACTTGTTATTTCCTCCTCTCCTTGTACTTTCTTATCCTGCCTTTGTTTCTTCTTTTCTTTGCTTCTCTTATTTTTTAAAATTAGTTTTTAATTTGTTATTGTTCTTGAGTCTTTGTAGCAGCTAGACAGCGAGGCATGTGAAGGGGCCAGTCCTGTCAGGCCTGTGCCATCTTTGCTCTAACCATATTTTTTGCAGGTAGACCTAACTTGTAGGTTCAAAGATTTTGCATTAATAATATTTAAATCTGTATCTAGAAGACTGTGAGTTTAACTTTTTTTATTACTACAGCAAAAGTGGTAATATTTCATCAGGAGCTGTGAAGATGAAGTGCTACATTTTCCCTGAAATAGGTATGTCATGACTCTCAGAGTCCGACAGGCTGTCTCCAGTTCATCATTTTTTCACTGCATGGGCTGAAACACAGTCAAGTCAGCGGAGCCACCTGGATTGAGATAATAGTCAGAGGAATTGTAAATTGTCTAATTGAAGAGGGGTGTGAATACCTGAACTCTGCACAGTTAAACAACAATCTAGGCAGTTTATCCTTAGATGGACACAGACAAGTTGAGAATGGGAACAACCTCAGTGTTATCACAGCCACTCAACTGGCTAACCCACTGCCTACAGGAAAATATTTCCCTAAACATTTATCCAAAATGTGCCTTATTTACTTCACAAGATCTGAACTTTCCATTTTTTTGCGCTTAAATCTTAGTTGTCTTTACTCAGAAATGGCTGAAAGAACTCCACATATTATTAATAGGACTGTAAGCATAGTGACAAGTTATTTATAGCTCTTCTTTTTGATATCTGTAAAATATATGGATGTTTTCTGATAAAGGAATTTGACTCAAATGTTTTAAACAATTTCTTTCAGAGTTCTTATCTGGCCCTATTTTTCCAGTAAATAATGTGAATTCATTCTCCTGGCCAGAGTGGTTATAATTTGTCAAAAATTATGTATGTGCGTGAAAAAATGTTGACCAACTGTAAGGGTCAGAGGACTCTATTATAGTCAGAGGGTGGGAAACCCCTTGGTTTTTAGGGTTTTGCAGACAGAGAAGCCTCTTTACCGATACCTCTAGGAATCATCTGTTAGAGTAAGCCAGCAAGAAGAGTTGGCTCTCTTGAGAATGTTAGGTCCTTATGTAGCCGTCTAATCCACTCTTGGAGATGTCACATCCAGAAGTGGCACCTACTCTCAAGGCAGTTTTCTTGAAAGAGACCAATTTGTAAAAATGTATTTTAATTCCATACAAAAGCAAGATTGAACAGAAAACCTGCTAATCTTCTAAAGTAATCAAAAAAGGAAAATAGTTAAACGCAATATACCAATACGGCATGCTCATATAAAGTATGTGTTGAAAACATCAGTCAGTCTTTGTAATGTCAAAATTCAAATAGTCTCCTAATAAGTTTTCCAAGTTCTCAAAAACATAGTGTCTTTAAACTAAAAGATATAATAATTTGTGCTTGAAAAGGAGAGCAGAGTACTTTCCATTTCCCACTCTGAATCTGCTCTCTGTCCTCCTCCGCCCAATTTGTGCCCCTTAGTCTGTTCTCCAGGGACCACATAGGGACAGTCACCCTTGCCCTCCCGCATGGAGTTAACTTTAGCCATGTAGAGGCACTGGCAGAAGATCAGGGGGTGGGGGAGAGGGAGGTCAGGTTATTTATTCCCTTTTCCTCCCTGCTGGGTTGTGGGTTGTCTGCATTTCTTTACGGAGGCCACAGCTCCTGTAGAGCAGCCCTCTCTGACAGCCACAGCTCTCTGCAGGCTCCCGGAGCTGTGCCCTCCCCTTGCATCTTCTGGATGCTCCACCACTCTCCTGGTTTCCATTAACCCTGCCAGATCCTTATGTCACTCCTTCTCCAAACCCTCTTCAAACACCCCTTTTGAGTGGCTTCCCAAATGGTTTAAAATAGACGGCTAATGAGACTTGTTAAGCAAGGAACGCATTGACAATCGCTTATTGAACACACACACACACACACACACACACTCACACACATAAAACATTCTGGTAAACCATAAGCTTAACTTTTTGTTAAGGGGTATAATATTTGCTTTCTACGTACTAGGTTAGACTTGCAGGTGCTTTACAGCAGGGGAGTTCCTGTTTGAGCCTTTAATGCTGGTTTCTTCTAGCTGGCTTAGCAAGGTCCGTGCTGTGAGCTTGGTGGTGGTAGTCCAGGTTATGCTTTATTCAAGGCTCAGGTAATGGCGAGATGTAAGAAACTTACATATATAATCTAGTCATTTTATTATTCAAATGCCAGAACAAGTATTAACTCTTAATTATTTATTTTTACACGTTAGGTTTAAAGAATAATATCTGTCTTCATAAATCGGGGGCCTGTCTGCTCATCACAGAGAAGTGGCTTCTTAAAACCCACATTTTACTCTGCCGTGTGTCTCATTGGCAGCTTGGAATCTAACTAGGCTCAGGGGGAGATAGTCTCTCTGTCTCCGTTTGTCTCTCTCTCTCATTTCCCCCCCCTTCTCTCCTGTCTTTATTCTTTGCATTGTTTGTATTTGTAATTTGTTTGTTTTGCTTTCCTTGCTGGATGGTGACCGGGCAAGAAATCATCTCTTCCAAATGCCATTTACCCTATATCCATTCTGTATCCCCGGGAGAAAACATTTTGTTTTTTCATATATTTTTAATCTATATTGGTGAGGACTCTGAGCTGCAAATTACAAGGTCGAACTCATACTAATAAGCAAACTCAGTGATGAGTGGTTCCTGTAAGTGAACAATCTAGGGTTAGCTTTGGCTTCAGGTAGAGTAGAAACCCGGAGATCTGGGGCTCGGGTAATGTCATCCTGGTCTCTTTCCTTTTCCTCTTTGAATGTTGTGCTTTTTCTCATTCTCTTCTGCTGATGAACAGCAAAACCAGCTCCACCCTTTGCCTGTGACTTGTGACCCAAGACAGCGAGGGTATCTTTGCTGATTCCTGTGTTAGAAATGTTCTGGCGAGGACTCTCATTGTCCTGTGTCCACCTCATGCCAACCACTGTGGCCAGGAGAACCGTTGTCTCTGATTGTCCAGGCATGAATAACACACACACTGCCAAGAAAAGGAGAAAGGATGCAAAACGGGAAAAGAAGTGGTGGAGGGTAGGAAAGACAGATGGTTAGCTGGAAGGGGACCAGAAATAACTAGGGTGGCCCTAACTAGCCTTTGCTCTGTTGCTGCAGAGCCAGTGTTGAAGACTAAGCCCACACTCTGAGATAATCTCTTGACTGCAGCTGCAACAGCATCCTAACACACCTAAGTCTAGATTCCTGCACAGATGCACCCAATGGCTCACAAAGGAGCAAGTGAAATAAAACTTTCCAGTTTACACTCATAAAACCACAGTGGGTCCTGGGCGTGGTGACTCATGCCTGTAATCCCAGCACTTTGGGAGGCCGAGGTGGGCAGATCACGAGGTCAGGAGATCAAGACCATCCTGGCTAAGGTGAAAACTTGTCTCTACTAAAAAATACAAAAGACCAGCCAGGTGTGGTGGCGGGCACCTGTAGTCCCAGCTACTTGGGAGGCTGAGGCAGGAGAAAGGTGTGAACCCAGCAGGCAGAGCTTGCAGTGAGCTGAGATTGTGCCACTGCACTCTGGCCTGAGCAACAGAGCGAGACTCCATCTCAAAATAAATAAATAGATAAATAAAAAATAAATAAATAAATAAATAAGTAACCACAGTGGGGCAGCTGGCTCAGAAGATCAGATAGCCCAATGCACCCTCTCTGTTGTAGGTAGACCTCTTCCATTAATATCAAAGGCGTGGTGTTTACTCCCTGGCAACCAGTCCACAGTCTTTCCTCCTCTCTTTGGAGGCCTTAAGACCATCTCAGCCCCAAAGAGATGTGCTAATAATAGCATTTGGATCTCAAAAGGGAAGAGGTAGTTCTCTTGATCCTTATATTCCCAAGGGTCTCCTTAGCCCTTGAGGCTGTTGACCCAAATTCTTGCTTATGTAAAAACAAGACATTGGAAGAAACAAATTTAATTAATCCTCACGTTCCAGTTACAGCAAATCAAAGTCAAACTGCTCACTTGTCTCACATTTGTTAAACCTAGAGATGCCTTGAGTAATGTTTATAGAACAAAGACATGATAACATATTTAAAGCATCTTTTTATTGCCAAACTGCCACCTAACAAATTTACCACGTTATCTTTATGATAAACTCACTGAAATATTAATACAAAATATTAATTACTGTATGCCAGGCATTGTGCCAAGGATTTAGAAATAAATGGTGACCCAAAGAGAGACAGTTCCTTCCTTTAAGGAGGCTGCACTTTAAGAAGTGAACAAGATAAAAATACAGCAATAAATAATTAAAATAATTACAGATTCTGGGAAGGACCAAGATGAGTATAAAGCACAGTATGCTGTGCTAGAGAAAAATATAGTCTAAATGAGGACTCCTTTAGAAAGAGCTATGAGAAAAGGTTTCTAGATGAAATGAGTTTTATGCTGAGCCCTGGGGTTTAGAAGTGGGAACCCTTTGAAAGAGGAGGCAGAGAGGCCTGGAGAGAAGAGCAAGGTAGGCCCAGAATGAAGAAGGGGGCCTGATTTGCTTGCTGATCTGAAAGAATTATGTGTCCCTGGAGCAACACGTGTGAGGTGGAGAGCAGCCCAAGCATTGTCACACAGAGGGCAGATGGGGCGCTTGATATGAGCTGTAAGAAGGAGTTTGACTGTTTGTCTGCCTGTTTGAGTGGATTTTCTATTTTAGGCAACCAGGCAACCTCTACTTACATTGAAAGGTACTGGGGAGTGATTGGAAGCAGACACTGTGATGGGAAATTCACATTTGGAAGAGGAAAGAGGGAGAGCTATTTAAGTGCATTCCTGTCTCCCCAGCTTTTAGTTTCAGACCAAGGCCAGTTGGCACAGCATGAATAGTAGTGGCAGGGGCACACATGATCAAATCTGAACCAAGACCTTCCCTTGAGGCAGAAGTCCATAAGTAACTGAATGTCACTGTAGGCTCTGTGTGCCTAGAACTGAATCCATCTATCACCAGGCCCCAACCCCCACATACTGGTGTTTTTTTTTTTTTTTGTTTTTTGTGTTTTGTTTTTGTTTTTGTTTTTTTCATTTCTTCTCCTGGTTCAGACTATTACTCTGGTAGACTGTGCTATTTTTCTCAAGTGTTTTCTGTTCGTTTTTGTGAGAGCTTATACTTACCCCTCACCAATTGATGTCATATTTTCCCATACAACTTGCTTCAGCCAATAAAATGATTGAAGAAGCAACACATGCTCCTTCCAAGGAGATGCATTAAAAGGCAGGCGGTGCTCCCATTACCCGCCTCCCTTTGCTCCAGAGCAGCATGCTTCATGCAATGGCTGCCCCTTCATCTTCAGTCCCATTGTGAAGATGCAACAGAACAAAGCTGGGGCCTTCCCACAGCTGACATTCAACATGAGGGAGAAAAGAACTTTGTTGTGATGTCGAGACTACTGGGAGGGTGTTTATTATCACGGTGTAATTGGCATAAACTGACAAGAAAAGAAACTTGTACCTGGAGGGTTGGTGTTACTGTAATGGCAGCAAAAAACTCTAAGATGTGTGGTGTTAGATATTAGACAGGGTGTTGCGTAATGATGAAAATGTTACTGCCATGTGATTCAGTGGTCAGACTTTAGTAGGACTATTTCCTGTATCTCCAGATGTGGTATGCTACAAAGGGCTTGTCATCCCTGTGTAATATTATGGCTGAACATGCATAGTTGGAAACTAATTATGAGGAAACCTCAGAAACACCCATAATGAAGAATATTCTATTAAAAGAAAAGGAGGGGGGGGGGCTGGGCGCAGTGGCTTATGCCTGTAATCCTAACACTTTGGGAGGCAGAGGTAGGCAGATCATGAGGTCAGAAGTTCGAGACCAGCCTGGCCAACATAGTGAAACCCCATCTCTACTAAAAATGCAAAAAATTAGCTGGGTGTGGTGGTGGGCACCTGTAATTCCAGCTACTCGGGAGGCTGAGGCAGGAGAATTGCTTGAACCCAGGAGGCAGAGGTTGCAGTGAGCCAAGATCACGTCATTGCACTCCAACCTGGGAAATAAGAGTGAAACTCCGTATCAAAAAAAAAAAAAAAGGGGGAGGGAAGAGAAGAGCTATAGTCTTCAAAAGTGTCAAAGTTATAAAAAACAAACCTGTGGAAATGTTTTTGATGAAAGGAAGCAATAAAGACTTGGAACTAAATGCAGTGCCTGACCCTAGACTGATGCTGTACTGGAGGAAAAGAATATACTATCAAGGACATTATTGGGTTCAACTGACAAAAACTGAAATAAGAAAAGTAAATTTTTGCATCAATGAGGAGATCATTGAAGAGTTAGGGACAGATCTGGGTGGTAGTTTCTGTCCCTCAAATAGCACAACCTAGAAAGTTCATTGTGAAGTTTTCTGGTTGATCAAGCCTTGGAGATTTTATTATGGGAGCACAGGGTGTGCGTTGGAGAGGAAAGGTACAAAGGTACTGCTTCCAGCAGTAATATAAGAATAATATAATGTTAGAACATAAAATAAATAAGTAGAAGTGGCAAACATGATTTTCATCTCTGGACTGGAAAATCAATAGAGGCAGGGGCTGCATTGCCCTTATTCACCTCTGCAGTCCCAGTGCTGGCACATAAGAAGTGGCAATATGTGCTTAATTAATTAATTAGACAATTAATCTCAATAGATGCAAATGGGCCTTTGATAATATTCAAAACCTATTCTCAATATATTTAGAGGGTTACATTTTTATATTATAAATATTATGTATAGAAATCCAAGAGCCAGCATCACATTTAATGACAAACTTTGGAGGCATTAAACTCAAGAATAAAGTACGGATGATATTATCACCAGTATTTTTTTAACATTGGCTAAGAGGTATGTCAATATGATGAGAGAGAAAATACAAATACATGTTTTTTTTCAGGTCAGATTATTAACTAAAAAACCTAATAGCAAAATAAAAACCTAGATGGCCGAATAGAAACAGCTCCGGTCTACAGCTCCCAGCGTGAGCGACGCAGAAGACGGGTGATTTCTGCATTTCCATCTGAGGTACCGGGTTCATCTCACTAGGGAGTGCCAGACAGTGGGCGCAGGTCAGTGGGTGAGTGCACCGTGCGCCAGCCGAAGCAGGGGCGAGGCATTGCCTCACTTGGGAAGTGCAAGGGGTCGGAGAGTTCCCTTTCCAGGGGTGACAGATGGCACCTGGAAAATCGGGCCACTCCCACCCGAATACTGTGCTTTTCCGACGGGCTTAGGAAACGGTGCCCCAGGAGATTATAGCCCATACCTGGCTCAGAGGGTCCTACGCCCACAGAGTCTCACTGATTGCTAGCACAGCAGTCTGAGATCAAAAAGCAAGTCGGCAGCAAGGCTGGGGGAGGGGCGCCCGCCATTGCCCAGGCTCCCTTAGGTAAACAAAGCAGCCGGGAAGCTTGAACTGGGGGGAGCCCACCACAGCTCAAGGAGGCCTGCCTGCCTCTGTAGGCTCCGCCTCTGTAGTCTCCACCTCTGGGGGCAGGGCACAGACAAATAAAAAGACAGCAGTAACCTCTGCAGACTTAAATGTCCCTGTCTGACAGCTTTGAGGAGAGCAGTGGTTCTCCCAGCATGCAGCTGGAGATCTGAGAACGGGCAGACTGCCTCCTCAAGTGGGTCCCTGACCCCGACCCCCGAGCAGCCTAACTGGGAGGCACCCCCCAGCAGGGGCAGACTGACACTTCACACGGCCGGCCAGGTATTCCAACAGACCTGCAGCTGAGGGTCCTGTCTGTTAGAAGGAAAACTAACAGAAAGGACATCCACACCAAAAACCCATCTGTACATCACCATCATCAAAGACCAAAAGTAGATAAAACCACAAAGATGGGGAAAAAACAGAGCAGAAAAACTGGAAACTCTAAAAAGCAGAGTACCTCTCCTCCTCCAAAGGAACACAGTTCCTCACCAGCAACAGAACAAAGCTGGACGGAGAATGACTTTGACGAGCTGAGAGAAGAAGGCTTCAGACGATCAAATTACTCCAAGCTACGGGAGGATATTCAAACCAAAGGCAAAGAAGTTGAAAACTTTGAAAAAAATTTAGAAGAATGTATAACTAGAATAACCAATACAGAGAAGTGCTTAAAGGAGCTGATGGAGCTGAAAAGCAAGGCTCGAGAACTACGTGAAGAATGCAGAAGCCTCAGGAGCCGATGCGATCAAATGGAAGAAAGGGTATCAGCCCTGGAAGATGAAGTGAATGAAATGAAGTGAGAAGGGAAGTTTAGAGAAAAAAGAATAAAAAGAAACGAGCAAAGCCTCCAAGAAATGTGGGACTATGTGAAAAGACCAAATCTACGTCTGATTGGTGTACCTGAAAGTGACGGGGAGAATGGAAACAAGTTGGAAAACACTCTGCAGGCTATTATCCAGGAGAACTTCCCCAATCTAGCAAGGCAGGCCAACATTCAGATTCAGGAAATACAGAGAACGCCACAAAGATACTCCTCAAGAAGAGCAACTCCAAGACACATAATTGTCAGATTCACCAAAGTTGAAATGAAGGAAAAAATGTTAAGGGCAGCCAGAGAGAAAGGTCGGGTTACCCTCAAAGGGAAGCCCATCAGACTAACAGCGGATCTCTCGGCAGAAACTCTACAAGCCAGAAGAGAGTGGGGGCCAATATTCAACATTATTAAAGAAAAGAATTTTCAACCCAGAATTTCATATCCAGCCAAACTAAGCTTCATAAATGAAGGAGAAATAAAATACTTTACAGACAAGCAAATGCTGAGAGATTTTGTCACCACCAGGCCTGCCCTAAAAGAGCTCCTGAAGGAAGCGCTAAACATGGAAAGGCACAACCGGTACCAGCCACTGCAAAATCATGCCAAAATGTAAAGACCATCGAGACTAGGAAGACACTGCATCAACTAACAAGCAAAATAACCAGCTAACATCATAATGACAGGATCAAATTCACACATAACAATATTAACTTTAAATGTAAATGGACTAAATGCTCCAATTAAAAGACACAGACTAGCAAATTGGATAAAGACTCAAGACCCATCAGTGTGCTGTATTCAGGAAACCCATCTCACGTGCAAAATAAAAGGATGGAGGAAGATCTACCAAGCCAATGGAAAACAAAAAAAGGCAGGGGTTGCAATCCTAGTCTCTGATAAAACAGACTTTAAACCAACAAAGATCAAAAGAGACAAAGAAGGCCATTACATAATGGTAAAGGGATTAATTCAAAAAGAAGAGCTAACTATCCTAAATATATATGCACCCAATACAGGAGCATCCAGATTCATAAAGCAAGTCCTGAGTGACCTACAAAGAGACTGAGACTCCCACACATTAATAATGCGAGACTTTAACACCCCACTGTCAACATTAGACAGATCAATGAGACAGAAAGTCAACAAGGATACCCAGGAATTGAACTCAGCTCTGCACCAAGCGGACCTAATAGACATCTACAGAACTCTCCACCCCAAATCAACAGAATATACATTTTTTTCAGCACCACACCACACCTATTCCAAAATTGACCACATACTTGTAAGTAAAGCTCTCCTCAATAAATGTAAAACAACAGAAATTATAACAAACTATCTCTCAGATCACAGTGCAATCAAGCTAGAACTCAGGATTAAGAATCTCACTCAAAACCGCTCAACTACATGGAAACTGAACAACCTGCTCCTGAATGACTACTGGGTACATAACGAAATGAAGGCAGAAATAAAGATGTTCTTTGAAACCAACGAGAACCAAGACACAACATACCAGAATTTTGGGATGCATTCAAAGCAGTGTGTAGAGGGAAATTTATAGCACTAAATGCCCACAAGAGAAAGCAGGAAAGATCCAAAATTGACACCCTAACATCACAATTAAAAGAACTAGAAAAGCAAGAGCAAACACATTCAAAAGCTAGCAGAAGGCAAGAAATAACTAAAATCAGAGCAGAACTGAAGGAAATAGAGACACAAAAAACCCTTCAAAAAATTAATGAATCCAGGAGCTGGTTTTTTGAAAGGATCAACAAAATTGATAGATCGCTAGCAAGATTAATAAAGAAAAAAACAGAGAAGAATCAAATAGATGCAATAAAAAATGATAAAGGGGATATCACCACCGCTCCCACAGAAATACAAACTATCATCAGAGAATACTACAAACACCTCTATGCAAATAAACTAGAAAATCTAGAAGAAATGGATAAATTCCTCAACACATACACCCTCCCAAGACTAAACCAGGAAGAAGTTGAATCTCTGAATAGACCAATAACAGGAGCTGAAATTGTGGCAATAATCAATAGCTTACCAACCAAAAAAAGTCCAGGACCAGATGGGTTCACAGCCGAATTCTACCAGAGGTACAAGGAGGAACTGGTAACATTCCTTCTGAAACTATTCCAATCAATAGAAAAAGAGGGAATCCTCCCTAGCTCATGTTATGAGGCCATCATCATCCTGATACCAAAGCCTGGCAGAGACACAACAAAAAAAGAGAATTTTAGACCAATATCCTTGATGAACATTGATGCAAAAATCCTCAATAAAATACTGGCAAACAGAATCCAGCAGCACATCAAAAAGCTTATCCACCATGATCAAGTGGGCTTCATCCCTGGGATGCAAGGCTGGTTCAATATACGCAAATCAATAAATGTAATCCAGCATATAAACAGAACCAAAGACAAAAACCACATGATTATCTCAATAGATGCAGAAAAGGCCTTTGACAAAATTCAACAACGCTTCATGCTAAAAACTCTCAATAAATTTGGTATTGATGGGACGTATCTCAAAATAATAAGAGCTATCTATGACAAACCCACAGCCAATATCATACTGAATGGGCAAAAACTGGAAGCATTCCCTTTGAAAACTGGCACAAGACAGGGATGCCCTCTCTCACCACTTCTATTCAACATAGTGTTGGAAGTTCTGGCCAGGGCAATTAGGCAGGAGAGGAAATAAAGGGTATTCAATTAGGAAAAGAGGAAGTCAAATTGTCCCTGTTTGCAGATGACATGATTGTATATCTAGAAAACCCCATTGTCTCAGCCCAAAATCTCCTTAAGCTGATAAGCAACTTCAGCAAAGTCTCAGGATACAAAATCAATGTACAAAAATCACAAGCATTCTTATACATCAATAACAGACAAACAGAGAGCCAAATCATGAGTGAACTCCCATTCACAATTGCTTCAAAGAGAATCAAATACCTAGGAATACAACTTACAAGGGATGTGAAGGACCTCTTCAAGGAGAACTACAAACCACTGCTCAAGGAAATAAAAGAGGATACAAAGAAATAGAAGAACATTCCATGCTCATGGGTAGGAAGAAACAATATCGTGAAAATGGCCATCCTTCCCAAGGTGATTTACAGATTCAATGCCATCCCCATCAAGCTACCAATGACTTTCTTCACAGAATTGGAAAAAACTACTTTAAAGTTCATATGGAACCAAAAAAGAGCCCGTATCGCCAAGTCAATCCTAAGCCAAAAGAACAATGCTGGAGGCATCACGCTACCTGACTTCAAACTATACTACAAGGCTACAGTAACCAAAACAGCATGGTACTGGTACTAAAACAGAGATATAGATCAATGGAACAGAACAGAGCCGTCAGAAATAATGCCACATATCTACAACTATCTGATCTTTGACAAACCTGAGAAAAACAAGAAATGGGGAAAGGATTCCCTATTTAATAAATGGTGCTGGGAAAACTGGCTAGCCATATGTAGAAAGCTGAAACTGGATCCCTTCCTTCCTTACATCTTATACACAAATCAATTCAAGATGGATTAAAGACTTAAACTTTAGACCTAAAACCATAAAAACCCTAGAAGACAACCTAGGCATTACCATTCAGGACATAGGCATGGGCAAGGACTTCATGTCTAAAACACCAAAAGCAATGGCAACAAAAGCCAAAATTGACAAATGGGATCTAATTAAACTAAAGAGCTTCTGCACAGCAAAAGAAACTACCATCAGAGTGAACAGGCAACCTACAAAATGGGAGAAAATTTTCGCAACCTACTCATCTGACAAAGGGCTAATATCCAGAATCTACAATGAACTCCAACAAATTTACAAGAAAAAAACAAACAACCCCATCAAAAAGTGGGCAAAGGACATGAACAGACATTTCTCAAAAGAAGACATTTATGCAGCCAAAAAACACATGAAAAAATGCTCACCATCACTGGCCATCAGAGAAATGCAAATCAAAACCACAATGAGATACCATCTCACACCAGTTAGAATGGCAATCATTAAAAAGTCAGGAAACAACAGGTGCTGGAGAGGATGTGGAGAAATAGGAACACTTTTACACTGTTGGTGGGACTGTAAACTAGTTCAACCCTTGTGGAAGTCAGTGTGGCGATTCCTCAGGGATCTAGAACTAGAAACACCATTTGACCCAGCCATCCCATTACTGGGTATATACCCAAAGGACTATAAATCATGCTGCTATAAAGACACATGCACACATATGTTTATTGCCGCATTATTCACAATAGCAAAGACTTGGAACCAACCCAAATGTCCAACAATGATAGACTGGATTAAGAAAATGTGGCACATATACACCATGGAATACTATGCAGCCATAAAAAATGATGAGTTCATGTCCTTTGTAGGGACATGGATGAAATTGGAAATCATCATTCTCAGTAAACTATCGCAAGAACAAAAAACCAAACACCGCATATTCTCACTCATAGGTGGGAATTGAACAATGAGAACACATGGACACAGGAAGGGGAACATCACACTTCAGGGACTGTTGTGGGGTGGGGGGAGGGGGGAGGGATAACACTGGGAGATATATCTAATGCTAGGTGATGAGTTAGTGGGTGCAGCGCACCAGCATGGCACATGTATACATATGTAACTTACCTGCACATTGTGCACATGTACCATAAAACCTAAAGTATAATAATAATAATAATAAAAAAAGGAAAAGAAAATGAAAACCACATCCTTAAGGAGTTTACGTTCTTCTAAGAGAGACTGATGTTTAAAAATAAATAATATTATGTTAAAAAAAAAAAATGTGCCTGTGCACGACCATGATGCCAATGTCACTAAAAACTTTTGAATTACAAAAAAAATAAAAATAAAAACCTATTAGAAATAACAGAATATTTGAGTAATGTCACCTAACAGACATTAGAAAGTAGACATAAAATATTTTTCCATGTGAACAGAAAATCCTATAGAACAGCCTATAAAATGAAATTGATCATAATGCTGAAGATATGAGTGCATATATAGATTTACAGATGGGTGTGATAAAAAAGAGTCATAAAACATTTCAATTGGTTCTGAAGTGGTGTTCCATAAAAACTCTAAAATACTGGGGTCCACTTGTGGGGGGATGGTAAGAGGAGGGAGAGGAGCAGAAAAGCTAACTATTGGGTATCAGACTTAATGCCTGGGTGGTGAAACAATATGTACAACAAACCCCTGTGACACGTATTTACCTATGTGACAAACCTTGGGTACTGTCCCTCAAACCTAAAATAAAAGTTAAAAAAAGTGAAAAAAAATCTGGCAACAACATTCCTACATAGAACAATATTCTTACATGGTGAGTGATAAAGAAAATGATCTTTTTGTATAGACGGCAAATCATCACAAAATATTTGAGAGGCAGGTTTTTAGATTACCTGAGAGATTTGTGCTCAAGAGGAGGAGACTGGAAAACTGAAGGTTAATCCTGGATTTTAATTGCTATTAGCTGTCTTTGGCAAGGTATCACAAGATGTGAGCCCTAGGATGAACGGGCCAGTGCGCCAGAGAAATGACAAAGGAAGAGAAAGATGCTAGAAACTTGGGGCCTCACACTGTTGGAAAAGTGGACTACTTATAAGATCCAAAGAGTAAGAGATACAATTGTAAAATGAACCTTTAAAATACAATTTTTTTAACACTTTGGCTTTATGGCAAAATTATGTTTCTAACATCGGGTCATGGTTTCCAGTAGATTTAACATACCTTTCATTAGTTCAGACATTAGAAATTTGGGCAAGAAAGCAAAAAAAAAAAAAAGCCACAGAAAAATAACCTGTCATGGAAAGCTTGGCACATGAAATTGAGTGGGATGAAATAGATGACGAGCCCACTAACTTTGGTTATATGTGATGTGAAGTATTATCTGAAGGACAGGCCTTATATTCAAATGAGTAGGAGATACTGATTTAACAAAGTTTAACATATTTCCCTACTGCAAGTTTTCTCAGAAAGAACTTACTTTCTAATGAGCCTTATAGGTCCCCAGGAAGAGACCATGGAATGCAGTGTTTCCCAAAACTTCTGTTCCCAAAACATTGTATACCCCTCTTCTACTAACAAAACAACTATTAACATCTCAAAGAATATTCTTTCATAAAACATGGCTTGGGAAATCTTAGAATAAACTAAGAAAAATCTTTGATTAGATTGAAAATAGACATTTCAGGAAGTATAAATATACTATAAAGAGAATTTAAAAAAAAACAAGGCAAGATTCATTTTCATATGACCAAGA
Organism: Pongo pygmaeus; assembly: GCF_028885625.2. NCBI lineage: Eukaryota > Metazoa > Chordata > Mammalia > Primates > Hominidae > Pongo > Pongo pygmaeus. The sequence continues at coordinate 35,384,320 of NC_072385.2, read as the reverse complement.
AAGCTCTTACCAAATCAGCTCTCTCACAGATAACAACCATAAATTCTGGACAAAATACAAAACAGCTCTCTGAAGGCACTGGAGAAAGATCAAAAACAAGTAGACAAAATATAAACAAAGTTATAGACATTCTGGATGATATCTTAACCCAATCAATGTTTATAATACTTCACTCAACAACTTCAGACTACCATACACATGTTCTTCACATCCACGTGGTCATTCACTGTGATAGCCATAAAATAAACCTTAATACATTTAAACGGGTTGCAACCACAGAGTCTATTTTTTTGTTTGTTTTTTACCACAGTGGAACTAAATTAGAAACCAATTACAATAAGACATCTAGGAAAAACTCCCAAGTTACACAGTTACACGAAGACATTTGGAGACTATTTTAGATGGAATGATACTGAAAAGGAAAATATATCAAACTTCCACATACGATGGTCCAATACCCCTCTGAATAACCCCCTGCTTCAGAAAACTTGGACACAATATAAAAAAAGCAACATTGAAAGGTACTGGGGAGTGATTGGAAGCAGACAGACTGTGATGGGAAATTCACATTTGGAAGAGGAAAGAGGGAGAGCTATTTAAGTGCATTCCGGTCTCCCCAGCTTTTAGTTTCAGACCAAGGCCAGTTGGCACAGCATGAATAGTAGTGCAGGGGCACACATAAAAAAGCCCAGATTTTCTTCCCTGGAGAACCAGAAAAGTGAAACTGCCAAACTATGAACACTGAAGAAAAGAGCTGATTACAAGGAAAGAGCTGATTAAAATGTAATCAAATTAAATCAAATTAAAATATTTGAACAGACACTTCTCAAAAGAAGATGTACTAGTGGTTTTTAAGCACATCAGACAATTCTTAACATCACTGGTTATCAGGGAAATGCAAATTAAAGCCACCACAAAATGTCATTATATACCTCTAAAGATAGCTAAAGTTCAAAAGCTTGACAACACCAAGTGCTGGAAATGATACAGAGCCCCTGGAGGTCTCAGGCATTACTTGAGGGAGAATGCAAAGTGGTACAGCTATTTGGAAACAGTCAAAATACCTATACCTAATTCTATTCCTAGGCATTTATCCAAGAAAATTGAAAACATGCATCCACAGAAAACGTGTATGTGAATATTCATATCAGCATTATTTGTAGTAACCCCAAACCCAAATGACCAGCAATGGATAAAGAGAGAAAGAAATTGTGGTATATCTACACTCTGGAATACTACTCAGAAACAAGCAAGAATGAAGTAAATTATACATGAAATGACCCAGTGATCTTACAAATATGTTAAGTGAAAGAAGTCAACCACGATAAAACTATCTTCAGTATGATCCTATTTATATGGAATTCTAGAAATGACAGAAAGATCAGTGGTTGCCTGGGGCCATGATTGGAGGGGGTGGGGCTAATCCCAAAGGGAAACTTTCAGAGTGGGTGAACAGTCTATATCTTGATCGTGGTGGTCTATTACTTAGGCACAAGGAACAACTCACCTTCCCTTGAACACAAGCTTCTGTGCCCTTTTGTTTCTTCTTCAGTGTATAATTCACTTCTTTCCATGATGAAATCTCTCTCATCCATTTAGGCTCAGATCAAATGTCACTTCTGCAATGGACACATCCAATCAATCATAGCCTGCTTCTTTCTTTCTCCGTTCCATAACTCTTTGTGCCAAATCCTTATCACTCTATATTTTAAATATTTGTTTCCTTTTTCAGTCTTTTTCAGTAAATTGCTGCTCCTTAAGAAATTAGACTATATTTTAGCTAAAATCAGCTAAAATCCTTAACATATAGAATATAATACATACATGTATTTTACGTTGTAATTTCTAACTTCTCAAAGAGTATTTGAGATTTTGTTCTTTCCTTTTTTAAAAGAAGATCCCATAAAATGGTCTCTTGTAGCCTGAACTCTTTCCACGTTGTTTGCTAATAAACTCTCAAAACATTTTTTTGAAATGCTTCATTCAGAGCTAAAATATTTATATCTCTCCTTTCACTCATCCTTAGAAAAAAACATTTTTCTATTACATCCTAAGAGAATCTTTTGTAACACAATTCTATATGTTCTGCACAGAGAGATCTATAATTGAAGAATGTGAATTATTTCTCTATTTGTATTTCCTTTCACCCTTTGCCCTACAGTATAGGCCATGCTACTTTAAATTACCATATATAATTTTGAAGAGGATCATTACATGTTTCTATAAACAATGCCTTATCCCAGCTTTGCTGAAAGTGTCTCATAATACGCATATTTCCTTAATTTTAATTCTTTTGGGACCATCTCTAGTTCCTTCATATCAGCAGGCACACATGCCTGAATGTCCTACAGTGCGCTTTAGCTGTATTGATACGGTGAAGTAATTACACACCACAATTTTGTTAATATATCACAATAATCATGCTAGCTTCCTTAATAACAGCACGATTTCCAAGAAATCCTCAGTAGGAGAGTTTCTTGTTAATGATAATTAGACTAGCATTGCATAAGAGTGGTAAATTTTATAAACCCTTCATAGATTAAGGAAAACTAGCAACTCCTTTGAGATTAAAGGTAATTTAGACATTGTAGGAGCTATGAGAAACTTTCTGACTAGTCCCCAGGAAATTATGTTTTTTTGTTTTTTTTTTCTTTTATTGTAATTATTATTATTATTATTATTATTATACTTTAGGTTTTATGGTACATGTGCCCAATGTGCAGTAAGTTACATATGTATACATGTGCCATGCTGGTGCACTGCACCCACCAACTCGTCATCTAGCATTAGGTATATCTCCCAATGTTATCCCTCTCCCCTCCCCCCAACCCACAACAGTCCCTGAAGTGTGATGTTCCCCTTCCTGTGTCCATGTGTTCTCATTGTTCAATTCCCACCTATGAGTGAGAATATGCGGTGTTTGGTTTTTTGTTCTTGCGATAGTTTACTGAGAATGATGATTTCCAATTTCATCCATGTCCCTACAAAGGACATGAACTCATCATTTTTTATGGCTGCATAGTATTCCATGGTGTATATGTGCCACATTTTCTTAATCCAGTCTATCATTGTTGGACATTTGGGTTGGTTCCAAGTCTTTGCTATTGTGAATAATGCGGCAATAAACATATGTGTGCATGTGTCTTTATAGCAGCATGATTTATAGTCCTTTGGGTATATACCCAGTAATGGGATGGCTGGGTCAAATGGTGTTTCTAGTTCTAGATCCCTGAGGAATCGCCACACTGACTTCCACAAGGGTTGAACTAGTTTACAGTCCCACCAACAGTGTAAAAGTGTTCCTATTTCTCCACATCCTCTCCAGCACCTGTTGTTTCCTGACTTTTTAATGATTGCCATTCTAACTGGTGTGAGATGGTATCTCATTGTGGTTTTGATTTGCATTTCTCTGATGGCCAGTGATGGTGAGCATTTTTTCATGTGTCTTTTGGCTGCATAAGTGTCTTCTTTTGAGAAGTGTCTGTTCATGTCCTTCGCCCACTTTTTGATGGGGTTGTTTGTTTTTTTCTTGTAAATTTGTTGGAGTTCATTGTAGATTCTGGATATTAGCCCTTTGTCAGATGAGTAGGTTGCGAAAATTTTCTCCCATTTTGTAGGTTGCCTGTTCACTCTGATGGTAGTTTCCTTTGCTGTGCAGAAGCTCTTTAGTTTAATTAGATCCCATTTGTCAATTTTGGCTTTTGTTGCCATTGCTTTTGGTGTTTTAGACATGAAGTCCTTGCCCATGCCTATGTCCTGAATGGTATTGCCTAGGTTTTCTTCTAGGGTTTTTATGGTTTTAGGTCTAACATTTAAGTCTTTAATCCATCTTGAATTGATTTTTGTATAAGGTGTAAGGAAGGGATCCAGTTTCAGCTTTCTACATATGGCTAGCCAGTTTTCCCAGCACCATTTATTAAATAGGGAATCCTTTCCCCATTTCTTGTTTTTCTCAGGTTTGTCAAAGATCAGATGCTTGTAGATATGTGGCATTATTTCTGACGGCTCTGTTCTGTTCCATTGATCTATATCTCTGTTTTGGTACCAGTACCATGCTGTTTTGGTTACTGTAGCCTTGTAGTATAGTTTGAAGTCAGGTAGCGTGATGCCTCCAGCTTTGTTCTTTTGGCTTAGGATTGACTTGGCGATGCGGGCTCTTTTTTGGTTCCATATGAACTTTAAAGTAGTTTTTTCCAATTCTGTGAAGAAAGTCATTGGTAGCTTGATGGGGATGGCATTGAATCTGTAAATTACCTTGGGTAGTATGGCCATTTTCATGATATTGATTCTTCCTACCCATGAGCATGGAATGTTCTTCCATTTCTTTGTATCCTCTTTTATTTCCTTGAGCAGTGGTTTGTAGTTCTCCTTGAAGAGGTCTTTCACATCCCTTGTAAGTTGGATTCCTAGGTATTTTATTCTCTTTGAAGCAATTGTGAATGGGAATTCACTCATGATTTGGCTCTCTGTTTGTCTGTTATTGATGTATAAGAATGCTTGTGATTTTTGCACATTGATTTTGTATCCTGAGACTTTGCTGAAGTTGCTTATCAGCCTAAGGAGATTTTGGGCTGAGACAATGGGGTTTTCTAGATATACTATCATGTCATCTGCAAACAGGGACAATTTGACTTCCTCTTTTCCTAATTGAATACCCTTGATTTCCTTCTCCTGCCTAATTGCCCTGGCCAGAACCTCCAACACTATGTTGAATAGAAGTGGCGAGAGAGGGCATCCCTGTCTTGTGCCAGTTTTCAAAGGGAATGCTTTCAGTTTTTGCCCATTCAGTATGATATTGGCTGTGGGTTTGTCATAAATAGCTCTTATTATTTTGAGATACGTCCCATCAATACCAAATTTATTGAGAGTTTTTAGCATGAAGCGTTGTTGAATTTTGTCAAAGGCCTTTTCTGCATCTATTGAGATAATCATGTGGTTTTTGTCTTTGGTTCTGTTTATATGCTGGATTACATTTATTGATTTGCGTATATTGAACCAGCCTTGCATCCCAGGGATGAAGCCCACTTGATCATGGTGGATAAGCTTTTTGATGTGCTGCTGGATTCTGTTTGCCAGTATTTTATTGAGGATTTTTGCATCAATGTTCATCAAGGATATTGGTCTAAAATTCTCTTTTTTTGTTGTGTCTCTGCCAGGCTTTGGTATCAGGATGATGATGGCCTCATAACATGAGTTAGGGAGGATTCCCTCTTTTTCTATTGATTGGAATAGTTTCAGAAGGAATGTTACCAGCTCCTCCTTGTACCTCTGGTAGAATTCGGCTGTGAACCCATCTGGTCCTGGACTTTTTTTGGTTGGTAAGCTATTGATTATTGCCACAATTTCAGCTCCTGTTATTGGTCTATTCAGAGATTGAACTTCTTCTTGGTTTAGTCTTGGGAGGGTGTATGTGTTGAGGAATTTAACCATTTCTTCTAGATTTTCTAGTTTATTTGCATAGAGGTGTTTGTAATATTCTCTGATGGTAGTTTGTATTTCTGTGGGATCAGTGGTGATATCCCCTTTATCATTTTTTATTGCATCTATTTGATTCTTCTCTCTTTTTTTCTTTATTAATCTTGCTAGCGATCTATCAATTTTGTTGATCCTTTCAAAAAACCAGCTCCTGGATTCATTTATTTTTTGAAGGGTTTTTTGTGTCTCTATTTCCTTCAGTTCTGCTCTGATTTTAGTTATTTCTTGCCTTCTGCTAGCTTTTGAATGTGTTTGCTCTTGCTTTTCTAGTTCTTTTAATTGTGATGTTAGGGTGTCAATTTTGGATCTTTCCTGCTTTCTCTTGTGGGCATTTAGTGCTATAAATTTCCCTCTACACACTGCTTTGAATGCATCCCAGAGATTCTGGTATGTTGTGTCTTGGTTCTCGTTGGTTTCAAAGAACATCTTTATTTCTGCCTTCATTTCGTTATGTACCCAGTAGTCATTCAGGAGCAGGTTGTTCAGTTTCCACGTAGTTGAGCAGTTTTGAGTGAGATTCTTAATCCTGAGTTCTAGCTTGATTGCACTGTGATCTGAGAGACAGTTTGTTACAATTTCTGTTCTTTTACATTTATTGAGGAGAGCTTTACTTCCAAGGATATGGTCAATTTTGGAATAGGTGTGGTGTGGTGCTGAAAAAAATGTATATTCTGTTGATTTGGGGTGGAGAGTTCTGTAGATGTCTATTAGGTCTGCTTGGTGCAGAGCTGAGTTCAATTCCTGGGTATCCTTGTTGACTTTCTGTCTCGTTGATCTGTCTAATGTTGACAGTGGGGTGTTAAAGTCTCCCATTATTAATGTGTGGGAGTCTAAGTCTCTTTGTAGGTCACTCAGGACTTGCTTTATGAATCTGGGTGCTCCTGTATTGGGTGCATATATATTTAGGATAGTTAGCTCTTCTTGTTGAATTAATCCCTTTACCATTATGTAATGGCCTTCTTTGTCTCTTTTGATCTTTGTTGGTTTAAAGTCTGTTTTATCAGAGACTAGGATTGCAACCCCTGCCTTTTTTTGTTTTCCATTTGCTTGGTAGATCTTCCTCCATCCTTTTATTTTGAGCCTATGTGTGTCTCTGCATGTGAGATGGGTTTCCTGAATACAGCACACTGATGGGTCTTGAGTCTTTATCCAATTTGCCAGTCTGTGTCTTTTAATTGGACCATTTAGTCCATTTACATTTAAAGTTAATATTGTTATGTGTGAATTTGATCCTGTCATTATGATGTTAGCTCGATGTTTTGCTCGTTAGTTGATGCAGTCTCTTCCTAGTCTCAATGGTCTTTACATTTCGGTATGATTTTGCAGTGGCTGGTACCGGTTGTGCCTTTCCATGTTTAGCGCTTCCTTCAAGAGCTCTTTTAGGGCAGGCCTGGTGGTGACAAAATCTCTCAGCATTTGCTTGTCTGTAAAGTATTTTATTTCTCCTTCACTTATGAAGCTTAGTTTGGCAGGATATGAAATTCTGGGTTGAAAATTCTTTTCTTTAATAATGTTGAATATTGGCCCCCACTCTCTTCTGGCTTGTAGGGTTTCTGCCGAGAGATCCGCTGTTAGTCTGATGGGCTTCCCTTTGATGGTAACCCGTCCTTTCTCTCTGGCTGCCCTTAACATTTTTTCCTTCATTTCAACTTTGGTGAATCTGACAATTATGTGTCTTGGAGTTGCTCTTCTCGAAGAGTATCTTTGTGGCATTCTCTGTATTTCCTGAATCTGAATGTTGGCCTGCCTTGCTAGATTGGGGAAGTTCTCCTGGATAGTATCCTGCAGAGTGTTTTCCAACTTGTTTCCATTCTCCCCATCACTTTCAGGTACACCAATCAGATGTAGATTTGGTCTTTTCACATAGTCCCACATTTCTTGGAGGCTTTGCTCGTTTCTTTTTATTCTTTTTTCTCTAAACTTCCCTTCTCGCTTCATTTCATTCATTTCATCTTCCAGGGCTGAAATTATGTTGAAAGGAGAATCTTCTCCTTATCCAAGTATTGCCTTAGAAAATCTATTTCCTGTTTTATGGGTGAGGCAACAGAGGTTAGTATAAATTGTCTAATGGAAATAAATAACTTTCTTCAAACCAAAGAATAAATGTTAGGGCTAGATTTGAATTCAAGTCTGTCTGATTTCAAACCTAATGCCTTTTCTGAGATACCGGGCTGCCTCCCTGTGACAATCTTTTATAAAAACATTTATTGAGGGCCGGGCACGGTGGCTCATGCCTGTAATCCCAGCACTTTGGGAGGCCGAGGAGGGCGGATCATGAGGTTAAGAGATGAAGACCATCCTGGCTAACATGGTGAAACCCTGTCTCTACTAAAAATACAAAAAATTAGCTGGGCATGATGGCGGGCGCCTGTAGTCCCAGCTACTCGGGAGGCTGAGGCAGGAGAATGGCGTGAACCCAGGAGGCGGAGCTTGCAGTGAGCAGAGATCGAGCCACTGCACTCCAGCCTGGGCAACAGAGCAAGACTCTGTCTCAAAAAAAAAAAAAAAAAAAATTGAAACTATATTTCCACATAAACACAAAAGCACAGAGAGCAGCATAATGAATGTAATGTACTCATCAATCAGATTTATCAAAGTTCTGCTGCATTTACCTTAGCTATTTCTGTGTTTTGCTTCCTTTCTTTTCCTTTGCTATAGTATTTTGAAGCAAATCTCAGGTTGGCACATCTTTTCACCCCTATATATTTTTGTATGCGTCTTAAAAAATATTTTTTTTCCCTTACATAACAGCACTGCCTTCATCATACCTGACAAATTAACAATACTTCCGTGGTATGAGATGTCTCAAAAATGTCTGCAAAAGTTGTTTTATTCAAATCAGAATCCAGAATTCACACATCACATTAACTTGTCATGATGTCTAAGGCTTTTAAAATCTAGAACAGTCTCCACCCCTTGCTGCCGTCTTTTTATTTATTTTGATGTTAATGACTTGCTGTAGAAAACAGGTAGTAGTCCGGTAGACTGTCCCAACTTTTGATAGCCCTTTTTTCTTCTTTTTGTTGTAATTTAGCTTGAAACTTTTCCCTTTGCCCCAATATTTCCTGGATTAAAAAACAGTATTCATATATACTTTAGAGGCTTGATTAGATTCAGGTTCAACTTATTCCACTCCTGCCCCGCCCCCCCCACCAAATCTATCATAAGCAGTTGCTGTATGTTTCACACAGTCTGGTTGTTCCAGTTTTAGAGATGCTGAGATTGATAATTTTCAGGTGTTGAAACCCTGGTCTCTTCCTTGCCAAATTCCTCATCAGTTTTTTACCTCGCTGAGAATAGCTCCCCAATTGAATTTATTCATCGGGTGTTGCAAAAATGGTGATTTTTCTGACTTTGTCATTCCTTGCACATTTAACTACATTTCTTCTCTAAAGGAGAAATTCATTTCATCAAATAGCCTTATGTATTTATTGTGAATTATAGTGTATGCAGGAGAGTTGGAATAAATGTCTAATTTTTTTCTTTTCATTGACAATTTTCAATTTTCTGTGTAAGGAGTTGGTGCCCTAGATATTTCTCTTTCTCTCTCTCTTCCATAAATTTATTATGGACCTATGGGTTTTTACACATTCAATGAATTTAAATGAATTATGTTTTTGATGCTAAAATTTGTCCACCTTTAGCTGATGGAAGACTTTTATGTTGCTTTCTTTGTCCTTTAGGCTCAACCCATCAGGGCTTGATAATGTCTTTTTTTTTTTTTGGCACAAGACATTCTAAGCTCAACCTGCATGTTTCCTGCTTTACATCTGGAATTAGCCACTGCTCTAAGAAGCTCTAGTTCGTTTTAGTGGAGAATAAGATATGGAGGAGAAAATCCAGAGATTAGGAATGCTCATTGCCTTTGGGTTATCATTGATTCTGAAAATGTTTAAGGACAGAGCTAGTAAATTGTTATTCAAACTAAACATGAATTTATATAGATATTTCTAATATGTAGAATTTTACTTAACTAAAATCTGACATGAATTTTCCTCAAATTTTTTTGATTTTATACTTACATTTTTTTCCCTTGCACTAGAATATTTGCTGTCATTAATAGCAGAAGGTAAATTTATGGCTCTATTCATTCTTAGAACATGTTCTTATGTGTACATGTGTGGGTGTACAATGAACATATTGTGTCCTATAGTCGACTAGAATAATTCTATTCTTCATGAATTGTGTCACCAACTTGAAAACTAATTAAGTTTCCTAGTTTCAGATTGTTTTAAACTGATGGTTGCTCTTTTCTTTTTAATATACTTTATCTTTTAAATATGTAATATACTTTAATGTGCCCACAGTCAAAACTGTATAACAGTATTATTATTTTAATAATAATAATATTTTAATGCTTTAATCCTTAATTACTTTGATTTTGATATCTAATTATGTTATTTCACTTTTAGTAATGTAGTTATTTTATGACATGATCTTTCCTCGAAGGACAATATTAGCCATATTCTACATTCTGTAATATTGTTTTCATTATAAAATTCCTAGGAATTCTATACTTTTATTTTGTGTTTTCCTTTTGGCCCATAGATTTATTCATGGAGGATATTGTTAATTTTTCAAAAGACTCTTCATTTTACTAAGTTTTTGTTTTATTGTTTAGAAGTTAGAAAATGCAGTTTGTATTTTTTTATTAATTTATTGAGGCTTCTTTCAGGCCTTAATATATAGCAAATTTTTACAAATATTCCATGTGCACTTACAAGTGAAAGCATCTTGTCTATTACCAAAGTGTAGTATACATAGTATCTATACTATAAATGGCAGTTGCCTTTATTGATAATGTCTACTTAATCTGTAATTATCTAAATCTGAAAGAGGTTTAGTTCTATTCTTCTGTGTTGTTATAGTATTATATTTTCACTGTGTATTTTAGACTTTATTAGGTGTCATTATTTGTCTTGTTAAAATAGTTTGACATGAATTCTAACTTGTCTAATATCAACTATATGGCCCATTTTTTAATTGCTTGATAGTTATTTGTCTACCCTTTTATTTTTACTTTTCTGAATCATTTTGTTAAAGGATTATTTCTTTAATACAGCATAGAGTTTGATTGGGCTTCACTGGCCAATATAAAAACATTTTTCTTGTAGGTGCATTCAATCATAGTTTTCTAGTACGTTCTTGTGTGTTTGTGTATTATTAATGTTATTCCCACCTTTTTCTTTTGATAACTTTATATTTTTGTTGTTGTTGCCTATGTTTACAGGAGGTGGATTTTCCTGGAGTTTTAGGAAAAGGTTTCTGGTTGGGGGGTGTCAGGAGATGAAGTTAGCCAACATAGTTTTTCTAGCTTCACTGATCCAGTTCTCCCCACTCAGTTATAATAACTTGGAAGGACTCAAAATATACACTGCAGTTGTTTTATTGTTTCTCAGAGTTAATTATATTGACGAAGAAGCCTTGTGTCCAGCTGCATGTTTTCTGGGATTTGCTTCCTCAACCTCTCATCTGAGCACTATTCCTTCTAGATTTCCCAATCCCAGTGTTTCAACACTGATCATTTTGGTTTCTCTCCACAGCAGCTTTCCTTGATGGAGAGGCTCTATCTTCCTAGAAAGGAGTGTGAGATAACCTTAGCACTTCTTATATGCACAGAGCCTAGGAAGATTTTCCCCAGTTGTAGTGATCATTTTCAAATCTGTCAGTCCAGGCTTCCAGCCAGGATGGGGGTTCTCTAATATTGCCACTGATTTTTTGGTATCCAAGGCTGGTAGATGGCATTCACAGACCACTCACCTCTCCCAGCCTCCCTAGTCCACCAGCATCCTGGGAATCACCTGGAACCTAATGGAGAAGTGGACAGCACTCCCAGCCCCACCAACTTCCCGGTTGGTTTCTGTGATTTACAGAAGGACTCTAAGCGAGACTAGAAAAGGGCGAGTGTCATGATTACACATCACAGTAAGCTTTTTTCTACAGCACTTTTAGAAGGAGGTGTTCTACACGGGAAGAATTAGCCGGAGTAAAGATGCCGGTGGTGAAGGACACCCAGGAGGACAGCACATTTGTCCTGAATTCTGTGTTTTTCTACTGGTGTGTGTGTCAGGGGGGTCTCCCTGGGGCTAGACAGAAAGCCAGAGCCCTGTGGAAACGTGCAGTAACTTGGGGAAAGGAGTTAGCTTTGGGTAACTTACAAAATACAATTACATATGTAACTAACCTGCACATTGTGCACATGTACCCTAAAACTTAAAGTATAATAATAAAAATAAATAAATAAATAAATAAATAAAACAAAATACAATTACGTTTAAGTTCTTAATGTTTACTCTAAAGAATGTCAAAGATCTCAGGAGCAAAAATATGAATCTACTTTTTAATGAAAGTACTAAATAGCCTTAAGAACCTTGTGTATGTGTGTGAATGTGTGTAGGTGTTTACATTAGTATATTATATAAGACCCTTTCTAAGCTGTTTCTAGTGTTTTTGTTAGGAAGATAATTTCTGAGAGTGGCTTCTAAAATATAATTATTCTAAAAATTATATGCATATTTAGGAAGTTCAGATTAAGTAGATGGCCCTTAAACATGGGTTTTTAGGCAAGTTTCACAGTGTGTCACTGATTTTATTAGCCAGCGAAGTCTACTTTTATGATAGGTGTTAAGTAGTTATTTTGTGGAACAGCTGGCAACAAAGAGGGCAAGAATAAAGAAGTTAAAATGATTCGGTGTAAGACAGCATTTTAAAAAGTGTTCGGATTGTTTAGTTTCTGAAATTGCTGAGAAATTACTAGAGTTTTCATTTTCATGATGCTTAATTTGAGGGAGGTGATATATTCCTTTTCTTTAAAAACACAGCCTTTGTTTTTTACGGCAGAAAATCCTAGTTTGTTGGGAAGGTTTTCAGGAGCCTTTGGAAGAAGATGACAAAGTAAAAGGCTTTTCAGTGGCTTGTGGGAAGGAAAGATTTGTCTTGCGATGGAATTTAGAACACAATAGTTCCCTGGGCAAACTGTCACTCAGTTTTCAAGGTGGAATTTAAATAACCGCATTGTTTTCTAAGAACCCTACTTTGACCACTCTATTGTGCAGAATTACAACTGCATCGATTCCCTTCTAAAGCATTCACTTTCAAGATTTCTTATTCAGCATTATGTTGTCCTATATGAGACTTCTCTTTCCTATCAAAATGATGAATCCTATAAATAAGAATTCTGTGTTAAGAAATTTAATTTGACTTTCCAGAGGCCAAACTCCAAAATATAAGACCTGCCGTATATTAATGTAGCATACAATTTCAAAAAATAAATAAGACTTCTTGACAGGGGAAAATCAAAATTTTCCTAAATTAAGTAAGGGTTTAGCCTTAAAAAAGTGAGTTACTGTGACCCAGAGAATAGAATGATCGGTTTTTTTCCCTCTAGTAGTTTAGAGATATTTAATAGTTAAAGGAAGGGCACATCAAACAACAATACTTAGTTAATATCTTTAGGATAAAATATTTGAGGGCAAATAGCTGATAATTTTTGAGCATTTAAAGACGGATCAAGAAACGGTGCAAGGGTGGGGTAAGAAGGTGTGCAAGAGGAGAAAGAAAAGATAACACTCATTTTTTTGAGTGCTTGTCATGTGCCCTACTATGATGCATATATTTTATGTCATTTAGTCTTCAGAATAACCCTGCAAGGTGTGTACTCTTGTTGTCCCCATTTTATAGATGGAAAAATATGTTTATAAAGGGTAAATTATTTGCCCAAGTTCACACCATTAATAAAACATAGGAGGCAGAATAGTTTGATACTAAAATGACAATAGGGGTTACAGAGGTGGCTTTCAGGCCCTGCATGCAGTATTCCTCTCTGGAAGTTCGCAGCATGAAAAGCAAGTGGGATTGAATACATTTCAGTTTAAGGTTTTTATTTTAAACCATTATTTGCAACAGCCATTTTACATACTTTTCTTCATGATATATGTATCAAGAGTCCATCTGACAAATAATCCTCAAACAGGAAACATGATTTGCAAACTGTGCCATTTCATTTAGTTTTCTCTGTCTCTCTGTCAATTTGTCTGAATGAACATATTCAGACAATGTAAATAATTTGCCCGATGTTACATAAAGAGTAAGAGCTTGGAATTAAATCTTTTTTTTTTTTTTTAAGTCAGAGGCCCACTCTTTGAGAAAAATTAATTGTATAAGGCAGGGATAGGCAAATGTTTTTTTTGGTTTTTGTTTTTTTTTTTGTAAAGGGCCAGGTTGTAAATATTTTAGTCTTTGTGTTTTGTATGGCTGGTAGATCTCTGTCACACTATTCAATTCTGACATTATAGCATTAAAGCATCCATAGACAATATGTAAAATAATCCATTTTATCAATTACTTTTTTCATGGATCATGCCTTTAATTCTGTATCTAAAAAGTCACCATTAAACCCAAGGTTATCTAGATTTTCTTGTATGTTATCTTCTAGGAGTTTTACAGCTTCGTGTTTTACATTTATGTCTATGATCCATTTTGAGTTCCTTTTTTTGAAGGGTATAAAGTGTGTTGTTTTTTGCATGTGGGTGTCCAGTTGTTCCTGCACTATTTATTGAAAAGAAGATCTTTTCTCCATTGCACTGCCTTGCTCCTTCATCAAAGATCAGTTGACTTTATTTGTGTGGATCTCTTTCTGGTTTCTGTATCCAGTTCCATCAATTTATTTGTCTATCTTTCACCAATACCACACTATCTTGATTACTGTGCTTTATGGTAAGACTTGAAGGCAGATAGCATCCGTCCAAAAGACTTTGCTCTCCTTCAACATTGAGTGGGCTATTCTGGGTATTTTGCCCCTCATGTTCCAGCCACCTCCGCAGCCTGACACTGTGATCTGGGCTCCTCCCCTCAGGGTAACCATCACACTCTGCCTGAGCTTCCCCTCCCTACACTGTAGCGCAGTAAGTTCCTCCAGGCAGAAAGTGGCGGATATTGAAGCAGTCACTTTGTGAGTCTCTCTCCACTCTGTTGCCTATTGTCTAGCATCTGACAACAGTTGTTTCATATACATTATCCAGTATCAGAATTGTTTCTAAAGGGAGGCTATTCCAATAATTTTTCTTCCATCATGGCCAGAATCAGAAATCTTAGGCTTTCTTTTAAGTTCTTTCTTGGCGTTAAGTCTTGCGTATTTGGACTACATTTTCTAAGATCGAATTCAAAATATAAACATTTAAAATATCAAGACTGTATGATCACTTCCTTAAATGCTTTGAAACAGCAGCCTCTTCAACCTTTTTAATCTCTTTAACTAAGTGTGCACATGTTAACTTAATCTGAGTTGTTTCCACATTGTTAATAAAAAGGCAATCCAATGTCCAATATTAGTAAAACTATGTGCAGTTATGTATGTATTTCTGACTAAGAAGAAATCATTACAAAAGCTGAGAGTTCTTTTGAAAGATCAAGAGATCTCTAGTTATAGAAAAGCAAAACACAAAAAAACTCTACAAGGATATGATGCTTGGTCATTTCGCAATTTTACTGCCATGGTGTGCTTTTATGTGGGTATAGTCCAGTTTTATAATATGTTCATATACATATAATTTTAGGGACAGCCATGGGATGACAGTTAAACCTTTTATCAGTGTTAGTAAAGTTTCTGGAACAAAATGAAAATGGATCTAGGTGACAAGGTCGAATCTCTCGTATGACATCATGATATGGCTGTGCTCATCATCTCTTTGCCTGAGTATTGTTTCTGATATGTGACAAAAGAAGCACCTCCATTACACAGAAAATTATAGGATAGGATGAAAGCTGTATTTTATATCATTCTTCAAGGAGACCTGGGTGAAGAACTTGTAGTTTTATCACTAATAAAACCCAAAGGAAATTGCGTGACCTGCTTGGACTCTATTTCAAATTTATTTCTGAAACTACACACTGCCCCCCAATTGTTACAGTAATAATTCAAATCAACATGTTAATATATGATAATTAAAGCTATTGTGTACATTACATATCAATATATTCAATATTTTTTTTCAGGGGGAAAGCCTTGCCTGTGAAAATATAGCCAGGGGGTCCCCACAGAAGAAAGCTACACATAGAGTGGAAATCCTGTGTTTACTGGCTCCTGTGGTTCAGGCCAGCGAGGGTCACTGAAATTCACTTCATTTCCTATTCAACTCTCTGACTTTGCTCTTTGAAGAGCACTTTAGGGACAGAATCAGTTTTCCTGTCTAGTGAAAGCCACCCGAAGGATCAACCACTTTCTCAAGCTCTAATTCCCCATTTTTCCATATGCATAAGTATATGCAGGCACATGATTGCCATGTAGACATTATAATTTTTTTGAACGAAGATTTTAATTTGTAAATACTAGTAAAATAAAAATTCTGCTACTGCCACCTAAACAGGAGGTAGGTGCCTTTATAAGATGGCTTACTCTAACAATCAGCATTTTTAAAAATATGAATCTGGAATCAGGACATACATGTGATGAAACTGGTTATCACTAAGGTAATTGATAAACCAACAAGAGATCTGTGAGTGCAAATGTTCGTTACTTCCCAGATTGTAGGAAAATAATAAATAAATAAATAAATAAAAAGAAAATGTATAGAAAGTAGAGTAACACTTATGAAAACATTTCTACTCTCTATCCATTAAATACTTTCAATTTTTGAGTGTATCATCAAAAAACTAAGTTCACTTTTTGAGTTCATTTGTCTTCTTTTTATTTCAACACTCCAATTGAACTTCCTCCTGCTACAACTTTGTTATACTCCACCTCTGAGTTTTGCATTTGCTATTTCCTTTGCTTGAAATGTGTCACCTCCTCTCTTTCCCATCCTCATGAGCTTAGTTCAAATGCCATTTCGGCAGGGAAATCTTTCTGCCCCGTTCCCTGTACATTTTTTAACATGATGGTTTGCAGCTTATATTTATAGATTCATATTTTTCTGTGACGAATACCTGTTTTCTCCTCTGACTGTGTCCTTCATGAGGTTTCAGAGTATGTTTTTCTCACTGTTTGATCCCGGGACCTCAGGTAATGTCTAACACAGAGTAGGCCCTCAGAGAAGAATGCATTTCCAATGTGTTTTATAAGAAAATTATGTATTTTGTATAATATTTTATAAGAAAATTAGTCTCGTGTTTCTCTTTCCTTAAGTTAATGCGTTATTTCCTTTTTTGTCTTATTATTGTTTTGTTTTTTCTCTCTTTCATTGCTCTTTGTTTCTTCTGTTCATAGACATGCATAGAAGACTCTGTGGTTGACTTTCTGAAAAGGTAGGGTATGAGGTTATTTTCAAAAATAGGTCTTCTTTATGAAGCTAAAAACATGTTGAGTTTAATCCCACTTCAAGTTACTGTGGCAGAAAACCTCAACAACTAGAATTGAAAATCTAGAATGCAAATTTCGTCTATGTTTCTTCACAGATTAACTGCAATTTTCTAGAACATTATCTGGAACATAATATGAGAGGTTCAATACATATTTGCTAAGTGAATAAATCAACTAAAAAGGCAAAACAATTGCTAACATTAACCACTGTGCTCTTACTGGCTTATAAAATGTACTGTTTTTAGTTAACTATTTTAATGAATATTGGCACAACCTTTTGTCAGAAGTCTTTGAATTATACTAGTGGGTAGAGAAAATCTGAAGGCTTCATTGTGGCAGTTATGATGCCCAGAAAATAACTGTTTCCCTTACATTGTGGCTCTGGCAAGTTCTTAATAGGTATATTTAAGCATTCAATACTAACACTGCTAAGTTTCTTTTCTCTTTGTCATTTTTGATAAATTCTTAATATTTCACCTATATTACATTATATGACATCACATTAAAATCTGTCAGAGCAAGTATAGAAATAGGAAAACAAAGCAAAATAAAACAAAACATGGGGGTTTTGAAAGTCATTGTTTCCATGACTAAAGGCTGAGGGGAAAATAACACTGAGATAGAGAGAGATGCTTGAGAGCTTTTCTCAACCTGCTTCCTTTTAATATTATTTTACAGAAACCCTAGACAGTATAGCCAGCAGAGTTCTTTTAAGTGTGTGTGTGTGTGCATGTGTGTGTGTGTGTGGTAAGAGTACCTGAAATCTACTCTTAGCAAATTTCCATTATATAATACAATATTGCTAACAGTGGTCCTCAGGCTGTGCATTAGATCTCCAGACTTACTCATTCTATGTAACTGCAACTTTATAACTTTTGAGAGACACCTCTCCATTTCTGTCATCCCTGCTCCTGGTAACCACTGTTATACCCTTTATTTATAATAATTTCACTATTTTTCCATTTTGCATGTAAGTGGCATTATGCAGTATTTGTCTTTCTGTGCCTGGCTTATTTCACTTAGCATAATGTCCTCCAGGTACCTTCATATTGTCGCGAATGGATCTCCTTCTTTCTAAAGGCTGAAAAATTACCGTGTATGTGTGTGTGTGTGTGTATCACAATTTCTTTATCTATTCATCCATCAATGGACACTTATGTTTTTCTCACATCTTGGCTCTTGTGAATAATGCTGCAATGAATATGAGAGTGCAGGTAACTCGATTATGTGCTTATTTAAGTTCTTTGAGTATATACCCAATGGAGGGATGCTGGGTCAGATGGTAGTTCAACTTTCAAATTTTTGAGGATCCTCTTTACTTTCTTCCACAATGATTGTACCAATTTACATTCCTACTAACAGTGTACTAGGTTTCTCTTTTGTCCACACCCTCACCAACACTTATCTCTTATTGTTATAACTATAGCCATCCTAACAGGTGTGAAGTAATATTTCATTGTGGTTTTGATTTGCGTTTCCCTGATTAGTGATGTTGAACACCTTTTAATATGCCTATTGATTATTTTTTTATGTGTGTCTTGGAAAAATTTCTACTCAGGTCATTTTTCCATTTTTTAGTTTGGTTGTTTATTTTCTTGCTATTGAGTGGTGTAGGTTCCTTGTATATTCTGGATATTAATATTAACCCTTTATCAGATGTATAGTTGCAAATGTTTTCTCTTATTCTGCACACTGAACTTTTGGTGTAATACCCCAAAAAATCATGGCCAAGGCCATTGTCAAGGAGATTTACCCCTACATTTTATTTGAGGAGTTTTAAGACATCAAGTCTTACTTTTAGATCTTTAATCCACTTTGAGTTGATATGTGTGTATGGTATAAGGGTCCAATTTCATGTTTTCTGTATGTGAATGTCTAGTTTTCCCAACACTGTTTGTTGAAGAGAATTTCCTTTCCCCACATGTATTCTTGGTGCCCTTGTTGAAGAATACCTGGCTAGGCTCTTTATTCAGTCGAGATGTTTGTATTCATGCCAGCATCGTTCTGTTTTAATAATTGTAGCTGTATAACATAATTTGAAATCAGGCGGTGCAATGTCACAATAACAATCTTAAATAAGTATTTTTCTTACTTAAGATTGTTTAGGCTAATTATGATCTTTTGTAGTTCTATATGAATTTTAGAATATTTTGGAATTTTGATAGGGATTGGATTAAACCCGTTATACCTCTTTGTATCATATGGATATTTTAACAACATTAATTCTTCTAACCCATGAACATGTATATCTTTTCATCTATTTGTGTACTCTTCAGTTTCTTTTATCAATGTCTTATTGTTTTTAGTGTACAGATCTTTTACCTCCTTGGTTAAATATATTCCTAAGAATTTGTTCTTTAGGTGCTGTCATAAAGGGGACTGATTTATTGATTTCCTTTTTGGATAGATCATTATAGATGTAAAGAAATACAATTAATATTTTGTATTTTGATTTTGTATCATGCAATTTTACTAAATTCATTTATTAGTTCTAACAGTTTTTATAAATGGAATCTAATTTCCTACATACAGGATCATGTCTTCTGCAAATAGGAAGAATTTTACTTCCTCCTTTTGAATTTGGATACATTTAAATCTCTTTTTCTTCTCTAATTGCTCTTGCTAGCACTTCCAGTACTATGTTGAATAGAAATGGTAAGAATATGTATCATTGCCTTGTACTGGATTTTAGATAAAAAGCTTTTAGTATTTAATTATTATGTTAGCTGTGGGCTTTTCATTTATGACCTTTATTATGTTGAGGACATTTCCTAGATTTAATAAGGTGAGAATTTTTATGTTGAACTTTGTCAAATGCCTTCTCTGCATCTTTTGTGATTATCAGGTTGTCATTCTTTCTCATTCTGTTAATTTGGTATATCACATTGATTGATTTGTGGATGTCAAACCAAGCTAGCATTCCAGAGATAAATCCCTTTTGATCATGATGTATAATCTTCTACATGTGTGGAGTTCAGTTTGCTAGTATTTCATTGAGGATTTCTATATTTATCAGTGACATTGTCCTGCCATTTTCTTTTCTTGTGGTGGCTTTGTTTGGCTTTGGTTTCAGGGTGATGATGTTTTCATAAAATAAGCTTAGAAGTATTTCCTCTACTTGCATTGATAGAATTTAAGAAAAATTGATAGTAATTTTTTGAATTCTTGGCAGAATTCCACCACAAAGCCATCTGGTCCCAGGCTTTCCTTTTTTGGAAAATCTTTTTTTCTTTTTTTTTTTTTTTGTGTGTGTGTGTGATGGAGTCTGGCACTGTTGCCCAGGCTGGAGTGTGGTGGCACAATCTCGGCTCACTGCAAGCTCCACCTCCTGGGTTCATGCTATTCTCCTGCCTCAGCCTCTTGAGTAGCTGGGACTACAGGCGCCCACCACCACACCTGGCTAATTTTTTTTTGTATTTTTAGTAGAGGCGGGGTTTCATCATGGTAGCCAGGATGGTCTCAATCTCCTGACCTCATGATCCACCTGCCTCGGCCTCCCAAAGTGCTGGGATTACAGGTGTGAACCACTGCGCCCGGCGTGGAAAATCATTTTTAACATTTTAAATCATTATTTCAGTCTCTTTATTTGTCATCAGTCTGTCCAGGCTTTATGTTTTATCTTGATTTAATTGTGGTAGGTTGTATGTTTCTAGGAATTTATCCATTTCCTTTAGGGTATCCATTTTGATGGCACATCATTGTTCATAATAGTCACTTATACTCCTTTTTATTTCTGAGATGTCAGTTGTAACATCTTTACCTTAATTTCTGACCTTACTTATTTAAGCTTCTCTCTTTTTTCATAGTCTAGCTAAGGGTTTACACATTTTATTTATTTTTTCAAAAAGGCTAACTCAATTTTGTTGATTTTTAAATTGTTTTTTCTATCCTGTATTTATTTCTGCTCTTATTTTTATTATTTCTTCCTTTTGCTAACTTTGGATTTACTTTGTTCTTCTTGTTCCTTGAGTTGTAATTTTAGGGTGTTGATTTGAGAACTTTCTTCTTTTTTACTGTAGACATTTATCACTATAATCTTCCCTCTTACAACTGCTTTGCTGCATTCTATAGGTTTTAGTATGTTGTATTTTCATATTCATTCACTTGAAGATTTATTTTGTTTCCCTTTTGATTTTTTTGACTCATTGATTGTTCCAGAATATGTTATTTAATTTCCTCATACTTGTGAATTTTTCTAGGTCCCTACTATTATTGATTCTTACCATTGTGGCCTGAAGAGATTCTTGATATGATTTAAGTTGTCCTAAGTTTGTTAGGACTTCTTTTGTGGCCTACCATAGTATTTATCTTGGATAATGTTCCATGTGCACTTGAGAATAATGTATATTCTGCTACTGTTAGATAAAATGTTCTGTATGTGTCTATTACGTTCATTTGGTCTAACATGTAATTCAAGTCCAATGTTTCCGTATTGATTTTATTTCTGGATAATCTATTCATTGTTTAAAGTGGACTAGTTCTCTATTATTATTGTATTGTGGACTATCTCTCCCTTCAAAATCATGTAATAATTGCTTTATATATTTAAGTGCTTCAATGTTGGATCATACACATTTACAATTTTTATGTGCTCTTGATGAATTGACTCCTTTATCATTATCTAATGACCCTTTTTGTCTCTTTTTACAATTTTTGAGTTAAAGTCTGTTTTCTTTGATGTAAATATAGCTACCGCTGCACTCTTTTCATTCCATTTGCATGAAATATCTTTTTCCAGTCCTTTACTTTCAGTCTGTGTGTGTCCTTAAAACTGAAGGAAGTTTCTTGGAGTCAGCATATAGTTGGGCCCTGTTTTTTAAATTAATCCATTCAGCTATTCTATATTTCTTGATTGATGAATGTAGTTCATTTACATTTAAAGTAATTTTTTTTTTTTATCTTAAAGATGGAGTCTCACTCTGTTACCCAGGCTGGACGTGCAGTGGTGTGATCTTGGCTCACTGCAAGCTCTGCCTCCCGGGTTCACGCCATTCTCCATGCTATTTTGTTTATTATTTGGGTTTTTTTTTTCTATTTCATTTTTCTTTTTTTATCTTTGCTGTTTTCCTTTGCAATGCGATGGTTTTCTGTAGTGGTATGCTTTGAATTTTTTCTCTTTAACTTTTGTGTATATACTGTCAGTTTTTGCCTTGTGGTTACCATGAGGCTTATGTAAAACATCTTGTAGTTATGACAGTTGATTTTAAGTAGGTAACAACTTAACTATAATTGGATACAAAAGTTCTACTATTGTGTTGCCCCGCATTTTGTTTTTGATGTCACAGTTTACAACTTTATATTGTGTAACTCTTATAAATTATTGTAGTTATAGTTACTTTCATGCATCTGTCCTTTAACCATTATAGTAGAGTTATAAGTGGTTTACATACTACCATTACAGTGTTAGAGTACTCTGAATTTAACTATTTATCTTCCTTCACCAGTGAGTTTTATACTTTCACATGTTTTCATGTTATTTATTAACTAGCAGCGTTCATTTCATTTTGAAGATCTCCCTTTAGCATTTCTTGTAAAGCAGGTTTAGTGGTTATAAATTCCATCAACTTTATTTTTGTCTGGGAAAATCCTGTTTTCTCATCATTTCTAAAGGACAGTTTTGTCAGGTAAAGTATTCTTTGTTGTTAGTTTTTTTTTTCCTTTCAACATTTTGAATATATCATCCCAATCTCTCCTGTCCTGTAAGATTTCTGCTGAGAAATCCATTGATAGTGTTATTATCATTCCCTTGTATGTGATACACTTCATTTCTTTTACTGCTTTCAATATTCTCTCTTTAACTTTGAAAATTCACTGTTGATTCTAATGTTTCTTGGTGAAATCTTTGGTTACATTTTATTAGAGACCTTTGAGCTTTATGTACCTGAATGTTTCCCCATTTTGGAGACATTTTTACCTACTATTTCTTTTTTTTTTTTTTTGAGATGGAGTCTTGTTCTGTTGCCCAGGCTGGAGTGCAGTGGCGCAATCTCGGCTCACTGCAAGCTCTGCCTCCTGGGTTCACGCCATTCTCCTGTCTCAGCCTCCTGAGAAACTGGGACTACAGGTGCTCGCCACCAAGACCAGCTAATTTTTTTGTATTTTTAGTAGAGACAGGGTTTCACCATGTTAGCCAGGATGGTCTCGATTTCCTGACCTTGTGATCCACCCGTCTCGGCCACCCAAAGTGCTGGGATTATAGGCGTGAGCCACTGCATCCGGCCTTTACCTACTATTTCTTTACATAGGCATTCTGTCCCTTTCTTGCCTTCTTCTTCTTCTGAATATCCTGTTGTGAGAACTTCACTTTCTTGATGATTTTACACAGATATCATAGGTTTTCTTGATTTCTTTTTATTCTTTTTTTTCTCCTCTTACTGTATAATTTTAAATAATGTCTTTGGGTTGTACATTCTTTCTTCTGCTTGATCTGTTCTGTTGTGGAAGCCCTTTATTGTATTTTTTAGTTTAGTCATTGTATTATTCAGTTTTGAAATTTCTGTTTGTTTTTTCATGTTTTATATGTTTTTGTTGAGCTTCTTGTTTTGTTTTCGTATTGTTTTCTTGATATTGTTTAATTGCTTAACTGTTGTTTTTTAGTTTGCCGAGCTTCTTTAGAAAAATTATTTTGAATTATTCGTCTGGAAATTAGAGGATCTCCAGTTATTTGGGGTTGGCCACCAGAAGTTTATGATGTTCTTTTAACAGTGTCATTTTTTATATCTAATTTTTTGTGATCCTTAAAGCCTTCTGAGAGTGTCTGTATTTGAAGAAGCAGCCCTCTCTTCCAGACTTGATAAACTGGCTTTGGTAAGCAAAAACCTTCATCTGCAGCTCCAGGTCTGATAGGGGGAGATAGGGCAGTGTGTCATCAACTCAGGAAGATGGGGTTCACAACATAAGCAATTGTGTGGTCCTTACTGGCAAGAGCTGTGGGAGATTTGTGGTAGCTAAAGGACTGTTAGGAGCCTCAGCAGTGCTTCTGGGCCTAGCAGCACAAGCACAAGGCCAGGGCAGACAACAGTGGGGACCAGAGCCAGTGGTGTGCACATGCTCAGATATGGGCCAGCTGCTGGCATGTGCATGGTGGCAGGAGTCAGCTACAGGTTTATGCATGATGGCATGGGTGAGGGCCAGGGGCAGTGGCCAAGATGAACTGCAGGAGTACCTGTGGTGGGGCATGGGGGTGGCTTACAGCATATACCTGCATGATTGCAGGGAATAGCTGAAGTCTGATAGTAGGGGTCTGGTCACCTGTGCATGCTAGGGCAGCTGAGGGCCTGAGCAGGGGGTGTGCATACTCATTTAACTAAAAGAGTGAGTTGTGAGTGCAAGCACAGTGGTGGGAGCCAGGAAGAATATTCCAGGCCCTTGGGAGGTAAAAGCTGCAAGGAGTCCTCTGTGCCTGTGCTGGCTATTGGTTTCCTCAGTGCTGGAGTTCTCAGTGGAGCAAGATGCTGAGGTCTGTGACAGTGACCACTATCAGGGTCCACAGTTGTGAAAGCTATGGGGAGTAAACAGTGGCCATGAGGTTGCTAAGTTCCTCAGTGCGAAAGTCTGCGGTAGTACTGTGCAGAGCAGACCACTGGGGACTGCAGTGATTCCTGCCACATGGCTGATACTGATAGCCCCTGTTTCTTCCCAGCTGTCTCTCTGATGTCTCAGCTATGTTAGTCTCCCCAGTGATCTCAGCGGAAACGAAGGTAATTATTTGGGCAGTGCCCCAAACAGCTGAGTAAGCTGGTTGTTCTCCTTACTCTCCTTTTCCTTGCGAGAGACACTAGCAAGTCAGGGAGATCCCTCACCATGTTGAGCAGTGCCGGCCTGGAAAATGGGGTGATGCAGGCAAAATGAAACTGTTCGTCATTTTTCTCATGATTATTCTTGTGAGGTATTTTTGTTTTTTCCTAAGTGAATTCTTGAGCTCTTCCAGGGTTGCTTTCCCTCATGGATAGCTGCTAAATTGTTGCTCTTTGTAGAGGGAAGGAAAGCTGGGATATCCTACTCAACCTCTGATGTCACTCTCCCACAGCTAAGTTACTAATGCTTTGCTATTTATTTCATGCCAGAAGGAGAGACATCTTAATGGCTCAACATTATATCAATGCTTCTCAGTCAATTTAGCCTCTAGATATTTTATGTAATTATTATAATGAAAGGAACTTACAATTGTCTAGTTCTATGTAATTTTCGTCATCCTTTACTTGTATAAAAAATTCAAAGGATAGGATTTATGTTGTAAAATGAGTAAACATATGCATCTTTAATGTTATTAACTATTTAATAATTTCTTCACCACCTTGATTGCAATGTTACCTATCGATACATTAACGCTTAGTAACATAGCAGAATTATTTTTGTTTGCCAGAGGATTCACACAGCATGGTGAATACTGAATTACTTGAAAATACCAAATTGTGTTGGCCAATCTTCGCAGAAATCTGCTTTAAGTTGATACCAAACCATTCCTCCTAGTTGATTTTTTTTTTGAGAATATTGTGACTGTGATAATAGTTTTAATAGAGTCCCTATCTCTGAAGTTCTGAAACCCTGATGAGAGGAATGTGGACACATTGTTAAAAAGATATTAATAAGCAATCTTTGCCTTATAAATAACTAATTCAGAGATGTGATCATTGCACATTAGTTTGTTTTTCCTTCATTTATTTTATTTTTACATAATTATTTTATTTTTAATTTTTGTGGGTACACAGTAGGTGTATATATTTATGGGGTATGTGAGATGTTTTGATACAAGCATGCAATGTGAAATAAGCACATCATGTAGAAAGGGGTATCTGTCCTCTCAAGCATTTATCCTTTGAGTTACAAACAATCCAGTTATACTCATCAACATATTTTAAACTGTACAATTAAGTTATTGTTAACTATAGTCAGCCAATTGTCCTATCAAATAGTAGGTCTTATTCATTCTTTCTAAATATTTTTTGTAATCATTAATCATCCCCACCTTCTCCTAGCCCCCAACTACCCTTCCCAGACTCTGGTAACCATTCCTCTATTCTCTGTGTCAAAGAGTTCAATTGTTTTAATTTTTAGATCCCACAAATAAGTGAGAACATGCGATCTTTCTGTGTCTTGCTTATTTCACTTAATATGATGACCTCCAGTTCCAACCATGTTGTTGCAAATGACTGGATCTCATTTTTTTAAGGATGAATAATATTCCATTATGTATATGTACCACATTTTCTTTATCCATTCATCTGTTGATGGACACTTAGGTTGCTTCCAAATATTAGCTATTGTAAACAGTGCTCCAACAAAGACAGGAGTTCATACATCTATTCAATATACTGATTTCTTTTCTTTTGGGTATATACTCAGCAGTGGGATTGCTGGATCATCTAGAAACTCAATTGTTAGTCTTTTGATGAATCATCAAACTGTTCTCTATAGCAGTTGTACTAATTCACATTCCCACCAACAGTGTGCAGGGTTCCCTTTTGCCCAAATCCTTGTCAATATGTTTTATTACCTGTCTTTGGGATATTACATATTTGAACTGGGGTGAGATGATATCTTATTGTAGTTGTGATTTGCATTTCTCTGATGATCAGTGATGTTGAGCACATTTTCATATGCCTGTTTGCCACTTGTATGTCTTCTTTTGAGAAATGTCTATTCAAATATTTTGCCCACCTTTTGATTGGGTTATTATATTTTTTTCTAATAGAGTTGTTTGCACTCCTTATATATTCTGGTTCTTAATCTCTTGTCAGATGGGTAGTTTATAAATATTTTCTCCCACTCTGTGGGTTATGTATTCACCTTTTCAATTGCTTCCTTTGCTGTGAAGAAGCTTTTTAACTTGATGTGATCCCATTTGTCCATTTTTGCTTTGGTTGCCTGTGCTTGTGAGGTACTGCTCAAGAAACTTTTGTTCGGACCAACGTCCGGGAGAATTTCCCCAATGTGTTCTTGTAGTAGTTTAATAGTTTGAAATGTTAGATTTAAGTCTTTAATTTATTTTTATTTGATTTTTGTATATGGTGAGAGATAAGTGTCTAGTTTCACTTCTCTGCGTGTGGATATTCAGTTTTCCCAGCACCATTTATCGAAGAGACTGTCTTTTCTCTGGTGTATGTTCTTGGTACCTGTGTTGAAAATGAGTTCACTTTAGGTGTGTGGATTTGTTTCTAGGTTCTCTATTATGTTCCATTGGTTTATGTGTCTCTGTTTATGGCAGTACCATGCTGCTTTGGTTACTATAGCTCTGCAGTATAATTTAAAGTCGTGTAACACGATTCCTCCAGTTTTCTTTTTTTTTGCTTAGGATAACTTTGGCTCTTCTGGGCCTTTTGTGGTTGCATATAAATTTTATGATTTTTTTTTCTATTTCTGTGAAGAATAACGTTGATATTTTGATAGGGATTGCATTGAATCTGTAGATTGCTTTGGGTAATATGGACATTTTAACAATATTGATTCTTCCAATCAATAAACATGGAATATTTCTCCATTTTTTTGGTGTCCTCTTCAATTTCTTTCATGAATGTTTTATGGTTTTCATTATAGAAATCTTTCACTTCTTTGGCTAATTTCTAAGTATTTAATTTTATATGTGGCTATTGTAAGTGCGATTACATTTTTTTTCCACATTGTTCACTGTTGGTGTTTAAAAATACTACTCATTTTTGTATGTTGCTTTTGTATGCTACAAATTTACTGAATTTGTTTACCAGTTCTAATAGTTTCCTTGTAGAGTCTTTAGTTTTTTCCAAATATAATATTATGTCATCTGCAAACAAGGATAATTTTATTTCTTCCTTACCAATTTGGATGCTCTTTATATCTTTCTCTTGTCTGATTGCTCCAGCTAGAACTTCCAATACTACATAGAATAACAGTAGTGGCAGTCGGCATGCTTGTAGTGTTCCAAATCTTAGAGAAAAGGCTTTCAGTTTTCCTCTATTCAGTATGTTACTAGCTGTGGGTCTGTCATATATGGCTTTTATTATGGTGAGTTATGTTTCTTCTAGCTGCAGTTTTTTGAGGGTTTTTATCATGAAGGGATGTGGAATTTTATTAAATGCTTTTTCAGCATCAATTGAAATGATCATATGGTTTTTATCCTTCATTCTATTGATATGACATATTACATTGGTTTGATTTGCATATGTTGAAACCATCCTTGCATCCCAGGGATAAATCCCACTTGGTCATAATGAATAATTTTTCTAATGTATTGTTCAATTTGGTTTGCTAGTATTTTGTTGAGGGTTTTTGCATCAATATTCATCAGAGATATTGGCCTGTGGATCTTTTGTACTTATAGCTACAAACTTCCCTCTTAGTACTGCTTTTGCTATATCCCATAGGTTTCTGTATGTTGTGTTTCCATTATCATTCGTTTCAAGAAATTTTTCAATTTTCTTCTTAATTTCAACTTTCTTTTTTTTTCATGTATCTTTGTCTGGTTTTGGTATCAGGGTAATACCTGCCTCATATAATGGGTTTGGAAGTGTTCCCTCTTTTTACATTTTTCAGAATAGTTTGAGTAGGATTGGTATTAGTTCTTCCTTAAATGTTTGGTAGAATTCAGCAGTGAAGCCATCAGGTCTCAGGCTTTCCTTTTGTGGGAGACATTTTATCAATTCCATTGCTTGTTATTGGTCTGTTCAAGTTCTGAATTTCTTCCTGGTTTTATCTTGGCAGATTGTATGTATCTAGGAATTTGTCCATTTCTTCTAGATTTTCAAATTTATTGGCATGTAGTTTCTCATAATAGCCACTAATGATCCTTTGAATTTCTGTAGTATCAGCTCTAATGTCTCCTTTTTCATTTCTGATTTTATTTGGATCTTCTCTCTTTTGCTCTTAATCTGGCTAAAGGTTTGTCAGGTTTCTTTAACTTTTCAGAAAACCAACTTTTTGTTTCATTGATCTTGTGTATTGTTTTTTCATTTCAATTTCATTTATTTCTGCTCTGATATTTGTTATTTCTCTCTTTCTCCTAATTTTGGGTTTGGTTTGCTCTTACTTTACTAGTTTTTAAAGATGCATCATTAGATTGTTCATTTGAAGTTTTTCCTCTTTTGGATATGGGCACTTATAGCTATAAACTTCCCTTTTAGTACTGCTTTTGCTGTATTTCATGGGTTTTGGTATGTTGTGCTTCCATTATCATTTTTGTTCCAGAAATTTTTCAATTTCTTTCTTGATTTCTTCATTGAGCCACTGGCTATTCAGGAGCATATTATTTCATTTCCACGTATTTGTGTAATTTCCAAAATTCCTGCTGTTATTAATTTCTAGTTTTATTCCATCATGGTCAGAGGGTATGCTTGACATTATTTCAATTTTTTGAATGTTTTAAGACTTATTTTGTGACCTCACATATGGTCTATCCTTGAGAATGATTCATGTGCTGAGGAAAATAATATGTATTCTGCAGCTCTTGGATAAAATATTCTGTAAATATCTATTGGATCCATTTGGTATATAGTGCAGATTAACTGTGATGTTTCTTTGTTTATTTTCTTTCTTAATGATCTGTCCAATGCTGAAAGTGGAGAGTTGAAGTCTTCAGCTACTATTGTATTGGGGCCTATCACTCTTTTTAGCTCTAATAATATTTGCTTTATATATCTGGGTGCTCCAGTGTTGTTTGCATATATATTTAAAATTGTTGCTGAATTGACCTCTTTATCATTATACAGTAACCTTCTTTGTCTCTTCTTATAGTTTTTGTCTTTAAATCTATTTTGTATGATATAAGTATAGTGACTCCTGTTCTTTTTTGTTTCCCATTGGTATGGAATATCTTTTTCCATTTCTTTATTTTCAGTCTAGGTGTGCCTTTATAGGTGAAGTGTGTTTCTTGTAGGCAACAGATCTATGGGTGTTGATTTTTCATCTATTCAGCTGCTGTATGTCTTTTGATATGAGAGTTTAGTCTATTTATATTTAATGTTATTATTGATAAGTAAGGACTTACTTTTGCCATTTTGTTATTTATTTTCTGGTGTTTTATGGTCTTCCCTTCCTTCTTTCTTTCCTTCTTGTCTTTTTCTAGTAAAGGTGATTTCCTCTGGTTATATAATTTAGATTCTTATTTTTTGTATATACATTGTATGTTTTTTGGTTTGAGGCTTTTCAGTACTGTGTTATAACCAATTGTTTTAACCTGATAACAATTTAACACTATTTGTGTAAACAAACAAACAAGGAAAAAGCAAACTAATAAAAATCCTATGCCTTATCTTTGTCCCTCAACTTTTTCACTTTTTGTTGTTTTGTTTATATTATTGTGCTGATTATATCCTGAAAAGTTGTTGTAGTTATTATTTTTATTGGTTCATCATTTAGTCTTAGGAAAAGAGTAGCATACACACCATAGTTTCAGTATTATGATATTCTATTTTCTTGTGTACTTACAATTATCAGTAAATTTTATGGCTTCAAGTGATTATTTGTTGCTCATTAATATCCTTTTCTTTCTGATTGAAGTACTCACTTAAGCATTTCTTGCAGGACATGCCTGGTATTGAAGAAATCCCTCAGCTTTTGTTTGCCTGGGAAAGTATTTCTCCCTCATGTTTGAAGGATAGTTTCACAGGATATACTATTCTAGTGCAAAAGTTTTTCCCTTCAATACTTAAAATATTTCATGCTTCTCTCTCTTGGCCTGTAAGGTTTCCACTGAGAAGCCAGCTTCCAAATGTATTGGACCTCCTTTGTATGTTATTTGTTTCTTTTGCTGCTTTTAGGACCCTTTCTGTATCCTTGACTTTTGGGAGTTTGATTATTAAATGCCTGGAGTTATAGTCTTTTTTGGGTTAAATCTGCTTGGTGTTCTATAACCTTCTTGTACTTGGATGGTGATATCTTTCTATAGGGTTGGGAAACTCTCTGTTATTATCTCTTTGAATAAACTTTCTAACCCTGTCTCTTTCTCTATCACCTTTTTAAGGTCAATAACTCTTAGATTGGCCCTTTTGAGGCATTTTTTTTAGATCTTATATCCATACATCATTGTTTTTTATTCTTTTTACTTTTGTCTCCTCTGACTGTGTACTTTCAAATAGCCTGTCTTGAAGCTCACTAATTCTTTATTCTGCTTAATCAATTCTGCTATCAAAGGGTTCTCATGGATTCTTCAGTATGCCAATTTTATTTTTCAGCTCCAGTTTTTCTGCTCAATATTTTAAAAATTATTTTCATCTCTTTGTTAAATTATCTGATAGAATTTTAATTTCTTCTCTGTGTTATCTTGAATTTCTTTGAGTTCTCTTAAAACAGCTATTTTGAATTATCTGTCTGAAAGGTTATATATGTCTGATTCTCCAGGATTGGTCCCTGGTACCATACACCATAAGAGGCAGTTTATCCCATTCTTCCCTCACCTTTCCAAAGGTGGAGGAGCCTCACCTGGTAGCCACTGCCACCCCAGGCCATGAAGAGTACTACCAGGCTAATGCTGATGTTCCCTTAAAACCCAAGGTCTCTTAAATCAGCTTATTGTGAATGCTGTCTAGCCTGGGACTTACCCTTCAGGGAAGTGGGCTTCCCTCTGGCCCAGAGCTAGTCCAGAAATGCTTTTCAAGGGTCAAGTCCTAGAATCAGGGACCCAAAGAGTCTGCTTGGTGCTCTATCCCCCTGTGGCTATGCTGCTTCCTGAAGCCGGCAAATCTCAGAGGCTCACCCAAGACCCTCTATGTAGTATCTGGGTATCATGGCTGATTATTTAGGGCTCAGGGGTTCTTCAGTTAGCAGTTGAGGAATACTGCCAGGATGAAGCCCTTTCCTTCAAGGCACTGGGTTTCCTTCTGGCCCAAGGTATGTCTAGAAATGTTGTCTGGGAGCTTGGGTCTGGAACATGGGCCTCATGACTCTAGCTAGTGCCCTATCTTGCTGTGGCTGAGCTGGTATCCAAGATGCAAGACAAAATCCTCCCTACTCCTCCCTCTCCTCTCCTCACACCGAAGGAAGGGTTGTCTTTTGGAGCTGGGAGCTCTGCAGCCTGAGGGTCAGGAGGTGGGATGCCAGCACTCCTTTAGCTGCCCCAGCTGGTGTCTCTGTATGTTGCATGCCCTCTGAGTAAACTGTCTCTGGGCCTAGTTAAAAACTAGGAATCATCTAAGAGTTGCAGTCTTTATGGCCTAGACTGCCTTTCAGGTTTACCTGGAGACACAGAGTGCTGTAGCCCGTGGTGGCAAGGTTTGAGGGAATCAAGCTCGGACCACTGGGATTGGTGATTCTCCTCTGGTTAGGGCCAGTTTAAATGTTCCCCTCATGGGTGTGTCAGCTTAGTTTGGTCTAGTTTTCCTCTGTGCTCTAACAGGACAGCACTGAGTTCAGTGCCTCACAATAGCAGTGTTCTCCCTCCCCAGCATCCAGAGATGCTCTCTGCAACACACTGCCACTGCCAGGCGGTAGAGGATGGTGGCGTCAACCATTCGGAACTGTTTTTTTCTATCTCTTCTCTGCCTCTTTCAGCAATATAGAGTTAAAACCAGGTACTGTGAGTGCTCACCTGATTTTTTGTTCTTATGAGGGTGTATTTTTCTGTGTAGGTAGTAGTTAACTTGTTGCCCTTGTGAGGGAAACTATTGGTGAAGCCTTCTATCCTGCCATCTTGCTCTACCTCCTTGTTACTTAATTTTTTAGAGCAGTTCTATGCTTAGAGGAAAATTAAGAAGAAAGTGCAGAGTTTCCATATAGTCTCCTGCCATAACCTTTAATTTTACTTATTATTAACGTCTTGGATTGGTGTGGAACATTTGTTAAGCCAGTAGTGACATATTATTATTGACTAAAGTCCATACATTACATTGAGCCTCACTTTTCGTGTTGTACAGTTCTTTGTGTTTTAACAAACGTACAATGACATATATCTACTTCAGTATTATACATGATAGTTTTACTGCCCTAAAAATCCCCTGTGTTCTACCTATTCATTCCTCCTGCCTTCCCTCTGAACCCTTGGCAACTGCTGATCCTTTCACTGACTCCATTGTTTTGCCTTTTCAAAAATGTCATATAGTTGGAATATTACAGTATATAGCTGTTTCAGTTTAGCTTCCTTCACTTAGTAATATGCATGTAAGTTTCTTTCATATCTTTTCGTGACTTGATTTCATGGCTCATTTCTTTTTCAACTGAATAATATTCCATTGTATGGATGTACCATAATTTATGTATCCATTCACCTCCTGAAGGACATCTTGATTATTTTCAAGTTATAGCAACTAAGAATGAGACTTCTATAATCCTCTGTGTGAAGGTTTTTGTGTGGACCTAAGTTTTCACCTCATTTGGGCAAATGCCATGACATGTGACAGCTAAATTGTACGGTAAGGGTATGTTTAGTTTTGTAAGAAACTGCCAAACAATTTCCTATGTGGTTGTACTATTTTGTATTTTCACCAGCAATAAATGACAGTTCCTACTGCTCCACATCCTTGTCAGCATTTGGTGTTGTCAGTGTTTGAGATTTTAATCATTCTGTCAGGTATTTAGCAGTGTCTATCTCATTGTTGTTTGAATTTACAATCCCCTAGTGACATATGATATTGAGTATCTTTTCAAACTTATTTGCATCAGAGTTTTAATGATTATCAAGACTGTTACTAATAATTTTTAAGGGGGACCATTAGCAGACCTGAATGGTTCTGAAGAATCACTGTAACTTTTTGAGTAAAGCTTCTTAGTCACTTTCTATAAAAAAAAACTTGTATTTAGCAACTATGTCAAGTTAATCTGACATGCACAGTACAGATTTTAAAAATATCAGACTCTGTTTTATGTCACTAGACTGAGCCTTCAGTATACGCTTTTGTATGAAAAAATCCAAGAGCTGCAAATAACTGACCATGATAATATGATGACTGCCTCTCAAAATACTAAAGGGATTTTAATATAAATCACACCCTTTATAAGTTGGTAATTCACTTGAATAGCTTGTGAGTGACCTTTCTGCCCATTTCCCTACTAGTGTCTTATTCCTGTAAGTATATCAGGACTGCAAATGTGTTACTTTGACCTCAGTGAAGAAAGAGACACATGCTCAGAGAACTGAAAACCAACATCCCTAATCTACAGCCTCAGTTTCCCAGATAGCTATACTGATGTCAAAATATTACTAATAAGACTGTCACTGAAAAACGTGCCATTTTTGTATTGAAGTGTAATTTGGACATCTTGCTTCCCTGATGGAAGGTAACGTTTGAATAGGTTGTGAAAATGAATAATTTTTTTTTCCTAGACATCTTAAGAATGAGGTTAAACTATTCTGGCAGAGTTTAAATGCTCTCTGACTTGGATTAAATGGCAAACAAGGTCACTTTCTGCTTTGTGATTCTTTTAAAGTAGCTTTTATATTTGAATGTCACTCTCATGCACTGTATTTAATAGCAGAGTTAATAACTTCTTGATTATCTGAAGGATTATTCAAAAACATTGGGATAAATAAGAGTAAAAAGGGATTGGAGATCATCTTTCAATCCCATGAAACACCTGACATGGTTTATCCTTCTAGCATAGCAAAAGGCTCTTAAAATATTTCTGGCAGACTATTGTTCTTGAAAACAACTTTACCATCCCTTGTCAAAATAAATCAAAGCGTGTTAATCACCACGTGCAGTTAAAAAGAGTGCAAAATTATGAGAGATCATAGTATATACCAGATTATTCCAAATATTTCATCTTTCTTAAACAAGAGGAGAAAAATGAATCAGATATCAAAAGAGGGAACTGTTCCCTTTTATTACAATCATTTTCTCTTCTGTGGAGATAATTAAATACAGCTTAAGAGACAAGAGTGCGAGTCAGAGAAAGAGAAGGTGATCTCAAAGGCCAGAAGTTAATGTTTGCTTGCAAGATTCATCTATTAAAGGCACACCATCAATAAAGTGCTAACTTGTATTTTATAATATTATGACTGATGAAATTATCTAAAAGAGATATGAAATGTGAAAACGTGGTGTGTTAGAACTTAGACTATCACCTCATGTATCTTAGTAAATAAAATTTCATTGGAACAGTTGTGTTGTTATTTTAACTAGGTTCTCCTTCCCACACCCTCTCTTTTTGTCTTTTCAAAAAAGATAATACGAGCGTGGTGGCTTACGCCTGTAATCTCAGAACTTTGGGAGGCCGAGGCGAGTGGATCATGAGGTCAAGAGGTCGAGACCATCGTGACCAACATGGTGAAACCTCATTTCTACTAAAAATACAAAAATTAGCCGGGCGTGGTGGTGCGTGTCATGTAGTCCCAGCTACACAGGAGGCTGAGGCAAGAGAATGGCTTGAATCCTGGAGGTGGAGATTGCAGTGAGCTGAGATTGTGCCACTGCACTCCAGCCTGGTGACAGAGCGAGGATCCGTCTCAAAAAAAAAAAAAAAAAAAAAAAAAAAAAGAAAAAGGAAAAGAAAAAGACAAAGAAAAAAAGATAATCTTTTTCATTGTTCTTTGGTAAGGATGTGATGGTAGAGGATGGGCTCAGGTTAGGTTACAAATAGCAATAGTAACACAAATTTGATGCAGTAAAAACTGTCAATCAAATTGTTTAAAATACATCTGGTAATTAAATTAACAAAAGTGACTGTAGAAGAATCATAAATGTAAACTATGTACAGACACATTTTCAAATTTCTCACAA
Organism: Pongo pygmaeus; assembly: GCF_028885625.2. Classification (NCBI taxonomy): domain Eukaryota; kingdom Metazoa; phylum Chordata; class Mammalia; order Primates; family Hominidae; genus Pongo; species Pongo pygmaeus. Next base: position 35,348,926 of record NC_072385.2, on the reverse strand, counting down.
ACAAATAAGGTAGATTTTGCACCCAAGATCTTGAAGAAAAACACACACATGTACAAGCACAAACACACACACACACACACACGAAAAAAATAAGCAAGGAAATTCTTTCCAATAGTTGGCTTCATGAATACAACTGCTCTCCTGTTCCAGTAGCTATTGCTCGCCAAATAAAACATCACTGTTCCACTAGGAAATGGCTAGCTAAACAGAAAGTGCAATGAATCTGCCGCTGATGAATATACGGACTTCTCCATGAAATCCCCTGTGTCAAAAATTGTTATAGAGGCTTTTTTGTTGTTTAGGACATTCCCAGGACTGGTTGCTTAGTGTTATGTAAATGACAAATGACTAGAAAAAATATTGGCATAGGTAAATAAGGAAATCGGTTTCCTAGTGAAAGGATCCAAACAGGTTCAACAGCCATCTGAATGCAGCTTCTTAATATCTAAGAGAACTTGCTTGTATTCTTTAGTGAATTTGGATATTATTTTTTAAGCAGCATGAATTTGCATAGATGGATCCCTTAAGGGGGAGCGGAGGACTCCAGCAACTTGAGTTAGGACACTTTTGCTTATAATTCAGTGGACCAGCTAATTTAATTTTCACCTACAAATAAATTGTTGAGAATTTTGTGACCAGGTAGAATTTTGTGACATAGCAGATAGCTTTCATAGTTATCTCTTTCTATTGACAAGTCTTTTTATAATTGATTTTATAAAGTATTAATGATGGTGCAAAGAGTCATTAATTTCTTTTTTTGCAAAATTTGTGGTCTGTGCTCCTTTTCTTAAGGATTTCAAATGCATTTTTAATGCACTAAATCCAATAATTTTATTTATAATTGTCAAATATTCCAAGTATACGTAAACACATAAAATAACATTATATGTAACCACTACCTGTATTAAATGTATGTTAACATAAATATTCTATTTCTTAAATAGTTGGAATATGTTTTTTAAAAAGCTTCAACAAAGTTTCCATTGTTTTTATACCCTAGTCCCAAGTCCAGGAAAGAAGTGAAATTAAAAACATAGACACCTTCCAATGAGAATGACATTTAACCACACAAGAATGAATTACCACAAACCTTAAAATAGTGCAAACTCAAAGTCGAAGGTGGAAAACTTTATATTAGGAATTTCTTTTAGCTGAAAGAATCTAATATGTAGGTGAATAACAGAACTATTTAACTTGCAGATATGTGTGCAATTCAGAATACAGGAACTTAAATAAGTTTCTCCACATCGTATTTTCTAATTAGGACCCAGGATATTAACTTTCTAGTTCAAATTTTGTATTTGTTCTTCTGGTGAAGTGAATTCAAATACAATGTTCTTTAAATAAGGGGGTCTCTACGTTTAAGAGACTGTCAGTAGGGAGAGTCTATTAATGTGGTAAGGATTTGGTAATTGAACCTAAGAAATTCCTTATTATCTTTCTTGGTCTTTCCCTGAGGAATATCTTTATTGCCACACATTTCTAAGCCACTTCCAAACCACACAAGAAGATTCACCTCATTTGGTTACTGTTGCTTCAAGATGATTCAAACATACATTATCAAGCTTATTTGCCCTTTCTTACATTTGACTATGTAATGTAAAAACTTTTTACCAATATCAAGTCCATCCTTAAAAACTAAAAGACATGACACCATTGTTGAGAATACTGGAAAGAATATGGTCACTGAGAAAAAGGTTTCAGAATGTTTTGAACAACAGTAGCATATTTAGAATACACACACACATGCACATGCGCACACGCACACACACGTTAGACTCCTTTGGTAATTAACCTAGGAGGACAGCAATCATTTATTTATTCTTTTATTTATTCAATGGACGTGTAGGGAAATGAAGACAAATATGTTTTTCCCAGTAGAATTCTACCATCATTTGGCTGAACAAATTAAGTGGCATGGGTTCATTAAGAAAATTATTTGACTCTATAGTCACTGTGGAGTTGCACTGCTCCCTGTCGCAGCCTCCACTCCATGTAGGAAGCAGCCTCATTGTCCTTCACAAGCTATTCTCACTCCAGACCCTCTGCCTTTGAGTGTGTTTTGCCTTGAAGATGAGAAGTCTTCAGCATGCTTTCTCATTATCCAAATCCTTCATAATCCCCCTACTAAAATTAGGTCACACTTTCTCCACAAAACCTTCCCCAGTTTCTCTGACTGCTATTTACTTCTTTGTTATCTAAATTCCTTTAGGACAGATAGCTCGCCTCCTCCTGCTTGGCACTAGTAGATTGAGTGTCTAGAGTCCTTCTGCATGTGCACAGTATGACTTAGCCTTGTCCCGTGTGGGGACGATGAAGGCCAAAGGCAGAGACCCTACCAATCTTTTTATGTGTTCAGCTCCCCATCCCTTCCCCAGCCCCTCTTTCCCTTTGCTCATCCTGCAGATCCTGTAATTGTGGCATAGAAATACCTGTGGACTGATGGGCCTTGAAAACTAGGATTCAGGACACTAGAGATCTGGAGAGAAAATCTGCCACAGCTAAAAAACAAAAACACAATTTAATCAAATCAAAACTTAGAATGCAATATAAATCTCTATTTAAAAAATTCTAGCCTAATCAAGTCATTCCTGTTTTGTTTTTTAAAAAATATTGTTTATATTTTCAGCTCTTACACTGGTTAATACACTGCCACTAAGTAATTAATTTCGTGATGAAACAATACATGATTTACATAAGTGTCACAGCGAAGAAACAGGGAGGAATTAATTTAGCAGATCTTCATTGAAAACCTGCTGCATGTCAAGCACTATGCTAGGTTCTGAAATAGATAAAGTGAGGAGATGATAAAATAACCCTCGTGGAACTGTTCAGTGACTTGAAGAATTTTTCTAACTCGTTAACTTACTATAAGGTTGTGATGATATCTAGAACCAATATACTTTCTATTCTGCATTCTATTTATATTCCATATTCTATTTCTATTATCCATTCTATTCTCTATATTTCTATATTCTATTCTGTTTGACACACACACACACATACACACACACACACACACACACACACACACACACATACATATTCAGTATCTATTCATTTGAACTGCTGTTGTCACTTCTTTTTATTGTTGTCAAGTTCTGTGTAATTTTTCACAGTTAACCCAAGTTGTACCTTCATCATGGAGCCCGGCCCAGCATCACAGATCCCATTGAGTTGGTCCTTTCTCTCACTTTCTTTTGCACTTAGAATCTACGCCTCTCCTTATCCCTTAATTCTTGAATATCAGCCTCTTTGGCTATTTGTTATTCTTTTTTTGTTTTCAAAGTGATACTATGTTTACTAAAAATTATAAAGATTTAAAAATATGAAAGGACCCATATATTCAATAATTAAACTTTTCAAAAAATGGTGACAGATAAATTTTACAGATAGATAGCCAATAAAATGGTGATTAAAATAATGTTTGAACCATGGAGAAATCTTAAGATAAAAAATGTTCACTTTTATGCTTTATGTGTATGTTGTATGATCCCAAATTTTGCTGTAAATCAACCCTAAAAAGATAATGAGATAGGTGCTATCATTACTTATACAAATTTTAAATTAAATAATTTATAATAATAAAATTTTAATGATTCCATTGTAATCATCAGAAGGAAGAAAATTCAAATCTTAAATTTCAGAAAGAAGGAAATGTTACAGAATTGAATGTAAGCAAGTTATATTCAGAAAGTATTGACAGTCATGTTATGAAAATATATTTATTGTTTTGAAAAACAGCCACTATATAAAATGAATTATAAACATTAAACTGATTTTATATATCTAATATGTATGTACACCCTCATTTTTATATAAAAATGTCTGGAATGATGCATCCAAATATAAATAAAATTTATGTTTGATATATTTATTGATTAAAGTTTATTTTTTCCCTTTTTCATTTTTTAAAATTTTATTTTTGGTAGGAACATAATAAGTGTACATATTTATGGAGTAGAAAGTGATAGTTTGATACACATATATGCAATATGCAAAGGTCACATTATAATTAGCATATCTGTCACCTCAAACATTTATCATTCCTTCATTTCGGACACATTCAAAACCCTCTCTTCTGGGTATTTGAAAATATATAGTAAATTAATGTTAGCTATAGTCACTGTGTTGTGCTACAGAACACTAGAACTTATTTCTTCTATCTGGCTATAATTTTGTATTAGCTAACCCACCTCTTCCTATCCTTCCCCTGTCCTTCCCAGCCTCCAATAACCACAATTCTACTCTCTATTTCTATGAGCTCACATTTTTTAGCTCCAATATATGAGTGAGAACATGTGGTATTTATCTATCTGTGCCTGACATTTCACCTAACATAAGGTCTTAAAGGCTCATCCATGTTGCTGTGAATGATGAGATTTCATTATTATGGCTGAATAGTATTCCATTGTGTGTATAGCTCACATTTTCTTTATCCATTCATCTATTGTTGGGCACATAAATCAATTCCATATCTTGGCTACTGTGAATACTGCTGCAATAAACATGGAAGTGTAGATATCTCTTCAATATACTGATTTCCTTTCCTTTGAATAAATACCTAGCAATGGGTTTACTGGATAACATGGTAGTTCTACTTTTAGTTTGTTTGAGAAGCCTCCATGGTTGTTTTGTTTTGTTTTGTTTTGTTATGTTTGAGATGGAGTCTCACTCTGTTGCCCAGGCTGGAGTGCAGTGGCTTTATCATGGCTCACTGTAACCTCCACTTCCCGGGTTCAAGCGATTCTCCTGCCTCAGCCTCCCAAGTAGCTGGGATTACAGGTGCCTGGCCACCATGCCCAGCTAATTTTTGTGTTTTTAGTAGAGACGGGGTTTCACCATGTTGGTCAGGCTGGTCTCAAACTCCTGACCTCAGGTGATCCACCCGCCTTGGCCTTCCAAAGTGCTGGGATTACAGGTGTGAGGCACGTTGCCTGGCCCATGTTGTTTTCCATAATGGTTGTACAAATTTATATTTTCACAACAATGTATAAGATTCGCCTTTCTTCCACATCCTCACCAGAATTTGCAATTTTTTTTGTCTTTTAGTAAGAGAAAATCTAAGTGGGGCGAGATGATAACTCGCTGTGGTTTTGATTTGCAGTTTATTGACAATTAGTGATGTTGAGCATTTTTTCATATGCTCATTGACCATGTGCATGAATTCTTAACAGTAATGTCTATTCAAACCCTTTGTCAATTTTTTAACCGGACCATTATTATTATTATTAATCATTTTTGCTATTGAGTTGTTTGAGTTCCTCGTGTATTCTGGATATTAATCCCTTGTCAGATGAATAGTTTGCAAATATTTTCTCCCATTCTGTCAGTTGTCTCTACACTCTTTTGATTGCTTCTTTTTGCTGTGCAGGAGGTTTTTGGTTTGATATTATTCCATTTGCCTATTTTTGCTTTTCTCACCTGTGTTTTTGGAGTCTTATCCATAATTCTTTTGTCTAGACCAATGTACTCAAGAATTTCTCCTATTTTTTAAATTAGTTTTATAGTTTAGGGTCTCGTATTTGAGTGTTTAATTTATTTGAGTTGAGTTTTTTATGTGGTGAGATATGAGACACTAGTTTTATTCCTCTGCCTATGGATATCCAGGTTACTCAGCATCTTTTATTGAAGAGGTTGTTCTTTCCTTTATGTATGTTCTTGGTGCCTTGTCAAAAATCAGTTGACTGTAAATAAATATATTCATTTCTGGGTTCTTTATTCTGTTTCATTGGCCTATGTGTCTGTTTTTATATCAGTACCATGCTGTTTTGGTTACAATAGCTTTGTATTATTGTAGTATTTAAAATCAGATAGTGTGTTGTCTCTCACTTTGTTCTTTTTTGCTCAGGATTTCTTAGGCTCTTTGGAGTCTTTTAAGGTTCTGTATAAATTTTCTCTATTTCTGTGGAAATGTCGTTAATATTTTGATGGGAATTGTGTTGAATATATAGATCACTTTGGGTAGTATTAATATTTAAACAATTTGAATTTGTCCAATCCATAAAAATGGTTTGTCTTTCTATTTTTAAGTGTACTCATCCATTTCTTTCATCAGTATTTTGTAATTTGCATTACAGACATCTTTCATCACTTTGGTTTAATTTATTCCTAGGTATTTTATTTTACTTTATAGCTATCATAAATGAGATTGCTTTCCTGATTTCTTTTTCAGCTAGTTTATTATTTTTGTATAAATTTTTCTGATTGATGTGTTGATTTTGTATCTTGAAACTTTAATAAATTTGTTTATGTGGTCTAAGAGGTTTTTGGTAGAATCTTTAAGATTTTTTTTTACATAAAATATTATGCAATCTGAAAAAAGGGACAATTTGACTTTCTCCTTTTAAATTGGATGCCCTTAATTTCTTTCTCTTGCTTAATTGCTCCTGGCTAAGATACCCAATACTACGCTGAACAAAAGTGTTGAATTGGGCATTCTTGTCATGGGCTAGTTCTTAGAGAAAACACTTCCATTTTTTTTTTCCAGCATGATATTAGCTATAGGTTTGCTTCTATTATGCTAAGGTAGGTATATTCCTTCTCTACATAATTTATTGAGAGTTTTCAATTATGAAGGGGTTGAATTTTATCAAAAGTTTTTTATGCATCTATTGAGATCATACGGTTTTTGTCCTTTATTTGGTTGATGTGATGTATCATTTATTGATTTGCATATGTCAAACCATCCTTGCATCCCTAGGATAAATCCCATTTAATCATGGTCTATAATCTTTTTGATGTTCCGTTGGATTTGGTTTGCTTGTAGTTTGTTGAAGATTGTTGCATACGTGGTCATCAGAGATATTGTCCTGTAGTGTTTTTGTTTTTGTATCCATATCTGGTTTTGGTATCAGGGTAAATAAAACTGGCTTCATAGAATGTGTTAGAGGGAAAAATTCCCTCTTCTTCAGTTTTTTTCTGAATACTTCAAGAATGATTAATGTTAGTTTTTCTTTAAAAGTTTGATATAATTCATCAGTAAAGCCATCTGGTATTGTGCTTTTTTTTTTCTTGGAGACTTTATTACTGATTTAATCTTGTTACTCATTACTGGTCTGTTCAGGTTTTCTGTTTCTTCTTAGTTCAATCTTGATAGTTTACATGTGTCTATAAATGTATACATTTATTCTAGGTTTTCTAATTTGTTGGACACAGCTGTTGATAACAGTATCTAGTGAGTCTTTGTATTTCTGTGCTATCCATTGTAATGTTTTTTTTTTTTTTGGTTTGTTTCTGGTTTTAGTCATTTGACACTTCTCTCATTTTGTCTTAGTTATCCAAGCTAATGTTTTGTCCATTTTCTTTATCTTTTTAAAACATGATTTTTTTCAGCCTCAATTTTATTGATTTTTGCTCTTATATTTGTTATTTCTTTCCTTCCACTAATTTGAGGTTTTGTTTGTTCTTGCTTTTCTAGATCATTGAGGTACATCATTAAATTGTTTATTTGAAAGCTTTCTACTTTTTTGATGTAGTGTTTATTTCTATAAACTTATTTCTTACTACTGCTTTTGCTGTATCCCATGGGTTTTTGTAGGTTGTATTTTATTTTCATTTGCTTCAAGAAATTTGTTGATTTTCTTCTTAATTTCTTTATTGACCCATTGGTCATTCAGGAGCAAGTTGTTTAATTTTTATTTATTTGTGCAGTTTCCAAAGTTTCTTTTGCTCATTGATTCCTAGTTTTATTCTATTATTGTCTGATATAATTTCAATGTTTAAAAATAGGTTGAGACTTGTTTTGTGGCCTAACATGTGGTCTACTCTGAAAAAGATTCCACCTGCTGATAAGAAGAATATATATTCTGGAGTTTTTGAAATGTTCTGTAAATGTCTGTTAGCTCCTTTCAGTCTATAGTACAGTTTAAATCTGATGTTTCTTTGTTGGTTTTTTGCTTAGATGATCTGTTCAATGCTGAGAGTAGGGTGTTGAAGTCTCCAACTGTTATAATATTGGGCTCTCTCTCTCTCTCTTTAGCTCTAATATTAATAATATTTGCTTTATATAACTGGATGCACCTGTAGTGGGTGCCTATATGTTTAAAATTGTATCTTTCTGCTGAATTGATTATCATTATATATTGATTTTATTTTTAATCTTCTTTTAAATGAAAGCCTACTTTATCTTATATAATTGTAGCTACTCCTGTTTGCTTTTGGTTTCTGCTCAAATGGAGTATCTTTTTGCATCCTTTCACTTTCAGTCTATGTTTCTCTTTACAGATGAAGTGAGTTTCTTGTAGGCAGCATGTAACATATAGTTGGATGTTACTTTTATCCTGTTAGCCAGTCTATATCTTTTAACTAGGGAATTTAAACCACTTATATTCAAAATTAGTATTGGGAGGTAAGGTCTCACTCCTCTCATTTTGTTGTTTTCTGGTAGTCTTGTATACTTTTTGTTCCTTTCTTCCTCTCTTGTTGTCTATCTTTATGGTTTGGTGGTTTTCTGTAGTGATAACATTTGATTTCTTTCTTTTTCATTTATGTATCTGCTTTACTAGTGAGTTTTATACTTTAATGTGTTTTCATGATGATAAATATTGTCCTTTCACTTCCAGATGTAGTATTCTCTTAAGCATTTATTGTAGGGATGGTCTAGTGGTTTTGAATTCCCTCAGGTTTTGCTTGCTTGGGAAGACTTCCCCTTTATTTCTGAAGGATAGTTTGCTGAGTTTAGTATTCTTGGCTGATAGTTTCTTTTTCTCTCAACACTTTAGATATATCACTTCATTTTCTCTGGCCTATACTGTTTCTGCCGAGTAAGCTGTTGTTATAACAATTGGGATTTCCATACATGTGACTTGACATTTTTTTCTTCTTCTTTTAAAAATTCAACCTTGTTCTTTGACTTCTGACTGTTATGTGCCTCTGAGAAGACATTTTGGATTGAATCTCTCCGGGGAATCTTTGAGCTTCCTGTATCTGGATGTCCACATCTCTCCCAAGACTTGGGAAGCTGTTAGCTATTATTTCATTAAATAAGAATTTTTTTAAATTTTCTTTTTGTTATTTTTATTTTTATTTTTTTTTGAGATAGGGTCTTGCTCTGTCACTCAGGCTGGAGTGCAGTTGTGCCATCATAGCTCAGTGCAACCTCAAACTCCTGGGATCAAGGAATTCTCTCACCTCAGCCTCCTGAATAGCTGGGACTACTGGCATGCATCACCACACTTAGCTTTTTGGAGAGTCAGCAGCTTGCTATGTTGCCCAAGCTGGTCTTGAACTCCTTAAGTGATATTTCCCTCCCAATGCACTGGAATTACAGGTGTGAGGCACTGAAACTGGACAAATAGGTTTTCTGTGTCTTTTCTCATCTATTTATCTTCTGGAATTCCCATGTGAAAATTTGTTTATTTAATGGTTTACCACACGTTCCATAGGCTTTCTTCATTACATTTTCTATCATATCTTCCCCTTCCTCCGCCTCCTCCTCTTCCTCTTTCTCCTCTTCCTCCTCCTCCTTCTCCTCCTCCTTCTTCTTCCTTCTTCTTCCTTCTTCTTCCTTCTCCTCCCTACTCCTCCTCCCTCCTCCTCCTCCCTCTTCCTCCCTCCTCCTCCCTCTTCCTCCTCCCTTCTCCTCCTCCCTCGTCCTCCCTCTTCTTCTTCTTCTTCCTCCTCTGCCTCTTGTTCTTCCTCTTCTTTTTCTCTTTGTTTGACTGGACTGTTTCAAAAGACCTGTCTTCAGGTTCAGAAATTCTTTCTTCTGCTTGACCTAGTCTATTTTCTGAATTTTCAATCACATTTCATAAATACACATGCCAATCTTAATAATTAATCATGCAATTTTGGAAAATTATCAACATTTTTCAGTTTCATAGGTTGTGATTTACAAATTATTTTCAATAAGTAAGTTGATCCTACTAAGTCACATTAATAAGACTTAAACTTCAAGTTGACATTTTCCTGGAAGTACAATAGCAATAGATGTGTATCTGTTTATCTAGATTCTTTGTTTTCAACTTCCTAAAGGGAAATATTGCTAAAATTTACATAGCTTCTGAAGGTTTAATCTGATGTCATGAAGAAGAATAAAGCTAAGTGCTCCATGACAGATACATAGGTAGGACTGGTGGTGCTGTCTTCCTTACTGACTGACTGTAACCAATGGGATCAAAGAAGCTATAGTTCTTCATATGGAGTCTTGAGCAAGAAAGAGTTAATGTAGCATTATCAGAGGTCTACTTTGCTCTTAAAGAGTTTGGCTTCATAAATGATGCAACCAATTCCAGGACAAATAACTTGCATCAACAATATATTTTGTAAAAGTTTGCTCATTTTGCTAGTTGTTTTCCATGTACCCATTCAGTTCTTCTAGATTTCCTATACCCTGTTCTTTGCCCTGAGGATGTGGCATTTATGGGCTTGTATCCATGGCTCCCTTGCCCCTTGACTCTGTCCAGTAGGAAAAAATGCCAGGCAATTGGTGGGAAGGAAGACAGTGACTTCAAGTCATGAGTCCTCTTCTTCCCTTCTGTGGGGCTAAATTTGATCATTGTTTTCCTCTGTGGAAGTCATAGTTCCTTTTGCTGGATTCAGGAAAGTATGCACTCACCTTGCCCCTGATGCCCAGGTGTGGGATTGTCTTCTTGCTGTGGCCAGCCCCAGAGTGTCCACTCTCCTTTGTTTCCTTACCTTAATCCTCTCACACCTTTGTAAATAGTTCTTTATTCAATTTTCCCCAGTTTTCTTGGTCTGTGTGATCCATCTAATTCTGGCACCCTGACTGACAGCCCATGTTGATCACACTTTTTGACTCATGGCAAGATAGTTGAAAACTATCAACCACCCACCTTTTTGCTCCTTACAGTTAATTTGTTTCAAGTCATCTGAGCTTCATTATCAGAAGAGCTACATTAAATAATATACTTCTCACAAGTCACTCCCTCAATTTCATTTAATTAAGAAAAAAGAACAGATATGAGAGTAATTTTTTTAAACTGATGGTTCTACAATGCTTCAATTCTCTCCTTCCAATCTCCTGAATCATCCCATCTTAATTTTGACTTAATTGTTCATGTAATTCTGTGGGATTTAGGATTTCATTTATGTGCACAGCATTTAGACTGTCCCTCTTTTAAAATTTAAATTCTTAACTTTTAATATTTATAAGCTATACTTTCTGCTGTGCAGCGTGTAGTATTTCCTTAACGTCTATTCTTTTTTCTCTTTCCGCTGAGCACCACATTTGCTATCTCTTTGCTTTTCCTCATCATTGCTTCTCTCGTTTGTATACCTTTTCCAGCCTCTCCTTCTTTGCTTCTGTCAGAGATATTCTAACTCAAATTTAGCTTATCTCTTTTGTTCAGTTGAGACTCTTTGAAGAAGTTACATAAAAAAATCTCTACAGACCACCCTGATATACCATGGATCTTACTGTATGTACGGTGGGCTGAGGGAAGGTTAGTAAGCCACATGTTCTTCAAAACTAAAATCACTTATTCTGACTTTGCTTCTACCAGAGGTTGCTTGAGGTGAATATCTACCATTTATTTCCATATATCTAAGTACTATAATTTTAGATTCCTCTCCATTTTCACCAGTTTATTCAATACACAGTTATATGTGTTTATGATGTGTGTGAGTATATGACCTCCATTACCTTTGACAACAAGGCAAGCTTCCAGACAGGAGAGCTCTAAATGCATATCAGCCTTCTCTGCAGCCCAGATTTGAGGCACAAGAACTTAGATAAAATGTTTTCATGATTATATAAATTGTTAGGACCTGATATAAAATTTCACTTAAAGGCTCCCATGGAGTACTCTATATGTCAAACTCAACTCACACAATGTTATCTTGGTATCTGTGGCTGCCATTATAACTGCATATGATGTATTAGCCCCTCAAGTGATAGAGATAAATCACTTTTGGGGACTCCATTCATTCTTACTTTTAACAGACACTTTGGGTTTTATGAATATACTTCGTATTTCAGAAACAGCAAAGGAAATAGAGGATGAAAAATTTTATCAAATGTATATCTGTTTTTCCTAAGGAATCAGCACAAATTGAAGGTTATAAAAATACAAAACTAATATCAAGTTAATACTATTCAAACAGAACTGTTATATTAAAAGTGTTTTTATTAGCTGACCATGAAAAGGATAGCAAGGGTAGACTGTTGTTGTGTATTATTTTAAGTGAGACTCTAAGATTTCTGAAGCCTGAATTGCTCTTTTAGTAAATTAAAATGTCATTTGTCATTATCATCAATATCAAATAGCATTTCTCAAGCACTACACATGCCTGGATCTCTTCTGGGAATCTTATCAAGCAAGGTCAGGGGAAATGACACCTTCCTTCAGGAGCACACAGTAGATGCTAATGATGTGGACAAATATCCAGAAATACAATGTATAGTATCTTGCATCTAGTCAATTTGCCTAAATATAGTGAAGTGAGCCTAGACAGGAATATATCAGGATTTAGTGCTAGACAGGGCAGTAAAATATTTGTTTAGAAACATAAGAAATTTTATATGACATTACATTGGCATACATTGATATAACATTATGGAAGACAATTTGGTACCATTTATTAAAATTAAAAATGTACAGACTTTTTGATTCAGTAATTTCACTTTTAGAAATTTTTATGCTATAGATAATACCCACACAGGCACAATTATTCAATGAAACACTGTTTGTAAAAACAGAAAAGTTTAGAAGGACTTACTGTTAATCACTTGGGTCCTGTTGAATAAGTTATGCTGCGCGTATATAACAAAATATTATACAGCTTTTTAAAAAAATGAAAATATTATTTATATACAAATACATAGGGTTGTTCAAGTAAAAATAAGCAATATATGGGGTGATGTACAGAATATGCTACTCCCCCAAACCCCCAAAAGAATAAAAGGGAATGTGTGTGCATATGTATTTTTAAAGTTTAAAATAATGATTTATAAAAACAATAAAAAGAGATTGTATATAGCTCAAACCATGGATCTCTTTTACTTAGTGTTTCTTTTGTTTGGTTTCAAAATATTTTAGAGTGAAATTTTCAAAATATCAATTACCAAATATTATTACAGTTTCATCATCTTTTCCTTATCCCAATCCTGTGGAAACTTCTTATTTCTCCCACCCCTGCAAACTTTTTCCTGCAATAACTTATGCAGATTACTTCAGTGCACCTCCTCCCCCACCTTTGGAGTCTATTTCTGTGGTCAGTCCATATAATCTTCATGATTAACAAGTTCCTTAAATTTACTCCTCCCTTGATGAAATAGCTTGCCTTTTGTTTGCTCTGTGGTACTTTTTCAATTAATAATCAACCAATAAATATATATCAAACATCTGTTGTATATATGTATACACCGTGCACACACACACACACACACACACACACACACACACTAAATAAACTTCAAAGAGAGCCTTTCAAGTCTATCTAGAGTTTCATGTAATAATCAGTGATGAATCACCCATATCCTTTAAGTGTGCATAACTTTACTAACCCAGGTGGTGTACTTTCCATTTCTGCACATAATAATACTGTTTTATTCACTCTGTTTTTATATGGCAGACCTCTATGCCTCTGGGTTCCTTACTCAATGAATCTTTTCTTGGCCATGAAGAGGCAAACCCTTCTGTGTCACTGCAAGTACAAGAATTGTTTAATATTTGATTCTGTTTTCTGTTTTCATTTCCAATAACTTTATTAATTATGTCCTAAATTTTAGAAGTAATTTTGGGGGATGAAGATGGGCTGGACTGGTGTACAGTTTGGATAAGAGACTAGAATCACTTCTCGATGATCAAAAGGAAAGACGCTAAGAGCTAATCACTGGAAGAAGGCCTTGGCTGATTCCCCTGCCACCACAGTTTTACCTTGTCCCTTCTTGCTTATACTGAAGTTCATTGGCCATTTTTCTACTCATTCATGGGGTTTCACTGGTAACAGTTTGACATCTCACTACTTGGAGTAGCTTATTTGCTGCAGCAACTTGGAGATTTCACTATATACTCGTCATTCCAAATAGTTTCAAATTAAGCTTTTGGTCACAGAGCTCAATTTTTTATAGTGAAAAGGGCTTGTTCATTTCTATTTCTTGATTCTTTTTTCTGAGCTGGTTACTTGTCCATAACCAAACATTGCTCTGACGCCAGACTACGTCCATTTTGAATATTTATTTTGCACAGAATTTTTGCAAGACATTTTAAATCTAACTGCATTAGGGCCACCAGCTGTCCCTTGTTTAATTGCTTATTTATAAACACCTCCTGCCCTCATCAAAGAGCTCTGGTAAGATTAGAACATAAGATCCCCGAGGGAAAGAATTCATCTCCAGCATTTATTACAGGGCCTGGCAGCGAGCTCACATTCAATAAATATTTGTTGAATGGCTAAATATTTGTTGAATGAATTAGTCAGACATGATTCCTCTTTACAGAAAGCGTGCTCCATATCACATTATAAATCACACTAGATTTTCTCTTATTTGGGATGGAATTATTGAAGAAGGTTCATTTCCAAAAAGTATTTGAAAGAGTGGGTACATTAGAGTCCTAGGTTTGCCATAAAAATTATCATAAACTGGGCGGCTTAAAACAGCAAAAATTCATTATTTCACAGTTCTGGAGGCTAAAAGTCCAACATCAAGATGTCAGCAGGGCCGTGCTCCCTCTGAAGTTTCTGGAAGAGAATCCTTCCTTGCCCCTTCTAGTTTCTGGTGGTTATCAGCAATCCTTGGCCTCTTGGCCTCCTTAGCTTGTGGCTACATCACTCTAGTCTCTGCCTCTGTCTTTATAGCACCTTCTTCTTTGTGTGTCTTCATCTCTTCTCTTTCTTATAAGGACATATCATTGGATTTATGTCCCACCTGAGTCATCTATGATGATCTCATCTCAAGATCCTTAACTTAATCCAAAGACTCCTTTTTCCAAAAATGATGGTATTTATAGGTTCTAGGGATTTGGGCACAGATGTGCCACATTACACAGGGATTGTTCAGAAATAGCATTCACACGTAAATGAGATACAGTTAGAATATAGAAACTATCAATGAACCAGTTGGTTAGTTTTCTTTTTCTTTTTCTTTTTTTCTTTTCTTTTTAACCAGTTGGTTAGTTAGTCTCACTCTGTTGCCAGACAGGAGTACAGTGGGGCGATGGCTCACTGCAACCTCCGCCTCCTGGGTTCAAGCGATTCTCCTGCCCCAGCCTCCCAAGCAGCTGGTACTACAGGTGCGTGCCACCACGCCCAGCTAGTTTTTGTATTTTTAGCAGAAACAGAGTTTCACCAGGTTGGCCAGGATGGCCTCAATCTCTTGGCCTCATGATCTCCCGGTCTCAGCCTCCCAAAGTGCTGGGATTACAGGCAGAAGCCACCACGCCCGGCCTGGTTAGTTTGCTAATAAAGTATGAGGGGGCCTCCTGCAATGTGCATATTTCGGAATTATTCCATGATTGACAGAGGCATGGAAACCCCCCTAAAGAACTTGTTTATAGGGTGAATAAGAGTGCTCTTTCTAAGGGTTTTGATTGAAGAATAAATCATAGCATGCAGCTGACCTTCCGTTTCCCTCCCCCACCTCCACCTTAATGAAGATGATAAGCATGTAAGTTGATGAAGAATGTGGTCTGTACATGGAGATCCTGGAAGCTCAGTGGGTTTTATTTATTGTAGCAAGACAAACAATAAGTAGCTTCAGTGGAAAAGGAAGGTCAGGGAGAGAGAAGTGAGACAGGAGGTGGAGAAATGGCGGGCACTGAATTTAACAGGCTAAGTAATTTTGAGTGATAAGGTAATCAAGTCATAGGGAGGGTGGGATCCAATAAAATCACCTACACCTCTCATTCCTCCACCCACACATGTTGGAATAGCAGCTTCAGGCTCTAATGAGTGTCCAGGGTACACGTAATAGAGAATATTAGCTGCAAAACTTTAAGAAGAAGAGAGATGAGTACAGAGAAGATCATTACCTCCTTTGCCTGGTAAAATGGGGAGTGCCTTGGCTTAATTTTACAGGCCTGGAGCAAGTCTTTTTTAATGCATTAATTTTTTAAAGAATGAAACCAAACATCAGATGAACGCTGGCTCTCTGCTGGGCATGGGCTACACTAAGTATCTAATTTCTGAAAAGGAGCTGGAATGGAGCATCCTGAGTTTCAATATCTGACTCATCAGCGATGCTGCTCAACTTCTTGTTTTTCATGAGATATAATACATGGAGAATCTGATGGAATCTGATCAATCATACATAGTGTGCCTTGGCATGATATCACATGTTGTGTTTTCCCACCAGGAGGCCAGAAGAGAAGTGTACTATGGAAAAGATTTTTTGGAAGCTCCATTGATCCTGAACCACAAACAGAGCTCACACACACTCAGAGATACTACTGGTATCTCTGAGAATTGTCTGAAATGTCTTTAACTCTCCCATGGTCCATTTTGGTTAGCAGGTATTTCCAACTCCACAAGAGGTTTTATATGCTAGAGCAATGCATGAATCTTTGCCTATTTCCAACTCCTTACTGTCAGACTGAGGCTGTATCCATTCAGGCCCCAGGAAGCGCTTCTGTGGGAGGGTGTCTTTAATGATTATGGGTCCCAGCGCACAAATGGACCACAATCAATGGGTAGGCCCAGGTCCTTAGCTCTCAGATGACCATGCAGCCTTTCCTCTGCTAGTGTCCTCTGTGACTCCTGTTTAATAGTTTATCTGATTAATAGTTTTTCAACTGGTTAGTAGCTTCGGAACCACTTAACACTTAGGCAATTGTGAGAGGATGGTCTATCAACTCTTCAGTGATTGACATGTGGCGATTTCTGACCACTGACCAATAGACTTGGCATTAAACCTATTTCTGGGCTCAGAGGCCAAGAAAAAAAACATCCTAAAACCAGTGAATTCCCCTGTAGTGAGAAGCAGTCCTTTCTGCTCAGAGTTCAAACTCATTGGAGAGGCAAGCCTAGGGTAGAAGTTAGCAGTGCAATCTCCCAAACTCCGTATGCAGTCAGGCAAATGGATAAAGAGTTTCAGTCTCAGGGGTTGTTAAATTTGACATTTTTCACAACTTCTAAATTTCCTAAAATAATAAACAAATATTTTTCAGCCTATTTATATTTTGCACCTAAACATGAAGCACATAGCTAGCAAAGAATGTGTAAATACTTTTGAAGACCCTCCTCTGCTGTAGCCCAGTAAATGGAAATCTTTGTACCTTGTTTGGCTGATTTGACTCACCAGGCTGCGGCAGGCCTTAATGTTTACCTTGGAAAAGCTTTCATGAGGTGGGCCCACCTGAGTGGCATCCAAGGCCAGAGCCAAGATCTACCTTGATTTTGAGTTGAAAATTAAGTTGAATCATATGAAATTTTCCATATTTGAACATTTTGTATTTATAATAAAGTTAATTTCGTATGGTTCATCTATTACCTTTCAAAACAACGCTACTCTACTGTGTTCGTAGCTACATAAGGTGCTTGTCTAATTTGTATTCAATGTATACTATTTGCAAATGAATATAATTCTTTAATCATATTTTCTTACTATAAAAACTGTGGATAATCAAAGAAGTTGAGAGCGACCGTGGTTAAGACTTTAGATTCTGGAGTTAGACAAACCTGGGTCTCAGATGAGCTGTTAGACCCTGGGTGATTCACTTAACTTACTCAGCCTCAGTTTTCGTATCTGTGAAGTGGTTTGGAAACAAGACTTGACTCTGTTGTGAGAAGTTAATGCACGAGTGGCTAGAAAGCGTTCAGCAGACGGCCTGACTTAGAGGAAAAACACACTAAATGTTTGCTTTTACTCCCCATATTTTCTTCCTTCTCTTCATTTTTCCTCATCCTCTCCACCTTTTCCCTGTTACCAATGTAGAAGTATTAATAATAAACACAATGAACAAAAGGAAACATTACCAGACCAGATGCCTATGGGCATATTGATATTTTTATAACTGTAATCTTGGCATGTACAGTTACATGTTGTGCTTTCAAAATAATTTAATATTGCAATTCATATATTAGATATATGTACCATGCTTCTGAATCAGGGGTCAGCAAATGATGGCCCATGGATCAAATACAACCCTTTGCCTATTTTTGAAATTAAGGTTTTATTAGAACACAGCTATTATGGACAGAATTATGCCTCCTTAAAATTCGTGTGTGAACACCCTAACCCACAGTGTGATTGTATTTAGACACAGGGCCTTTAAGGAGATTATTCAAGCTGAATGTAGCCACAAGGATGGGGCCCTGATCCAATAGAATTGATGTCCTCATAAGAGGAGAGCGAGATGCCAGGAGTGTGCACACAGAGGGAGGGTATGTGAAGACATGGCAAGAAGACAGCGGTCTGCAAGCCAAGAAGAGAGGCCTCAGAAGACACTAGATTGGTCAATACCTTGATGTTGGATTTCCAGCTTCTAGAATTGTGGGAAAATAAATTTCTGTTGTGTAAGCCACTCAGCTTATGTTATCTATTAAGTCAGCCCTACCAGGCTGATACAACAACCATGCCCATTTGTTTATATATCATCTATGACTCCCTTGTGGCCTTGAAAGCCTAAAATATTTTTTCTCTGGCCCTTTACAGAAAAGATCTGCTGTCTACTGTTTTACATAGTCTTTGCAGCTTATCATTTTAATGGCAGCATAATATCTGTTGATGAACTTGTAGGTGTATCAAATTTCTGGTTTTGACAGACACTGCAACAATGTGTTTTAGAGCATGTAGTTATTTTCTTTTGTTTAATTGTTTTTTCATAGAATAAATTCCAAGTTATGGTACGACCTACATGAAAGATATGACTTTTATAACTTTCTACATTACTATTTTTCCTTGTAAAAATACTGCCCCGGCCGGGCGAGGTGGCTCACGCCTGTAATCCCAGCACTTTGGGAGGCCGAGGTGGGTGGATCACGAGGTCAGGAGATCGAGACCATCCTGGCTAACACAGTGAAACCCTGTCTCTACTAAAAATACAAAAAATTAGCCGGGCGTGGTGGCAAGCACCTATAGTCCCAGCTACTCTGAAGGCTGAGGCAGGATAATGGAGTGAACCCAGGAGGCGGAGCTTGCAGTGAGCCGAGATTGCGCCACTGCACTCCAGCTTGGGCGACACAGCGAGACTCTGTCTCAAAAAAAAAAATACTGCCCCTGTTGTTCCACCAGCAGTCTATGGATATGAGTTTCACCAGTACCTCTTCCTCAACAATGGACATTGATTTTTGCTCTGATTTGCATATCAATATACTTATTGTCTGAACAAAGCAGCTGCCTAAAGCTCCTTATGCACTTGTAGGTGACACCACAGATGCCCTATAAATTGCTCCCATCATTTGCTATAACTATTTCTTCAAAGGATGACTTTTGAATTCACATCTCGTTCTTCCTGTGGATTCTCTCTTATTCTACCTTTCCTGACCTGGGTTTGACAGTCTGTCCTGACTTACTGGGTGTGGCCCAGGAAACTGTATTTTTTCTATATATCCTGTTCTCCATGCCCCAACCTCACAGGCCAGGTCCATCTATGCTCACACCTAATCCATGCTCCTGAAATCCCCTGCAAGGGTCTTCTCTCTTATTCTGATAGGGAAGTTGAGTCAATTATGGAGTTAATGACTTTTAGGATACAGATCCTATTCTTGGATTGTACATGTACCACATACGATCAGTATCTCCCACTCTGGCATTTTCATTGCTGACAGACTCCATTAGTGCTTTCAGTCCTTTCACTGAATTCTTTTTCTCTAGAAATGCTTTGATTTAGAGATAGGCTGTTCTTAATTTCTTTTTTAAGTTGGTCCTGACACCAGCTGGGGAAATTCATTCATTCACTTTTTCATTAAATATTTATGAAGTGCCTATCATGTCAGGCATACTTCTAGGCACTGGGGACTCACACTAACCAAAACAATATTTGGAAGAAAGAGCTCATAACCAACATAAACCAATAAAATATATGGGATATTTGAGAGTGATAGGACAAAGAGAAGAGTGAGGGAAGGAGATTGAGAGTGCTGAGGTGGAGGGTAGGTAGTGTCATTTGCAATATAACATAGATTGTCAAAGAAGCCCTCACCGAGAAGACCTCAGGAAGTGAAAGAATGAACCATAAGGAAATTTTGGGACGATGATCCTAGGCCAAGGATACAAAAAGTGTTAAATGTTGAGGAGTTGCTGGGGGGTAGCCTTGAAATGTTTGAGGGAGTATTTGGAGGCCTGTATGGCTGAAGCAGAAGCACTAGCAGGGGAAGCAGAAGAAGGGGAGGCCAGACAGGGAATAGAGGCCAGATGACGAAGGGGTTTAAGTGATGGGAAGGGCTTTGGTCTCACATCAGAGGAAGATGGGAAATAGAGGTGTTAAGTAAATGAGTGAAGTATCTGACTTGAATTTTTAGGAGATCACTGTGGACACTTGGAGGAAGGATGGGTACTGAAGAACAGTTGGGGGCTGTCACAGTCATCCTGGACAGAGGTGCTGATTGCTTAGATGAGTGGGGGTGGTCAGATTCCAAAAAGAGTCTAAAAGCAGAGCCTAAAGGATCCACCACCAAGATTGTTGTGGAGCTAAAAGCAAGAGGAATCAGGGTTTTTGATTGTTTGTTTGTTTTCAATATATATGCGGGTAGAAAGATGGTCTTGCCACTGATGGAGGACAAGGAGTTTGGGTGCAGTAAATTAGAGCTCAGTTTAAGCATGTTAAGTTTAACAGGTCTATTAGAAACTCAGGTGGAAAAGCCGAGTAGCTGATTGGATATATGGATCTGGAGTTTCAGAGAGACATCTGAGCTAAATATATAATGTGGGCACAAATGTAGGAAGAACAACAGTCCAACTTTTAGAGGTTGAAGAAAGAATAAGGAACCAGCAAAGAAAATTGAGAAGAAGCAAACAGTGAGATAGGGGAAATAAAACAAGGAGAAAGTCATGTCCTGGAAGCCAAGTAAGGATAATATTCTCAGGCAGAGCCTGCTGGCAGGTCCAGTACGATGAGAACTGAGGAATAACTATCATGTTTTTTAAGGTGGAGGTCACTGATGACTTTGATGAAAACAGCTTTGTTGGTATGGGGCAAACAATGAATTAGAGTTAAATTTAAGAGAAAATAAGAAGAGAAAGGTTAAAGATATCACTATAGAGGAGTCTTTGGAGAAACTTTGCTTCAAAGAGATAGCAGCTGATTGACAGAATAATCAACACCAATGGTCAGCTATTAGCAATAACCAGGCAATATGTGGCAGACACAAAGCTATGCGTACGCCAAATTCTACGTCCTTTTTCTTCTTGGCACACAGCTAGGTCACCTTTTCAGCATCACTATGACTAGATTCAGTGCATGGAGTGGACCTGGGCCATCACTGCCCAGCCTGAACTTCAAAAATACTTTCCACCCCACCCTCCAGCTCTTTGTCTTTCTTGACTTCCGACTGGTTCCAATGGGTGTGGTGCAGGACTCAGAGGCCCTGAAAATTGTGGGACCATTTGTTTGAAGGCACTTGACTTCATGAGTATCTGCATAGAGCAGAGCTCTTCTACCAACCCACTTTGAGCTTAATGACACTAATCATATGATATTGGGGGGTGGGGATGTTGTTTATAGCTATTAGCTTACCATGACTCACCAACTTCCAATTTAACCATCTCAGTGAAAGAATCCTATGAGAGTCTACCAAAGATTGAGATGTCTTTACTCTTTTTAGCATTTTGGTATGACTTCAATATTGAAGTGTAATGTCTAAAATTTACCTACTTTTACTAATGAGTTACAGCATGAGATGCAAAAATATGTAAATGGATGGTTTTTGAGGAGTTCTTAGATTTTAAAAGCTCTTTGTCTGTGTGGTTGATTGGGTGAATTTCCTGATGGAAAACACCTGTTGGCTTCCTCATTGTCTACCTACTAGGTTTACACATTTTGGAATGAAATTCAAGTCTTTCTACAGTCTATGCACAGAAAATTAGTTGGATATTTTGTTTTAAAATGTGGTTGTCTTCTCCCACACTCAGTACCCCCAAAACACTATTAAAAATCCTTAGTAAAATCACAAAGTAATGAGCACCTATCTTCTCAAATCAAGATATAAATTATGGATCCAGCAGTCAAAAGAAATATCTTTTTTTCCTCTTATAACTCTCCGTAAACCTTTGTTAAGATTTTCATTGATTTAAATTACTATAATAATCCAATACTTCAGGTAGTCTGGTTTTGAAAAGAAGCGTTTTACATAATATACATCAATTACTTGAAAAGACGTTTCTGTGTGCAGATCAGAGACAATCTATAACTTTCAAATGCAGATTTTATAATGTCCACCTCAACCCTGGAAAAGCAATGGTGTAGGATTTCAGCTGGAAGACCACATAATAATAGGTATCATTTTTTTTTGTGACTGTCTTTATATCATCTGGCATTGTGCTTGTCACTATAATTCTTTAATTTTAAGATGCTATGAATTGAAATACGTAACTTTTTTTTTCTGGGGGAGAAAAGAAACGTTATTACTTTACACGAAAAACTCAATTGCAGGAAATGTCCAGGCTTTAAAAGCCATTAGAAGTGGGAGGAAAAACTGTTTTTCAGACTTGAGGAAACAGACTACTGTCTCAAATCTACACAAATCTCAGTGTAGAAGCACTGAGTTTCAGGCATAATCTGTCCAAGGTCACCACCTTGAGAGGGGCTGAGCTCAATTCGTAGACAAGATTGGTGGACACTTGAGATGGCCCTTTTCACATCACCATCTTGGCCTTTCTCCCCACCTTTACTCTTTAAATCTTAGACCATTACTGACTCATTTGAATTCAACAATACTCCCCAGTATAGTTAAATCTAGTGAGTGAATGTGCTTTAAAGAGTGGGAAAAAAAACCCACACACATTTTACTCCATTGATAATTTTCTAAATCTTCTTTACTCAATTCATGCATTTAGTGATTTTTAGCCAAGCATTTAAGGCCTAGTTGAATCTGAAGATAATGTTAACACTTTGTCAAGCATTTGAATTGCTTCCAGCATATTGTAGTATAATCCTCTGTCCACAAACATCCCTTCATTATTGCCTAATTACATGCAAATTTCATAAAATGAATGAGTTTTAAGGACTTGTCAATCTGTCATCCTAGGAACCACTGAAACATTTTGACTGCTAGATAAATAATCAGCAATAATCACACTATGCAAATTTGATATTTTCTGTACAATTATCTGAAACCATAAATAACTGGACACAAAGACATTTGGCATTCTCTCTGTGAGACTTGACCTATGGGGCTTTTTTCCTTTTTTCCTCTTCTAACAAATGTGCTAGTGGGAAATTTGCTGTTTTTCTTTTTTCTAATTCCAACTGTGCAAATGTACCCAGTGGAAAAATTATGAGTACAAAAATGCAAAGAGAATTTTGTTTATTTTTATCTGAAGTGTGTTTCCCTTTGGCAAACATTTTTTGTTTCCACTTTAATTTTTCCTTTCTGTAATTTTTACCTTCACTCCTTTGGAGTTTTGTGTTTTTTTTTCTTTTTCACTAGTGAAGAGAATATAGGTGGGTGTATTCGGTGTAAGATTATTTGTTTTGTTCAAATTTATTTTCTCTATATTCCGCATTTTATTTATTTTTTCCTATATAAGTCATGTGAATGTCTACTACGCATCAGGCATGTAGGACCGTCCACTATCCAAAGGCTAAATATCATTCTATATCCAAGCTTGGAAACTATAAACAGCCTAGTTTAGTAAATTCACTAAACTTAGAACTAAAAATTGTTTTCCTTTTTGGTTGATGCCTGTGTCTCTGTAAGACTGTGAGGATCATGTCCTCTGTACTTTTTCATGAAAGTAGGCTGATGAGTCCTAAGGAATAACAACACAGCTCTTTATTAATGTTTTTATTATGGAAAACCCCGAAATTGAAACAGCATTGGAGCATTCTGGAGCCATGTTTACCTTTGTTTTGTGAATATCTTCAATGACTATAGCTCGGACATTCCACGGTTTTTTTTTTTTTTTTAGAGTTTAATGTCATGTTAAAGCCATTATAATTATTTAATAAAAGCTCTGATTGACTGATTGATTGGCTGTGGAAAGAGACACTTGTTGATTATCATCTGGCAGTAAGTCACCAACAATGAGAAGAAATGAGAGGAGACCTTGCTTCTGTGGTTTGTTAATAGCTGGGCTCGTTAACAGAAGTAAATCCAACACACCACTTTTTTTTTTCTTTTAACTGCCGAAGAATCATCTGATATGAATGCAAGGTATTAACTTTTTTCTTAATTTTAAGACATATAGGCAAATAAGGTACTCTGGTTGATTTCATTTAGGAGGATAATGAAAGAGTGCCATTCAGAAACTCAGAGTTTAAAAATGATTAATAAAGTGCTTTGCACCACATCCACTCATTTTCTTCTGTAAGTAAGGCCATCAATCAATAGAAAGCCAGCCTGACTCATTGATACTATTATTATTTCTAAGCCTCTGTTAAACGTGAAAGCATAAATTGTGTTTTGCTGCTCCTAAAATGCAGAAGGTTAACTAAGTTGTTTTTAATGCTAAAAGCAGACAACCAAGAAAGCCGAGGTAGCAGTGCTTTATGTATACCCCAAATCAAACACGCTCTGGCAATTTGGGCAGAAAACACAAAATTCTTTTGAAATGTAGCTGAAAAGCTCAAAACTAGCTCATGGAACCTCTCTTCCTTGAGGGTTCTTACTGGAAGTATTGTTTTTCATTCTATTCTTCAGTATTCCAATAGCAGCATCCAATGCAGGCATGTTGCAATGTGCATTTGCAAATTGCTTCAAGATCTGAAAAGGCAACATTCTCAGCTTATAAAGGAAGATGAAATATGTTTCATGAAAGCCATCTCTACAAAAAATAAATAAATAAAACTCTCCATATGGGTAAGGTGGAGAAATGAATGTTCAGAGGTTACAGGCACTGATGTTATTTAATACTGATGTTATTTAATGATTAATAAATGGCACTGAGGACAGCTATAGATGCATCTATTTATTATATTGTATGTTGTCGGTGAAGTATAATTGCAGTTTGCACCTTGTAATGTCTTACCATTTAGTTATATGTTTAAAAAAATTAAGACGTTAGTATAATAGTTTTATTGTTTCTTTACACAATGCATTTTTTTTGCACAAACTACAATGTCTATTCCATACATACAACTAAGTGATTATGCTAAATAGTATTAAAATGTTATGCTTTGGCTTAACACTGGATTTAGAACATGTACTATTTGAAGCCTATCTAAGCTATCCATAAAGAAATACAAATTGTCCATAGATGTCTTATCACACAAACTCTTCCTGTAGGTTTGCTATTACTGAAGTTACTAGGGACTGATGATCTATAACTTGAGTGTGCGGTTCTCTGGCTGAAGATATATAGTAATAATGTGGGTGTGTCTCGTGTGTGTGTTTGTGTGTGTGTAACTATCTTCTTGGATTCTAAATATGAATTAAAACCTAAAACATTTGGAATTGCACAATTTTAACTACTAAATTATCTGTGCAAATTGACACATACCTAGATGTTATACATATATAAAAATTCAGAGCCCTGCTTTGGTATTTTGGATCCACAGGCAAGGCTGTTGATGTGAAAGGCTATAATTGCAGGCAGAATTGAGAAAAGGTTGTGGGGATGCAGATAAAGTAGGAAACAGTCTGCAATTGACTTGAAAAAGTCAATTAAGAGAAACAGTCTGCAATTGACTTGGAAAAGTAATGGATTACTTTTGCTTATGCTTTTTAAAGCTAATAAAAATGCTATTTTTATTCCTTGAGAGATAATAGAATAATATTATCCACATGATTTTTAAAATAAGGTCCTTCTGTTTTATTTTTTCTGATCCTGTTCTTGAGTATATGTTACTGATTAACCAAAGTGACTACTGCCATTTTAGTCACTGCAAAATAACTATTTATTCAGAACATTCTCTCTGAATTTCTGAAGCTTTTGCTTAGTTTAATTGATAGCCTGATTTTAAAAGTAGGTTTAGGAAATGACAGCGGGCCTGAGCTTTCTCTTTGCTTTCCTCTTCAGGCCAGCGTTACGACTTCATTAAGCTACTCCTTGAAAGAACTCTCTGTGAGCCAGGATGCTTGATTAAGAATCAAATGACAATGTTGGCATATTGGTTTATAGGTTTGGGAGCTGTCATTAGGACCATCATTATTATTGATGTGATTTGGAGTTAAAAAAAATAACTTTTCAGGGCATAAATAAAGTGAAAAAAGAAATCTTTTTCCTTTTGAGCATTTATATCACAGCATTATCTTGAGTATATTAGAGCTTATTTTGATGAATTATATTTAACTTACTTGTGGTCAATTAAAAGTTATGAATATGAGCTAAAGAAAGAAAAAGAAAGGTACCATTTATTCTAAAATGTGCCACAAATTATAGTTCTTTTTTTTTACAAAGCATTAGAACTAGTTCTCTTTTCCTGTATAACTGAACATACAACCAGAAAAGTGCAAAATTGTGTAAGAGTGGTGGTAAAACAAACACCCATGTAAGCCATCACCACCTTGAGTATTTCCACCTCTCAGAAGCTCCCATCATTCCCTTCCTGTTCTCCTTTCCAAAGGTATAAGATGTCCTTGATTTTATAATGATCTCCTTGTTTTTCTTAATAGTGTTGCGTTTCATTTACATATTGATGCATGAAAAGATATGACTCAGTTTTTATGAGAAAAAAAATCAATCCATGGTCCATTTGTTTCCATGAAATCCAGTGGTTGTACCCGACCATCTCTTCCAGCATGCTGGACTTGAAGGCAGAAACCTGATACCTTCTACAGATATTTTCTGAGTATCAAAGAGTACAATATTAGAAAGCACTTAGTAAACCACTAGTCCTGATAAGATATATCCAGTACTTGGTGATAAAACTCAAGATGGGCATTGGTCACTGAGTATGAAACCAAAGACAAATGGTCAAGATGATTGACATTTGGAGTGAATAAAAATAAGTGAACATAGATGCTATTTTCTAATATGTGAAAATTTCTCATGGTGGAGAATCCCATTGATGTTGCAGTAGTCCAAATGTCCTAGGCACTTGACAGAAGGTCAGAGTAAAATTTCAGAATTCTGAGCAATTACATTTATCCAAAAAAGAGAACAAGATGATAAAAGCATGGGTTTTGAAGTGAGGTGGCTCTAGATTTAGATCCTGTTTCTAGCTCTTGCTGGCTGCATAAATTTGGACAGATTCTGGAACATCTCTACACATGTGTACCTCATGTACTATAAGAGCAACTCTGTATTGTTTGTGGATTAGATAGTATATGCAAATCACTTAGGACAGTGTCTGACATTTATATTACAATTGAATAAGCGAGTTCCCTAGGGGGCAAAGAACTGAAGATGAACTGAGATGACTGCTAGTTAAGGAAGCATCAAAGAGAAGAAGCCAAATTTGTCTTATTCTTTGTTTATCCCCAGTCTTAGCACTTAGAAGGTTCACACAAGATTTTTATAATACATGAATGATAGAAGGGATGTCTGCATTGAGTTGAGCTTAAAATTTATCTTTATGTCATTCTTCCTTTTTAAAAATTAATCTTTAATTCTCGGATCTGCTAGTTCTAATTGGGAAGTTGGAAAACAAATCCAAAAGAGAGAACTTGATCAACTAAATGCACCTTCCTTTGCTAAAATATAGTTGTAAATCTTCACCACTATTCATTTTCTGAATTTCAGACGTAGGAGCACTTGATGCTCTTAGGTTGTGCTTCAGCAGAGTAGTTCTCAAAGTTCACAATACAATAGAAGCATCAGATGTGCTTTTAAGAATCCTTATGCCAGGCCACATCCTAGACTGATTAATCAGAATCTCTGAAGGGACCCTGGCATTCCTGTTTTTACAAACTTCCCAGGTGACTTCAATGTGCATCCAATGCTGCTAACCAGGACCTTAGCATTTACTGTATGTCAGGCCCTGTCCCAAGTGCTAGGCAAGAAGCCACCAGTGCTCTGCTTAAAGAGCTGACAATCCCTTCAAATAGTCCATGTGTAGAATGTATTGCAGGTGTTGTCCATTACTACCCACCATAGGTCAGCCATTGCAGGCTTCCTTAGCCACCCCAGGAACTGGAAGATTTGAAGTGGATATTCACATAGCAGGAAGGCATTTGACACAAATACAAATTAACAAATTTTTTTCAATAAATACAGATTATTTGACTGCATTTTAACCCAAGATACCTACAAAGCATCTAATTGCTGAAAATCTAGCACCCATGGGTCATTTAAGCAGCCGTGTGTGGAATTGAGGGGTGCTGGAAAAGTTCCTTTTATCCCAGAATCTTTCCTTGCAAAATTGTGTCATATTTTAAAATTTCAATGTTGATCATTGTTTATCATCATGCATTTATGATTGCATCAGCCATTTCTAATTAAGTGGCTTTCAATCCAAAAAATTATGTGACATTCCATTTGAAGGAACTCTCAAGTGAAACAAGATATGAGAGAAAACTTTATAAACAGTAAAGATTTTTGGAAGTGTAAGTCATTGTTGTTGCTATTCATTAGTTGGTCATATTCACTAAGGCAAGGATTGGACAATGGAATATCAATCAGGCAGACTTCAGGGAGCAATGGTAGAAAGTTTGAAGCCTGGGGCTCTGAAAAGCTGTGGAGAAAAACCCCAAGGAGGAATTACCAGTACAGGAAGGAAGGTGAAGGAAATTCAGAGGCGACGGTGTGAGCATGCCATTATCTGAACGTTCATATCCTGATTTACACAGGCCTTGTGGATATCTCTGGATAAAAGGGAACTCCCTTTCATGTGATTGAGGACACGCTACTCTTCCTTGGATACATCACAGTTGTTAATTGCCTCTTAGCCCTTAGCCCTCCACTTTCAAATTGGAAAGGTACTCCATGGATTCAGCTGCCCGGGAATCCCTCTTGTCCATGAGTATGCCTATGTCATGGGTTCTCAAGTTGTACTGAGAATCATCTGTGGATTTTATAAGAAATGCAGATCCCTGGGCTGAATCCCAGGCCTACTGAATAAGTACTGCTTATGAATGGAGCCTTGTGATCTGCATTTTAACAAGCTGTCCAGCCATATCTGATGCATGGAAACATCTGAGACCCATTGGCTTACGAGGCATGTTGCTTTCTAAAGAATAGGTTATTCTTTTTATTTGAAATAAGTGATAAACACATATGATACTGAAATATTAAAATTGTTCCAAATGAAATGCAGAATCATTAATCATTGGTAATTTATCCCACTACTATCCCTTTCCTAGGGACAGTCAGTGTTACCAGTTTCTGGTAATGCTTCGCCCAGTTTTAAGATTACAATCACGACTTTCATTTTGTTTTACACTTGCCAGGCATTCTTTTTCTCATCTTTATATTTTTGAGCATTCTATGTCATTTTTTTAGGTGGTGGGTGGTTTGGGAGCATCTTGTATATACTTTATAATTGGGTTTTGCTTTGAAACCCAATGAGTCTTTTTACGTTTCACAGACTAGTTTAACCCATTTTATCTTTATTTATATGGTAGGTATTTCTTAGTTTTATAAACATATTTTATTCAATGTTTTCTGGTTTTTATTTTTAATAATTTTCTTTATGTAGTCCATTGTGTTAGCATAGGGTTTCTTTTTGAGAAAATGAAAGTTTGGCATTTTAATGTTTTATAGCAGTGGTAAGGGGGTAAATGTTTAACAACCTGCTCTTCAGAAAAATGTCTATAGCATTTGCCAATTTCTCTTGTATAAATACTACCACAGCTGCTTTGTAGTTACCTTTAAATACACATATATGTTTGTATATATATTCATATTTTAACTTTATAATATATATTTTCTTCTCTAGACAACATCTTATGAGTAATGGCAAAATTAATTTATTTCCACTTCATCTACTTTTCACCTACTTAAAAATACCAACTTGATTTCTTATTGTATATAATATGTCATTATTAAAAATATCTATTTTGAGTAAAAGTAAAATAAACATACTTTTTTTTGAGACAGGGTCTTGTTCTATTGCCCAAGTTATAGTTCAGTGGCTCAATCATAGCTCACTGCAGCCTCGAACTCATGGGCTCAAGCTTTACTCCCATCTCAGCCTCCCAAAGTGCTGAGATTACAGGCATGAGCTGCCACACCCAGCCAAACATGCTCTTGTGTGAATAGGAGAGATGCTCCTATGGGCTGCTGAGTGGAATGAGCTCATTGTGCATCACATGTGCTTGATGAAGATATCACAGACTTTGGAGTCAAGCAGACTTGGATTTGGCCATTTACAACCTGCCTTATTTTGGGAAAATTAAACCAGCTCTGTAAACCTGAGGTTCCTTATCCATAAAATGGGCATAAAACTAGCCACTCCACAAAATATGAATGAAATAACGTGTAAAATACTCATCACAGGCCTGGCAAATACTACGTACTACAAATATGGAGGTGTGGTGAACCGAAGAGGAAGAAGGAAGTCATCCAATGCATTTTCTTTTTCCTAGTTGTTGGGGACTGAATGTGGTCCCCCTCAGATTAATATGTTGAATTTCAACCCCTAGTATCTCAGAATGTGACTGTTTGGGAGATAGGGTCTTTAAAGAGGTAATTAAGGTCAAATGAAGACATTGGGGTGGACCCTAACCTATATGACTGATGTCAGAAGGAGAGGAGGTTAAGGCACAGTGAGATAGAAGGAAGACCATGTGAAGACACAGGGAGAAGATGGCCTTCTATAAGCCAAGGAGAGAGGACTCAGAAGAAACCGGCCCTACTGGTATCTTGATTTCCAACTTAACAGCCTCCAGGACTGTGACAAAATAAATTTCTGTTGTTTAAATCACCTGGGTTGCAGTACTTTGTTACGGCAGTCCAAACAAATGAATACAATAATTTTGCCACTCCTGAACTTATGTTATTTTGCTCTGTTTACTAAATATATCTACTAAATGTATAACTAATTATAGTGTAATGTGTATCTCATGTGGTTTCTCTATCGGACCACGTGTGCTCATTATTAGTTCAGAAAATGTGGCCACACATCTAATGTGAAGAGTACCGCATAATCAGGAATTCAGTAAGCGTCCTGCTGATGTGAGTGTAATGATCACAGACCTCTCACACCTTTGTGAATATGGTACCACATATCCACCAATTAAGGCAGCAGGTCAGAGGGTCATCCTTGTTCCTGAGGAAAGCCCATGACTGTACTAAAGGGAATAGGCAATGGGAGAGAGGCAAACTCAATATATTGTTTCCATTGGGTTTTTATCATGTGAGACCTACACAGGAATTAATTTTGCCCTTCCAGAATGGAAGGCCCCAGAGGCATCATTATTAATGGAAAGTATATTATTATAGTCAAGTAAGAGATTATTCTTATGGACAAATATTTATTTTGTGTGTTAGGAATTAGTGCTACCGTCTGTTCCCTTCATCTATTTCTAAGTGTCAAGTCATCCTAACATTCAGTGGCTTAAAGCAACACAAATATCAGTTATTCTATTTGACAAATGTAAAATCTGGGCTTGGCTGGTGGCAACAGCTTATCTCTGCTTTTGTTGGATTCAGCTAGGAAACTCAAAGGCACCATTGGAGCTGCACCATTGGAGCAGCACCATTGGAGCAATAGCTGGCACCATTGGAGGCTTGTTCACTCCCGTGGCTGGCTGTGGCTGCAGGCTGTGGCCACTGGCTCTCAGCTGGCCCCTTGGCTATGGATGTGGCTGGAATAGCTACAAATGGCCTTCTCACGTGTCTGCTGGGCTTCTGCACAATATGGTGGCTGGTTTCCAGGGACACAGGTCCCAAGAGGGAGAACTGGTAGAAGCGATGCTGCCTTTTCTAACCTAACCTCTGAAGTCATGCCATGTCACTTCTGCTGAGTTCCATTAATTAAAAATGAGTCACTGAGGGCCAGGCACAGTGGCTCATGCCTGTAATCTCAGTATTTTGGGAGGCCGAGGTGGGCAGATCACTTAAAGTCAGGAGTTCAAGACCAGCCTGGCCAACATGATGAAACCCCATCTCCACTAAAAATACAAAAAATTAGCTGGATGTAGTGGCACTCACCTATAGTCCCAGATACTCAGGAGACTGAGGCATGAGAATCACTTGAACCCGGGAGGCAGAGATTGTAGTGAGCCAAGATGGTGGCCCTGCACTCCAGCCTGGGTGACAGAGGGAGACTCTGCCTCAAAAAAAAAAAAAAAAAAAAAAAAAGCACTGAAGTTGGCCATAATCAAGAGGAAGAGTATTGGACTCCATCTTTTAATGGGAGGAGTGTCAAAGAATTTTTAACAATGCTTTAAAACCACTGTATTGACCTGTTTTCAGTTGCCTATATGCTTTGAAGTATTTTTGTTGGAGTGCCTACAGGCTTGTGCATTCAGCAAACCTTCTTGATCTTACTGTAAGCAAATGACTCTTACCTATAAAAGACAAGCCAGGAATTTAGACATATGTCCAGTTTGAGACTAGTAAGTGGGGTATCTGTTTTTCTTAGAGAAGCAACAGCCTTGTATGGACATTACATTTTTACTTTTGTGTCGTTAGCTCTGCTTTCTAACCTTGCGGCCTCTGTGCTTCTGGGGCAAGCATTTTGCTTGTGTTCTCTAAGGACAACTGAATTTTTTCTTTTCTTGGGGATTTTGATAGGAAAGAGAATACCTTTAAGAAAGAAAATGACCATCTTGTTAACAGACTGATTTTCTCAGAAATTGGTAACAGAAATATTATGATAATGACCTATGTTCTACCAAAGTCTCAAGGGCTATACAGATAATGGTTATACTTTCATTTTGTCTTATAATCTCAGAAGTTTAGATATGCTGTGTGTATTTTTATGGAATCAGTTAATTATTTGACATTTACTGAATATTATAAGGTTGTCAAAGGATGTATACATACGTATATAAACATATGTACTTACAAATATGCATATAAATACATGCATGAACATTACAATTGTTGTGTCAAATTTCTTTGGAAATAAGGCAGTTAAGTTAAAAAGTAAGTGGTTAAATAAATAAATAAGTAAATAAAGCAAAGCAATATGTTCGGGAGAAGGAAAAATACTTTTCACATATGGAGACTAATAGAGTCTAAGGGAACCAGCTATAGTTAAATTGATAGATTCAAAATGAACATGCGGCTGCTTGACTTTCCTCTAAGAATAATAGTGTTCATAACTTTTGATACTTTCTGTCTGATTCACTGGACTTTGGACCCCTCTTTCAGCTTGGGTGGAGATGAGTCAGTAAATTATAAGGAGAAATTGTGCTGCTTGGATGTCAGACAGACCCAGCTTCAAATTCTGCTGTGACCACTTCCTAGGTCCCTAACCTTTGGGTAAGTTCAGTTTCTCTTCAATTTTCTACAGAGCAGGGATAACACGACATGATAAACTGTGAGGATCAAATGAAATAATATGTGTGGCATTGAGGCTGCAGAGAACACTCAATGCATCACTGTCTCTTTTCCAGATTTCCAGCATCACCACCTCAAACAGAAACATGTCCTTAAAAACTATCTGTAGAGAGAATGATTGAATAAATTGTATGCAAATTAAATCTTACTAGTTTTTTTTGGGGGGGTGGTTTAAGGAGTGGAGAGTTTAATTGGCAAGAAGGGGCAAGAAGGAAGGGAAAAGGAAGAAGCTCCCCTGTACAGAGACAGATGGGGGCTCCAAAGCCGAGAGAAGAAACCCCACCTGTCACAGATACCAACTAGGTATACATACAAAGGTTGGAGGAGGCGGTGTCTGATTTGCATAGGGCTCAGAGGATTGGTTTGACTAGGTATGTCATTCACATAGCCCTCGAAAAAGCTGGTCACCCCACCCTAGCCATTTAATATACAAATGCAGGGCACCATGATGTTCTACACACGTGGGGATACATGTGGGCAGACACGTTGCCAGGAACATGTAGGGAAAGGGCAAGAAAGTCTCCAGAATCGTCATGTTTGGGTAGACCCAGTTTCTAATGGCAGGCATTTTGGCATTTGCATATCAAAGGTTCCTGGCCTGGCTCTAAGAGCTGGGTCTTTACAAGAAACTTTTCCGGAGATGCTTTAAAAAACAAAAACTTACCAAGGACCACTTTTTCCTCTCTATCTACCTAAAATAATTTCTTAATAACTGCTACAACGTTCCCCCTATAGAGATGCCACGCTAACTGCTGTTAGGGAGTTTTCTGGATGACTCCTTCTGGCTACTTCTTGCTGAAAGGGGGCATCAAATGGGGAACAGCAGCTAGGATTCCTCCTCCTAGGGTTGATCTAAGGGTCCTCAGAAGAATGGAGTGTCCATGTGTGGTTCAGTTGACAGCACCATTTGGAGTTTGACTGCTTCTAGGTGAGAAGAAACAATTCGAGTTATAGTATTGTGTATGTAGGGTCCAAATATCAGTAAAGACATATAAGCAAGAGAGAGATTAATAAAGGGGTTAACCAATTCCATAAAGAAGACTGGAATCTATTAAAGAGGGATTGTAGCTACTCAGGGCTGAATCTGGCATTTTCCCTGAGCTTGTCAATAATTTTGATTTGATTTTTAAGTACCTGTAGATTTTCCTTTACTTTACTAGAGGTGTTAATCCAAAAGCAGCGTGTTTCATTTAAAATTGCATCACTAAACCCAATAAAAAGTCCTAGCAGACACAGTGATAGTAAAACTTTCATGCTTCCTTTTTGTTTTAACTATTAGCTCTGCTATAAGGATAAAAATTAAGCAAAATATGACAGCGATGGAAAGTCTCTGTTTAATATTTCAGTTAGAAGGTGCTACCTTGTACAATCCTATTGCAGATAATAGAGTGAGTATAGTAATTTCCGTAAGTGTGGTGCAGTGGATAATTTCCATCTAAAATTTTACTTGTCAAGATATAGAATTCCCATTTGGGGGTCTATGAATTTCCTTGGTTTTATTTTCCTAAACAAAGAAACCTCTGGGTTATGGGCACCCTACTCACTTTTATTACCTGGCAGAATTTGCAGGATAATTGCCAAGAACTAGTATATTGATCCAGATTTTTACATTACCCATCTCTTATTTTTTCTTCCACGCTGCAGGAGATCACTACTTGATTCACAGGAATAAGCAGGGTTAGTCTAAAATGTAGGCGAAAAGCTTGAAAACAATAAGACTAGGACTTAATGACAAATGTATGATAAGCTTTGAAGCACATTTTTTCTCTCTAGTCCTCATTTTTGGTAAAACAAATCTTACTCGTATTTATGGAAAGTGAATCTTCTCTATATTTTACCTGATTGGAAACAGATTTGCATTTCTTTTTCCTCTTGTAGTTTTTCAACTTGAATTATGGTTCAGGTTCTCCTGATTATCATTGCTTATGTCCTACTCTAAAGGATAAAGACCTTTATCACCCAACACATGCAGCAGAGCAACTTCTGTTTTCACATAATTCTTCTAAATTGGATTTATAATTTAATAAGACAATAAGGATCAATAAATCAATACATGTAAAATGGCTACAATCCCAGAACTCCTTTGGTCATTTCACCTTCCTTCAGAAAGAAATGCCTTCCTAGGTTATTCAAATAAATCGCACATGTGTGTATGTGAGTGTGTGTGTGTATGGTGTGTGTGTGTTCCTTTCTGTAGAAAAAGACACGAGGAGATAAGATGATAGTCAGTGTAAAGCATTTCCCTTTCTAAGAAGAAAACCTGCTGTCCGTGCACCATGCTGTGGGGGAATGCCATTCTCCCCACCCTGATTTCAGGCACTGCCTTTGTTGAAATTCAGTTACGTTTGACCGTTTAGCGAAGAGGGTCTTGTGGCTGCCAGCAAGATCGGCAGCACTGTATCCCACATCACCTCCCTGAATTCGTAGTTAAGTCATGTTTTTTTTATCTTTCAAAAGGTTTTCACAAATTTCAGAAACTAATTAAAGTCCCTAAGTACATCTTTCAAAAGGGGCTTCCTCAAGAAATGATTTCAGGACCGTTTCTTGCAGTGGAACCTGGAAATTCTAGTGCTGGAATTCCACAGGCACAAGTTACCATGGCCACAGGCACAGAGGCACTCTTAATCTTATCACAGCTGTGATGGCTATTGACATTAAATGACACAAATTTGGTCAGTGTGATCTCCTTGGTAGAGCATCTTCACATCAATTATATTTTTGACCTTAAAAAAGAATCATCTGTCTTCTAATTTTCCTTTTCCTTCACTCTCACCCAGACTCATGTTAACCACCTCATTTCTTCTACTCTGGCTCCCTCATTTTTGGCCGAAAGGCATTTACCCCAGGACGTTAGGATGCCACTGTGTTTTTGCATGGGTTATTTGTGCATATACATTTCAGATCCACGTTTTCTGTTTGCAAAGACCATTCTGAATAAAGAGATATACAGAGTTGTGCTGACATTAGCTCTTGTGGAGATAAAGAAAACTGGCTGGATAATGATGAAGACATTTCAAGGACATCCCTAGAATGCAATAGCTTTCTCTCTGGGTCAGTCAGTGGTTTAGATTGCTTAATTACTGCACATTCACGCAAGTAGCAGCAATGCAGACATGAAAAGACATTGGGAGATCTCTTCTATTGTTCAATTTCATAGTGAAAATGTTACACACTGCCGAGGGATCCTACTCCAGCTTTCTTTAGAACCCCCCTCCATGTGCAGAATGATGAACTTTTAAAATTCATTTTGAAACATTTAAAATGTGTTCAGTTGATAGTTAATTAATTATTATTTTCTGTCAATTCGGCTGACTTTCCAAGGTGGGATTTAGATTTTCATTGTAATTAACAGGGTTGAACATTTGGGTCCTTTGGAATATTTCTGTAGTGGTGGGCTTGACACAATTATCATTCAACTCTGGATTATATACAGACAACATAAGGAGATATTTTATTGGTGAAGATCAAAATGAGAATTATACAATCTCATTTCTTAATTGAGAAGGAAAAAATGTAAAGACAATGGGGAATTGTGAAATGGGTGAAGTATAGGGAAAATAAGTTTTACAAACATTGGGACTATTTATCTTAAGAGGGGTAAGCTGTTTAGAAGCATATTATCAATGTTTGATTTTATTCCCAGATGAATGAACCTAAGAAATTGCAGTATAGGAAATGTCCAGTTATCCAAAAGCACTGAGTTCTGAAAATGGAAGAAAAACAAATAAATTCAGTTCAACATCTAGTTTAAATTTCTCTTCCTTAGCATTCTGGGAAGATTTATATAGAAACTTCCTGTTATAGACTCTCCTTTTCTTTGAGGACAGTTATTTAACCACCTCCCTCCCCCCAGCAGCCATCTGTTCTCCAGGACACATTGTCCCAACACATTTCATCTTTTATATTTTCCATATTTGTACTCATATTTTTTTTCTTTTTTCATAGGCTTAAATAAATTATGTTTCCCTCCCCAATTCTACAGGTTTTCTATGAGAAAAAACTGCAGGTAGAGTAATAACTATAAACTGTCAGAGCTTACCAAGAATTGTTATGAAATTTTCTACTGTCAAACTAAATGCAAAAGAAGCAACATATTTAATGAGAAAAGTCAGTGTTGACCTTTCTGCCCTGGACTGGTCCTCTAAGGTACTCTGTACATCTGTGATGGTAAACATATTCAGACATACCCCTGAAACACATTTACCTATAACATTTGAATACTGTGTAACAATGCTATTACTCACCAGATCTACTTAATTTAGTTTATTTGGGTTTACATTGCACATGCGGCACCAGAAAGAGGAACAATCTAATTTGTGAGACTGGGGGCATGACACTGCCATTCTCTGAGAGAGGACTGTGGAAGGTGAGCATGCTGGGGAATGGGAGGTGAAGAGGAGTTGAGCTTGGTGTAGAGAAGCAGTTGTGCTTGTGGGATATTCAGGTGGAACTATGGAGAATCCAGAGGAGAGGATTCTGAAACTCAGGGAGGTATCTGGGGCTGAGATTATGGATTTGGGAGTTATCAGCCTACCGACAGTGATTAGAACTATAAAGATTGATGAGATCACTTAGGAAGAGAAAGAGGCATTGAGAAGGGTAGGAAAACAGAGTGAGGTGATACAGTTTGGATATTTGTCTACTCCAAATCTCATTTTGAAATTTGATCTCCAATGTTGGAGGTGGGGTCTCATGGAAGATGTTTAAGTTACAGGGAAGGATCTTTTGTGAATGGCCTTGCTGTAATGAGTTAGGCCTCACTCGATTAGTTCACAAAAGAACAGATTGTTAAAAAGAGCCTAGCACCTCCCTCTCCTCTCTCTTCCTCCTTCTTCCACCACGTGACACACCTGCTCTCCCTTCACCTTCTGCCATAATTGGAATCTTCCTGAGTTTCTTACCAGATCCAGATGCTGGTGCCATGCTTCTTGTACAGCCTGCAGAACTGTGAGTCAAATAAGCCTCTTTCCCTGATAAATTACCCAGCCTCAGGTATTCCTTTATAGCAATGCAAAACAGACTGAGATATTAGGTGTGACAGAAATCAAGATGGTGGAGAACTTTTAGCAAAGAAGGATTGACAGTGTAAAATGCAGAAGGAATGCTGCATAGGATTAGGGCTCGAATATTGGGCTTGGCAACTAGGAACTTTTTTGGGTCTCTAGTAATACTAGAGTGATAGGGCAAGAAGTTGGCCTATTAATTGGGTCTTATAAATGAGTAAAATTCAGGGAGGTTTCCTATTTTTTCTTTTAAAGCTGGCCTTTGTATTGTCCTTGGAATATCAAAGTTACAATCAAGATGATTATGTTAGTTTAAGGCGATTACTCAGGCCTCCATTCTAAATAGAGATTATATTTTTCAAACTCCTTGCTATGTTTAAACAACATGCAAATAGAGAATGGAAGCCCTACCAATGAAATAAATCGGTGGCTGTGAGAATACAAAAGGAACTTTATGTGGCCTTTTGTCATTCACATTTTAACTTTAGTGTCACCACCTCAGAGACGGCATTATTTACTTTCCAATTTAAGGTAGATTCTTAGACATCTCTGTCATATTATTTTGTTTAAATTTTCTGCATAGCAACTACCATTATCTGGTTTTTCAAAATCTATTCCTCCCTCCCCTTGATGTGAAATAGGAGCTAAGAGAAGAAGCTTGACTCTCTTGTTCTTTGCTGAATCTGCAATATCGAGTTTCTTCCTTGTGATATATGAGCATTGAAATCAGGGATATCAATAAACATGCATTAAATAAATAAATGAATGGATAAAGGATCTCCAATCTGAATCTCTTAGAGTCTGACCTGAGATTTAAAAATATAATAAAGCAAATTGAGCGATTACAATGTGCCACAGTACTGTGTTAAATACATATCGAATTTCCACAATCAGAATCCGTTGAGATAAGCATGAATTTGATCTTCTTAATAGAAAAAGTATCTCAGCCTTAGAGTAAATATTTATCTTATAATAAAAAGCCATTAAATAAGAGAGCTTGAATTTAGCCAGGTTATCTCAGTCCATGGAACATGACCACTATGCATCTGGCCACCGTTTCCATAGAACGTTGGCACCAGGATAGTGTCATAGCTGCAGGTACACTGGGCTGAGGACAGATGTATGAAGGCTCCCACACAAAGTATATAGATTGCTCCGTGTGCACTATAATGATGAATTAATTTATAATGTTTACTTAATATTTGTTTGAAATATGGTGTGATCAGGTAATTAGACCTAGAAGCAGATCATCAAACTATTCAATACAAATAATAATGAATATACAATAATAGGATACTATATCCACTGCCCTAAACTTCTTTATATATATTAACCAATTAAACCCTCACAACAACCCTAAGAGCTACATATATGTTTATTGCCATTTTACAACTAGGATAAAGAAATTAAATAATTATCCCGTTATAGAAATAGGATGTGGTAAAGCCACAACTGGAAACCCAGTAGGCAGTTGCCAGAGAGCTACAAAGAACTGAGGCTAACAGAAATACATCTAAGTTGGAGAATTTGGTCTTCTTCTGAAGTTGGTATAGACCAGGTCTTGTATAAAATGTCCTGCTAACTGAAAATATATACCTATACTTAATTATTACTTCAGGCTAGATGAAGCATTTCTCACTTGAAAGATCTTATCTCATTTTATAAAAATGAAAAGGAAAAAAATAAAAACAGCTGCTTCTTTCAAAGTGTTATACTTCAAAGTCACCAGAGCGTTATGTAGGTAAGTGGGCTGAATCTCCTACTTTGGCAAGTTTTATGTCTTAGCAAGTTATCTGAGATTGAAGTAGCTGTCTTAGCAAGATGATGTAGGACTGTAACACATAAACCATGACTAAACTGTCCAAAAGAGCTTCCTGAAATGATGGGAATGTTCTGTAAAATGTACTTCCACTGAGCACTTGAAATGTGGCTTGTGCAACTGATGAACTAATTCTTAAATTTAATTTTAACTAATTTAAGTAGCTACATGTGTGTAGAGGCTATTTACTATATTAAGCAGTGCAGACTTAGACTACTTTGGATCATATGAAGTTGTGAGAATTATCTTACACGATTATAAAATATAGAGATATTAGGAAGATGGACACCAAAAATGTTATTCCACAAAAGGATAGTGAAATAGGTAAGTTGGATAATCCGATAAGTAAGTGTTGAAGGGTTTAGTACACAGAATTGCAATAATCTTAAGTGAAACTGAGGCTTGTCAGTTCTATTGATCTGTTCATACGCAAACAGAAGCTGTTCTGAATGCAATCAATAATCACTGAGAAAACTGGATCTAATCAACCAAATCTACAAATAAGTGACCAGTATGTGTAAGTAAACAGTAGTCATATATCATAAGCATGATGACTAAAATCATTTATTCACAGTAGAAAAAAATTGTAGTATCAAGCACAGAGGAACCCCCCTTTTGGCTGAATATTAAGCAGAAGCTGATTTCTGGAGAACATCTCCTCTCCTCAGCAGTGCCTTTTGTGGAAGCAAGGTGAGGGATAAGGAAAATCAGAACATTAAAGAGATGGGTTAGGAATTGAAATCTATTCTTTCAAAGCCAAGGAAAGCACCTTGCTATTATCAATTATGTTGTTGTCAATGATCAATCTAGAAATGATGATTTCACTAATGGGGGTAGGAAGTGTCACATACAATTCTTGGGAACTGCTACAGTTTACCAGGTACGTCTATAGTTTGACATTACTTAAGGAAGCTTTTTGTGGTATAATGTATTGTAACACCCTTTTTGGAATGTAAATATTATTTTAGCACATTGCATTACACATGCACTATATCTAAGTTTAGTTTAAAATAATCCATTCAAAAATTATTACAAATTAAAAATATTTTTGTACTAAAAGAAACACTTATCAAAGCCATTTATTTTAGTAGTCAATCATTCATTTTTCCATTTGTTTCTTTGAATTCAATAATATACCAGGAAGCAAGGAAGGTACCTAAAACTTATAAATTGCTATTTTGATTATAATTATAAAACAGTTTTCTTTTGATTCTAAATCATGTTTTCTCTATAATGTATAAAGATATATGATGAAAATAATGAATTTTCATTATTCAATTTTATTTTCTGCCTTCTTATAGAGGTAGAAATGAAAACAACAAACATATGTTAAAGTTTGCAGTGTTACAGGATAAAGATATAAATAATATTTTTTATTCTTGAGTCATACCAGCCATCGAAAGTTTACACTAATTACCTGTAGTTTTGTTAATGTTATAAGCGCCCCTTCGTCTCTCCTATCCAGACACACCACTCAGTTTCCTCTGCAGATATAGTCAACAGCTTCTGTTCACACCTGACATCAATTTCCTTTGATGTTCACAGCCTAAATGAGAATGCTACAGCAAGCTGTATTTGTAAAGTATACAAGATGCCTTTAAAATGATGGCAGGTATTTTCCTCATTAAAGCAGCCATAACAGATAGTTAGATATGATGCTGTCCCTCACCTTTCTACTAATTAATGACTATGATTGCAACCCAAATAAGATCAGGCAATTAAGTGTGATAACATTTCAGAAGCAAAGAAAATATACAACAATCTTGGAGTAGTTTCTTACCGATAAATAAAGTTGATCTTTGGAAAATTACCATATAAATGTACTATTCTATCAAAAAAATCACACAAACTAAGGAACGTAATAATTTTGCTTTTAATTGAAACACGAGTAC
This sequence comes from Pongo pygmaeus, assembly GCF_028885625.2. NCBI lineage: Eukaryota > Metazoa > Chordata > Mammalia > Primates > Hominidae > Pongo > Pongo pygmaeus. Next base: position 35,306,821 of record NC_072385.2, on the reverse strand, counting down.
GTATCCCATTAAATTAAAATGTTATGAGTTGGCTTCTAGGAAGGTATTGTAAACAATCTCTGTCATATTCTGCAGCAAGATACAGTAGGTAGGCAGGGGCTCGTTTAAGCATGTCTTGAGAAACACTTTGGGGAATGTGTTATACTCATCTTAGCAAAGTATCTAAGTGATTTTTTTCAGTAACAGATTTGTGACCAGGCCTAGATAAAAATGAAAAGCTACCAAGGAGAAGCATGCAAGAGAAGTCACTGACCCCACCAAGGTTCGCAAACATGCAAATACCACAGATACTTAAGAAAACCTTCCAGAAAAGCTAGCACTTTCAGAAAACAAAAGCAAACACATCCCTCAGTAACCAACTAACTGCTTTTTAAAATTTCATTAACCATAATGCAATTTAAATTTTAGATATATTTTGATTAAGATATGCAGAAGTTACATGCACCAGTTGATGACAACAGTCCTGTTAGACTGTAGGCTTCCCCTTCTGATCTTGAGAAGGGTTAACGGTGGCACAAATATTGAAAGTTCATTCTCCAGCTCATTATTGGAGCCATGGGAAGATGTCAAGGTGCAAGAAGATCTCTTTTCTCAGTGGGTTTTCCTTATTTCTCACTTGAAGCCTGGCTAGGGTAGACGCTAATCCTAGCATTGAACGAAAGGCTTTATTTATTGTTTGGTCTACCTGAGCTCCCATGTAGATTTCTTAAAGGTTATAATGACCTGCACGTTATAATAGCAACAAGGAATATCAATCAAAATAATTTGCTTGTCTGAAGTGCTTGCTGTGAGAAGACCCTGAAAAAAAAAAATCTCATAAAAGCACACTCTTGTACCAAATCCTTCCAAGCATACGTCTGTGACTTGAAGCATTTCTGCGATGCAACGAATCATGGTCATTATTGTGATTGGTGCTCTGGAAACGCCAGGTGCTACAGGGTGGGTAAAGCTGTTTCCCAGAACATGAGAAGAAAGAATTGTTCCAGGAATGACCTTACTTACCCAAACATAAATAATTAAATAAGTGTGAATATATATATTTATGCATATTTATGTACATGTTCACATACATTATTATATATGTGAGCCTAATAGAGGTGTGAATTATTTAAAGAAGAGGGCCTTATGCTAGTTGCATCCTCCTACCACACAGCACAGAGCAGTGCCTGAAGATTAACAAAACGTACTCAACTCTTGTAGAAGGAGCACATACACGCTCTCCTGCATGGGAACACACACCCTGGGTGTCAGTAGGGCCGTGTTCCCTAGGAACAGTATCTCCTTTGTGTGTGTATATAAAGCTCTCAAACCTTGTGATGCCATTGACATCGCCTCTCCGTCTTCTTGTTTTATCCCAAGGCTGTATTCTCTGTACTTCCCTCTCGTCCTCTCTCCCCATGAGGCAACTTTGAGTATATTGCTCCCAAAGGTGTGCCAAGCTTTGATCTTGGCTTTACGTGAAAACAGAATATTCCTGTACTCCTTTGGATTTAAGATGTTAGGCAACTGAGGAGTATTCTCAAAGGAGGATAGAATGCCTATAAACAAAACTACAGGTGAGTTGCATGTTTTCAAATAAATACTCATTTTTATTGTAAATCATTTTAATTTTGTTTAATGTTTAAATACCGATCAATAAGCAATGGTTCTTTAAATCAATAAGAAATGATTAATTTTACAGTTGATCTAGCAGACTCTAGAAGAACTGGCTTGCCATCCTTGTCTGCCCCTTACTTGCTGTGTTGCCTGACTGAGCTGAATTTCACCAAGGCCTGGTTTCTTCAATGAAAGATTAATACATAACTCCATGGTTTTGTGCACCTCAAATGAAATAATAAACTACTAAGTGTATACATATCTCTAGGTTTCATTGTACAAAGAATAGCAAAAATGTTGGGCATGGTGGCTCATGCCTGTAATCTCAGCACTTTGGGAGGCCAAGGCAGGTGGATCACCTGAGGTAAGGGGTTTGAGATCAGCTTGGCCTACATGGTGAAACCTCGTCTCTACTAAAAATACAAAAATTAGCCAGGTGTGGTGGCACATGGCTGTAATCCCAGCTACTTGCTGAGACTGAGGCAGGAGAATCACTTGAACCTGGGAGTGGGAGGTTGCAGTGAAGTGAGATCTTGCTATTGCACACCAGCCTGGGCATCAGAATGAGACTCTGTCTCCAAAAAAAAAAAAAAAAAAAAAAAAAAGAATAGTAAAAAAAAAAAATGTAAATCCACAAAATAGTAAGAATTCTAAGAGATCTGTAACTACTGGTTTGTGGGGAAGTTAAGTTTTGGGGGAGAAAAATACAATAAACTTGAAAACTGTCTTCAATGGTTTAAGACATTTCTATATGAAACAAAAAAATTTTAAAATTTCATATGATAGAGCCATAAGCTATAGATCAAATTTTCCAAGAATGTGATTGGAGATTAATGTAAGGTAGAATTCTAGCAATTATTAGGATCCACAGGGAACGGATGACTGCATGTAAGGGGTTTGGAATGAGATATACCTGAATTTCAGTTTTAGTTCATTCATTTGCTGACTGCATTACATTGGGCTTGACCATTAGTCTTTCTAAATTTCAATTTCTTCATCCTTAAAAGGAGTGTGAGTACCTGTGTAGAAAATTAATAAATGATAAACTAGGTAATATAGGCAAATTACTTAACATAATGTCTGAGATAATTATCCCCATATACATTATATTTAACTATTCCCTAGGAGTGGGAGGATTCCAGCTCAGTGATATGGTCACTAGTCTACAATGATTCCAAAGGTCACTGACCATGTCTGTTTTGTTCATGGTAATATTCCCAGTCCTAACAGAGATTTGATACTCATTTACTATTTCTTGAGTAAATGAATGAATAGAAGAGATGCCTCCATTGAGTTGAAGGTTAAAACAATGACCTTTAGTCCTTTCCAAATTCAAGAACTTGGTTTGGATTTGATGATCCTTGTTGGGGAAGAGAAAAAGTAATCCTTAAGTTGAAACTGAATCAAGTAAATAACTTTCTACTTCTACCTTTGGCTAAAACAAACTGTAAGCAAACAATTACCCTTGTTCCTGGAAAAGCTTACTTAGGAGTTCTTAATAGTCTCAGAACGAATTTGTGCTTTGAAAATCAGACAGATGATTCCATTTGGTGGAAAATAATATAATGACATATAATTTTATTTAAAACATCTTTGAAGAATGAAGGTCAAGAGAACTTTTTTTTCAATTAAAATTATTTCCATTGATTGTGAAATCATAGATAATAGGATGTTCAGATACAATATTTGGTGGAAAATACAACTGTCAATGAATTCTCCTATTTCTTCTAGTAGCAATTAATCAGTATCATTTCAGAAACACATATATGTTAACACTGCACAAAAAGGCAGTAAAAGGCTTCCAGACTTGATTTTGTTTCTATTGTATGTTTTTGTTTTTAAGTGTCTATGTTTTTTCATTGCTGAACCATCACACTTAACACATTTCTATGCATACACAATACTAATAGCAAATCCCTACAAAGGCAAGGCTGGCAAAAAGTCATAACTGTTAAAAAGTTCTTCTATAAAATGCCATGAGATTATTTAGCTTAGTAAAAAACTAGCAAGGATTGTTAAAAACTCCAGAAGGATCTAATCAAAGTGTGAGACTGTGCAACATAATGACAGATGGAATTTAATGTAGATAAGAAAAAGGTAATGCATTTGGGGAGAAATCATTTAAACTTTTCATATACATTGGTAAGATCTGAATTAGCTGAACTTCTCAGGGAAAAAATAAGGGATAATTATGGATGGAGTATTCATTGAAGACATCTGCTCAGTCTTCAGAGCAGTTAAAGCTAATAGACTGATGGTTATATTAATAAGGCAAGGGAAAATAGTATGGAAAATATTATGACATTATGCTATATAAACCACTGATTTAATTTCACTTTGAATGCTGTGTTAGTTTTTGGATTCCTAGCATTTTAAAAGATGCAATGTTTACAAAGTAGAAGTTAAAAAAATAATAAAAAAGAAAGCAAAGAAATGAGAGCAGAGCCAAGGGGAGCATTAGACTCAGAGCAGGTAAAGTGGAGCCCTGACTGTAAGAGGAGGTATGTTTCCACCTCCACCCCACATAACTTTGTTGAATTCATAATTGCAGCTTCCATGAAATGTAGCTTTTCCCAGAAATCACTCCCAGACGATTATCTACCAGTGAGTTCTGAGCAAAGCATTTAATGCTTTTTAGCCCAAAAGAAGGATTTTATCCTCTGTGTGCCTGATATGTATAAAAATAGCTGCTATGCGTAAAAATATTTGTGAAAGTGAAAAAACAATCCTTCTATGAAAACACTTTTTTTCTTTGTGTAGGTGTCATTTAGATGATCTATAAAATGATGACTGTTTGTGTAGTATTCCCAGTGGTTCTTTGTTGTTGATGTTGTCTCTTCTGAACCTCTGGGAAGTCATTCAGTGATATCCCTTTGATGCAAAGGTCTTGGGGAAAGAAGTCTCTAAAGTTAGTAGTAAGATGCATGTAATAATTAAACATTTTCTATTTGTCCTACCTTCCTTGTTTATCTCATTTAAAGGAACTATTCCTAAAGGTGCAACTTCTTTTGTTGAAAATACCTGACCAACAGGCCTTTCTACTACGGGTCCTAGCACAGTTAGAGGTAAGCGTTATGTTAGCCAGCCCAGGTCTTATACTGGCTTTGCCACCATAAGACTTGTGATCTTAGGGAAGAACTTTTATTCCCTGGGTCTTAATTTCTTCTCTTTAAAATAGCAATGACACTATCTAGCACACAAGGTTATTGTAAGAATTAAATAGAATCATATATATGGAATTCTTTGTACATGATAAGTGCTCTGTGTTAGATAGCATTGTTACATAGTACCAAATAAATGGTGGGTTTAAGATAAAAATAAAATAATCATGTTATCATTTGCTCTCAAAATAATTGTTATTTGTCATGTGATCTAAGTTCTTCACATATTTATAATTTTGAGAGGCTGTCCTAAATTACTTGGTTCTCCATGATCCAATCCCAGATTCCCATTATAAATTCTCTGCCACTAATCTCTGATGATCATTCCATTCCACAGCTACAAGGAGTACTAGTGTGTATTCCTCTATCAATGTTCTCCACACTTCTCCAACTCAGAGCCTAGCACAACTCTTCTATAATGCCCAGCCTCCTCTACAAGGCCTGCTTCAGCCCAGCAAAGGAAGGTTCAGCCGACACTTCTTTCCTCCTGGAAATCTTTTCAACATCTCCAAGAGAGAATTAGTCAGTTTATCCTTGGAATTTCATGGCCATAAATCTGGACTTCTACTTGATCCAAACACCATGATGTCTTGTGTTATTTGTATTATTTATGTAATCATTCCCTGTATGATTGTAAGCTACTCACCCTTGTGTGTTCAACATTATCCAGCATAGGACAAAAGAACATACTGAATACATTAATAAATGTACACAGTTATAGATCCATCTCTTGCAATGAACTCACAGACACAGCAAATTCAAGGGATAAGATGCAAACTTCAAAAAGAAAATGATAACCTTGCATAGTAAACATAAAAATACAGCAAATATTCAGTTTTTCTGATCTTAGCTTTCCAGAGAGTGATTATTAAAGAAGCAAGAATTTATCACTTACTGAAAACACAGAATCAGTTTCTAACAGAAGGACTACATTCCCTTCTCTGAGTTTGAACCTGAACATATTGAAGTATTTGAAGTTAATTCAGAAAAAAAAGAGTACCAATCTGCAATATGTGCAAGATTCTATTTTTCTCTAAAATTTCACTGTGAAGAATAAACAGAAGGTTACTAATAGTTTATATCCTTACCTATTTTGTTTTGTGGGACAATGTATTCTTTTCAAATTTAAGAACTGTTTTACTTCATTTTCTATACCTTATTTTATAACAACTAGCCATGGAATTTCAGTGTTTCATATGTGAAAGAAGGGAAAGAAATAACATTTTAAAGGATTGTTTCTTTCATTGAATTTTCCTGTTCTTTGGTTAGCATGAATGACAAATTCTCATGGATGAGGACCATTATGTTAGTCTGTGGTGAGTGTTATATGAGATAAAAGAGAAGGGATGAGATCAGCTCCTATACAGCTGCTAGACATATCCTTTTTATTGAAAAACGTATTTAAAATTGTCCCATCTTCAATGGAGGGGCAATGATTTAAAAGACACAGCTGCTAGTTAAGTAACAGAAACGGCACCTGGGTTCCAACTGGGCTTAGGTGTGAGCAATCTTGAGAATAGGCTCAGAATAGAAAGCAATGAGATGGGGGTAGAAATTCTTTTGCTGTTAAAGTCAATGTCATCATCAAAGTTTATAGAGATCCCAATTTTCAAGGTATCACAATTGAAAATTCAAAGCAATTTTGGGAAAAGATATGCACTATTGTATTGAACTGTCTTTTGAGTTAAAAATATTTAGCTGAATTAATGTTAGATGATTGGGAGGGGTTTTTAAATCATGCAAATGAAAGATGTATTTTTCTCAGGGCAATGAAATTCACATACAGAGGAGCATTACTGATCATTAGCATGGGGAAGGCATACTTCTGCCTAATCAAATGTCCATTAATACTGAGAATGTCTGTCCTTTTCATTGATTGCAGTTTAAAAAGGAACACATGAAAAGGTGGACACAGAAGATAGAGATGCCTTCATTACTCAACATGAATGGCATACTCTTCTTTTTAATGTTCTTTCCTTCTCTTCTCTTTTTCCTCAGAGCTCTGTGAAAAGTGGTGTGTGTAAACTCTCTCTATAAAATGCAATTAGTAAGTTAGGGATAAATCAATCACATTTTCTGTTAAAAAGTGCCTCTCCTGCTGCATCCTCTTTACAGTGTCTTAGATAATACCCTTGGCCATGGAGATAGATTAGACCCTACTCTTGTTTTTGTTTTTGAATTGGAGGTGGCCTGGAGGGCTGGATAGAATAAAATGTGAGGCCACTCTGAGGTCAAGGTTATTGATGGAAAACACTGTTGGAAATACAAGCAGTGACATGGGCACAGGGGAGGGAAATGCCCTTTACATAATGCAGAGCTTGGTCTAAGTCCTGCTTTTTCTTCTTATTAATTGTGTAATCTTAGGTAAGGTAAAGTATTTGATTTCATATTTTTTATTTTTTTATTACACAAATATTTTTGGGACCTCTACTCCATGGTAGGCACTGTTCTGTGGTTTGGCATTCCAATGATAAGCCAAACAGACAAAGTGCTTACCCTCATGATACTTAAGTATTAGAGGGGACATTGACAGTAAATGCACATGTGCGGATATATTGCAGTGCCAAGCAGTAACAAGTGGAATGAAGAAAGATGATGGAGAAGAAATGGAGACAGTGACAGCAGATGCTATTAGAGATAGAGTCGACATGGAAGGCCATGCTGGGCATGCTTAGTTGATGAGACCCAACTGAATGAAATGAGGGTGCCTCACTTCGTTTAAATTACTCTCTATAATGGCAATATTAGTAGCTACATTGACAAAGTCTAAAACAACATATGGAAAGCACAAGTGTGGCATAGCAGCTCAACAATCAGCTACAGGTCTCAGTGTTGTGACTGTGAAATGTGTGGTCACCTGTCATATGCGATACTCACTTCCAAGTTTGGGTTCACCTCCCAATTACTCTGATTTCATCCTTACACATTGTATACATGTATCAGTGTATCACACGTATCCCCCAAATATGTACAGATATGAGATATCTATCAATAAAAAGTTTTAAGAAAGATTTGGGTTCAAATATGATTTCCATTTCTTCAGGTACACATTTGAGGCTACAGAAGTCAGTATTAGTTTCATTTTTGAATTTCGCTTTGATTCTCATATTCACCATATAAAGGTTGCTCTACTTCTGCCTTTGTTTTAATACCACGTATTTTCCTCATCGTTTAGCCTCGTGATTGCATATATGTTGGCCGGATTTGAATAATTATGACAGCATTTGTGCTGCCTTCAGGTCTTAAATATTTTTCAAATATAAATTTCATAATTCACGGCATTTTTTCCAGATGTCTTTTGCAGCTTAAAGGACATGAAATCCTGGTTGCTGGCTCTATAATTCAACAAAAGAAAATATAGGTAAATAAGGCAGGACAAACATGGTAAGATTTGGAAAATGAACTAGAATTTACTGTTGGCTTCAAGAAAATCTTGAAGGTCAAGAAAGAAAACTTAGTGTATGACAGGAGAAGTGAAAAGAATTGTCTAGGACAGACAATGTGAAATCAAACTATTAAATGGATCAGAGACAGCAAAGGAGTCTGGGTTGTCAGGAGAAAGAGGACCACAACCAGGGAACCAGAAGACATTTTAATGTACCATAAACAAGATGTTGTAGAGGATAGCAATGAAGTACAAGAACATTTGAGTTTTCTTGATTCATCTTCTATAATCCTTGAATGAATAGAGGGGCAAAACTACCACCCATTTGACATTGATAAGTGAAATAAAGTAATTATTGAGCACTTAATGAACATACTTAACACTTACTGAAAGTAATCATGTGTTCTGAGTCTTTTAATTAATTATTAAGCCTTTTAATCCTTGGAAACATTTTATCACATAAGTGTGATGATCCCCATTGTTCACAGAAACAAACTCAGAGAGGTTAAGTAACTTTCCCAAGGTCACACAGGAATTTGATCTTCATGCAGGGAGTGTGGCTCCAGATGCCTTGTTGTTTGTAAACAGTATAACACTCTCATGCTCATGAATTTAGCTATCCTTTAAAAAAATCTATTTATTGGTATTATTATCCTACTTTCACCATTTATGAAATGAGTTTCAGAGAGATTAACTTTTTCACGATGAAACAGGTTGAAAATGGCATAGAAAAAAGATTACATTCTCTAGGTTATGCATTTTACTATACCATGCTGGGAGAAGACTGGAAACCCAGAGTACTAGCTCCTGCAGTTTGAGGGCAAAGCTGGTTCTCCTGACTCACTCCATCAGAATGATATTACCAAGGCACATGCTGTTTTGAAAGGCAAAGCATTTGACTGAACAAGCTTGTTTTCCCTATACTACTTCTCCTCCACTCCCCACTGGACAGATTACACAGCATTAGGGGTGGAGTGAAGAGGTAATACTATCCAACCCCCTTATTTTATAAGAGGAGGAATTACTATTTAATGGAAATATTCACAATTTGTCCCAAGTCATCCAAGTTAAGGACTAGTCATATGTTTCTGGCCATTATATCATATTCATTTTAATTCTTTGATTCATTTATTCATATGTCACATATTAGTGAAGCACTTACTATATTCAACAAGTCTCAACTGTCATCCTGTGGGATAAAAGAGTCGACAAGGCTGTTACCTTCAAGGACAGGAGCAGGTATAAACCAAGCACATAAACAACACTGTACTAGGGAAAGAAACATAGGACCTGCCATGCCAGAGAGTCCAAAACATACGCCAGGGATACAGATTCAGAAATAAGAGTTTGCTTGCAACTGATGAAATAAAGAAGGGAAGGTCTGTGTTAAAGTTAAATTTAGAACTGAATTTGAAAAGATTATCAGACTCATGCAATCAGGAGAGACCTGATCACCCAATGTAACAGGCGAATTAAAGTCCAGAGACAAGCAAATGCTTCACTTTAATGGGCACCAGGAGTAGTCTCTCTTGGCAGGAGAACTAAGTGCAAGAAGGAAAGGTACCATCGCTGCAAGTTGGAGAGCCAGGTGGATGCCTGATACTGTTTCAGCGATGACCTCAAACGACAAAATACGAATCATTCAGAATTAAGAGATACTAAGGTTAAGATATATTTATTGGAAATAGAATGAAAAGAGTAGCTATACAAACTGAAATCAAAACCTGAGGTATTATAACTAAGGTACTGATTCAAAAGACTCATTGAGGCCATAGCCATAACCAACAATATGAATAATAACTGGCCGAATCAAAACCACTCACGCATTAAATTAGAACATTTGTATTACAGTGCTTGAAGCCAAATGAGCTTTTCTATGTTAGATATATGAAAGGCACAATTCATGATAGAGCCATTACCTGGATGAAGGGTGTACTTGAGCAGACAGAGTCAGTCCAGACAATGGAACAAGAACACACATTTTGATAGAATACAGTAATTTTCTTATTTACAATTAAAGGTTACAGGTGAGCCCTCAGCCTTCTCTGTTTCACATTTGATGATCTAACAACATGAAAATTGTTTCTATCTGGTATTTATTATGACTGATGATATTTCATCTAGGTCAGCCCTTCTTGGCCTTTTCTGCAGCTCCTGGAACCCTGCTCTCAAAAAATTCAAGCTGATAGCAGGGAACCAAAAGAGCAGCCAAAGCCTCAGGATCTCCTGTGACTAGCAGCAGGCAGGCCACTGGAACACACCCCCAGGACATGCACACACGCACCTGAAGATGTTATCAGAGAAAATGAAACCCCTCTTTGCTAATGGGAATGTGTACGGGTTGAAGAAGTCCTAGCCCCTGCAATAGGATAAGTCCTCCTTTGAGCAGGAATTTTGTTAGCTGTTCTCTTACTCATTTGTAATATAATCTTAATGTGTGTACATATTTTTTAACAAGTTATCTTGTGTGTGTGTGTGTGTATGGTTGTTATAGATTTTCTTAAGAAGGGATCAATAGCCGTGCAGGGATTCATAAGAACAGGAAAATGCCAATAAGACCCACTTGAGAAGGGTCTCCTTCTGAAGAAATAACTCTACCTGATTATTAAGAAAATATACTGTTAAGCGGATGTGTCATACCAAGCAATAAGCATATGTTATTCAGGAATTAAAACAGAAACTGAATAAAGGCAGAATAAGAATGTCCATTCTAAGATTTCTAAAATATCTGGGGATTATATTTCCTTATTTTCTCTCACAGCAATGAGACTTTAATTTGGGGAGGAAACAGAAGAATTTTATTTGGGGAAGGAATTTGGTAAGCATCCCAAATATGAATTTTTTGATTGATATATTTTGAGAGATGACCTTGTAGTAGATAATAGTGGTAGAACTGGATAAGACTGTCTTGAAAAAATTTATCATCTTATGCGTAATTTATACTGTGAACTATACAGAAGAGAATTTTGTATAAAAGTTTTAGATTTATTAGAGCATTCTTTGACAAACAGAAATTTAAAACATGAAATGAAGCTGTATGTCAGATACAAATTGTAAATCTCAAATTATTAAAGCACAGCATCAGGTAGTTCCAGAGACAGAAAAAGTTTGGTCCTATTCTGGAGCCTTCAAAATTATCATCACAGCATATTGCCCAGCAAAATGTTGAGTAGGTTATCTGTTTGTCTGTCTGTATATTAATGGTTTATCCAATAATTACATATTGAGTGGTCGTGATTGAGCAGTATTATTCCAGGTAATGATTCTACAGGAGTTAAAAAGTTAAAAAGACAATCTTTTGCCCTAATTCAGATTTATAATTTGAAAACATGACATTTTTGTTTATGTATTGAGTAGATGTTTAGTTGTCTGTATCAATAAACTGAAAACTGGGTATTAACTGGGGAGTCAACTAACCATGGGACAGAATTCACATCACTGGGCAATATACAGTGTTATGGATAAGATGCAAATTTAAAAATGCAAATATAATACAATCTTAGCAGCTTTTTAAAATTTTTAACAGCTTTATGGAGATCTAACTTACATACCATAAAATTTACCCACTTGAAATATGCAATCTAATGTTTTTGAGCGTATTCACAGTTGTGCACCCATCAACCACATTCCAATTTTGGAACATATTTATTACTCTAAGAAGAAATCTTGTATTCATTTAATTGCTTTCAATAATGTATTTTAGTTTTCAGTGTTCAAGTCATACTGTCCTTTATTGTTAAATTCTGTATGTATTTTACTATTTTGGATTGCACTGTAAATCAAATTGTCTTCTTTTAGATTCAGATTGTTTATAATGAATGTTGAGAAGTACAACTGATTTTTGTACACTGTTATTGAATCCTGCAAGATTTTGAATTCTACTTTTTTGGAAGAGTTTTCAAATGATTGATATTAACTATTCTTAAATGTTTAGTAGATTTTATCAGTGAAGGCACCTTGCCCTCCGCTTTTCTTTGTGGGAAATTGTAAGAGTCCTAATTTAATCTCTTTACTTATTATATGTATGTTCAGATTTTCTATTTTTTGAGTAATTTTCAGTTGTTTTTATGTTTATAGGAACTTATTCCTTTCATCGAAGGAATAATTCCTGATAGACTTTAAGATAAAGTCTGTTGTTTCTCTGTGCTGTATTTATTTCTAATCTAATATTAATTATACTTGTTTTGAAATCTTTTTGTCTAATATTATAGATCCCAGCTCCCTTTAAGTTTCTGTGTGCATGATGTATCTCTTGCCATCTTTTTACTTTCAATCTATTTGTACCTTTGGATCCAAAGTGTCTTACTTGTAGACAACACATAGCCATGTCATACATTTATCCATTCTTCCAATTTTTATCTTTGATCATAGGGTTTTATCCATTTATATTTAATGTAATTAGTGATAAAGTAGGATTTATCTCTGCCATTTTGGTGCTATTTCTATATGTCTCACCTTTGTTACTTTCTCTGTCACTGCTCTTTTATGCTAAATACATATATTCTAGTATATTACTTCAATTATATATAAGTTATAGATATATATAACTTTATATACATATATTTAACTTCATTTATTTTGATGGTGGGTCTTGCTATGTTGCCTAGGCTGGATTCAAACTCCTGGGATCAAGTGATACTCCTGACTCAGCTTCTTGAATAGCTGGGACTACATGCACATGCCACTGCACCTGGCTAGTGTACCATTTAAGTTTCCCTATTGTTTATTTTGTATTTGTGTATATATATTTTTTTGCATTGATGGTTGCCTTCAGGTTACATTTAGCATTCTAATTGAAAATAATCTAGCTTAGATCAATACTAATGTAATTTAGATAATATACAGAAGATTTGTTCTAACATTGCTCGATTTACCCTTTCTTTGTGCTATTATTGTTATGCTAATGAGATCTTTAGACATTATATGCCCATCAACACATTTTTAAAATAATTGCTACGTAGTTGTCTTTCAAATTAGATAAGAGAAGAAAATATTACCAAAATACATTTACACTATTTCTTATATTTACCAAATTAATTACCTTTACTGGTGCTTTTTATTTCTTCCTGTGGTTAATCTATTATCTAATTTCCTCTTATTTGAGCCTGAACAATGTCCTTAGTGTTTCTTTTGGAGCGGTATGCTAGCAAGGAATTCTGTTTTTAATTTGGAAAGTTAATTTGGTGGAATATTCATGATTAATTTGGTGGAAGATTCATGATTAACATTTTTCTCTTTTAACACCCTGAATGTCTCATTTTATTACCTTCTGGACTACATGATTTCTGATGAGAACTCAGCCATGACTCACATTGAGGAGCCCTTTTATGTGATAAGTCATTTGTTTTTCTCTTACCAGTTTCTCTCTTTACCTTTGACTACAAAGTGATTAGGTGTGTACTTCCTTGAGTTTTTCCTACTTGAAGTCTGTAGAGGTTTTTAGATTTTTAGATTAATGTTTTTCATCAAATTTGGGAAGTTTTCCACAATTATTTCTTTGTTTTTTTCTTTCTGTTCCTCAGACAGAATATTCTCTATTATTTATTTTTGAGTTCACTGATTTTTTTCTTCTGCTACTATACTCTGCTACTATACCTCACTAGTGAATTTCCATTTATTACACTTTTTAACCCCAGGATTTATATTTAGTTCATTAGTATAATTTCCATCTCTTTACTGATATTTTTTAATGTGGTAAGACTTCATTATCATACTGTCCATTCATTGTCAACACATGGTTTTCTTTAGTTCTTCCAATATGTTGATAATAGTTGACTTAAGCTCTTTTTTCAGTAGTCCCAATATCTGTCTCTCTTAAGAATTGTTACATCAACTGCTTATGTAGCAGATTTATGTTTTCCCCCTATATAGGGGCTTCACTTTCCTGTTAGTTTGTGTATCATATACATTTTGGTTGAAAATTGGACATTTAAAAAAATATCATGTACAAATTTTATAAAAGAGATTCCTGCCTGCCTACTCCCTTCTCTGGCATTTATTACTGTTGCTGCATTGTTTTTGCTGTTTTTCAGTGAATTATCTTCCCCCTTTTTCCAATAAGTGTGTGCTAGGAAAGTGTTTACCATGTAGGCAGTTTACAACTGTGCCTTACCACTCACTTCCTGCATGTTCAGGGCCTCAACATGAACAAAATGAGAAACTGTAGCTCTCTCAGGTCTCTCCTGGGCATGCATACAAATGGTTCTGCAGATGTGTATGGTTTTCTAAATCCATATCAACACTTTCAAAAGTCCCATTGACATCCCATGCCCCATATCATAGTCTCTAAATTCTTTTGTGTTTTTTTAAAGATTTTGTCCAGGTTCTTGTTTTCCTCACTGATATTGCAGCCTCATGAAGTTGTGATATTAAACAATTGTTGCTGATTGTTTATGACGAACACCTGGGAAACAGGGCTTTTCCCATGGAGTAAGCATGGAGATTTGTCAAATAATGACATACTCTGCAAATAGGGCTTCTGACAGAGCTGGGAGATAGGTCAATAGTGATGATGCTTTGAGACTAGGACTTTGTGGAACTATAAACCCAATCTTCCCTTCCACAACGACAGGGCTGGTAGTTTTCACAGCTATCATTGTTTTGAGGCTGCTGGTTCTCAGACTATTGTAAAACTGAAGAGAAGGGAATGGGAGTAGGTCAAGTTACAATACTGAAGACAGTGTTGTTCTCATAAAGATTCAGCAGTTCTAATTTTTTTAAATAAATACTTATCAGATTGTTACAAGACTTTGGTCAATTTTGACTGCTATAAAAAAATTGACCTTTACAATTTTTGCTAGTATTTTTGTTACTTTTATGGATAGATTGATTTACATAGGTCCTCATTCTGTGATTCTGGAAGTCCCGCCTCCATTTGTTTTAAATGCATGTATGTGATGTGCTCACATACAGATGAGGAAGATACTAATACAGTCCTCAATTTTTTAAAGTGCAAATCAGATAAACTATAGTGACAAAGGTATAATGAATCTGGAAATGCATACCCTTCTACTTTACAGGTTTTACTATTTGATTTCCATACGGCTATCTTTTGAAATTTTAAATTTATAATATGAATCCTCCATTGTTAGTCATTTTGATTTAGTTAACACTTGATGTTTTTAAGTTATGGGATATATGTGATAATGGGAGTATTCCTAAACATACAGGCACTACATTTTATTATTAACTATTAATATGTAAGACTGTCTCACATCTTTTTCATACAACAAAAAAATGATGTCAACTTGTTAAAAATTGTTACAGTCCTTTTTTTAATGATGGCTAAATACTTCTAGTTTTTCTCCTAACAGGAAAATTCACTTGCATTCAAAGTTTAATAGCAGTTATTATTGACAAACATGAGCCAGGGTTTTCTGCAATTATGTGGTATATAATAAATAAAACCGGGCAACGGTAAAGTACCCTATTTCTCTTCAAGAGAAGAGATAGAAAGTAAGGCATTAAACATTTTTTGCTCTTTGCCTTTGTGCTTTTCTCCTCTTCTTACAGGTCAAAAAATAATAATTACATAATGACTTCATAAATCTGTTTGACTTTATGCTACGTGTTTTGGGCATCGAAAGAATATCTGAATAAAGCTATGTGGTTTTAGGAGGGCAAACCTGACAGAATATTGTGTATGTGCTGGTAAAGACAGAGCACCAGTGAAGGCATTGGGTGAAGCTTCCTGTCCAAAAATGACTGTATCTTGCATGCTGTTCTAATTCCAAGGGAGAGAAATCTGCCCCAGAGAACAGTGCTCCCCCAACCCCCCAAAAAACCTCAAATTATGTGATTTAGAATCAGTAGTTCATTTTGTTTGTTAAAATAAATTAAAATTAAAAATTTTTTTTCAAGAACAACTTAGTCAAATTTTATACTTAATGCAATCTTTTCTTTTTTATACCACAAATTTGTTAAGGATAATTTTGCACTAGTTTTACTCTATTTTTGTATTATTATTTTTTACTGCTAACACTACCACTATTCACATGAACACATTCATTGGCAGCCTGAGAAATGGCCAAGAACCACCACTGGAATTATTATTTTTTAATACATCCACTCCTCTAAATATCAGGGGTGGTGGTAGAAGTATGTATAAGAACTAAAGTTTATTTAGAAAATTAAAAAGTAGTATGTAACAGAGGCTGGGCAGAACCCTTTGGGAAATTCAACTGCATATTTTTATGTCGTGGTGGTTTCATAATCAGAGGTGGGTCTACCAGGTTAAAGAGCTGTAAAAGAACAGGCACAAGTCCATTCGGTTTTATGTTCTTTCATTTTCATTGAATTTAATAAGTCTTTCAAGGAGCCCATGAAGAATTTTCATAGTATATCTCAATATGTTAATATCAAATTTCATTATAATTTATTTTTTGTCATAGAGGAGTCCATGCTTTAGTAAATTTAAGAAGTTAATACCTAGAGAAATAAAGTTCTTTCAAAATGTGATTTGGATCAATGTAACACGGACATAAAGTTGACTAAGTCTGTTTCTACATAAGTGGTGTTTTCATTTTAGTAGCCATTCATATTTCTAAAAGTTATTTTATGTGTAAATACATGCCGTCTTCAAATGAAACTATGGTATTGTTGATCGAATGAGGGAAATGAGGCAAATACTCAGATGGTTGAACAGGTGCAAGGTGAGAATGTTAGGTAAGACAGAGCAGCCCTCCCCTGCTGGTGTCCTCTTTGCTACTTCATTCTGCCTTAGTGACTTGTCCTCCCACCATCTAACAAATTTTTGTTGGGGAACTGCTCAGTATGACCAGCCTTTGACTGATGCTGCTGCATGGTTGGTACAGAGGTGAGAGACAGAGTCCTTGCTGCCTGATTGCTAAAAGCCTAGTAGTCAGGAAACTAGCAAATCATCCTCTATGATGAGTGCTAAGATAGAGTTAAACAGAGTTCCCTAGAAGCAAGAGAAAGGCTTCCAAGAGAACTGCCGTCTCCAAGAAGTTTCATGAAAACATACAGGACTCAGTCACTGAAGTGAAAGAAACACAATGTTTGTGAGGAAAAAAATAAATCAGTTTGGTATGGTGGGAGCATAGGGGCTCGATATGTGTCAAAAAAGGAACCCAGAAAGAATGTGCCTAAGTATGCTATAAGGCAAGGAATTTGATGAAGAACTTCTGGAACATCCACAGGACAATGTCCAACTGGCATCTGTCTGTATAACTCTGAATAGGCAAGGTGTGTCTAGAGAGCCAGATGAATAATTTCCTAACATAAGAAATGATGGTAAAAACTGTGGCCCTTGATGAGTTCAACTACAATGAATATAAGAAGAGGGTTGAAGTTCAAATTCTATAAAACACCAGACTGAAGAAAGGAGGGGAAAGCAGTGGAAAGAAGCTTGGAGTGTGAGTTGCAAAGAGACAATATTAAATATACCAGAACATCCAATAATTTAGGGGTTGGAACAAATCCTTTGCACTTGGGAACAGAGGTTACCTTTGGCAGATTTATTTTGGCAAGGACCTTCAGCAGAGATATTTTGGTGGAATGGTTGCAGTAAGAGTGGGCTCATGAAGGAAGAGACTCTGAGAAATGGAGAAAATACTGTAGTTTGCTGTAACATCTCTCCAAACTTTTTCCTTCTTTCCTTTCTCTCTTTCTTGGTTACTTGCTTCCTTCCTTCCATGCTTCACTTGTCTCTTTCATTTTTTCCTATTGTTATTGCAAAGAGAGAAAGAGATAGCTTAAGAGATAACAAATTGAATCTTTAGTATTTTGGAACCACATATTCCTTTGAAAATATTTTTAAAATTATTCATCTTCCACCAAGAAAAATGCACACATATATAACATTTTATAAACAATTCCAGGAAATACATAGTCCTTTTGAAATTTGCCCACTACGTGTGAAGCTTTTAATGGGTGCCCAGTTAAAAATCTCTGCTAGCCAATCTTTGCAGCCATGTAGTGTGGGTGTGGAGGTGTTGGGTATGTAGTTATGTCTGGGTAGAGGAGTACAAGGATCTGAGTTTGGGTGTGTTTGAAACATAAAATTTATGTTTGTTCCTTATAATATAATTTTGCATACTAATTTCCTATAAAGAAAATAAATTTTCTTTATTTCTCTATTTTTGTAGGCAATGAAATATAATATAAATGAGTTTTAGCTCAGTAGATTGGAAACATTCATTCATTTAATAAGCATTTATTGAACATTTTTTTAGAGCCAGGTATTAGCCTGAGAGACACTTGGAATACAGATGAGAATAAAATATAGCTATTGCCCACAAGCAGCTCACAGTTTTCTGGGCAGGATGCAAAGTAAACAAATAATGATGATGCTACATGAGATGTGCTGTATCAAATATAGGGATGTGACGCATTCTCATGCAAATGAGGAACTGCCTCATTGGATCACAACATCTGTCCTTTTTGGATTACTTTTTGGTTAGAATACCAATTTTAATACTATACATTTAATATTAATAAAAGTGTTTAGGAGTCGAAAGTTGATACATCTCTACTGTCTCCACCAATCAGTTAACAAGAGAGAGTTAAACAGAAGGATGAGCTCTAGGTACAATTAGACCTGGGTTCCTGCCTGGGCAGTGGCATTGTCAGCCGCATGACTTTAAAATGGTATTTGATCAATGAAAGACTCACGTCCCTGATACGTAAAGTTAGGTCATTAATAGAAATGTTGGTTTGCTATGCACACTCAATAAGCTAAACACGCTTAAAGCACCCAACTCAGGATCTGATCCAAAATTAGCAAAAAATGATTACTTAAGTAACTATTATTATTATTATTATTATCATCATAATTACTGCACATATAGCTGTGGTTGTTTTTAAACATGAAATATTTTATTTGATTGGAAATCACTGGAAATATTGTTCAGATTCTTACCTTGGTCGAGAAAATCAGAAAGCAAAATGAAAATGAGACCTTATTGTTAAACTTGTTGGGAGATAATTAAGGTTAAATATTTTTTGGTAAGACAATTATATGTTTAGATTACAGGTTAAATTTAGTAAATAGATATATATAACAAAAAAACTTAAAATCTATAAAAAATAGGATATTTTATTCTTTAAAAGCCCATTATTTGGGGCTTCTGCTTTCAACCAAGATGGAGTAACAGAGATTTAGCTGTCCCTTGAACCACCTGAAAAGCAGGACTAAATATATATAACAATACTTTTCAGAAATCAGATATCAGGCAACACAGGATGGTAGTTCCTGAGAGAAGTGACAGAGATGAGGTGAGCTGAGCTCTATGATTGATGTAATTCCTGCCTACTGTCTGGAAACCTTTTTTCCAGGATGCAGTACAGAGAAAGAGTACCTCATCAGAGCCTGGTAGACTATCGGAATTGATGAGACAGAGCATGGAGTACAGGAAGGCTAAGACAGCTAGAGTTCACAGGACACCTTGTTATAAAGGAAAGAGCTTTCAAGGGTTGGGTGGGAGAGAGTGGAGAGAGAGAGATGGAGAGAGAGAGATGATAGAAAGAAGAAGACACAGAGAGAGAAAGAAAGAATACAAGAGCGCTACAGAAATATTCAGAAAGTCTCTGCCAAGTGTTCAGCTGATTACTAGACAACACATGCATGTGAGGAAATTATCTGAGGATTGGGAAACTACCACCTGAAAGAAACAGAGGAAACGACCACGGAGCATAGGTGGCTGGGAATGTTTGTAACACCATTCATGAGAACAGAAAATTTCATAAATCAAGGAGTCTTGGTTAGAGTACTTAGAAGGACACTGCCTCAATAGTGGGGCATAGTTAGCTATAAATGAAAGGTTTCTCTATATCTGCCAATCAAAGCTTTAAAGCAAACCTCAAGATATCAAAGTATAATTAAATAATTTACTGCAACCCAGGACAAAGATCAAGCACTGCTACAGGTATACTAAAATTTCTAGCATCCAACAAGGTAATTTTCCCAATGTTGAGCATCTGATATAAAATTACCAAGATGCAAAGAATTGAAAGGGTTATGACTCAAATGACAAGTTAAAAAAATCAATAGAAATAGACCTAGCAATAATACAGATGACATAATTCGTAGAAAAGTAGATTAAAACTTACTATAACTATTATTAGGTTCAATAATTTAGAGCAGAAATTGAACATCTTAAGTAGGGAAATGAGAGAATTTTTAAAAGATTGATATCAAACTTTTAAAGATTAAAAATACTGTCTGAGATTAGAAATATGTTAGTTGGAAGATTTATTTTATGAGTAAGATTTACTAAACACACACCACCCTGTCTCACCTATTGAATACAGATAAAAACAGAGACAGAATATATGAAACAACTGTGTTAGAACTGTGGTAGATCCTACCATAGGACCTTTTGCCCCCTTTGACCTTCATCTGCTAGTATTACACATATGAGTATGTTACAGCCCAAGAATGGCTCCAGGAGTGCATAAACAACTGCACAGAGTTGCTTTCCCAAACTCATCTCTGAATTGTATATACATGGATCGAATCCTAACCAGTACAACAAAGACTTGGAGAACTAACACTACACCACCACCCAGGTCCCAGAATGGCCACTGGGTGGCAAGCACATGGACAGATTTATATAACACTGCCAAGTCTTCGAAAACTGAACTAATATTGGGACCACAGTACAGAAAAGGTGAGTTAAAATATAAAGCCTGAACTTCACCAGGTCGATTACTTGCTAAAACAGAAATGTCAATATTCACCAAAGGATTTAAACAAGTCTCAGAAGCTCATAACATAATATCCAAGATGTCCAGATATAATCCAATATTACGTGGCATATAAAGAACCAAGAAAATGTCAGTTCACATGAGAAAGGGCCAATGTTGAAATTAGATATGTTGAAATTATTTGGCAAAACATTAAAACAGCTAATGTAAAAATGGTATAGCAATCAAGTCTGAGAATTCTTGAAACAAATGGAAAAATAGAAATCCTCAGCATTAAAATAGAAAACATAAAAAAGGCAATGTTAGAATTAAATTTAATTTTTTTAAACATTTAAGTTAAACATGTTTTAAATGCAAAATTAAAAAAAAAAAAAAACTTACTGGATGGCCGAAATAGCACAGTGAAAATTACAGAGGAATGAGTCAGTTTACATGAAAATCATCCAATCTGAGCAACTGAGAAAAAAAAATTTTTTAAATTAAGCAGATCTCAGTAGTCTATGGAATAGTAATGAAAGGTCCAACATTTGTGTCATTAGAGTTTTCAGAGAAGAGGAAGCATGTGATACTAAAAAATAATGAAGTGGTTTAAAAGTGCCCAAATTTGGTGAAGGACATAAACTTGAAAATTCAAGAATTTTGGAATCCCACAAAATAGACAGACTCAAAGAAACCCATGCCTAGACACCTGTACATCACAATCACTGCTGAAATTTAAAGATAAAGAAAAGTTGAAAGAAGTCAGAGAAAACTGCATTATCTATTAAATGACAGTGAATTTTACACCAGAAACCATGGAAGTTGTCAAGTGCAGAAAAAATCTCACTCTCAATCCAAAATTCTATATTCAGTGAAAATATCCTTCAGAATGAAGGTAAAATAAAGATGTTCTCAGACGAAAGAAAATTCTGAGATGAAAGAGTTTATTGACATCAGAGCTGCTCTAAAACAATAGCTAAACGAAGTTCTTCAACAAGAAGAAAAAATTATACTAGAAGGAAATTTGGTATATCAGAAATGAAGGAAGAACAAGAAAAAATTTAAAAAGTAAATATACCAAGGTAATTTTCTCTTAGCTCTTTAAAATGTTTAATTATTGAAAAAAAATAATGATTCTTGATGAAAATTTTAGTGTAGTAGATATAATGTGAAAGAAAACTGTACCATAGAGAGTGAAGGGCAAATGAAACTATTTGAAGGATGGTGAGATGATGTCTACATTCAAAGTATAGTAATAAAGTATTGAATCTAAGTGAATGCAAAATGGCTATGTATGCATAATACTTAGAGCAATCACTAAAAAAAGCTATACAAAAATAGTTTAAAATGATGTACATAAATTGAAAAAGAATGTTAAAATGGTTCAAATAGTCCAAAAGGAGTCAGAAAAAGGAAACAGAAGAATAAAAATTAGAATAGGCAGAAAACAATTAAAAATCTTGGACATAAATCAAAACATAACAATAACCCATTAATTATAAATATCTTAAACACCGAAAATAAAAGACAGAGACTGTTAAAATGAATGTGTTATTCATGGTTCTCCATAATTTATATGCTATGGCACAAAATTAACAACATTTAGTACCATGTTATAAAGGCAATAAATCTCATGTCACATGAAAAGAGAATAGGACAGATAGGGAAAAACATTTTGTGTGTATGTGTGTGTTTAGAAAAACGTACCCATTTTGTATTTCCTTTGCTTTCAGCAGACACCTCAGTTTATTGTAGTTCTGTATCTCATGTTACAGGTACAGGTGCATGATGGTTAATATTAAGTGTCAGCTTGATTGGATTGAAGGAAGTAAAGTATTTTTTCCAGGTGTTTCTGGGTGTTGCCTAAAGAGATTAACATTTGAGTCAGTGGACTGGGAGAGGAAGACCCACCCCCAGAAAGACCCACCCAGTTTGCTGCCAGCATGGCTAGAAAAAGGAGGCAGAAGAAGGTGGAAGGAGCTGACTTGCTGAATCTTCTGGCCTTCATCTTTTTCCTGTGCTGGAATTTTCCTGCCCTTGAACATTAGACCCCATGTTCTTCAGTTTTTGGACTCTTGGACTTACACCAGTGGTTTATCAGGGGCTCTCAGGCCTTCAGCCACAGACTGAAGGCTGCACTGTCAGCTTCCCTACTTTTGAGGGTTGGGGACTCGGACTGAGCCACTATTGATTTCACTGCTTCCCAACATGCAGACAGCCTATCGTGAGACTTCACCTTGTGATCATGTGAGTCAATTATAAACTTCCATGCATATGTACATATATCCTATTAGTTCTGTCCCTCAAGAGAACCCTGACTAATACAAAGTGTTACTCAAATGTTAGGGTAACCCAAACATTTATTACTGAAGGTTTTTGGCAATTAGTAATTCTGCCTACATAGGGTTGCTGTAGTTTCCCATTGACCTTAATCACAGGGCATGGTAATACTAAGAGATACCCCAGGAATCTCCTGTATTCCAGACATGCTCTTCTTTACCTCCATTGTGGAGTAGCAGTCCAGTTTCCCCTTGGTTGTTTAGATCAATCACCCAAGTCAACATCATAACTCCCTTCTTATCCGGTTGACTCAGAAGCAGAAGAATTGTCAGGTTGGCCAGGGGGCAGTCTTAACTTCCAGTTCCACTGACTTATTGTTGTGTCTTCTGGTGGAATCATTCCTCCTTCTAAAATTAAAATCTCTAGGCCAGCAGAGCATATAATGTCATGGGAACAGGAAGCAAAAGTTCTACTGGTGGGTCAATAGGGATAGTGGTGAGTGGTACCACCCCAAATTTTACCCCTTGATTCTTAGACCCATGAAATCTGACTACGGGAGAAACAGTATCATATATTGAATGCTGATTCAGAACACATACAGCCTTCTGGAGAATATTTCCCTGGCCCTTTAAGATTTTTCTCCTAGCTGGCACTGAAAATTGTTCTCCAAAACCCATTCTAATAACCCATCAAATGGGCTGCTTCAGGAAGGTGGGGAACATGGTAAGCCAGTGAATTCAATAAGCATGGGCCCATTGCTACACTTCTTTTTCTGTGAGGTGAGTTCCCTGATCAGAAGCAACACTGTGTGAAATAACATGAATAAGACATTCTGCAAATCTATGGATGGTAGTTTTGGCAGAAGCATTACCTATAGGGAAGACAAATCTGTATCCAGAGTGTCTATTCCATTGAGAGCAAAGTGCTACCTCTTTCATGATGGAAGTGGTCCAGTGCAGTGATGGAAGCTGTCACTAGGAAGCTGGTGAATCATTCAGGAGAATGGTGTCATATCTGGGATTCAGGGTTGGTTTCTGCTGGTAGCAGATTGGGCACTCAGCAGTTGCCATAGACATGTTGTCATTGGTTAATAAAACTTCATGTTGCTGAGCCTATGCATAACCTCCATCCCTGACATCATAGCCACTTTTTTTGTGAGGTCATTGTGCAATGACAGGGATGGCTGAAAAAAGAGAATAACTAGTATCTAGAAAACAGGCCATCCTATCCACTTGATCATCCTTTGGTGAACATTCACATGGAACACAAAAATCTTAATGTTTTTTGCCCATTCAAAGAGGTCTATCCACATAACTCTTTCCAAAATCTCCTTGTTACCTATTTTCCAATCATATTTCTTTCACATTCCTAATTATCCAGCTAAACCATTGACCACAGCCCAAAAATTGGCATACAATTGCACATCTGACCATTTCTTTTTCCAAGCAAAGTTAACAACCAGGAGCACTGCTCAAAGTTCTGCAGACTTAGAGGATTTCCCTTCATCACAGTCCTTCAGGAATGTCCTCAAAAGGGGCTATAGTGTTGCAGCTGTCCCCTTTCTGGTGGAGTCTGCATATCATGCAGAACCATCTGTAAACCAGGCCTGAGTATTCTCTTTCACTCTGTTTATCTTAAGGAACTCTCCATGAGGCCATAGGTACAGGCTGGGAGAGAGAAGATAGTTTAGAGGAGGTGAGAACAATAGACATTTAGGTCAACTCTTCAAGTAACTTGTGCTTTCAGGGTCTCTTTGGGCCCTATGTTATATATACCACTTCCATTTGATAGTGAAGTGTTGGTGTTGCTGTACATGCCCAACTTAAGGCTTGGTGGGCCATATAACACATAGTTTATGATGGGCAGCTCAGGCTACATGGTACCTTGGTGGGGCATGGTTGAAAGCTTAGTCTCTATTAAGGCACAGTAGCAGGCCAAAAGTTGTTCTTAAAATAAGAGTATTTATCTGTAGAGAATAGCAGAGTTTTGCTTCAAAAACCTAAGGATGTATGCCATGATTTACCTGTAGGCACATGCCAAAGACTACAAAAAACATTCTTATCTGCCACAGCCACTGCAAGCACCTTTGGCTCTCCTGGCTCCTTGGCCCAACTAAAAACCTTCAGCAATATGTGGGAGAGGAAAAGAAAAAGAAAAGACACACAGAAAAGATCACTGAGCAGAGCAGCATACCTGAAACATTTGGAGATGTCTAGGCACAAAGAAACAGAGAATATCAGTATCAGCCACGTGGGGAGTGCCACTGTGGTCTCCAGGGTCCTGCTCTGTAAGGGACAACAGCATTTTTTTTTTTGCCACTAGGTAACCAACAGCCATCCCAGACATGGATCCTTTGAGGAGGGAGATGTGTCTATGCCTCCTGTCCCCCTTCTCAAGAAGCAGCCAATCTTGTGCTAATTCAAAGCCAGAGCTACCCCTCCCAACCTAAATGCACACCGTTGACTCCAGAACGGCCGCTGCTCCATCTGTGTCCACACTCCAGGTCTCAGCTCTGCAGTTGCTCTGTGCTTGCCAGTGTTTCAGACCCCAACTCTGTTGCTACACTGCATATGCTCACACATCAGACTTGGAGACACTGCTCCTATGGGCTAGTCTGCACGCTGCACACACCAATGCAGCATTTGGGGTGCCAGCACTTTAGGCACTGGTGCCACTACTGCCCTGAACCCCCAAATCATGATCCTTCCATGCATGCTTGTCCTTCTGAACTCAGATCCATGGCCACTCCACAGGTGTTGTGCATTAGACTCTGGTGCAAGCATGCTCTCAAGCCAGAACTAGTGCCAAGAGGGATTCCTTTGGCCATGACTTTCCTGTTGGAAGAAAAATAGATCAGCGGGACCACAGAAGCCTTTGCCATTGAAAATTTCAACATCTTTCACCATCCTTTGCCATTGAAAATTCCAACATCCTTCACCACCGATGAGGATATCCACAGAGTTGGCTGTTGGGGCTCCCTGAAATATTTGCCAACACTGATTTTACCTGACAGGGCTGTACTGAGACTATGCTGCTGTGTCCTTACGGGAGCCAGGAAAATCACAACCTTCTCAGCTTGTGTCTTTGCACCCACCTATAAGGGAAGGTCTTTCCGAACTGAAAAGAGTCTGTGAAGTCTAGAAAAGTAATTGCTTCAATAAATTAACAAACATAAACACAAGGCAACAAGGAATATGAAAAACTAAGGAAACATACCATTACCAAAGGAATACAATAATTTCCCAGTAATTGGCCCATTAAAAATGGAGATCTACAAATTGTCCGGCAAATAATTTAAAATAATTATTTTAAGAAAGCTCAGTGAACTTCAAGAAAACAGAACGATACCATTTAACAAAATCATAAAAGCAGTAAGTGAAACAAAAGAGCCTTTTTAATAGAGAAGTTGGAATTATATTAAAAAAAAAAACAAAGAAATCTGGAGCTGAAGAACACAATGAATGAAATAAAAAATGCAATAGAAAACAACAACATGAGAACTTATCACGTAGACAAAATAATCTGAAAACAGAAAGACATGCTATCAATAGAGAAAAAAGAACAGAATAAAAAGAGCTTACATGTATTGTACAACAGCATCTAGATGGTAACTTTCTTGTTATAGGAGTCTAAAAAGGAGAAAAGAAAAAGAAAGGGACACAAGATTATTTAAAGAAATATGCCAAATCTAAGGAAAGATGTAAGTATCCTGGCACAGGAGGCTCTAAGAACTCCAATGAAATGCAATCCAAAGTGAACTATGCCAAGAAATATTATAATCAAATTGTCAAAATTGAAAGACAAGGAGAGACTCATGAAAGCAGCAAGAGAAAAAAATTCCCACATACAAGGGATCACACATAAGGCTGGCAGCTGATTTCTTAGCAGAGACTTTGCAGGCCAGGTGAGACTGGGTTGATATACTCCAAGTGCAACAACAACAAAAAATTGCCAACCAGGAATAGTTCACTGAGAAAAGATGTCCTTAAAGAATGAAAAATTGATAGACTTTCATAAACAAATGAAAGCTCAGGAAGTTCCTATCACTAGACCTATCTTACCAGAAATACTGAAGAAAGTTCCTCAAGCTGAAACAAAAGCAATCTCATTAGTAATAAGAAAATTCATAATAATATAATAATCACTGGTAAAAGTAAGTACATTATCAAGTTCAGAATACCGTAGAACTTTGAGTGTCATATAAATAACATATCTCTAATAGAAAGGTTAGAGAACAAAACTATTACTATATCTACAATAATTTTTAAGGGATACACAATGCATAATAATGTTAATTGTTTCATCAAAAAGATAAAATGCAGGTAAAAGTAGTAAAAGTATAGTTTTGTATGTGATTGAATTTATCAGCTTAAATAACCTGTCATAACTATAATAAGTTTTATGTAGGCTTTAAGGTAAGCAGAAAGCAAAAATGTGTAGGAGATCTAAAAAAAATATAAAGAGGAAGGAATCAAAGCATACAACTACAGAAAATCGTCAAACCACAAAGAAAGACAGCAGGAGTGGAAGAAAGGAACAAAGGATCAGCAAAATAATCAGAAAATAAACAAAATGGCAATTGTAAGTACTTATCTATCAATAATTACCTTGAATATAAATGTACTAAATTATCCAATTAAAAGACATAGAGTGGTTGAATACATTAAAAAAAAAAAAAAAAACAGGACCCAGGACCCAAATATAACAGAATGAAATAAGTGTGTTATAGGCAACACATATTTGGATCCTGTTTACCAACATATATAGATTGAAAGAGAAGGTATAAATAAAGATATTCTATGTAAATGAAAACCAAAAGACAGCAGGAGTAACTATACTTACATCAGATAAAATAGACTTTAATTCAAACCTATAAAAAGACACAAAAATATTATTATATATTGGTAAAGGAATAACTTCATCAAGATGATATAACAATTATAAGTACACATGTGCTATACATCAGAGCACCTAAATATATAAAGCAAATATTATTTAGTCTGAAGAGAGAGACTGTAATACAATAGTACAGAACTTCAATATTCTACTTTCGATAATCAATATATCGCCCAGTCAGAAAATCAATAAGGAAACACTAGATTTAAACTACACTTTAGATCAAATGGACTTAACAGACATATAAGAACATTTCATTCAACAGCAAAAGAGAATACTCATTTTTCTACAGTGCAAAAAAAAAAAAAAATTCTCTAGTATATAGCATATTTTAGGCAACAAAACAAAACTTAACAAATTTATGATTGAAATAATATAAAATATCTTTTCTGACTACTCTTATATGAAACTAGAGATCAATAACAAGAGGAATTTTGGAAAATTCAGAAACACATGAAAATTAAACAACATACTCTTAACCAGCCAATGATTCAAGAAGAAATTAAAAAGTAAATTTAAAAAATGTATCTTGAGATAAATGAAAAGAGGCACACAACACACCAAAATGTATACTATGCAGCAAGAGCAGTTCTAAGACAGGAGGTTATAGCAGTAAATTCCTGCATCAAAAAAAGAAGAAATACATCAAGTAAATAACCTAATGGTACTTCTCAAGAAACTAGAAAAACAAAAACAAATTAAGCTCAAAGTTAGCAGTAGGGAGAATATATGAAGTATCAGAGCAAAAATAAGCAAAACAGAGACTAGAAAAATTTAAAAGATGAAATAAACTGAGTTTATTTTTAATGGATAAACAAAATCAACAAACTTTTAGCTGGATTAAGAAAAAAAGAGAATTACTACATTAAATCAGAAATGAAAGAGGAGGCATTACAACTGATACCTGAAATACAAATCATATGAGACAGCTATAAACTATTTTACACCAATTAACTGTATAACCTAGAAAAATGGATGTATTTCTGGACGCATACAACCTACCAAGACTGAATTATGAAGAAATAGAAAATTTGAAAAGAGCAATAAAGAGTAAGGACATTGAATCAGTAAACAAACGCCTCTCAACAAAGTAAATAAAGTTCAGGAACTACTGGCTTCGCTAGTGAATACTACCAAACATTTAAGGAAGAATTAATGCCAATCCTTTTCAAACTCTACTAAAATACTTGAAGAAGGACAATTTTCAAATTAATGAGATCCTTATCACCTTGCTATCAAAGCCAGACAAGGACACTGAAATAAAAAATAAATTACAGGCCAATATTCCTCATGAACTGAAGTAGTTTTTCTTTATTCCTAACCTGATGAGATTTTACCATACTTGAGTGTTAAATTTTTCAAGTACTTTTGCTTAATAATTTTATTTAAAAATCAAATTGCTTTAGCTTGTTGATAGGGTAAATCACATTGCTAATATTTTTTAATGTTGAAGAATTTATCTTTAATAAATTCCATATGGTCATGATGTATACTCTTAAAGCTACATTGCTGGAATTGATTTACTGATACTGTATTAAGGACTTTTGTGTCTAAATTCATGAGCTATATTTGCCTATAGTTTTTCTTATTTGAACTGTCTTTGTCTGGTTTTGAATCAAGGTAATATAATCCTCATAAAATGAGTTGGGAAATATTCACTCTTCTATTTTCTTAAACATATTGTGTAAACTTTTTGTTAATTATTATTTACTGTTTGAATTCTGCAGTAAATTATTCTCGACTTGAAGATTTCTTTTCCTGCGGTTTAAAAATTATATGTCCATGTTCATTTTCTTTAATGATTACAAGATGGTTCAGGTTGTCTATTCCATCTCAGTTGAGTTTTGGTAGTTTATGGGTTTTGAGAAATTGATACATTTCTTTTAAGTTGTCAAACTTATGAGCATAAAATTATTCATATTTTTCTATTATCCTTTAAATGATTGCAGAAATATCTAATATTATATTCCTGATCATGTTTATTTTTGCCTTCTATTTTTTCCTTATATTGCAATAGGTTTATCAATTTTATTGTTTTTTTAAGCATTTGTGTTTTATTCATTTATTTTCTCCATTTTCTTTCTGTTTTCAATGTCATTAATTTCTGTTATTTCCTTTCTTCTGTCTCCTTTGGTTTTATTTTGTTCTTCTTTTTCTAGTTTCTTGAGGTGGGAACTTAGATTAGTGATTTGGAAACTTTGCCTCTTTCATAGATTTTGTTCTTCTTTTTCTAGTTTCTTGAGGTGGGAACTTAGATTAGTGATTTGGAAACTTTGCCTCTTTCATAGATTTTGTTCTTCTTTTTCTAGTTTCTTGAGGTGGGAACTTAGATTAGTGATTTGGAAACTTTGCCTCTTTCATAGTGGCAGCATTTAGCGCTGTTATTCTTTCAACATGGTTTGGGTGCATTCTGCATATTTTGATATTTTGTATTTTCATTTTCATTTAACTCTATGTATTTCCTATTTATTGCTTCTGAGAATTTGTCTTTTATCAATGATATATTTAGAAGTCTGTAATTTAATTTCCAAATGTTTGGAGATTTTTCATTTGTCTTTCTGTTATTGATTTCTAGCAGACCGCTTTATGATCAGAGAAAATATGCTGCATGATTTCAATTATTTTAAATTTGTTGGGGGTTGTTTTATAATCCAGGATTTGATTCATCTTGTTGAACATTCCAGTGTCACTGAAAAAAGAAAGATGTATCATCCTATTGCTTGATTCTGTTGCTTAGTTATTCTATATTCCTGCTAATTTTTGTTTAGTATCTTTAATTTTTGAGAATTAGATGTTGAAGTCCTTAAACATGTTGGTGGATTTGTCTATTTGTCTATTTGTCCTTTCAACTCTTAGTTTTTGTTTAGTGTATTTTGAAGCTCTGTTGTGTGCATGTGTGTATGCACACATTTTTAATAATTTATTTCCATTTTTCCTTTTACTGTCATATAATCTTTTTTCTGTAGAGATATTCTTTGTTTTGAGTTTACTTTATTCTGACATCAATAGTCACTTTTTCATTTTTAATTATTGTTTATATAATCAGTTCTTTTATGTTCAGTGTGTATGTGCTGTTGTATCTAAAGTGAGCTTTCTGTAGGGACACTTGAATATGTTTCAGTTTTTTTTATTCATTCTATCAATTTCTGCCATATGATAGGTATTGTATGTTAAAGCTAAATCAGTCTTATTAGCATTTACTTTTTATTTATTTCCTTTTTTTATTTTTTGTCCCTCTTTCTACGTACTTACCTACCTGTGGGTTGCATGGATATTTGTTATAATTGCATTTTAATTTGTAATGTTTTGATTCTTTATATAATTTTCTTACTAATTGTAGGAGTCAAGGTTCTTCAGAGAAACAGTGTGTGTGTATGTGTGTCTGTGTCTGTGTCTGTGTCTGTGTGTGTATAAAAACGGTAGAAACAAAAATTAAAAAACCATATGAAATGGTACTATAGAAGAAATACTTAACATAATTATACTTTTTATAAGGAGAAGGTAAGCTAATATTTCTAAATTTCACTAAAAGTGGTAAAATGCAGATACCAGTAGACTATGATAAATTACATATGTACATTTTAATACCTACAGCAACATACCAATACCTAACATTCTGCCTAATTTTATTAATATTTGTCAACATGGCTAGGCCACTTTACTGAGATATTTGGTCAAAGTCTTTTGGATAATACTGAAAAGGTATGTTTTTAGATGAGGTTAATGTTTAAATCAATAAACTTTGAGTGAAACTGTTTCCCCCATCATGTGAGTGGGCCTCATTCATTTTGTTGAAGGCCATAAGAAAAAGACTGCCCGTCCCATAAAAAGAGGGAATTCATCGAGCTGACTGCCTTTACACTCCAGCTGAAACATTAACTCTTTCCTGGGTCTCTAGACTGCTTCTAGACTACCCTGCAAGTTTTGGACCTGCCAGTCTCCACAATCAGGTGAGCCAATTCTTTAACATAATTTCATAACATAAATCTTAGTCTCTAACAGTCTCTCTCCTCTCTCTCTCTCTCTCTATCTATATATATATTTATATATAGATATCTATATCTATATATTTATATATAGTTTTGGACCTGCCAGTCTCACAATCAGGTGAGCCAATTCTTTAACATAATTTCATAAAATAAATCTTAGTCTCTAGCAGTCTCTCTCTCCTCTCTCTCTCTCTCTCTATTTATATATATCTATATTTATATATAGATAGAGAAATTGATATATATATTTGATACATATATTGAGAAATTGATATGTATGTATGTGTGTGTATGTGTGTGTGTGTGTATATATATATATATATATATATATATATAGAAAGAGAGAGAGAGGAGAGGGATGAGATATTGAAGTCCTTAAACATGTTGGTGGATTTGTCTATTTGTCTATTTGTCCTTTCAACTCTTAGTTTTTGTTTAGTGTATTTTGAGGTTCTGTATTTTGAGGTTCTGCATACATACATGCTTGTATGTATGCACACATTTTTAATAATTTATTTCTATTTTTTATTTTAGTGTTACATAATCTCTCTTTTTTTCTATAGGGATATTCTTTGTTTTGAATTTACTTTATTCTGACATTAATATGTCACTTTTTCATTTTTAATTATTGTTTATATAATGAGTTCTTTTTTTTTCAGTGTATATGTGCTGTTGTATCTATCTTTTGTTGTAATCCCACAGGTTCCTGAAGCCCTGCTCATTTATTTTTTTCATTTTATTTTCTCTCTGGTGTTCAGACTGGCTAATTTATATTGTTCTATGGTCTGGTTCACTGATTCTTTCCTCTCTCTTCTCTATTCTGCTCTTCAGCCCACCCAATGAGTTTTTTTTTAATTCATACATATATATGTGTATGAATATATGTATAAAATTTATACATATATATACAGAGAGAGAGTTGGTGCTTCAGCTGGAGTCTGAAGACAGTCTTCTTGATGGATTCCCTCTTTTTTAGGGGATATCAGTCTTCTTCTTAAGGTATCAACTTACTGAATGAGGCCCACTCACATTATGGAAGGTCTGTTTCCCTCAAAGTTTGTTGATTTAAATGTTACCTCATCTGAAAACATACCGTTTCAGTATTATCCAGAAGAGTTTGACCAAGTATGTCAGTAGCATGGCCTAGTCAAGTTGACAAATAAAATTCTCCAGAAGACAAGTTGCTGTACATATGAAAATGTACATATGTAATTTGCCACAGTCTACCTGTATCAACGTTTTTTCACTTTGAGTAAAGTTTAGAAACATTACTTTACCTTCTCCATATAAAAAATATAATTGTATTAAGCATTTCTTCTGCATACATTGAATATAATCCAATGACAAATATCAGATGTTTTCATAATTTTTGCTTCTACTATTGAATATGATTTAAGTAACCTACAAGAAGAAAGATACTATATTTATACTCCTATTTGTAAACATTTTAATGTAATTCTTTCCTTTCTGAAATTTTAAGACTTCTTTTGTTATCATGTTCTTTCTCTCTAAAGAGCTTAACTATTTTTTAAGAGCAAGTTTGTTAGCAATAAATTACCTTAGTTTTTCTTCATCTGACAATGTCTTTATTCATGTTTACCAGTTATAGACTTTGTGGTTTACAGGGTTTTTTTTCCAACATTTAAAATAAACTAAGCCACTATCTTCTTGCCCCCAAGGATTCAGATGAAAAATCCACTGCCAATTGAATTAGTGTTTCCTTATAAAAAGTCATATGACATTTTCAGGAGTTTGAGACCAGCCAGACCAACATGGAGAAACCCTGTCTCCACTAAAAATACAAAATTAGCCCGATGTGGTGGTGCATGCCTGTAATCCCAGCTACTCAGGAGGCTGAGGCAGGAGAATTGCTTGAACCCAGAAGGCGGAGGTTGCGGTGAGCTGAGATCATGCCATTGCACCCGAAAAAAAAAGTTATGTGACATTTTTTCCTGTGGTTGTTTCAAGATTTTATTTTTGCCATTAGTTTTCAAAAGTTTAATTATTATGTGTCTTGGTGTGGATTTCCTTGGGCTTACCCTGCTTCACTTTTTTTTTTTTGTAGTCTTGAATTCATAAGTTAACCTTTTTTTATTGTTGTTAAGTTTGGAAAAGCCATTATTTCTGTGAAATAAAACCATATTTCCTCTAATTCTTTTTTAGTCCTACTCTGCTGCTCCTTTTCTGAAGTTCTGAGGATACAGACATTCTATCTTTTGTTGTAATCCCGCAAGTTCCTGAAGCTCTGCTCATTTTTCTTTTTCATGTTATTTTCTCTCTGGTGTTCAGACTGGCTAATTTGTATTGTTCTATGGTCTGGTTCACTGATTCTTTCCTCTGCCCTCTCTATTCTGCTCTTCAGCCCATTCAATGAGTTTTGTTTTTTTTTTTTTAATTCTGTTATGGTATTTGAATTATAAAATTTCCATTTGCTTCTTCTTTACATTTTCTATTTATTTGCTCAGACAGTCTATTTCTCACTTCTTTGAATTACATATGTATTTTCTCTTTAAAGAATAGCAGGCCCTTGTTAACATTGTTTTGTTCAACATTATTTCATTATAACATTGATGAGTATATCAGTCAGGGTTCTCTAGAGGGACAGAACTAATAGGATAAATGTACATATGAAGGGGAGTTTATTAAGGAGTATTGACTCACATGATCACAAGGTGAAGTCCCACAATAGGCCGTCTGCAAGCTGGGGAGTCAGGAAGTCAGTCTGAGTCCCCAGCCTCAAAAGTAGGGAAGCTGGCAGTGCAGCCTTCAGTCTGTAGCTGAAGGCCCCAGACGCCCTGGCAAACCACCCGTTTCAGTCCAAAAGTTCCAAAGCCGAAGAACTTGGAGTCTGATGTTCAAGGGCACGAAGCACCCAGCACTGGTGAAAGATGAAGGCTGGAAGACTCAGCAAGTCTGTTTCTCTCACCTTCTGCCTGCTTTATTCTGGCAGTTGATTAGGTGGTGCCCATCCACATTGAGGGTGGGTCTGCCTCTCCCAGGCCACTGACTCAAATGTTAATCTCCTTTGGCAACACTCTCACAGACACACCCAGGAGCAGTACTTTGCATCCTTCAATCCAATCAAGTTGACACTCAATATTAACCATCACAATGAGGAAAAAAAAAAATTGATTCTAGGCCGGGACCACTGTCTATGCAGAGTCTACATGTTCTTCCCCTGTCTTTGTGTGTGTTCTCTGGGTATTCTGGGTTTTCTCACATCCCAAATAAGTGCAGGTTAGGTTCATTGGTGTGTCTCAGTGGCCCTTGTCGGAGCAAGTGTAGGTGTGTGTGAGTGAACCCTGAAATGGCATAGCGTCCTGTTCAGGGTTGGTTCCTGCACTGCACTCTGAGCTGCCTGGATGAGCTCTGGTCACCCGTAACCTTGAACTGAAATAATTGCATAAATAACGATCTTACTTTTTTTTATAAATCTTTCTTCAGTGTATGTATCACTCACATTTATTTCAATGTTTAATATTTGGAGCCTTTTGTTCTTCCTTTAGAAGTTTGGTGATATTTTTGTGACCAGAAATATACAGTAGAAACAAGTCTCATTTATATCAATTAACTTATGGTAAAATTGGTTTTGTTATAAGTTGTTTTGTTGTGCTAAAGTCAAAGTTTCCAAGAACTTGTTGACAATGTTTTGTGAAGACTTACTATATTTTTATGATGTGCTTAACATTTTTGTCAGAAAATTCTAACATCTGTGTCACCTCTTGTTGATTTTTGTTGACTGTCTTTTGTCATTCTGATTGAGATATTACTGGTTCTTAGTATAATGAGTTATTTTCAATTGAGACCTGGACATTTTTGAGTTTTATAAGATTCTGCATCTTATATAAATCTTATTTCTTATCAGACATTGTATGACATGCTCTGGTGGATGAAGAGGTTTGGGGGAAAAGTGCCGCCTTGTACTGACACCTAAGGTGGAAGTTTAGGTTAATTATGATCTCACAGGGATGAAGTCCCAGGTACCCACTTGGCCTCAGAGACAGGGCTGGAGGCCTAGTTATAGCCCTCTGAGAGTGGAAGTCTAGGGTCTCCACTCAGCCTTTCCTGTCAGAGATGGAGGGTATAGTCACAGTGTTTATGTTGGTACTTGGCAGTAGTAGAGTGGCTATCGTTTGCAAATTTCCTGTGATGTAAAGCAAAGCTGTCCTTTCCTTTGTCTAAAGAAAGGAAGATTTACTTGGAAATAATTTTCTTCTTTGACTGTTGGCATCTGTAGGTTGCCAGCTTCTCCAACACCTATTCTGGGATACATGAAGCAAAAAGAAAACCCAATAAACTCATAGTTATTTTCATTCCTTCAGTCTTAAGATTCAAGCTGTTTGTATTCTTCTATTTTTCAGAGTTATCCTTTGCTTGTTTCAAATTTAATGTCCAGAGTTTTTAGCTGTACTTAGAGTAATAGGAAACCTGTTTATTCCATCCTATCTTCCTCTTCCCATTTTGACAATGGTGCAAAACAATTCAATACAGAAGGATATTGTTTTCAATAAATGCCATTGGAACAATTATAAATCCATATTTTTAAAATGGAATGCTGACCTAACCCTCACACATAAAGTAAAAATTTACATTTAAATTTAAAATATAGGACCATACAACTTCTAGAGGAAATACAGAGGAAAATCTCTGTAACCTGTTGTAAGGCAGAAAGTA
Source organism: Pongo pygmaeus (assembly GCF_028885625.2). NCBI lineage: Eukaryota > Metazoa > Chordata > Mammalia > Primates > Hominidae > Pongo > Pongo pygmaeus. The sequence goes on along the minus strand of NC_072385.2, from coordinate 35,270,195 downwards.
CTCACACGTGATCCAAAATGCATAATCTAAAAAAATATGAATTTGATAAACTGAACTCAACCAAATTTTAAAAAATGCTTTATTAAAGACACTGTTAAGAGACCAAAAAACTTAGCATCATAACTGTTAAAAATATTTGCAAATTACACATCCAACAAAGGACTTCCTGCTAGAATAAGTATTTGAAGACACAAAATCTAACAATAGAAAAACAGTTTAATAAACTAGACTCTTTATTAAAGAGCATATAAAGATGGCAAATAATGACCTGAAAAGATGCTCAATATCATTAATCATTAGGGAAATGCAAATTAAAGCCATGATGATGTACCACTGTTCATATACTGGAATAGCTAAAACTTAAAATATTGATGGCATTAAGTGTTGCCAAGAATGTGGAGAAACCAAAACTCTCATACATTCCTGGTGGGAATGTAAAATAATATAACTACCTTACAAAATAGTCTGGCAATTTCTTGAAATGTTAGGTAGACATCTATTGTATTAATATGATTCAGCTATTATTCCTAGCTAATTATTTCCAAGTAATTTTCCAAGGTAAATAAAAGATATGTCTACACAGACTTGTACTTAAATGTTTGTAGCAACGGTATTTGTAATTGTCAAAAAATAGAAATGACCTGCATGTGTATCAATAGGTTAATGGCTTGATAAGTTGTAGTATCTCTATACAATGAAACACTAATTGGCAGAAAAAGAAATGAATTTTTTATGTACTTACCAATATAAATGAATCTCAAACTCATTATTTTGAATGAATGAACCCAGACAAAAGAGAGTACATATGCTGCCACCCCATTTGCATAAAATTTAGAAAATGTAAAATTATCTATATGACAGAAAATAGATAAGTGATTAACTGGAGATAGGGTGGGGAGGTTGAGGAGGGAGGGATTACAAAAGGGTGATTGATATGTTCCTCATTTTGGACGTGTTGGTAGTTTCATTGGCATATGCATATGTCAAAACTTATCAAATCACACTACCTACATACATGAAATTTATATGTCAATTATGCCTGAAAAAGATGTTTAAAAGAGTCACAAGGCACCAACATATTTTAAATCAATGATATCTAAAATAAAGAATACCAACAAAAAGACTATTACTTAAAAAAATTTCTCAACTTATTTCACTTATTTTCCAAAAATGTAGTCACGAAAAAGTTATAAAATGATTCCATAAATAACAAATAAATATATTTTAAATTCAATAAAGAAAAGTAGACTTTGCAACAAATATTTGGATTTCCATGCAAACAATAAAAAGAAACTCAATCTCTACTTCATGCTACATATAAACATGAACTCAAATTTGTTCATAGATCTAAAAATTTAAAACTTTAATTACTTTAGAAGACAAAGTAGGAGAAAACCTTTGAGCTAGGCAAAGATTTCTCAAATACGACTCTGCTATGTTTTTAATGTATGCGTCCTTCCAAAATTCATATGTTGGAACCCAGTACCTATTGTGATAGTATTAAGAAGGGGGCCTTTGAGGAAGTAATTAAGTCATGAAGTCTGCATTCTCTTGAATGAGATTAGCGCTCGTGTAAAAGATGTGGAAGCTCCTAGCTCCTTTTGCTTCTACCACATGAGGACTCAGCAAGTAGGACCTCATCAGACACTGAATCTATTCACACCTTAATCTTAGACTTACCAGCTTCCAGAACTGTTCTTTCTAAATTACCCAGTCTAAGGTGTTTTGTTATAGTAGCAAAAATGGTCCAAGGCAGGTCGAGGCGGGCAGATCACGAGGTCAGGAAATCGAGACCATCCTGGCTAACATGATGAAACCCCGTCTCTACAAAAATACAAAAAATTAGCCAGGAATGGTGGCCGGTGCCTGTAGTCCCAGCTACTCGGGAGGCTGAGGCGGGAGAATGGTGTGAACCCGGGAAGTGGAGCTTGCAGTGAGCCGAGATAGCGCCACTACACTCCAGCCTGGGCGACAGAGCAAGACTCAGTCTCAAAAAAAAAAAAAGAAAAGTCCAAGGCAGGCAGCAAAAGCAGAATTCATTAAAGAAAAAACAATGAATTGTGTTTTCTCAAAATTAAAATCTCCTAATCACTGAAAACGCTGTTAATAAAATCAAACTACGAGCCATACTGTATTGTATGGTATAACTTGCAGATATATACTCTCACCTGAACACACTCAAGATTTATTGTTTTATGTATCAAACAGACACCTCATAATTTTAATTCATTTGGCAATTAGTGTTGTTGTTTTCACATAATTTTGGCAATAATCAGTATTCCTTAGTGAGTGTTGGCTTTAAACAGTCTAGGACTCGTTATGCAAATCAACATACAGCTGGCTATAAATACCTGCTTGATCCCACTTTACAGACTGATCCAAGAGATAAATGTGAAAGTTACTTTCATGAATTTAAGAGTGAAGCCATTCACAAATTAATTCTGCAATTTCCCTCTGGCCTTGCTGCAAAATACAATAAAGACTCTACTAATATATTTCAGTTTTGTTTTTAACCACTAGCTTGTATAAAATGACGTTCTATTTTGTTTCACTCACACAAGTTGAGCTGCTTTTTCCTTACATTTCTCCTTTCCTGGCCAAAGATCTTGGCTCTCCTATTCTTCGAAAGCACACAGGCGGAGACACTCACTCTCTTCAGGCCCCTCCTTTTTTGGTTCTTCTAATAATACCAAGTCTTCAGCATCTGCCTGTTCAAAACTCTATCTCAATGTTTATTTAGCGAACTTTAGCTCATCTCCTGGTTGCAATTGTGATGATTTACGTTATGTATCTCAATTTAAATTAATTTCTCTATTGTATATTTATCATTGAAACTACCAAACACAGTCTAACTCATGAATGTAAAATGTCATAGTTTATGACACATAACATGAAAGAAATTATTAATCTACAGTAAGCTGAGGAGCACTTTGTAATTTTAATATATAATGAGTTTAATAGAAGATATTTCATTTTGGGTATCATATGTATAATAAATTGCTTAAATATACTTTGATGTATATGCAGCCTAAACCAGTGTTTTGTAGGTTACTTATTACTATACTGCATATATTAAAATATATTTGTAAAGTACTTTGAATATAAACCCAAAGATGCATTCCTAAAATGTGGAGAATAATTATAGTGACAAGTCAATTATTTTGAGTTCATTGTTGAAATATTTGGATGAAACTTTTACCCATTTTTAAGGATTATATTGTATTGAATAGGTGAATTGGGTGCTAACTTTGACATTAAATAAGAGAGAAAAGATTGAAGTAAATTTAAAAAGGGGAAGTCTTCTTTTATACAGTGAATATTATACTTACCCATGTTGCTCCTTTCTGGAATTTTCTAGGAATATTATAACTGAAATAGTGTGATGTTTGATAAAGGATGTTCCTGTCATTTAGAACATCATCCTGTTCAGGTTCCAGCTCTGCAAATACTTCCCGTCCCTGGTGTATGATTTTTCTCCTTCAAATCGTGAATGTGGAATGATCTGCAACCACTCCCAGCAGCAGTGACTTCTGGGGCTGTCATAAAGTGTCAGCAAACAGGACGAATATTGGGATGCGTCAAGAACTAAATAAAGACCAGGGACTGAATAAAGCACCTGGACACAGAAAACTATACATCGTCTCCTTGGCTTCCTTTTTGAAAATTGGCGTATACAGTGTATTTTTAGCAGGGATGGGATGATTTTGCTTAATGCTCGACAGCTGCTCATTAGGCAGATCAGAAAGAGATAAGCAAGATGGCATATTGGTTAAAATTGCAGAGTAGGTGCCAGGAGTACTAGATTTCAAGTCTTGCTTGCTAACCTTGAATGACCTTGAGGACTTATTTTCCCCTTGCTGTTCCCAGCTTTTCTAGATTTAGAGTTGTGACAAGAACACTTTCCCAACATCTCAATGGTGCTACGGAGAATCTGTAAAGTTTTGAGGTTCTTGAAGTGACAGATTCCCATTAAAATTACTGACCGTGCAAGATGCCTCTGTGGCTATCTCATTTAGATAAGATCCTCAAGGAAGCATAAAGGGATGCAAGGGATATAAGCATAGAATTGTTGAGAAAATAAAATTTGATTTGCTAAAGTCTATCCTTGTATAGGCTGAAATTATTTTTAGTAAAACAAGCCTCACTGGTTACCTCATCATTAAGAGATTCTATCTTACTTCAACCAAACATAAATGAATGAATGTTGAATGAATCTAAACATGAGATGTACAATTAAGCACAAACGTGTATTTTGGCTAAATCAGGTAAAGGTAGCCAGTCGCAAGGTTCAGTAACTACAATTCAGTGCATTTTCATCTAGTCACTTGTTGCTAGTCAGAATGATGATCTCCTTTTAGGATGAGATTTCTGAATATAATGAGGCTTTTGCTTGATGATATATATTTCACTTATTTAATAACTGAGGTTAGCAAAAAAAATGAGTCAGTTTCAATGTCAGTATTTTAAATTATTTTTAGTCTTTAATCTCGGTGAGATTCTTTTTGAAGTCCTTGGATTGTAAGATGATATGAAATAATGGTATGAGAACTGCTTATTTCAAAGAAATTACTTCATGTTCCAGAAAGATAGGAGTTCATAAGAGTCTTGTATTTTTTTTTAACAGTGATTACTGCAGTAAATATTTCACTTTAGCCTAGGGTTTTTTTTTGTGTGTGTGTGTGTGCCTTTTTATACTGATAACATTGGTTTAAGTGTGGAAAAAAATGTGTAATTCAATTTTAGTTTATTAGCATATAATTTTAAAAATTGCTTTGGCCTCTTTCACATTTTAATGCTCTAATATTAACATAAATGAGTGACATTAATAAAATCCTGGAGTGAAAGCATCCTGCAGATATAGCCTTTGTGAAGTCCTTGGTGAAGGACTCTGTTAGCATTGTCACCTAGCCCCGAGGAGGCTGAGCAGTCCACCATACTGACCGCACGGCCTGCGGAGACGAGGGGAGACAAACGCAGAGTTAGCATTAGCTGTTTTCACAAATAAGTTGCCAATGGTCAGCATTTGTGATTCCAAAGAGCGCCTGTTGCAAATGTTTGAGATGCTATGGGTTTCTGCCAATACACAGAGTCTGCCTCCAAGTTCCTCAGTGGCTTTTGCGGCCCAGGTATATTTCTGTGGGAAGGTAAGGCTCACTGTAGACATTTCCATTACAATGGGGATGACAGTAATGAATCCACTTCTCTCTAAAACAACTATTTTTATAAAGCCTCCTCAATAAAAACTTAGAGTGTAAAAATGCCCACACATAACCAGATGCCAACTCTCTAAATTCTTCTCAGGAATAAAAGTTCAATTTCCAATATTGTGTGAAGACAGAGGAAGAAAGGGGAAAAGAGGTATATGTGATAAGCAATCAATACATAATCAACTAATGATAATGGTGCCTGAGTAGATTGTCATAGCCTGTGAAGAAGGCATAGGTCAAATTCATTTTTTCTTTAACATGAACTCAAGCTGGTGTCTAGTACTCAAGTCCAGTGAAAGGAAATGCTTTAAAATTCCTAGCCTGGGGCCAATGTGAGTAGTGGCATATAATGTCATTTACTAAGAACACTTGAGAAAAATAAAACCTGTATTTTTGGCAACAATTTTTTCACTGGCAGATAAAGGCAATAATTAGTTAATATTTTAGAAAATATTCAAGTTTGCACTAATGTGTTGAGCTTTATCAGATCTTGGTAAACTAATTGTTGCTACAAAAGTCAGATATTAGTATTCTTTTTTCCACAGAAAAAAATCACATAGAATATAAACCAACATCTTCATGAAAATCTGATTGTAGCTAACTGCAGAGGGTGAAAGGCACATAGAACTGCAGAGGGTGAAGGGCACATAGGTTAAAGAAACTGACTCTTCTCTACCAGATCCAGCTGATTTTTTTCCTTTGACACATAACTACTACTCCCTAGGCCACACTTCTCCCTAAAAACTGCTTCCCTCAAAAGCAGAGCAAACTGCTTTTTTCTGAGATAAGCACTGCAATATGTTTGGACTAAAAAACTTTGCTCATCAGAGCGGATGTGACTGGAGTTAACACCTTACCCAGGCTGAGTCAACTTATTGGTTGGCCAGATGTCTACTGTGTACTCTCAAGTAAGCATTCCACAGAAGAAACACAGAATCTCAGGGAGATGAGATCAATTCTGCTCCCTTCGGGTGTGGGCTGGATTTAGCAACTCTTAACTAATGAATAGCAGCAATGATGTATGACATCAAGCGGTCATGTTTTAAGCAACCCATTGTGGGGCCCGTGTGGTGGGTACTGGAACCTCTGGTGAGGAGTGGAGGCCTGCCAATAATCACAGTAGTGAGGTGGGAGCAGACTTCCCATCCCTTGCTCAACTTTAAGAAGATTGTAGCATTAGTAGAAAACTCATCCGAAGCCTTGTAAAAGACTGTGAGCCACAGCAACCCACACAAGACTCTCTTAGATTCTTGACCTACAAAAATTATGTGAGGCAATCCATGCTTATGGTTGCAAGATGCTGAGCTAAATTCTGGGGTAATTTGCTGTACAGCAATAGATAACTAATGCAACTGATTTCAATAAAAATCGTAGCAGGATCACCATTTTTGATGCCATATCTCTGGGTTTTTTTGTTTTTTGTTTTTTTTGAGACAGAATCTGCTCTGTCACCCAGGCTGGAGCACAGTGGCACAATCTCGGCTCACTGCAGGCTCCACCTCCCGGGTTCACGCCATTCTCCTGCCTCAGCCTCCTGAGTAGCTGGGACTACAGGCATGTGCCACCACACCCGGCTAATTTTGTTTTTGTATTTTTAGTAGAGACGGGGTTTCACCATGTTAGCCAGAATGGTCTCGATCTCCTGACCTCATGATCCACCCGCCTGGGCCTCCCAAAGTGCTGGGATTACAGGCATGAGCCACCGCGCAGGCCTGGGTTGTTTTTTTCTTCAATGTTTTGAAGATGTCCCCTCTTCTCAACTTTTAACTATTAGTGTCTTACGACTGTGTCCTTGGTCCTCTTCTCCTCTTACTCTGGTCTTCAGTGATCTTATTTGCCTATATAACCTCAAACACCAACTAAAGACTTACAGATTCACATCCGGGTTTCTCCATTTCATCACTATCAATATTCTGGGAGACATAATTCTTTGTTGTGAGTAGCTATTACATGTCTCGTAAGGTATTTAGTAGTATCCCTGCTCTCTACATTCTAGATGTCAGAAACACCCTCCTTTCTCCCAGTTGTGAAAACCAAAAATGTGGCCAGGCATTGTCAAGTACTGCTGGGGAGAGGGGGCACTGCTCTCAGCTGAGAATAACTCTTCTAGACCTTCCCTCAGAGATTCAGATCCATAAATCCAGTCACCAATTTAAGATTTAATGAAGGTCACCTCTGACATAGTATAATGTTGTAGGCATCTCAAAATCTACATGCCAAAATATGAATTCCTAACCTCTATCTCTTTTGCCCAACTCCTGCTGGAACACAGTTACCCTGAGTGTCCTTCCTTAGATGTCTACACCATCTGCCAGTTGCTACAAGCCTAAAGCCAACATCTTCACCACTGCCAGCAAAGCCTTACACATTCCACCACTCACTGCCTTTCCAACTTCATCACACACAACAACTCTGCCCTTTAGTCATGCCTTTGAATTATCTAGTTTGTTTTTTTTTTAGTTGTTATTTTCAGAGCATTTTTGTACCAGTCTCTTCCCCATGTCACTGGCTCTGCACGTGCCTGTGCTTCTGCCTGGAACATACTCCGCTTTCCTCTTTACCTTGCCAATTCTAAACCATCTCTCATGTCTCAGCTGAAATGAAATATCACCTCTTCAAGGAAGCCCTCTCTGATCACCCCAGACTAAGGTTAGTTCCCCAATTATAATCCCAAGCGGGACCTGCCTCTCCTTGTCAACAATTACAACTATTTTGTTTTTGTAACTCTAATTTTAGTATTCTTTCCATCACTAATAATTTTAGCTTCATTGATAAAGGTATCATGTCCACATTCCTTTGCTTCTAGGTTGCTTATACCTGGGTCAGTGCCTGTTGGACACTCGGAAAATATTTGTTAATTAAAAAAAAATAGCTAAATGAATACACCAAGAGGTACAAGAATTTTGCTATCCATGCTACTGAAGCCTGGAGGTGAGCCTACAGGGTTTTGTGAGATCCTAAGTATCTCTTTTAACAATTATTTTGTATAGACATCTTTCATTTTATAATCTGGGAAATGAATGCTAACTTTAGGTGTGAGTTTCACTATCCTTGTAAACGACAAAAACATGATTAAACAATAAATCATAAAACTGTTATTGGAGTTAATGAACCAACTAGTAAAACTATATTTAACATGAATAGCAATATGTAAATGGAGTGAACTTTTATTCTGATAACTGTCAAAATACTTCAATTTTACAAGTGTAAATGGAAAGGCTTTTTTTCCCCCAGTAATTATAATAAAAAGCCACAGATACATTTCAGTACATTAAAAAAATTATATGTGACTAAAAGTGACACCATAATTAAAATTTAAGAAAACTGGCAGGTGTATATGATAAAGTCTTATCATCATCATATTTTAAAACCCTTACAAACGAATCAGAAGAAGACAAATTATTTATTAGAAATAAGGACAAGAAAGAAAAGTGTAAGTGAAAAACAGAGATCAACAATGAATTATTTTTGAATGAAAAAATACTAGAATACTACAACCTGATAACAAGACATTGAGAAAAACTTACAGATCAAATGATAGAGGAATGTTTAAATAACTGTATCTCTATGAAATAAGTTTCTATTTAGAAAATAAAGTTGAGAATATAAATTTATATTTGTTGCCATGGAGGCATGTGTATGTTTATAAACATAAGCCCCCATGTATAATTTTTTTCACATAGTTAAATGTAAAAGAGGTTACAAAAAGTGAATGATACCATTTTCATAAAATGTGTGTGTTGTATATATGTACATAGAAACAGGTTACAAAAAACACGTTAGTGTGGTGATCATGTTTGGGGGATGGAATTCTATTATTATTTAATTCTTATTGTTTAGGCTTAGTATTGGTCTAAATTGTTTACAATGCGTATCTATTTCTTTTATCATTGGAAAAAAGCCAGGTTTATTATGGAAAAATAAGCCCAAAATCAACTTTAATTATTTTAGACATATTTTTCAAGAAAAAAAAATGTATTTTAAGAATTTTATCCTCAAGATTCTGTCTGCTGGAAACAAAATTTGAAAAGTAATAAACCTTGCTGCCATATACTTTTCTAAACCTTTCTTCCAAAAGCTCATTAAAAACTTTGATACTAGCTTTTAATAATAAAAGTTTGCATTCTTTCTGCTACTATCGATGTTGAATTTAGTACTTTAAACCTTCCTAAAACTCATCCATCACATTACTAAGGAAAATTGAAATATGTCTTACTATCCCAAATGAAAACTAAAGCCATCTGCTAATTCTGTAACATACCTCACCTAAACGTTTTGCAAAATGTTGCTGTAACTTGAGTAAACACAAGAAAAGAAGCAAACACAGCCTCAGACCTTCTTTAATCTTTGGCTGAGGACCATGTGGTGGGGACCATGTCATCAACAGAGGCACAGGGGGCTTCTTCAAAAAATAAATTGTCTTGTTTGTCCCTGAATTTCGCTTCAGTTTCATAATGGTTAGCAAATGAGCTGGGCTGCTTCAGCGGGGCAGAAGACTGCTGAAGCACCGTTTTATCTTTCTTTTGCCACAAATTTTCTGCTGTGAACCCTAACGACCAAATTTAGAAATGTAGATAAACCAGATGTGCTCATAAAATTGAATGCATACCTGTGCTGCCTACCAAAACAAAAACAAAAACAAAAACTCCAAAGTTTCCCATTGCACAATATTCTGATTTGCTAGCGTTGCCTGCTGTAATGGTCCCAGCAGGCAAAGTTGCTTCCCCATCTTCTGAGCAGGCTGGCAGCATCAGCTTTGAGAATGTTAGTGATGAGGCCTTTGCAAATAAGCACAAGTCGCATTATGTCAACTTCAAATGAAATCATAACACAAAAAGAAAACATTCATACATTGATAGAAATTATAGAGCATCAAATGAGATACAAGAATTTTATCTCCTTATTTGTATATTCTTGTCTCCCTGTCTATAAACATATGTTTGCACATGCTGTGTATTGATAGATTAACATACAAAATTACAACATTGCATTTGCAACACTGTAGTTAAGGTTGTCTTCACATTTATATTTCTGAGGTTTTATATCTGAACCATAAACACTCTCTCTGGGCTGAAACTTGGCATATAGAGCAAAACTAGAAATGCGCTCATTTTTCTCCTGTACAAAAAGAAATTTCACAGAAATGCTTATATTTTTAAAATCATATTTTTAGTTGACAAAATAAAATATTTTTTGTAAAGTTGACCTATAATAATTCAAAGCAGAAAAATGATCAGATAGTGTGTTTTATATCATTGCCTTCGTATTTTACTACATTAGGAAAATGCAGTTATGTTTTTTAATATTATGATAGTTTTAAAAATTTTTATGATCATTTGACTACAGAAAAGTCCACTAATGACATTTTGAATTAAATATTTTTTTAAAAAAATCTAGAAACAACAAAAGAAAGCTACTTAATTTGGGTAAAATAATTAAACATGGCATTTAACATAACTGACTCAAAGTTACTTTAAGCATTTTAATGATTTTAAGCAAATAAATATGAACACTGCTAAAGTAAATATTCCCAATCAAAAATTTTAAAATATTGTTTTGGAGGAAATGGGTTAATCAATTTTATCGAGGAGGTTGACACTATTTTGCAATAAAAAGGGTTCAACATTCTGCTTTGAAATAAATTTTTCAAAAGATTTGCAATCTTGAAACAAAATAAAGCTTGAAAACTCAAATGTATTTATTGGTTATATGATTTCCTGTACATTATTGAAGTTCTTAGTATTCTCTTAATGGTTCTGAACAATTATTACTTTAACCAGTTTGTTTGTTTGCCTAGATGCTACTTTCATTTGTTAGAAAAACATGTTTTGAAAATTGAATTGCCCTGTAGGAACAATGGGTAAAACACAAGGCATATGTTTTTCAAATCACATAGTTTGTTTAATACCTAAAAAATATCTTTCACTCATTTTTCAATACTTTCCAACCATTCTCAAAAGACCCTTTCTTTATTATTTTTTAAATGTTGGAAGTGAGAAAAATGTGTATTTTGTGGAATGTGGGAGGCATGTTTATTCACAATTAACTGTGAAGCATATGGAATAAATTTCTCTTATAATACCAAACTTCAAAAGTTCAGGTTAAGTAATGTATGGCTGAGATCCTTTGGAGGTTTGCACAGAGAATTGGAAAAATCAGTCATGATATTTAGTGATCCTAATATGTTCATTTTCAGTGATGTAAATATACATGCAGAATCTCAGAGCATGGAGAATAAAATACATGATACATTTTCCGAAGTTGGAAACACTAACTTTTGACTTACTGCCTCAGCATTGCTAAGTTATGCGCTCATCCCCAAAAGTTCTGTTCCCTTTTTTTCCCAACTTGCGCGATTGCAAACTCCTGGGTATTATGAAGTCACATGGGCCGCACTGCCCTGGAGCCTACAGTGTATATGATGTAGTTGGCTCCACATCCTTCAGCCTTCACCATGCTAAACATTTGGACTCGCTTACACTTCACTGCCCAGGAGCAAATGCTTCATGTCATAATCCCCTGTGGACTGAATCTGAATGAGTTTCTCACCATTCAAGAGGAAAAGCTAGTGATGGTTTGAGCCAGAGAGAACCAACAACAGTAACACAGGGTAGACTGATCTATAAAATATGCATTTAACAATCCTACTGTTTTTCTTAGGACATAAACATTTTCTTTTTCTTGCCTCAAGGTAGCACTTTCAAGATGCAGATGACTCCAAAATTGGCATATTCATATCCTGAAGTTACCTGCAGGAAAAGTAGATAGTTTCTGGAATGTTTATGCCTCTACTTATAGTGAGTAGGTATTTTGGGGAAGCAGGGATTTCTTTAACAAATGTAATAAGCTCTGAATTATAGAAAATGAATCTTATTTATTTTTTCTGACTGTCCTTCTATACCTTATAGGATAAACAAATTTCTGAACGCTAAAGGTTGGATCCATTTCTTAGGAAATAGTAATTTATGACAGATATCCTTTCACGGAGATAAGAGAAAGAGTAATAAAGCCATGCTAGTTGAGAACAGCACTTAGAACATGTACAGTGCTTAACATGGTCCTTAGTATAGGGACCCAGTGATGATAGCTAAATATATCAATGTAGAAATGAATAAATAAGTGCACAATTAGGTGTTGTGTTTTTGGAGATAGGTGACCACTTTACCTATTAATCTCCTGCAAATGTTTTTAAGGTACAATAATTCTGGGAGACTGGAAAATTCAACATGTGGATGTTATTCTGTTTACCTCACTGCTGGCTTTTGTGTGCGTACTTGTCACATGTTAGCTAGTTTAGCATGTTGGTTAATTTTATGTGTCAACTTGACTGCTTTAAGAGATGCTCCAATAGCTGGTAAAACATTGTTTCTGGGTGTGACTGTGAGGGTGTTTCCAGAAGAGATTAGCATTCAAATCAGTAGACTGACTAAAGAAGATCACCTTCATCCGTGTGGGTGGGCCTCGTTCAATCTAGTTAGAGTCCGGTAGAATAAAAAAGTGGAAGAAGAGCGAATTTGCTCTTTCTTTCCTTAAGCTGAGATATGTGTCTCCTCTTGCCTTCAGACATCAGAGCTCCTGTTTTCGGGTCTTTGGACCCCAGAATTCACATCAGCGTTCCCTCTGGTTCTCAGGCCTTTCAACTTAGACTGAATTACATCACCAGCTTCCCTGGTTCTCCTGCTTGCAGATGGCAGATTCTTGGCTTCATAATCCTGTGAGTCAATTCCTATAATAAATCTCCCTTTTCATATATATATTTATATATATATTTCCTATTGGTTCTGCTGATTTCAAAAACCCTAACAGTTCCTGTATGGACTAACAGTATGGGGGAAACTGTATCCATGTAATTGTTTTGTATTAATCCTAGTATTTCATATTAAGCCTAGTGTTGGATACAGTTAGACCTTAAATCCATTAGACCTATGGTGGTAAATACTTTATTCATTTGCAAAGATAATTGGAGATCTGCTATGTGTGGAGATTTTATAGAATCATTACTGTGAAATAGTTGTGCTGTAACTGGATGCATGTAATGTAACATTCTTTCTGCCATGGAGGAAAATATTGGCAAATATTACATTATTTTTTGTAGTCTTCAGGCCATTATCCCCATCTTGTAGTTGGAGACACTTAGATTAGATGCTGGCTCATATCTTAATATGTTGGGAAATCTATCACCTGGCTTCTGTGTTATTTTTCATCAGCCCATTGCTGAATTTGAAATGACCTCCTCACTGTCCACCATTCTTTCCTGCTCTCTCTAATTCCCAGTTATCTCACCTATTGACCACAGACCCAGATTCTCAATGTATTGTTTATATTTTATATATTAATATATTACATACATTTTGTCATGTTACATATTTATATATATCACATATACTTTATATGCATATACCACTTACTATATTATGCATAACACTTATTGTTCAGACTTATAGTGTCACAACATAATCAGTGTTCTTCATTGACAAAGATATAACACACGTGGTTAGCCTGGATATTAACAGGCAGCCACAATCTCCTATTCCAGTCTTATCCTCCATGAGTCTTCTATTGCAAGCAAATGAATCGACTTCAACCTCTAACATCTTGAATTGCCCATTGGAATTTTCTAGGAGTAATGAAAGAGCCTATATGTTTTCCTAGCCCATCTGTACTCACACCTAACAGTGGCTCACAGTGGCTACTAATAAGCGGCTCTTTATTTGCCCACTGGGGAGCATTGTCTTAATGACAATCTCCAGCAAAAGAAAAGAAAGGTAGGAGAGGCAAGGAAATATAATATTGTTCATAATTCGCCCATAGTTGCTTGTCTTAATTGCATACCAACGAAACTCAATCTAGGGACTTTGAAAGATTCCAGTTTAGGTTCAACCCCTGATCAAGTTTACGATTCAAAGCAAACTCCAGTAGATACTAAGGAAGGGAAGCAAACCGTGCAGTGAAATGCTCCAACAAGATCTTTTCTGAGGATTCTTCCTCTCGCAGATCTGGGAAATAGGAGCTCTACTGTAGATATACCCCAGAACCTAGTAGAGGAAAGAAGAATATGCTTTTAAAGAAACTTTAGATGCCTTATAATAAATCTGGATGTGCTTAAAAATCCCTGAGGAGTTTTAAAAAGTCTGGATGTGTTTTCTCAAATAACTATTTAAAGCATATTAGAGTTTTTAATTGCACTGGGGACTTTTCAAAGCATATCAGGACAAAACAGTAGAGTATAGGCCCCAATATGCTAATTAATAGATAGCTAGACCCCTGAAATAAACCTGCAACACTCCATTAATCAGGCAGTAATTGAATTGGCACAGTGCTTTTGTGCAAACTACATGATAATTGAAAACCCAAACCTGGCAGAAGTGACGGTAAGGTTCTCCACCACAACATATAACAGGGCATCCGGTTTGCACTTGTCAGTGGGCAGTTGGCCCTACTGTCAGGAGGCTTTGAGTAGGGAGAAAGCCAGCTCCTGAGTCCAGTGTCACCTTGATCTCTTGCTGAGATGATCTTTTAGGTGTGTGATATCGAGTGGCCACAAGCATAACCCCATGGAAATATAAGTAATGGCTGATATGCTTTTCTCTGTTACCTAAAGACATCTGCCAATTAATGTGATTATAAAATAATAGTGAGGAACAGATGTTTCATTTGCTAATTTTATATCTGACTGTTTGAAAGCTAAATACCTGGGGATTTAACTGGCAAATACTACTTTGCTCATGAAAAAAGAAACAATGCATGCATTTTTTTCCCACACAGCTGATGTGGTATAATTCTGGATAGTGGTTGCCTATAGTAAGAGCTCAGTAAGAGGGAGACTGATTGCTTCTAAAAGAAGAGAAGAAAAGTAGCACTTTAAGCCTTTTCTTTTTTTCTTCTTTCTTTCTTTCTTTTTTTTTTTTTTTGCTATAAACAAAACAGTAAGCATATTGCTATGCCAAAAAAGACTGTTGCAATAAAACAGTTTTGCCTGTCATATTGTGATGATGGGGTGGGGGAAATTGATGTGAATACACTGAGGATCGACATAAGTTATCCACCTAGAACTTTTAAACAAATCATCTTGAAAATCTTGAAGACCTTTTCTGCATTTGCCAGCCCTTAACTAGAACAGATGAAGACCAGGAAAGGTGGAATCATAATGAAAAAGTTAGCTGTCATGGCTGTGGGGATCTACAGGGAAATATTTTAAGAAATTTAGAAATTTAGGAAAAAAATCCAAGAATTATTTTAACTAAATATTTTAATTCTAAGTACTCTTTTTCTTCTTCAAGGAGGTTGATTATAGTGTCAAATATATCTAAGATAAGTGTTTGTGAGTCCAGGATCTTACTGGAATAATGCTCTTCTTAGCATTATGTGTACACTGTAGCACTTTGCTCTGTCTGTTGCAAGAGGTCAACTTTGGGTGGAAGTTTCTCTTTCTGCTGTTAAATATACAATAAAATTTGACTTTTAAGAAAAAAATCTGTGATTTGGGTACTAGATGTGCTACTCACTGTTTCTGTGATCTTAGGCAAGTCACTAACCCACTTTGCCTTACTTAGCTTACCTGTCCATAGAGGAATTTGGATTCGAGTAGAGCTTCGGAAATTGTCAAAATTCATGCCCTTTATATAAAAGTAAAATCTTTGAATTCTCTTTAAAATTTTTTAAACTTACAAACTATATGTAGTGTGATATAAGAAAACTTATATAGTTTAAAATCCTATAGTCATATGATTTTATAATCAACTCATATATATGTAGTTAACTTATATAGTTAAAATTTATATAGTTATAAATCAAAGTTATATAGTTAATGGCTTTATTTTCAAATTTCAACCACACTTAAGCTTCAGAGGATTTGCAAGACTTACACAAGTGTCATGTAGGCAATGAATGTTCATGTGTGTGAATCTGAGCATGTGGGAGCCAGCATTAGGACTAGAGCCTTTGAAATAGGATTATCCCTCTGCCAGACTACCTGGTTGTCCTTACCAACCTTGGAAATTGGACTTTGTTATCAGTGAATGTATTTAAAATTTATCAGTGAATGTATTTAAACTTTGTCTAACTTTCCATGTCATGTGAATTGAATATAAGCCTGTGTCCATCAGTGGCTGTCAACGCAAAAGATGGTACCTATGCTGTCAATTGCAAGTCTCTCTTCTGTAAAGCAAATGAACAAACAAACAATAAATCCCCAAAAAACAAAACTAAAACTAAAAACCTGATTGCTTTTCTAATTTGGGGTTTCTTTAGACCTCAAAGTGTTTGGTGTTACTTTTTTTAATCTCAAGATGTTCCATTATGAATTGCCACTATCCTGTGCTAGTGCCTTTGATTGTTTTGTTTTGTTTTTCACCTCTGGCTGCAGGATCTATTCCATGGCATCTACCCCAGGACCCTTTCCTTTCTCTTAGATATTGAGGTTATTCCCAGTCTACCTACAGAAACTTCACTTTCATTCTCCAACCCTAGTGATTTCAGGCACTTCTAGGGCGGGATTCCTCCCAGACTTAGCCTGAGTTTTATCTCAATACATCCGAAATATATGGGCTTGGAATCATTTTCAAAACACGGCTTCTTTCTAACTTTACTCCTTTTATTTTACCTTACATGTCTACATTCAAGACTTCAGCTTTACCTCCAAAACATAGCTCATGTTTTCCCTCTTCTCACCATCTGTCTGGGCCCCACAGCTGCCATTTCTCATCCCCTTCTGCAGTAGCCCCAATAGTCTCTGCCTCCACTCTTGCAATCATGAAATCAAGGTCCAAACATAGCAACCAGATGGCTTTTTTGAAAATGTAATCATACGTCACACCTTCCACCCATTTAAAAGTCTACCAGTTGCTTCCTGTTGTATTTAGAATAAAATTCAAACTTCTGACTATGACCCAAAAGCCAATAACTTGAAAGTCTGTCCCTATTTATCAATCTTATTTCCCCTGCCCTGTTTTCCTTCACACCACCTTCTTCACCTCCTCACTAAATTAGTCTTGCATTTGCTCTTCCTCAGAGACCACAAGTTGGTCTTGGCCTGCAGACCTTGTATTTACTACTTGCTTTGCCTGGCACACTCTTCCCTGGGTTTTGTGCATGGCTGATTCCTTCTCTCATTCAGGCTTCAGCTCAAGGATAATTTCCTTGGACAGCCCTTCCTTGTTTCCATAAGTCCCCCTATCCCTACCAAATCACTCTCCATCCCCATTCATTATATATATATGACTTACAATAATCTCAACTTATCTGGTTCATCTGTTTACTTTTTATTGCTGCCTCCCACTATAAGAATATATCCTCTGTGATGACAGAGACTTTGGCAGTCCTTTTCTCTGCCACACTTCCAATGTCTAGGACAATGCTCAATAAATACTTCTGAAATGGATTTAAAAAAATGTTTCCACTAACAGCATATGCTTGCAGTCTGTGCAACTGCTGAGGAGATATCAGCCCAGTGGTAGACACAAACTAAGAACCTGGGACTTTTCCAAGTGTTTTCAGAAACAGAGAAATCAATAACCACAAAAAAATTCCATTTCTCTTTCTAAAAAAAAAAAAAAAAAAAAAAAAAAAAAAACCCAAACTCGATTTTTTGCATAAGTTAACGTTAATCAAACTTTACTCCATGGGAACAGATACGAAGGGAAATACATTTATTTCAAAGCAAGAATAATAAAAAATAAAGGATCCCCTGGTTCAGAGGCTGCCAAATTTTTCCACGAAAAACCAGAAAGTAGCAAATATTTTAAGCTTTGCAACCTACGTGATCTCTGATGTGAATACTCAGCTCTGCCGTTGTAGCACAAGGTGTGTCTATGTACCACTAAAACTATTTATTGATGTTGAAATGTGAATGTCATATAATTCTCACCTGGCATGAAATATTAATCTTGTTCTGTTATTTTTTTTCAATTATTTAAAATTTAAAAACATTATTAGCTATTGGGTTATATAAAAACTGGTATTGGGCCAGATTTGACCTGGGGCACATCATTTGCCAACCCCTGTTCTAGGCATATTGCACCATTCCTAGCTCCTTCTTTGACCACCTAAGATCTGAGAGTTGTTCTAACTTAAAATTTCTAGGAAGATCTTACTCAGTGCATAAAGTAGGAATTTTTTGAAGATGCATTTACATCTCTAGATTTCTTGCTAATATCCTCTTTGGGTGTCAAAGTTATAAAGTCCTTTTAAGGGCTATAATACTTTTATTTCTTTGCATCCCAGAAAATCTCACTTGTATAGCAATGGGGAAAAATGCATCTTTGTTTTCTGGCTTTCCCAATGAGTAACATCTGTTTTCTTAAAATTATTTCCATAAATTATTGTCAACCTGTGTACGCCCAACATTCTGCTACTCCATATTATTCTATGCCATTGTACTCCAAATATTCCAATGTTCCTACTCTCTCAGCTTGAGAGCAAGGATTAGAAGTTGGAGAGAGGGTGAGGAGCCAAGATGGCCGAAAAGGAACAGCTCCGGTCTACAGCTCCCAGCGTGAGCGATGCAGAAGAAGGGTGATTTCTGCATTTCGATCTGAGGTGCCGTGTTCATCTCACTAGGGAGTGCCAGACAGTGGGCGCAGGTCAGTGGATGAGCACACCGTGCCCCAGCCGAAGCAGGGACAAGGCATTGCCTCACTCGGGAAGTACAAGGGGTCAGGGAGTTCCCTTTCCAGGGGTGACAGATGGCACCTGGAAAATCGGGCCACTCCCACCCGGATACTGTGCTTTTCCGACGGGCTTAGGAAACGGTGCACCAGGAGATTATAGCCTGCACCTGGCTCAGAGGGTCCTACGCCCACGAAGTCTCACTGATTGCTAGCACAGCAATCTGAGATCAAACAGAAAGGCAGCAACGAGGCTGGGGGAGGGGCGCCCGCCATTGCCCAGGCTCGCTTAGGTAAACAAAGCAGGAGGGAAGCTCAAACTGGGTGGAGCCCACCACAGCTCAAGGAGGCCTGCCTGCCTCTGTAGGCTCCACCTCTGGGGGCAGGGCACAGACAAACAAAAAGACAGCAGTAACCTCTGCAGACTTAAATGTCCCTGTCTGACACAGCTTTGAGGAGAGCAGTGGTTCTCCCAGCATGCAGCTGGAGATCTGTGAATGGGCAGACTGCCTCCTCAAGTGGGTCCCTGACCCCAACCCCCGAGCAGCCTAACTGGGAGGCACCCCCCAGCAGGGGCAGACTGACACCTCACATAGCCGGGTACTCCTCTGAGACAAAACTTCCAGAGGAACGATCAGACAGCAGCATTCACTGTTCATGAAAATCCGCTGTTCTGCAGCCACTGCTGCTGGTACCCAGACAAACAGGGTCTGGAGTGGACCTCTAGCAAACTCCAACAGACCTGCAGCTGGGGGTCCTGTCTGTTAGAAGGAAAACTAACAAACAGAAAGGACATCCACACCAAAAACCCATCTGTACATCGCCATCATCAAAGACCAAAAGTAGATAAAACCACAAAGATGGGGAAAAAAGAGAGCAGAAAAACTGGAAACTCTAAAAAGCAGAGTGCCTCTCCTCCTCCAAAGGAACGCAGTTCCTCACCAGCAACGGAACAAAGCTGGATGGAGAATGACTTTGACGAGCTGAGAGAAGAAGGCTTCAGACGATCAAATTACTCCGAGCTACGGGAGGATATTCAAACCAAAAGCAAAGAAGTTGAAAACTTTGAAAAAAATTTAGAATAATGTATAACTAGAATAACCAATACAGAGAAGTGCTTAAAAGAGCTGATGGAGCTGAAAACCAAGGCTCGAGAACTACGTGAAGAATGCAGAAGCCTCAGGAGCCGACGTGATCAAATGGAAGAAAGGGTATCAGCAGTGGAAGATGAAATGAATGAAATGAAGTGAGAAGAGAAGTTTAGAGAAAAAAGAATAAAAAGAAATGAGCAAAGCCTCCAAGAAATGTGGGACTATATGAAAAGACCAAATCTACTTCTGATTGGTGTACCTGAAAGTGACAGGGAGAATGGAAACAAGTTGGAAAACACTCTGCAGGATATTATCCAGGAGAACTTCCCCAATCTAGCAAGGCAGGCCAACATTCAGATTCAGGAAATACAGAGAACGCCACAAAGATACTCCTCGAGAAGAGCAACTCCAAGACACATAATTGTCAGATTCACCAAAGTTGAAATGAAGGAAAAAATGTTAAGGGTAGCCAGAGAGAAAGGTCAGGTTACCTTCAAAGGGAAGCCCATCAGACTACCAGCGGATCTCTCGGCAGAAACCCTACAAGCCAGAAGAGAGTGGGGGCCAATATTCAACATTCTTAAAGAAAAGAATTTTCAACCCAGAATTTCATATCCTGCCAAAATAAGCTTCATAAGTGAAGGAGAAATAAAATACTTTACAGACAAGCAAATGCTGAGAGATTTTGTCACCACCAGGCCTGCCCTAAAAGAGCTCCTGAAGGAAGTGCTAAACATGAAAAGGCACAACCAGTACCAGCCACTGCAAAATCATGCCAAAATGTAAAGACCATCGAGACTAGGAAGAGACTGCATCAACTAATGAGCAAAATAAGCAGCTAATATCATAATGACAGGATCAAATTCACACATAACTATATTAACTTTAAATGTAAATGGACTAAATGCTCCAATTAAAAGACACAGACTGGCAAATTGGATAAAGACTCAAGACCCATCAGTGTGCTGTATTCAGGAAACCCATCTCACATGCAGAGACACACATAGGCTCAAAATAAAAGGATGGAGGAAGATCTACCAAGCAAATGGAAAACAAAAAGGAAGGGGTTGCAGTCCTAGTCTCTGATAAAACAGACTTTAAACCAACAAAGATCAAAAGAGACAAAGAAGGCCATTACATAATGGTAAAGGGATCAATTCAACAAGAAGAGCTAACTATCCTAAATATACATGCACCCAATACAGGAGCACCCAGATTCATAAAGCAAGTCCTGAGTGACCTACAAAGAGACTGAGACTCCCACACATTAATAATGGGAGAATTTAACACCCCACTGTCAACATTAGACAGATCAACGAGACAGAAAGTCAACAAGGATACCCAGGAATTGAACTCAGCTCCGCACCAAGCCAACCTAATAGACATCTACAGAACTCTCCACCCCAAATCAACAGAATATACATTTTTTTCAGTACCACACCACACCTATTCCAAAATTGACCACATAGTTGGAAGTAAAGCTCTCCTCAGTAAATGTAAAAGAACAGAAATTATAACAAACTATCTCTCAGATCACAGTGCAATCAAGCTAGAACTCAGGATTAAGAATCTCACTCAAAACCGCTCAACTACATGGAAACTGAACAACCTGCTCCTGAATGACTACTGGGTACATAATGAAATGAAGGCAGAAATAAAGATGTTCTTTGAAACCAACGAGAACCAAGACACAACATACCAGAATCTCTGGGATGCATTCAAAGCAGTGTGTAGAGGGAAATTTATAGCACTAAATGCCCACAAGAGAAAGCAGGAAAGATCCAAAATTGACACCCTAACATCACAACTAAAAGAACTAGAAAAGCAAGAGCAAACACATTCAAAAGCTAGCAGAAGGCAAGAAATAACTAAAATCAGAGCAGAACTGAAGGAAATAGAGACACAAAAAACCCTTCAAAAAGTTAATGAATCTAGGAGCTGGTTTTTTGAAAGGAACAACAAAATTCATAGACCGCTAGCAAGATTAATAAAGAAAAAAAGAGAGAAGAATCAAATAGATGCAATAAAAAATGATAAAGGGGATATCACCACCGATCCCACAGAAATACAAACTACCATCAGAGAATATTACAAACACCTCTATGCAAATAAACTAGAAAATCTAGAAGAAATGGATAAATTCCTCAACACATACACCCTCCCAAGACTAAACCAGGAAGAAGTTGAATCTCTGAATAGACCAATAATAGGAGCTGAAATTGTGGCAATAATCAATAGCTTACCAACCAAAAAAAGTCCAGGACCAGATGGGTTCACAGCCGAATTCTACCAGAGGTACAAGGATGAGCTGGTACCATTCCTTCTGAAACTATTCCAATCAATAGAAAAAGAGGGAATCCTCCCTAACTCATTTTATGAGGCCAGCATCATCCTGATACCAAAGCCTGGCAGAGACACAACAAAAAAAGAGAATTTTAGACCAATATCCTTGATGAACATTGATGCAAAAATCCTCAATAAAATACTGGCAAACCGAATCCAGCAGCACATCAAAAAGCTTATCCACCATGATCAAGTGGGCTTCATCGCTAGGATGCAAGGCTGGTTCAATATACGCAAATCAATAAATGTAATCCAGCATATAAACAGAACCAAAGATAAAAACCACATGATTATCTCAATAGATGCAGAAAAGGCCTTTGACAAAATTCAACAACGCTTCATGCTAAAAACTCTCAATAAATTAGGTATTGATGGGACATATCTCAAAATAATAAGAGCTATCTATGACAAACCCACAGCCAATATCATACTAATGGGCAAAAACTGGAAGCATTCCCTTTGAAAACTGGCACAAGACAGGGATGCCCTCTCTCACCACTTCTATTCAACATAGTGTTGGAAGTTCTGGCCAGGGCAATTAGGCAGGAGAAGGAAATCAAGGGTATTCAATTAGGAAAAGAGGAAGTCAAATTGTCCCTGTTTGCAGACGACATGATTGTATATCTAGAAAACCCCACTGTCTCAACCCAAAATCTCCTTAAGCTGATAACCAACTTCAGCAAAGTCTCAGGATACAAAATCAATGTACAAAAATCACAAGCATTCTTATACACCAATAACAGACAAACAGAGAGCCAAATCATGAGTGAACTCCCATTCACAATTGCTTCAAAGAGAATAAAATACCTAGGAATACAACTTACAAGGGATGTGAAGGACCTCTTCAAGGAGAACTACAAACCACTGCTCAATGAAATAAAAGAGGATACAAAGAAATAGAAGAACATTCCATACTCATGGGTAGGAAGAATCAATATCATGAAAATGGCCATACTGCCCAAGGTAATTGATAGATTCAATGCCATCCCCATGAAGCTACTAATGACTTTCTTCACAGAATTGGAAAAAACTACTTTAAAGTTCATATGGAACCGAAAAAGAGCCCGCATCACCAAGTCAATCCTAAGCCAAAAGAACAAAGCTGGAGGCATCACACTACCTGACTTCAAACTATACTACAAGGCTACAGTAACCAAAACAGCATGGTACTGGTACCAAAACAGAGATATAGATCAATGGAACAGAACAGAGCCCTCAGAAATAACGCCACATATCTACAACTATCTGACCTTTGACAAACCTGACAAAAACAAGCAATGGGGAAAGGATTCCCTATTTAATAAATGGTGCTGGGAAAACTGGCTAGCCATATGGAGAAAGCTGAAACTGGATCCCTTCCTTACACCTTATACAAAAATCAATTCAAGATGGATTAAAGACTTAAATGTTAGACCTAAAACCATAAAAACCCTAAAAGAAAACCTAGGCATTACCATTCAGGACATAGGCATGGGCAAGGACTTCATGTCTAAAACACCAAAAGCAATGGCAACAAAAGCCAAAATTGACAAATGGGATCTAATTAAACTAACAAGCTTCTGCACAGCAAAAGAAACTACCATTCGAGTGAACAGGCAACCTACAAAATGGGAGAAAATTTTCGCAACCTACTCATCTGACAAAGGGCTAATATCCAGAATCTACAATGAACTCCAACAAATTTACAAGAAAAAAACAAACAACCCCATCAAAAAGTGGGCGAAGGACATGAACAGACACTTCTCAAAAGAAGACATTTATGCAGCCAAAAAATACATGAAAAAATGCTCACCATCACTGGCCATCAGAGAAATGCAAATCAAAACCACAATGAGATACCATCTCACACCAGTTAGAATGGCAATCATTAAAAAGTCAGGAAACAACAGATGCTGGAGAGGATGTGGAGAAATAGGAACACTTTTACACTGTTGGTGGGACTGTAAACTAGTTCAACCCTTGTGGAAGTCAGTGTGGTGATTCCTCAGGGATCTAGAACTGGAAATTCCATTTGATCCAGCCATCCCATTACTGGGTATATACCCAAAGGACTATAAATTATGCTGCTATAAAGACACATGCACACGTATGTTTTTTGCGGCATTATTCACAATAGCAAAGACTTGGAACCAACCCAAATGTCCAACAATGATAGACTGGATTAAGAAAATGTGGCACATATACACTATGGAATACTATGCAGCCATAAAAAAAGATGAGTTCATGTCCTTTGTAGGGACATGGATGAAATTGGAAATCATCATTCTCAGGAAACTATTGCAAGAACAAAAAACCAAACACTGCATATTCTCACTCATAGGTGGGAATTGAACAGTGAGAACACATGGACACAGGAAGGGGAACATCACACTTTGAGGACTGTTGTGGGGTGGGGGGAGGGGGGAGGGATAGCATTGGGAGATATACCTAATGCTAGATGACGAGTTGGTGGGTGCAGCGCACCAGCATGGCACATGTATAGATGTGTAACTAACCTGCACATTGCGCACATGTACCATAAAACCTAAAGTATAATAATAAAAAATAAATAAATAAATAAATAAATAAAGAAGTTGGAGAGAAAGATAAATAAAATATAATATATGCCCCATGCCCTTATAATCTAAAAGAGAAGCTCTCTTTATAATTGCTTAAAGTTATTTAGAAAATTTTGACTGAAGAACTCTTGCAATAGTTGTTATACTACTAGGGTTTCTTATTTAAAAATCTTACAATTACTCTTACCTCTTTTGTTCTAGCAGGAAGTTTATCCCTAGTCCTTCTAAATGTCTATCCCTTCCTACAGCTGACCACTAGTTCTAACTCTGGAACTACTTGTGTTCTAGATTCCATCCAATCCCCTTGCGTTTCCTCCTCCCTTTGACTGAACAACAGCAACTTTCTTCTGTATACTCAATCTTTCCTCTCTTAGGCATCCTCTGCAATCTAGCTCAAGGCTTCTAAATCCTTACCATCTTTCATGTCTATCCTGCCTTTCTTCAAACCCTTGTCCTAGTCAACTCCTATTTATTACCAACCTAGTTGAAATCAAATCCCCATGTAACATTTTCATCAGCTCTTCTAGCTACTGTTGCTGCATAATAAACCTGCTTATGACCTATTGTCTTAAAACAATACCAACCATTTATTTTTGTCATGAATTTGCCATTTGGGCAGGGCTCTACAGGAATGTCTCATTTCTCTTCAGTAGGGTGACTAGACTGGTAGCTGTTTGATCTTTTATTCAAGGGATTATACATGGCTGGGAGTTGGGGCTTGGCTTCCCATGGGCTTCTTGGGCTGGCTCAGAGCACGGTGTCTGGGTGCCAAGAGCAAGCATTCAACAGACAGGAAGAGAGAGCTGTCAGTTTCCTAGGCCAACAGAGCTTTCATGCTACCATACTTGATGGGGGGAATGTCAAATAATTTTGGGGCAGTATTTCAAAACTTTTCCTTAAAATTCTTTTGGTACTAACATCATTAACCTCCAACATACCAGATTTGATGGCATCTTTTCAGTGTTTCTTCTATGTCACCTCTTCCCTTCTCTCATATTCTCAGACAACCTCTCATCTCTTTGACACCCATGAAACTTATTTCTCTTTATCTGTTTAATCCTTGATTCATTTTTCTTTTTACCAGTTTCACTGTTTTTTTTTCTTGTGCATGAATTTTAAATATTGGGATTCTTTGGATTTGATCTTCCATCTTCTTTTCTTTCTACGTGCTCTTTTTTATCTTATAGAAATAGAGCCTTTCTGTATTGTCCATGTTAGTGTTGAACTCCTGGCCTCAAGTGATCCTCCTGCTTTGGCCTCTCAAAGTGCTGGGATTACAGGCAAAAGCCACTGTGCTCAGCCTCTAGGTGTTCTCACTGAGTCTTGTGGTAACAATTAATAGCTACACACTGATTACACCCAGTTTATGTTTTAAACTCCACCCATGTTGCTGAGCTCAAGAACGCTTTTTCTACTTGTCCGGTGTGCCTCAAATAATCATATTAAATATCAAAATTCCACAGAGCTACATTCTGGCTATATCAAACTATGCTTCTTGAACCTGATGCATCCTTGAATGACTCTACATCTTTGCACAGGCTGTTATCGACACTGGACTTGCCTCTTGCTCACTTGGATAAACTCCTACTTATTCATCAAAACATAACTGAAATAGCTTGTGTTCTGTGAAAACTCCCTGATTCGCAGTTAGAGTGAATTGCTCCGAGTGGTGCCCATAATGCGTTGTTCTTCAAACAAATAATCTTAATTGTAATTTTATTTTACTACAACCTTCAGCTCTATTCATAGGTGCTCAGCTCAAGTGAGTTATTACTTGTGCAGCATAACTAAAGAAGTAAAATATAGCTCTACCTTAAAAAATAGTGTATTAGTCATTTGCAGAAAAGTCCATATATGAATTTAAGGCAATGAATTGGTTTGGTATATTTTTACTTGTAATGTGAAACTAAAACTGAAATTTTGTTTTTTGTTTTATTTTGGTGGGGAGTAGGAATGAGTGAACCCTCAGGATAAAAGGCAAACTCTAATGCCACATATGTACAACTATCTGATCTTTGACAAACCTGAGAAAAACAAGAAATGGGGAAAGAATTCCCTATTTAATAAATGGTGCTGGGAAAACTGGCTAGCCATATGGAGAAAGCTGAAACTGGATCCCTTCCTTACACCTTATACAAAAATCAATTCAAGATGGATTAAAGACTTAAATGTTAGACCTAAAACCATAAAAACCCTAGAAGAAAACCTAGGCATTACCATTCAGGACATAGGCATGGGCAAGGACTTCATGTCTAAAACACCAAAAGCAATGGCAACAAAAGCCAAAATTGACAAATGGGATCTAATTAAACTCAAGAGCTTCTGCACAGCAAAGGAAACTACCATCAGAGTGAACAGGCAACCTACAAAATGGGAGAAAATTTTCGCAACCTACTCATCTGACAAAGGGCTAATATCCAGAATCTACAATGAACTCCAACAAATTTACAAGAAAAAAACAAACAACCCCATCAAAAAGTGGGCAAAGGACATGAACAGACATTTCTCAAAAGAAGACATTTATGCAGCCAAAAAACACATGAAAAAATGCTCACCATCACTGGCCATCAGAGAAATGCAAATCAAAACCACAATGAGATACCATCTCACACCAGTTAGAATGGCAATCATTAAAAAGTCAGGAAACAACAGGTGCTGGAGAGGATGTGGAGAAATAGGAACACTTTTACACTGTTGGTGGGACTGTAAACTAGTTCAACCACTGTGGAAGTCAGTGTGGCGATTCCTCAGGGATCTAGAACTAGAAATTCCATTCGACCCAGCCATCCCATTACTGGGTATATACCCAAAGGACTATAAATCATGCTGCTATAAAGACACATGCACACGTATGTTTATTGCCGCATTATTCACAATAGCAAAGACTTGGAACCAACCCAAATGTCCAACAATGATAGACTGGATTAAGAAAATGTGGCACATATACATCATGGAATACTATGCAGCCATAAAAAATGATGAGTTCATGTCCTTTGTAGGGACATGGATGAAATTGGAAATCATCATTCTCAGTAAACTATCGCAAGAACAAAAAACCAAACACCGCATATTCTCACTCATAGGTGGGAATTGAACAATGAGAACACATGGACACAGGAAGGGGAACATCACACTTTGGGGACTGTTGTGGGGTGGGGGGAGCGGGGAGGGATAGCATTGGGAGATATACCTAATGCTAGATGACGAGTTGGTGGGTGCAGCGCACCAGCATGGCACATGTATACATATGTAAGTTACCTGCACGTTGCGCACATGTACCATAGAGCCTAAAGTATAATAATAATAATAATAATAATAATAATAAAAAGAAGAAAAAAAAGGCAAACTCTAGAGTGTCTGAATGTATCTTTGCATTTAGTAACTAAGATAACCAAAACAGCTCTATTGAAACAAAGTGTTTTCCCATTTGATTGTAACTGATTTTTGAGAAATTTGAAATATAGCAAGTGGTCACTTTGCCACTGCAGGCCATTTAAAATTTAAGTAAAACTGATACATATCCAGTGTCCTTTATCCTCTGCTCAAAGGTCTAACTTATCAGGTTGTCCTGTGGTCAATTCCTGTGCAGGAAACTTAACCAAACGTATTGATGAATATTTGGAGAAGTATCAACGTTCAGCTTAGCTCTTTTAAGACCACAACCTGAATAACATTAGGTTACAAAAAGGATACTAGCATAGAAAACAGCTATTATGGTCACATAAAGTATTAGAAGTCACAGTTCTTTGATTTGAAAGACAAAGAAACCTACCTAGTGCTTTTTCAGCAAACAGTTTAATCCTATTAGGCATTTCCAGGCTTGTACAAAGAAATTCTATACTTACTTAGAGTTGTCCTGTTTAAAAAAAAAATGTAGTAACACATTGGGGAATATTTTCTTGAGCTATCTTGTTTCTTCTAATCATTGTCCCCGCTTTACTGGAGAATTTCCTATTATTCAGCAACATATGGATGAAAGATTTTTTCAGTAATCATGTCTGAACAAAGCAATCATTCTGTCATTAACCAATTATTCTTCAGAATCAAATGGAACAGACAGATTTGCTAAGACAATTTACTTTTAATAAACCCTATGGAATCATACCTTACATAACTCATGTTCAAATGGTTTAATCCAAAGATCACAGTGTAGATAACAAAAATGGTTTCTTGGGTTTTGTTTTCTCTTGTTTTAATGCATTGACAGCATGTGGTCTCAGGAAACACACTAGAGATGGAATGAGGGCTAGGTTTTTGGAAGGTGGAAAAGATGAAAGAATGAGAACATCTGGTTCTGTGTAGGAATACTCAATCTATCCAGCTTCTAGGTGCTTCTTTTTCTTTCTTTTATCATCAAAAGTCTGTGATTTATTACAGCTCTTCTACTTTCTAGAAGCTGCTGGATAAACAGCCTGACCAAAGAGGTGAGAGTGGGTGCTCTGCTCCAGAAATGCTTCCAAGAAGGATGCAACAGAGTGTTCAGGAAAGGTAAATTATCTCAGAATGTCAGTGACT
Organism: Pongo pygmaeus; assembly: GCF_028885625.2. Lineage (NCBI taxonomy): Eukaryota > Metazoa > Chordata > Mammalia > Primates > Hominidae > Pongo > Pongo pygmaeus. The sequence continues at coordinate 35,240,877 of NC_072385.2, read as the reverse complement.
TAGTTGGTTCGGACTGCTGTAACAGAATCCTTATAAACAACTCAGAAACAACAAAAACAAATCTTTCTCACTGTTCTAAAGGCTGGGAAGTCCAAGATCAAGCCACAATCCAATTAAGCATCAAGAGAGGGCCTATTTCCTGGTTCATAGATGCCCTCACATGGTGGAAGGGGCTGGGGAGCTTTCTGGAGCCTCTTTTCTAAAAACATTAATCCCATTCATGAAGGCTGTGGCCCCAGGACATAACTGCCTCCCAAAGACCTCACCTTTTAATACTATTTTCTTGGGGGTTAGGATTTCAACATACACATTTTGGGGAGATACAAACATTCAGACCACTGCAGTCAATGACCTGTCAAGTTTGGAATGATCTTTCTAAGCACTGGGGATGTAAGAAAGCATTTTCAGGAGGGGATGGGAGTGAGAAAGTACAGTGCTGTTTTATTTAACTCCATGGCATTCTATATGATTTTTTTTTTAATTCCATGACATTCTGATGTGGTTCACTTCAATAGAAGAGGCTTCCCCTAACTCCTGTTTGATTTGTCTTTGTGATTGATTTTACGGGAGTTGACTTGGAGATTCAGTTTTGCAGTTTCTGAACTTTTTGGCTTAAAAAATCAGAATGCATACCATCAGCATTCTGAGTTTTCTATCATAATTCAAGGGGCACCAAATGTTTGCAGGCAAAGTCCTAACATTGTAGAAATTACAACAGCAAAGCCTGAGAACAAAAATATTTTAGGCCTTGCTCCAGTTATCAAAGTAATATTTGACTCATTACCAAACAAAACATTGAAAACTTAAGTACTAGTCTTTCTTCTGCAGCTAACTGATTATAGAAATGTGAGCTTGAGATTTACTTCCTCTCTGACCTCAGTTTCCTTTCGTATGAAACAGGTTCTTCTTCAAAATTCTGTGATCCTTTGTGTTTGTCATAATGATACTTTGCACATTTTCTAAAATAGTAGTTAAGGACAGATTTGCCAACATCAAAGCAATAGTAACAAAATGAGTCGTCTCTTTAATTTAAACTTCACCTACTCACAAGTAAGAAAGACACACAAAAACCACACAATAATATCAATATACAATACTTTGCATAATTACATAAATGATCTCATATCCTTAGGCTGTTTTTTCCATTATCAACAAGGTGATGTTTTACTTCCAATAACTTTTTAAAAAAGTTTCTTGTCCACACCATTAAACACCGCAACCTAATCTCACATTTAAAGCATTAATGACTGTCACCACAGCTCTCTGCACTGGGTAGATTTGGGATGACAGCTGTCACTGCAGCAGGATACATTTTTTATAATAGTTTTATGATTCACCCTTTGAGATGAGGATTTGGACACCTGATACCAGCCTATGATTTTCTCCCTGTAATTTTCAGAATGGGTAAAACCAAATAACAGCCTCCCAGTCTCATAGGTCTTATGCCAAGTGTTTCAGAAATGACATCGGTGGGAATTGAAAACCATACTCATTTTTTTCATAGCATATGCTGAGCACTTTCATTTGCTAGTATTAGTTGATCGTGGGGGTGGGGTGGAGGCTGGCTTTCCATCAAAGTCATAGCAAAGCTATAGTTTTTCTCCCCATTTCACCTTCATATTATTATGGAGGTGTTTACCAATCATGTGTCAGTTCAGTCTCAGCAATTTTCATGACAAATATATGGCCAAAAAAAAAATCTATTCATCAGTATACTGAGGATGCTCCTTTAAAGACCAGAATATGCTAACAAAATTTGGCTTGTCCCTATGGACAAGTTAAATGCAAGTAAGAAGGGGTATAAGTAAGGTGAATTTTTTTTTAATTGGCTTAATATTGACAATTTATAAGATGATTTCCTGAATTTAGAACAGCAAAGAGGAAGAGTTAGTTCCTCCCTTGACTTTTGGTATAGATGTAAACTTTGGTTTTGATCAAAGCTCATTAAATTTGGGTTCTGGACCCTGGGCAACATGGCAAAACCGTTTCCCTACAAAAAATACACACATACACACACACACACACACACAAATTAGTCAGGTGTGGTGGTGCCTGCCTGTAGTTCCAGCTACTGGGGGTGCTGAGGCGGGAGGATTGCTTGAGCCCACGAGTCGGAGGTTGTTTTGAGCTGAGATCGTGCTACTGTACTCCAACCTGGGAGATAGAGTGAGACCCCATCTCAAAAATAAATAAATAAATAAAAATAAATTAGGGTTCTGGGAAATCTGTTTGTGCTCAATCCAGGTTCAAAGTTCCTTCTCTCTCCCAATGTGGCCCCTCATTCAAGACACAGGCTTCTCCTTCTCCTTTTAGACCAGTTCCCTGAAAACATTAGACTAATGACTAGTCCATCCTGGATGGTTGCATGAATGAGGAAATTTGCAAAAACAGGGACTATCATTCTTGCCCTGGCAGTAAAATCAAAAGGGGAATATTCAGTATTTTGCAGGGGGCTGAGATTATGATCTTCATACAAAACAGGGTAATACAAAAGAAAACAGGCTGCTGCTTTGTAAAGCAAGAGCAGTTTTATGTTAATGTTTAAAACCACAGCCTGAATGATGTGTGTCAAGTCGAGTGCAAAGAATGGATACAATGGTCAGTCACTACCAACATTTCCATAGCCTCACATACAGTTAAATGAACTTCAGCTGGATGGAAGAGACATATTAACCTTCTCTGAGCAAAATAAAAATAAAGAATGACACTATGCTCATGTGTTCTTCAGGGGCTAACTCAGCCTCTCAAAGGCAAAATCCTCAGCCTCTTCCCACTCACGTGACATTCTGGGATTACATTTCCTGGCCACAAAGCAGCGTTTGAAATAATTCCAATGAAAGAAAGGCATACAGGTGGGTGGGGTGGTGGTAGAAAATGTAGGCATGGGGGAGGCAGTGGCAGCCTGATTTCCTGGTATTTGGGAAGAGTGTGTGACTATTTGTGAGATGCATTTTGAAAGCTTAAGAATAAGTGGGAAATTAATGGTACAACATTCAGGAAGAATAGAAAGAGCAAAATTACTGATATTTAGTAGTAATAACAATAGATGTTACAATGTTCTGTGTGCAAGATCATGCAAATTAAAGGAAAGGGGATATGAAATAGCAGGATCCTCCAAACTATCACTTTGTGGTTTAGTGTTCTTCAGTGAGAAAGATTAAGGAGCAGTAGCTAAAATGACCCCGAATTAGAATGGATCCTTAAAAAAAAAGTTAAAATATGGATTGTAATTGATAACATTATTTATACAAATACAATTAGAAATAGTGTAAAGTAAAATTGATTTCTCCTTGAAAAAAATCTAAGGGATTTGTGAATCTTAGAAATAATATAATTATCAATTTGTGATGTAAATTCATAAAGCATTGTAGTATTCTTTGTGTAGGGCTTCACACAAAGCATGCTAAATTTCAACTGGAATGTTACCAGTTTAGAAGGTTACCAAATTCTACTCTCTATGAAGGCAATGGAATATGGTAGAAGGAATAGGGGCTCTGAAACCTAAGTACCTGAGGTTCACATTCCATCTGCTCTAGCTGTGGGACCTTGGGGATGTGATTTAAACTAACCTAAACTTCAGTCACATATTCTTCAAAAAGTAGAAATAAGAATGCAGGCATCACAAAGATGTTAGAAGGATTAAATTCCATAACATTTACAACTGGTGAATAGTCTCATCTCTGCTTGGAGAAGTATCAAGGTTAAGAGAGTTGACCTTTCTCCAAACAGTGTCTGTAACATTGCTCTTAGATCTCTGCTGCTGGTCTCTTAATGAAATTTTGGGTGGGTCTCTCAACTTTCAGATTACTTTGAGTATCAAATCACTTTTTGACTTAAAACATTAGTCTAAAAGTAAAGACTAAGTTCTCATTTCCCATTCGGAGTTCTAGCAGGATGTCTAGTGAGTTTGTGTGCCCCATGCCTAATATGGAGAGGAGAGACGAGAACTGGAGAGCTGGGATGCTGGAATAGCCTGCACTCCACAGATCGACAAAGCAAGACATTTTCATGGACCCTACAGCTCACAGGGCTTAATTTTGTTTCTCAACCAAAATGCCAAGATCAAGCTGAGCTGAAATCCTGACTGTTTGGAGAATGGTATGATCTCCCTCTGGAAGACCTCTCCTTCCCGATATCCCCTCTCCAAGGACAAGTTATTTCTATGTGTTGGGAAGGGATGAAAAAAGAGAAAAGAACAAGTCTCTATACTTCGTTGACTTTTTTTGGTGGTGGTCTCTGATTCCCACTGATAGACTATTGATGTCCTCTGTGCCAGACATTTAAGGAGGGTTCATGTGTAAGTTCTTCAGAGGAGCTACTGTACTTCAAGGTGCCTGACGTGGGAGATGAAGCTCTGTTGGACATCTCCTACCCCTTCCCTATTCCTGCTACTGGCCCCATGTCCCAAAGCCTCTTAGGTGGAGTACTAAAATGATGGCTCCTGCCTAGCATTTGGCAGAGGCACCTGACAGCAATAACTTAAGCATACCTTGAGAATGATTCTGTATGGCAGACACACCTGAATATGTGTTCAGAATTCTAAGCTAAAGAATGTGGGAATGGCCAACCCAGAGATCCATTCCTTATCTACGAGGAACATCGAAACCTTCTGCCAGTCTTGTGGAACATGGGCCATACAGGGGATTGAGGTCCTTTGTTTCAGGTTAAATTAACGTTTCCAGTTGCGAGATTTAGGGAGAGGGTTCTAAGTGAAAATGCTGTATAAACTGCATTCTTTTTGCAAGAGTTTACAGTTCTCCTGTCCAGCCCGCTGTCACTGGACCATCCCTGTATGTAAGGTTCCTGCTTAAAAAATCCTTTGTCTCCTTTGCTGGCCCTGGTCTTTTCTGCTTCTTGAACCTGGTGCCACTCCTCCTGAAGTTAACAGGGGTCTGGCATGGCAGCTATCTACCTTCAATGATGGGTCAACCCCAGGAGCTACAGTGTCCATAAAATAACTCCAAATGGGAAACAAGAAGTTAATCTCTTTTTCTTGCAGGTATTTCTTTTCGCAAAAATTTTCTTTTTTTTTTCTTTTCTTCTCCTTTTTTTTTTTTTTTTTTTTTTGGTGGATATATATGGGGCTCCTATGTTGCCCAGGCAAATCTTGAACTCCTGGCCTCAAGTGATCCACCTCAGCCTCCCAAAGTGTTAGGGTTACAGGCGTGAGCCAGGTATCTCAACTCTTGATAAGAAAATATCTTGGAACATTCCCTCATGTGCCTGGAGTGGGGTGGGTGGGAGTTCACCTACCATAAAAACACGGCTCCCACAAGTCCATAACTCCACTGGGTCAGCAAAGGTCGCTGGTGGCTACCATGCTGGCAGAAAGAATTATTCTTTTACTTCCTAGTAAGTCTCAGAAAAGTATTGTTATGTTGTAAATGACCTGCTTTCTTAGAATGTCCATCTCTCTGCTTACAGTATCCATCTATTCTTTCATGTTTTCCACTTTTTCCATTTGAACCCATAGCAAATTAATCATTTAAAATTCCTGGTCTGATACTTCCAAAAATCTCTGCCATATCTGAGTCTGGTTCTTGTGCTTGTTTTGTCTCTTCAGACTGTGTTGTCTGCTTTTTACCATGACTTGTAATGTTTTTGTTAAAAGCCAACAGGACGTACTGGGTATAAGGAACTGGGGTTAAACAGGTCTTTAGTGTGAGGTTTTATGTTTGTCTGGCTAAGATTTAGTCTGTGTTGGCTGTTTGCTATTCCTGTAATGTCAGAGACTAAAATTTCTTCTAATGTCCTTATTTTGATCTTTGGGTTTATTAGAGACTCCATCTGAAACAGACTCTGAGCTGTACAGTTCTTTTAATGAAACTCCTTGGCATTATACAGGAGCCTGTAGAAGGGTCAGAAGGTGGGAAGAGAGGGGAAGTGTTTTATAATCCTTTAATTGGTTCTCAGTCTTTTACTTATTCTGAGTTGGATATGTCCCTTCCTCCATGTCCAAGGCTAGAAGGAGCTGGAGTTGGGCAGTTCCCTTCTTCAAATCACGGTTTAGAGTGGCCTAGAGTCAGGTATTTGGTATTGAGTACCAACATTGGGTAACTGCATGTTGGTTAGACTCTGGTGAAATAGATTTTCTTGAGGGAAGACCTTTGTTAAGGAGAAGAGAACACTCTAGGTATATGTCAACTGGTTACCTTTCCCCTCTCCCTGTCAGTGGGGATCTTTTTCTATTCTTCACAGTAAAAACCTGGGTGGGCTTCTTGAGGTGAAACTCATCCAGTTTTGGGGTCTTTGCTGAGCGTGTGACACCCCCTTCCACCCCCCAGCATTTTTATCTCTCAAGCTAGTCTGCACACCATTCCCAACAGTTAGTCGAATCCTCTACAAGTGTCCCTACCAGTTTCTGGCCCTGGCATTGATTTCTCTGCCAGTAAGCTATGATCCACCTGTCTCTTCAACATTCAAGGTGGCAATTTGTCCTATGACTTCAGTTCGCCACTGGATCTAAGGGGAGTCGCTTTTTATTTTGTTAGCCTTTTTGTCATACTGTAAGGATGGAAATAACAACATCCAAACTCTTTAATTATTGGTTCAGAAACCAAAAATCAAGGGCAGGCTCCTAGCTCTGTAACCTAGTGCCAGTGTATTTTTATACATTCGTATAAAATGTCTAGTATTTGGCATGGTGCACAATAAGAACATCATTTTGATAAAAGTTTGCTCCTTTCTATAAATCCTTTAATCCTGAAGTTGAAAATGTAGCAGGAATCATGGAAACAGTTTGAATGCGAAGAACAGTAAGAAATACAAATGTACCAGGAATCAAAACTATGCTAAAAACAAAACAATACAACACAAAACAAAAGCTACTTTTATAACCATTCTGAAAACATATGACTTCTGAGTTTTACTGAATAATGACTAAACATTTACCTTCCTGGAACAAAAGTAAAGGTCTGACAGAAATGAACAAAAATACGTATATATCACTGAGATGGTTGTATTTTATGGCAACCCTTTTGGATAACAGGACATATGCAGAGCCCTCGTCCATCACCGTTGCTCCACATATATGTAACATACTCAGGAGTCTGTCTAAGTCATAGTGTGGCCTTAAGGAGAAGAAGTAGAGAGGCTCAAGTGTACCACCTATGTCTACTGTTAAGGAACAAAAGAGACCTCTCTCTTAGAATTTCTGGCTGGAGGGTTAGAATTTCAGAAGAAATTCTAACTGTGATGTCTCTAATCTGTGTTCTCCTGCATGAAAACCTTGATCCAACTGCTTGTGTTGTGGCAAGGAAGTTTATGTGAAATGTAATGTTGTTGGTCACCACTAAGGGTGACTCATTGTTTAACCTTCCAGGGAGTTTTGAAAAATGTGTCTTAGAATCTGCTTGTGGCGAATGAGAGGTGAAGAATTTATCCATTGGCCCTTGTCTTCTGTCAGTCAAGAGTGGCCCCAGGAGCACCAACCTCCCCACTCTCCCCAGCTCTGCATTCTTCAAGACTGAGCACCTTGTGATCCCCCTTCCCCTGAGGCATCAGGGAGGTAGGGCAGGGAACAGCATGATTTGGGGATGAAGCTCCATCAAATTATACTTGTGTGAAGCTGGTCTTGGCAATGTGTGGGGGCTGAGATTTGACAGTGTAATACAAGATAGTGTGACACTTAATGGTAGTACATAACTCCAGTTTGCAAGAATCAATTCCATTTCCTGGGGACCCAGCAATGTTTAGGAAATCTTGAAAATACAGTGGAGCTGGAAGCAGCTAGCTATCTTCCTTCTATTTTCTTGTGAACACAAGGTTGCTTGTTTCTAAATAATAAGAAGACTACTTTGATAATCATCTCAAACACCTGGATCGACCTTCCCTGATGCCATTTTATTGACTCCCTATGCTGAAGCTGTGAAATTGTATTTGAACATGGAACAGACTGGAATAATGTTTTATTTTTTCCTTATTTCTTTTGATTTGTAAAACATTGTTCTTTTTCTATCATTCCGGATCATGCTTCATGGTATAATTATTGATCCTCTGGGTTTGTCCTCATTTATATAGCACCATGTATAAAAAGCCTTTCTCAATTCAAGAGAAATTGAGAAAGAGAAATTGTGTCCATAAATTCCCTTTGTAATTTTGTTTCATGATTTCCTTTAAATATTCAATCAAGCCATCAAATGTGTTAGACTAAATCTTTTACATGTGTGTGTCTCATGGTGACTCACTTGAATAAACTTGTAAGTTTCTAGATGTTTTGTCGTTTTGTTCCTGATTACTCGAATCCCTCTCCAACTCCAGAGGTTTGTGGTCTTTTGTTGCCATAGATAGAAATGGTGGGCTGCGAGCAACTTCAGAGATTTCCTTGCATATGACTTTATAAGAGGTTTTTGTTCAAGGAATGAATTTTTCAAAGAACACAGTAGCATTTCATGACCTGAATTATCTGCTATACACAGTAATAGAACTCTATATGAGTCTATTGAAAAGTTAGTTACTCCTTTTCCCAACTAATTATATGAACTATTAGGTAAATATGAACTCCAAAGAAATCCCCAAATTTATAATATTCGTTGTTATAAGTAAATGTTTTCTTCCCTATAATCTTGCTATCATGAGCTAATGAACGTTTAACTTTTTAAAAATTTCAAGCTATTAGTCAAAATGTAAGAGTCTAACAATGTGTATTAGATACATGCTATGTGGGTGTGAAGAAATTCTAAGAAACTTTCCTGTAACTAAGTCTTTTAGAATCTAAAAAATGTTTTGGTTCTCAGAAAAAAACCTTTATGAAGCAACCTACCCAAGGCCTTAATTTCCCCCAGGCAGGAGGCCATGCCAAATCTCTCTTACTGTGACAGTAAAATGTGATTAAAGCAATCCAAAGAAGCTATAGCCTGCAGACTCAAGAGTCTAACATTTTTATCAGGTGCACCAAAGATGCATTTTCTAGTCAATAATCCAATAATGTCCTTGCCCTTGAGTCTTGACACACCCATCGTCTTGGTGTGATTATGGGGGCTGTAGATGCACAGAAGGGACTGAAGATTGGTTTCCATGAGCTTTCCTTAAGGACTAACATATGATGCTGAACAGAATAAAGACCCACAACTCAATTTTATTTACTTTAAAATCATGCCTATATGTTGAAACACTAATACTCTATCACACCTATATAACCATGCAGATAACAAAGGCTCTGTATGTTCACATTATAAATTCATCATATATTTGAAGACACTGTAACAGATGGCTTTTAGTTCCTGACTGAAGATTATACATAGCTGCCGTGTATGTTCAGTGTATTAGACCATTCTTTTAAGAAAACTTGTGGGTACATAGTGTATATCTTTATGGCTTACATGAGATGCTTTGATACAGGCATGCAATGTGAAATATGTATTAGACTGTTCTTGCATTGCTATAAAGAAATACCTGAGAATGGGTGATTTATAAGAAAAGAGATTTAATGGCTCATAGTTCTGCAGGCTGTACAGGAAGCATGGCAACAGCATCTGCTTCTGTTGATAGAAACTTTAATAGTGTCTTTTGTTATTTTCTCACTGAAATGCTTTGGATAGCTTATTTTGGGAACAAATTTTATCCAAAAAATAATTGCATCTGCTTCTGGAGAGGCCTCAGGAAGCTTTTATTCATGCTGCAAGGTGAAGCAGGAGCAGGCATTTCACATGGTGAAAGCAGGAGCAAGAGAGAGAGAAGGAGAGTGTGGGGGTGAGGGGGACACACTTTTAAACAGCCAGATCTCATGTGAACTCAGAGCAAGAGCTCACTTATCACCAAGGGGATGGCCCAAGCCATTCATGAAGGATTTGCCCCTACGACCAAAACACCTCCCACCAGACCCCACCTCCACCAATGGGGATTACCATTCAACATGAGATTTGGGAGGGGACAAATATCCAAACTATACCACTTAGGCTTTGCCTAGACAGGGCCATTCGTTTTTTCTGTAATTTGTTAAACATAGTTTTTAAAAGTGTTAAGCTGGGAACTATGGTGGGTGCAGAGATGACCTAGGCACACAGTCTGTCATCAATTAACTTCTAGTCTAATAGAATAATGCAAAAATATACTTAAATTTTAAGATACAAGTGTGGGAGAAGGTCAGAGGGGAATATGACTGATGGATGGAGAAGTCAGCCAATAGGTAGGCTTTCCTCCCAGAGAGAGTACAAAGGATGAATCTCCAGGCTCCAGAGAGAATGACAGGGGAAGGTACACGCAGGTGGCGGTAGTCAAGGGGTTGCATGGGGAGGAAGCCTTTCTGGTACAGTGGAGAGTGGGGGCATTTTGTCACTAGGGCATTGTTTCAGAAATGGGGTTTTCGTGAGCATTTCAGTGAGAAACGAACAAAAGACACTATTAAAGTTATTTAAACTGTTCAAATGTCACAATACGTTGTGGTCAAGAAGAGGAGTTTCTAGTCAGTTGAATTCATGTACGTTTTTGTTTCCAAATAGAGATTTTGTATCTCTGCATATGCACGTAAGTATATAGATATAGATATAGGTGTATTGGTATATGTTTTATATGTATGTATATAGAGAGAAATTAATATGTGTATGTATTTGCACGTATACACACATACTTGTGTGTGTATATATATAACCCATATACAGAAGGATGCATATGTGTATTATATATATATGTGTTTTGAGAAAAAAATTTCCTCTCATGTACCATATATAAGTGTATAAATGTGTGTGTGCGTACCAAATTACCTATTACCAAATCCACCCAAAGCCTGCTGTCTTCTCTCTTTCCTGGCAGTGGTTTCCTGCTTATGATCAGCTATTACATTACTTGACCATCTCTCCTAAACTTACCTTGAGTCCCTGAACTTATGAACATTTGGGGCTATTAGTAATTTTCAAAGCCATTGACATGAGAATGTGATTGTAATATAAAATACTTGCATCCTATTTCCATAGATTTATCACTTTATTTAAATAAATAAGAATTTGTTTGTCATTTGGAAATGTTTCCTAGAAAGTCAGCTTAACACTCACACACATTTACACACTTACATACAGGAGGGAATTTTTTTCTCAAAACAGGACATTTCCAACTCAAGCAGTTTAAACAGAATATAAACAAGATATACTGTAAAGGTTAGGATATAGAGAATTTAGTTTTCTTTTTAGGCTTAGATTTATTCTGTGATGTTTTCTCTGATACCCAAGTTTAACATTTACTAATGTCTTTTGAGTAAAAGGAAAAAAGAATGAGAAACTTATTTACTCTCATATATCCTAATTCTTTGATCACTCATTTCAGCCACCACATCATTTCACCAAGCACTGGCTGAATCTGCCTCATGCCTCCATGCACTCACTCCCTTATTTTTTTGTGAAAAATAAATGAAAGGATGCATTTAATTCTTTAGATTCCACTGTTTGGTCAATAAATTACCTGTCTCTGTCTTTCAACATTTACTGTCTCTTATGCTGACCTCTTTACCCTTAGTGCTTTTAAAAATGTTCTGATATTTATCTAAACTTTCCTGCAATCTTCCTTTCATTTTTCATCTTTGCTTTTCTTATATATTTTTTACACTTGAATTCATTCTATAATCTCTTCTGTTACATCTGGATGTAGTGTTTTATATTTCACATATTTCTCTCTCATACCTTGATTGCTTTCTGCGCCTCCTGATTTATTCACATTGACTTTTGTTCACTCCGGCTGTACTTATTGGTATGTGACATTCCTAACCCTTGGACATACATTAATTTGTCATTAAATATTTTCCATTTCCCCTTGCTGGCCTTTGTAGAATTCCATTACTTTATCCCCCTGGATTGTTCCCACTTCTTATCACACTTTTGCCAAGAATGTACTCTCCCCAAATCTAGCATTTTTATTATTCAGTATATGGATCCAAACCAGGATCATTTTTATGGTTGGAGTGACTATTCTGCAGTGAGCTGTCTCTGTGGAGGGCACTAAACTTGGCATGGAGTGCCTTTTTTTTTTAGTGAATTCGCTTCAGACAGAAATTTAGATTATGCCATTTAAACAAATTTAGTTTCACCTGCCAATAGAGGAAATGTGTTGAGCAGGTTCATCACCCTTATGTAATAGAACGTGCTTTCAGTTTGACCTATGTGCATAAACAGCAGGCCTATTACCAAATCTACCCGAAGCCTGCTGTCTTCTCTCTTTCCTGGCAGTGGCTTCCTGCTCATCGTCAGCTATTGCATTACTTGACCATCTTCCCTAAATTTACTTTGAGTCCCTGAACTTATGTACATTTGGGGACTATTAGTAATTTTCTTTTATATATATATACATATATATATATATTTATATATTTATTTATTATACTTTAAGTTCTAGGGTACATGTGCACAATGTGCAGGTTTGTTACATATGTATACATGTGCCATGTTTGTGTGCTGCACCCATTAACTCGTCATTTACATTAGGTATATCTCCTAATAATGCTATCCCTCCTCCATCCCCCCACCCCACAACAGGCCCTGGTGTGCGATATTCCCCTTCCTGTGTGCAAGTGTTCTCATAGTTCAATTCCCACTTATGAGTGAAAACATGCGGTGTTTGGTTTTCTGTCCTTGCAATAGTTTGCTGAGAATGATGGTTTCCAGCTTCATCCATGTCCCTACAAAGGACATGAACTCATCCTTTTTTATGTCTGCATAGTATTCCATGGTGTATATGTGCCACATTTTCTTAATCCAGTCTATCGTTGTTGGACATTTGGGTTGGTTCCAAGTCTTTGCTATTGTGAGTAGTGCTGCAATAAACATACGTGTGCATGTGTCTTTATAGCAGCATGATTTATATTCCTTTGGGTATATACCCAGTAATGGGATGGCTGGGTCAAATGGTGTTTCTAGTTCTAGATCCCTGAGGAATCACCACACTGTCTTCCACAATGGTTGAACTAGTTTACAGTCCCACCAACGGTGTAAAAGTGTTCCTATTTCTCCACATCCTCTCCAGCACCTGTTGTTTCCTGACATTTTAATGATCACCATTCTAACTGGTGTGAGATGATATCTCATTGTGGTTTTGATTTGCATTTCTCTGATGGCCATTGATGATGAGCATTTTTTCATGTGTCTGTTGGCTGCATAAATGTCTTCTTTTGAGAAGTGTCTGGTCATATCATTCGCCCATTTTTTGAAGGGGTTGTTTGTTTTTTCTTGTAAATTTGTTTGAGTTCTTTGTAGATTCTGGGTATTAGCCCTTTGTCAGATGAGTAGATTAGTAATTTTCAAAGCCATGGACATGAGAATGTGATTATAATACAAAATACTTGCATCCTATTTCCATAGGTTTATCACTTTATTTAAATAAATAAGAATTTGCTCATCATTTGGGAATGTTTCCTAGAAAGTCAGCTTAACTATTTACTGACATATCTTCTTTCTCTCCCCTTACTCCTTTCCACTGTTCCTGTTACAATAAACTTCCTTTTATTCTTCACAAAGAAAACTCATAAAATTCAGTTTTTGTCAAGGAGTCTTCCACAAAAAGTGCTGTTAACTTTTTTTTCAGTTTTAACTCCAGATGCAAACCCACTGTCTAACATGAGATAGCTCTATAGTTATGTGTGTGCAATCACACACACAATCATTTTTCTTTTTACTACATTTATTGGCAATTAACAATGGTTATTCACAGTTGATAACTTGAATATGTTTTAGATCGAAAAGTAAGAAAATCAGCTGACTGCTTAATGCTGTTTTTTTTTTTTTTTTCTTTTTGGTGTCTGGAAAGTGTCTTTGTGACTGAGAAGGCCAGAGATGTAGTGAGAAAGAACAGTGCCATATTTGGAATCTGCTAGTCTGCTTCAAATCTGAGTTTGACCAGCAATGATGAGTCCACGGGCATTTATCCCTCCTCTTAGAGTCATATGTAGATACAATTATCTGTAATGAACATCTCCTATGAAGGCTAGAGATTGCCTATGTAAGCCACTGGCCATGTGAGAATTGGCTAAGAAGTGTTAAGTGCATATTGAGAATATTGACAAAATATTTATTATTAAGTATTGAAATATATATTATAATTGATTGTGATAAAAACCGTTTGTGTAGGTTGTGGAAGTATTTCACAGATCCTTCAAATAAATTATCTCATATGATTTAACAAAATTCCTGTGAGGTGAGCAGGAAAGTATTATAATTATGATTTTACATTATTGAAATGCACTTGTGTCTAGATATGACCTTGGATTTAACATTTTAGAGTTTCAAATAAATCTGGGCCTAGAGTGAATGAAGAGTATAATCATAATAGTGTAAAGTTGAGTTAATTGTAATGACTTTGAATATGTTTACTTTGAAATGCTCAGTATTCACGTTTAATGATTTCGAGTGTATGATCATATGGAGAAGTCTGTGGAGTACAACGTGCAGCACTTTGTTAATTTTCACATGATATGGAGAGAGTGTGGTTACAGCCACGCCAGAGGGAATATGGCTTTTCTTCAGGCTATAGTCATGATCTTGCTCAAGACTAGGACTCCTTGCCCCTGGGCCAGTGGTTTTCAAACTTCAACATGCATCAGTTTCACCAGGAGGCTCGTTAAAACACAAACTGCTAGGCCCACTCTGAGAGTTTCTGACTGAGTGGGTCTGAAGTCAGGCTGAGTATTTTCATTTTGTGTGAGTTCCCAGGTGGTGCTGATGTTGCTGCTCATGCTGGTCCTAGGACCATCTTTATAATCACTGGGCTAGAATGTTCCCATCATTTCTTTTCATCAATAAAAAGGCAATTCTGTTAGAAAGATACTGAAGGTTGAAGACTAGTTATTATTTCTTAAACATTTTATTTTGAAATAATTATGGATTCATGGGAAGTTGCAAAGATTGCACAGAGAGTTCCTGTGTCTTCTTCACCCAGTTTGCCCTCACGGTTAGAACTTAAATAATTATAGCACAACTATGAAAATCAAGAAGTTCACATTGCAGTAAAGCCTGTGTTTGCTTCTATGTCATTTTAATCACGTGTAGTCACCATCCTGATCAAAACAGATAAATATTCCTTCATCTCAAAGATCTTTCTCCTGTTCCCTTTTTGTAGTTGCACTGACCCCTTTCCACCTCCCCCACCATTCCAAACCAAAGGCAAACACTAATCTGTTTTTCAACTTTGCAGTTTTGTCATCTGAAAATGTTACATAAATGGAATTATCAGCAAAAGGGAGTTCAACTATTTGTTGGGTCTATCAATAATTCACTCCTTTTCATTATTGAGTGGTATTGCCTAGTGTGGGTATCCCAGTTAGTTTAATCATTGATCACCCATCGAGAGACATTTGGTTTTGCCCACTTTTCGGCTATTATGAACAAAGTTGTTATGAGCAATGATGTACAGGATTTTTGCGTAAATATATTTTCATTTCTCTGGGACAGATGCCCAAGGGTACAAGAGCCAGATTGCATGGTAAACATATATTTACTTTTTAAAGCAAGTTCCAAACTAATTTCCCAAGGGGTCACTGGAAATTTCCACCAGTAGTGCTGGAGAGATTTAGTTTCTCAGCATCTTGTCTAGCATTTGGTGTTGTCACTACTTTTATGTTAGCTATTCTGAGAGATGTGCAGTGATATCTAATTGTGGTCTTAATTTGCCTGTCTCTTATAGCTAGTGATTTACACATCTTTTAATGTGCATATTTGCCATTCATAGCTCCACTTTCATGAAACATTTCTTCATGTCTTTTGCCCATTTTCTTACTGGTTGTTTCTTAGCCACTGAGTTTTGAGAGTTCTTTATATATTTTAGATATGAGTTCTCTGTCAGAAATGTGGTTTGCAAATATTTTCTCCAAGATTGTAGCTCTTCTTCTATTTCTCTTAACAGGGTCTTCCAAAGAGCAAATGGTTTTAATTTTGATTAAGTTCTAATTTATCAATTGTTCTTTTGTGCTTTTGGTGGCATATCTAAGAACTCTTTACCAAAACTTAGAACCTGAAGATTTTACCTATTGTTTTTTCCTGAACATTTTTTGCTTTTATTACTATTTTTAATTGGCATATACTAATTTTACATATTTATGGGGCACAGTGTGATATTTTCATACATGTATACAATGTATAATGATCACATCAGAGTAATTAACATATCCATCACTTCACACATTTCTCATTTCTTTGTGTTGGGACATTCAAAATATTCTGTTTGAAAATATACAATAAATTATTGTTAATTATAGTCACCCTATAATACTATAGAACATTAGAGCTTACTCTTTCGATCTAGCTATAATTTTCCATCTATTAACCTACTTCACACTATCTCTTCCATCCGCTTATTTAGTTTCATGTTTTACATTTAAGTATATGATCCATTTTGAGTTAGCTTTGGATAAAGTGTGAGTTTTAGATTTAAAATCTTGTTTCCTTTTTCTTTTTTGCTTATGTGTATCTAATTGCTCTAGCACTATTTGTTGAATAAACTATTTTTTTCATTGAATTGCTTTTGTATCTTAGACCAATACAATATGATCAATATGATTTATAATAGTACATTATTATTTGACAATTTCTGGATTTTCTATTCTGTTACATAGATCTACCTGTAGATTGCCAATACAACACGATCTTGATGACTATAATTATATAGTAAGTCTTGACAACAAGTACAATAATGACTTTATTTTATATTTGTTATTTAAAGTTGCTTTAGCTATTCTAATTATTTTGTATTTCCATGAGAGTTTAGATCTTTTCTATATCTATAAAAATATCTTCCTGGGATTTTGATCAGAATTGCATAAGCCTGTGCATCAATTTGAGAAGAACTGACAACTTTACCATGCTGTCTTCCAATCCATGAACACATTAAGTTTTTCCATTTATTTACTTTTCTTTGATCCCTTAATTAGTGTTTTTTCGCTTTTTAACATTCACCTCCTATACATTAGATTTACACCTGCATATTTCAATTTTTTGGTTAATTGTAAATGGTATTGTAATTTTAATTTGTTTCCATGTTTTCACTGCTAGTATAAAAATGTGATTGATTCGGTTTCTTGATCTTTTATCCTGCAACTATGCTGAATTCAATGATTAGTTCTAGGGTTTTTTTACTTCTTTAGATTTTCTATGGAAACCTTCACGTCATCTGTAAATAGAGATAGTTTTATTCTTCTTTTCTCATCTATATGCCATTTTTTCTTTTGCCTTATCATGCCAGCTAAAATTTCCGGCACTATATTGAATAAGTTGGTAAGAAAGAACATCCTTACTTTGTTCCTGATATTAGAGAGAAAGTGTTTAATTTTTTACCATTAGGTATGTGGTTAGCTATAATATTTTGGTATATTTTTTCAACCAAATTGAAAAAGTCCCCTTTAGTTCTAGTTTTCTGAGTTTTTTTTATCATGACCGGATATTGAATTTTGTTAAATGCTTTCTTTTGCATCAAATATTATTATTTATCTTCTTTAGCTTGTTAATATGGATTAATTAACTTTTGACTGTTGTTCCAGCCTTGTATCTGTGGAAGAAATCTCTCTCAATCATATTGTATAATTATTTTTATATGTTGCTGAGTTCTATATGCTAATATGCTGTTGAGAATTTCTGCCTCTGTATTTATGAGGGTTTTGTAATTTTCTTTTGTGGTATTGTCTGTATGATTCTTATATAAGAGTATTACTGGCTTCACATAACATATTGGAAAGTGTCTCTTCTTATTCCATTTACTGGAAGAGATTGTGTAGAATTGATGCTGATTCTTACTTAAATGTTTGACAGAATTCTCCAATGAAAACATTTTGATCTGAAGATTTCGCCAGGCGGGGGAAGGTGGGGAATTTAATTATGAATTAAAATTTCAAACAGTTATAAAGCTATTAAAGTTGTATATTTTATATTGGGTGAGTTTGCATCATTTTTGATTTTCAGGAAATTGATCAATTTCATTTAAGCTGTCAAATTTATGTTTGTAGAGTTATTTCTAATATTTTCATATTATCCTTTGGAAGTCTGCAGAGTCTGTAATAATATCCCACGTTTCATTCCTAATATTAGTAATTTGTGGCTTGTCTCTTTTTTTTCTTTGTCAGG
This sequence comes from Pongo pygmaeus, assembly GCF_028885625.2. Lineage (NCBI taxonomy): Eukaryota > Metazoa > Chordata > Mammalia > Primates > Hominidae > Pongo > Pongo pygmaeus. The sequence continues at coordinate 35,222,851 of NC_072385.2, read as the reverse complement.
CTTTAGTCAGCTTTGTTGATTTTTGTTAAAATAAGACATTTTTTCATTGTCTTTTCTCTTTTTTTGTTTTCAATTTCATTTATTTCTGTTGTTATATCTTTTCTTCTGCTAGGTTTATGTTTTTCTGTTCTATTTTCTTGAAGTGGGAGCTTAGATTACCAATATAAGACTTTTCCTTTTTTTTTTTTTTTTTTTTTGGAGACTGTCTCGCTCTGTTGCCTAGGCTGGAGTGCAGTGGTGCCATCTCAGTTCACTGTAAGCTCTTCCTCCTGGGTTCAAGCCATTCTCTTGCCTCATCCTCTTGAGTAGCTGGAACTGCAGGCATGTGCCACCATGCCTGGCTAACTTTTACATTTTTAGTAGAGACAGGGTTTTGCCATGTTGGACAGGCTGGTCTTGAACTTCTGACCTCAGGTCATCTGCCTGCCTCTGACTCCAAAAATGCTGGGATTACAGGCTGAGCCACCATGCCCTACTTTTCTTCTTTTCTAATATGAATGTTTACTACTGTAAATTTCCTTTTTTAATACTGCTTGAGCTGTCATCTACAAAGTTTAATATGTTGTATTTTCATTTTCTTGCATTCAATGTGCTTTTAGTTTTTCCTTTAAATTTTTTCTTCCACTCATGAATATTTAGCAGTGTGTTTTTTGAGTTCCAATTGTTTGGTACTTTTTCTTGTTTTTTTTTTTTGTTATTGATTTCTAGTTTGATTCCATTATAGTCAAAAACCAAACTGTTTATGATTTCAATTTCTTTGAATTTGTTAAAGTTTGTTTTATGGCCCAGGATGTGGTCTTCACTGGGATGTATTCTGTGGGCACTTCATATAAGTATGATCCTGTTGATGGATGGTGATTTTGAGTACTATATTTTTGCTGATTATCTGGACAGTTGTCTTCTACTTGTTGTGAGAAGTTTGTTGAAATGTCCAAGTACAATTATGGAAATGAGCTTCTTGTAGACAGTATATAATTGGGTTGTTTATTTAAATCGATGCTACCAATCTTTGTATTTTAATTGGTGTATTTAGATCATTTACATTTAATATAATTAGGGATTAGAGTGTAAACTGGTCATTATATATTTTTTGTTCTGTTTCTTCTCTGTTTTTGTTTTAATCCCCTAGCTTTCTTTTTTGTTTCTTCCTATAGGTTGAGCATTTTTTTAATTTCATTTTGATTCATATATAGTATAAATTTTAAAGTATATTTCTATATATCTCTTTTAGTGATTGCTATTAATATTATATTTTTGCCCCAATCTACTAGTGTCAATTTTTTTATCACTTTAAGTGAAATGTAAAAATCTTACCTCTTTTTATGTCCCTTTATTCTCCTCCCATTTAACTTTAAAAGTTTCAGTATGATGTGTCTTGGACATGGAATTATTTGGGTTTAACTTCTTCGGGGTTTACTCTGCTTTTTGAATCTGTAGGCTTATTAATTTTGGCAAATTTTGGAAATTTTCAGTCATACTTCAAAAACCGTTTCAGCTCTACACTCTCTGCTCCTCATTTTTGGACTCCATTGACATTAATGTTAGTACTTTTTTTATAGTCTCATAAGTCCCTGATTACTCTCAATTCTCTTATTGAGCCTATCCATTGAGGATTTGCTGTTAATTATATTTTTCAGTTCTAACATTTTTATTTGATTCTTCTTTATATCTTTTATTTATTTGCTTAGACTTTCTGTTTCATTTCCGAGACTTTCTATTTTTATTTAAGTGTGTTTGTAATTACTCATTTCATTTTTGTGATGGCTTTTTAAAGCCCTTATCAGATAATTTTAACACCTGTGTCATCTTGATGTTGGCATCTGTCAATTTTCTTTTCTTATTGAAAGTTGAGATCTTCCTGGTTTTTGATATGAGGATTGTTTTTTGATGAAACCTATTCATGTTAGGTATTACATTGAGAGACTCTGAACCTTATATAAATCTCATGTTTCATGTTTCAGCAACTCTCTTGTTACACTGCTCGATGTCAGGGGATGAAGGGCCAGAGAAAGGCCATAGTCTCTTTACTGAAAGGTTGGGTTGGAAGTTCAGAGGAAGCCCAGGTTCTGTATTAACTCTTTGTTGATTTGTGGTGAGGGGCATCTCATTAGTGTTGATGGTAGTGGCCTCAACTAATACAATGGCAATGTTTTTTTTTGTTTTTTTTTTAGGATATAATTAGGATTCTTTTACTGTCAGATATCTTGCCATTTTATACTTAAGATATGCTAGGTTCTTCTTGATATTCTTTTTTTTTCTTTTATTATTATTATTATTATTATTATTATTATACTTTTGGTTTTATGGTACATGTGCGCAATGTGCAGGTAAGTTACATATGTATACATGTGCCATGCTGGTGTGCTGCACCCACCAACTCGTCATCTAGCATTAGGTATATCTCTCAATGCTATCCCTCCCCCCCTCCCCCCACCCCACAACAGTCCCGGAAGTGTGATGTTCCCCTTCCTGTGTCCATGTGTTCTCATTGTTCAATTCCCACCTATGAGTGAGAATATGCGGTGTTTGGTTGTTTGTTCTTGCGATAGTTTACTGAGAATGATGATTTCCAATTTCATCCATGTCCCTACAAAGGACATGAACTCGTCATTTTTTATGGCTGCATAGTATTCCATGGTGTATATGTGCCACATTTTCTTAATCCAGTCTATCATTGTTGGACATTTGGGTTGGTTCCAAGTCTTTGCTATTGTGAATAATGCGGCAATAAACATACGTGTGCATGTGTCTTTATAGCAGCATGATTTATAGTCCTTTGGGTATATACCCAGTAATGGGATGGCTGGGTTGAATGGAATTTCTAGTTCTAGATCCCTGAGGAATCGCCACACTGACTTCCACAAGGGTTGAACTAGTTTACAATCCCACCAACAGTGTAAAAGTGTTCCTATTTCTCCACATCCTCTCCAGCACCTGTTGTTTCCTGACTTTTTAATGATTGCCATTCTAACTGGTGTGAGATGGTATCTCATTGTGGTTTTGATTTGCATTTCTCTGATGGCCAGTGATGGTGAGCATTTTTTCATGTGTTTTTTGGCTGCATAAATGTCTTCTTTTGAGAAGTGTCTGTTCATGTCCTTCGCCCACTTTTTGATGGGGTTGTTTGTTTTTTTCTTGTAAATTTGTTGGAGTTCATTGTAGATTCTGGATATTAGCCCTTTGTCAGATGAGTAGGTTGCGAAAATTTTCTCCCATTTTGTAGGTTGCCTGTTCACTCTGATGGTAGTTTCTTTTGCTGTGCAGAAGCTCTTGAGTTTAATTAGATCCCATTTGTCAATTTTGGCTTTTGTTGCCATTGCTTTTGGTGTTTTAGACATGAAGTCCTTGCCCATGCCTATGTCCTGACTGGTAATGCCTAGGTTTTCTTCTAGGGTTTTTATGGTTTTAGGTCTAACATTTAAGTCTTTAATCCATCTTGAATTGATTTTTGTATAAGGTGTAAGGAAGGGATCCAGTTTCAGCTTTCTCCATATGGCTAGCCAGTTTTCCCAGCACCATTTATTAAATAGGGAATCCTTTCCCCATTGCTTGTTTTTGTCAGGTTTGTCAAAGATCAGATACTTGTAGATATGTGGCATTATTTCTGACGGCTCTGTTCTGTTCCATTGATCTATATCTCTGTTTTGGTACCAGTACCACGCTGTTTTGGTTACTGTAGCCTTGTAGTATAGTTTGAAGTCAGGTAGTGTAATGCCTCCAGCTTTGTTCTTTGGCTTAGGATTGACTTGGTGATGCGGGCTCTTTTTTGGTTCCATATGAACTTTAAAGTAGTTTTTTCCAATTCTGTGAAGAAAGTCATTGGTAACTTGATGGGGATGGCATTGAATCTGTAAATTACCTTGGGAAGGATGGCCATTTTCATGATATTGATTCTTCCTACCCATGAGCATGGAATGTTCTTCCATTTGTTTGTATCCTCTTTTATTTCCTTGAGCAGTGGTTTGTAGTTCTCCTTGAAGAGGTCTTTCACATCCCTTGTAAGTTGGATTCCTAGGTATTTTATTCTCTTTGAAGCAATTGTGAATGGGAGTTCACTCATGATTTGGCTCTCTGTCTGTCTGTTACTTCTGTATAAGAATGCTTGTGATTTTTGCACATTGATTTTGTATCCTGAGACTTTGCTGAAGTTGCTTATCAGCTTAAGGAGATTTTGGGCTGAGACAATGGGGTTTTCTAGATATACAATCATGTCATCTGCAAACAGGGACAATTTGACTTCCTCTTTTCCTAATTGAATACCCTTGATTTCCTTCTCCTGCCTAATTGCCCTGGCCAGAACTTCCAACACTATGTTGAATAGAAGTGGTGAGAGAGGGCATCCCTGTCTTGTGCCAGTTTTCAAAGGGAATGCTTCCAGTTTTTGCCCATTCAGTATGATATTGGCTGTGGGTTTGTCATAAATAGCTCTTATTATTTTGAGATACGTCCCATCAATTCCTAATTTATTGAGAGTTTTTAGCATGAAGGGTTGTTGAATTTTGTCAAAGGCCTTTTCTGCATCTATTGAGATAATCATGTGGTTTTTGTCTTTGCTTCTGTTTATATGCTGGATTACATTTATTGATTTGCATATATTGAACCAGCCTTGCATCCCAGGGATGAAGCCCACTTGATCATGGTGGATAAGCTTTTTGATGTGCTGCTGGATTCGGTTTGCCAGTATTTTATTGAGGATTTTTGCATCAATGTTCATCAAGGATATTGGTCTAAAATTCTCTTTTTTTGTTGTGTCTCTGCCAGGCTTTGGTATCAGGATGATGCTGGCCTCATAAAATGAGTTAGGGAGGATTCCCTCTTTTTCTATTGATTGGAATAGTTTCAGAAGGAATGGTACCAGCTCATCCTTGTACCTCTGGTAGAATTCGGCTGTGAACCCATCTGGTCCTGGACTTTTTTTGGTTGGTAAGCTATTGATTATTGCCACAATTTCAGCTCCTATTATTGGTCTATTCAGAGATTCAACTTCTTCCTGGTTTAGTCTTGGGAGGGTGTATGTGTTGAGGAATTTATCCATTTCTTCTAGATTTTCTAGTTTATTTGCATAGAGGTGTTTGTAATATTCTCTGATGGTAGTTTGTATTTCTGTGGGATCGGTGGTGATATCCCCTTTATCATTTTTTATTGCATCTATTTGATTCTTCTCTCTTTTTTTCTTTATTAATCTTGCTAGCGGTCTATCAATTTTGTTGATCCTTTCAAAAAACCAGCTCCTGGATTCATTTATTTTTTGAAGGGTTTTTTGTGTCTCTATTTCCTTCAGTTCTGCTCTGATTTTAGTTATTTCTTGCCTTCTGCTAGCTTTTGAATGTGTTTCCTCTTGCTTTTCTAGTTCTTTTAATTGTGATGTTAGGGTGTCAATTTTGGATCTTTCCTGCTTTCTCTTGTGGGCATTTAGTGCTATAAATTTCCCTCTACACACTGCTTTGAATGCATCCCAGAGATTCTGGTATGTTGTGTCTTGGTTCTCATTGGTTTCAAAGAACATCTTTATTTCTGCCTTCATTTCATTATGTACCCAGTAGTCATTCAGGAGCAGGTTGTTCAGTTTCCACGTAGTTGAGCGGTTTTGAGTGAGATTCTTAATCCTGAGTTCCAGCTTGTTTGCACTGTGATCTGAGAGACAGTTTGTTACAATTTCTGTTCTTTTACATTTATTGAGGAGAGCTTTACTTCCAAGTATATGGTCAATTTTGGAATAGGTGTGGTGTGGTGCTGAAAAAAATGTATATTCTGTTGTTTTGGGGTGGAGAGTTCTGTAGATGTCTATTAGGTTGGCTTGATGCAGAGCTGAGTTCAATTCCTGGGTATCCTTGTTGACTTTCTGTCTCATTGATCTGTCTAATGTTGACAGTGGGGTGTTAAAGTCTCCCATTATTAATGTGTGGGAGTCTAAGTCTCTTTGTAGGTCACTCAGGACTTGCTTTATGAATCTGGGTGCTCCTGTATTGGGTGCATATATATTTAGGATAGTTAGCTCTTCTTGTTGAATTAATCCCTTTACCATTATGTAATGGCCTTCTTTGTCTCTTTTGATCTTTGTTGGTTTAAAGTCTGTTTTATCAGATACTAGGATTGCAACCCCTGCCTTTTTTTGTTTTCCATTTGCTTGGTAGATCTTCCTCCATCCTTTTATTTTGAGCCTATGTGTGTCTCTGCACGTGAGATGGGTTTCCTGAATACAGCACACTGCTGGGTCTTGAATCTTTATCCAATTTGCCAGTCTGTGTCTTTTAATTGGAGCATTTAGTCCATTTACGTTTAAAGTTAATATTGTTATGTGTGAATTTGATCCTGTCATTATGATGTTAGCTGGATATTTTGCTCATTAGTTGATGCAGTCTCTTCCTAGTCTCGATGGTCTTTACATTTCAGTATGATTTTGCAGTGGCTGGTACCGGTTGTGCCTTTCCATGTTTAGCGCTTCCTTCAGGAGCTCTTTTAGGGCAGGCCTGGTGGTGACAAAATCTCTCAGCATTTGCTTGTCTGTAAAGTATTTTATTTCTCCTTCACTTATGAAGCTTATTTTGGCAGGATATGAAATTCTGGGTTGAAAGTTCTTTTCTTTAAGAATGTTGAATATTGGCCCCCACTCTCTTCTGGCTTGTAGGGTTTCTGCCGAGAGATCCACTGTTAGTCTGATGGGCTTCCCTTTGATGGTAACCCGACCTTTCTCTCTGGCTGCCCTTAACATTTTTTCCTTCATTTCAACTTTGGTGAATCTGACAATTATGTGTCTTGGAGTTGCTCTTCTCGAGGAGTATCTTTGTGGCATTCTCTGTATTTCCTGAATCTGAATGTTGGCCTGCCTTGCTAGATTGGGGAAGTTCTCCTGGATAATATCCTGCAGAGTGTTTTCCAACTTGTTTCCATTCTCCCCGTCACTTTCAGGTACACCAATCAGACGTAGATTTGGTCTTTTCACATAGTCCCACATTTCTTGGAGGCTTTGCTCATTTCTTTTCATTCTTTTTTCTCTAAACTTCCCTTCTCACTTCATTTCATTCATTTCATCTTCCAGGGCTGATACCCTTTCTTCCATTTGATCGCATCGGCTCCTGAGGCTTCTGCATTCTTCACGTAGTTCTCGAGCCTTGGTTTTCAGCTCCATCAGCTCCTTTAAGCACTTCTCTGTATTGGTTATTCTAGTTACACATTCTTCTAAATTTTTTTCAAAGTTTTCAACTTCTTTGCCTTTGGTTTGAATATCCTCCCGTAGCTCGGAGTAATTTGATCGTCTGAAGCCTTCTTCTCTCAGCTCGTCAAAGTCATTCTCCGTCCAGCTTTGTTCCGTTGCTGGTGAGGAACTGCGTTCCTTTGGAGGAGGAGAGGTACTCTGGTTTTTAGAGTTTCCAGTTTTTCTGCTGTTTTTTCCCCATCTTTGTGGTTTTATCTACTTTTGGTCTTTGATGATGGTGATGTACAGATGGGTTTTTGGTGTGGATGTCCTTTCTGTTAGTTTTCCTTCTAACAGACAGAACCCTCAGCTGCAGGTCTGTTGGAGTACCTGGCCGGCCGTGTGAGGTGTCAGTCTGCCCCTGCTGGTGGGTGCCTCCCAGTTAGGCTGCTCGGGGGTCAGGGGTCAGGGACCCACTTGAGGAGGCAGTCAGCCCGTTCTCAGATCTCCAGCTGCGTGCTGGGAGAACCACTGCTCTCCTCACAGCTGTCAGACAGGGACATTTAAGTCTGCAGAGGTTACTGCTGTCTTTTTGTTTGTCTGTGCCCTGCCCCCAGAGGTGGAGCCTACAGAGGCAGGCAGGCCTCCTTGAGCTGTGGTGGGCTCCACCCAGTTCAAGCTTCCAGGCTGCTTTGTTTACCTAAGCGAGCCTGGGCAATGGCGGACGCCCCTCCCCCAACCTCGCTGCCGACTTGCTGTTTGATCTCAGACTGCTGTGCTAGCAATCAGCGAGACTCCGTGGGCGTAGGACCCTCTGAGCCAGGTGCGGGCTATACTCTCCTGGTGCACCGTTTCCTAAGCCCGTCGGAAAAGCACAGTATTCGGGTGGGAGTTGCCCGATTTTCCAGGTGCCGTCTGTCACCCCTGGAAGGGGAACTCCCTGACCCCTTGCACTTCCCGAGTGAGGCAATGCCTCGCCCCTGCTTCAGCTTGCGCACGGTGCACTCACCCACTGACCTGCGCCCACTGTCTGGCACTCCCTAGTGAGATGAACACGGTACCTCAGATGGAAATGCAGAAATCACCTGTCTTCTGCGTTGCTCGCGCTGGGAGCTGTAGACCGGAGCTGTTCCTATTCAGCCATCTTGGCTCCTCCCGGCAATGTTTTTCTAAGGGGTATGGGGTGGCTTATTACCACTTTACTGCTTTAGACATCCTGACTCTTCACCAGGCCTCCTACCACATTTCAGTAGTATGTAGATAAAAGTCTAGACTGTCCATGTGGTTTCTATTGACATAGGGTGGTGTGTGAGGGGAGTGTTGGAAGATTTGTTACTACCTTGCGAGAATGAAAGTCTCAGCTCCCTACTCAGCATTCTCAGATGCCACCCAAACAGTGTGGTTGGGTCACCTTATTACAACCTCTCAAGGTAGAAGTTCAGATACTCCACCAGGCTTCCAGGCATGGTGGCTGGGTCCTAGCCTTTTCTTTATTTTTGGAAAAGTAGAGCAGTTATTGTTTAATAAAAGTTTTCTTTTGTCTTGCTAGGCTGCCCCTCTCTGTGTCCTTTTGTTACAGTGATCAAGCTTTTCTTGGTGCTCTTTTTGTCTGTATTCTCAGGCATTTCCTGGCTGCTGGTTTCTCTAGTATGTATTTAGAAATACACAAAGCAAAATGAAAGCCCAGGCAACTCTCCACTTTGTCAGTTCTCGGATAGCAGGGTCCCTAGCCATTCTTCCTTCCTCTCTCCACCTTTTGATACTCAAGGTGGGAGAAATAGTGAAAGCTACATGTACTCCAACTCTCTGCAAAAGTAATTATTTTTAAAGATTTCTGTTGGACTTAATTTACAGTTCTGCGGCAATTACATATTTCTTATAACATCAAGTATTTCATTGCTTTTTTATTTAATGGGACAATGGAGGTTGGCCAATATAACAATATATGACATTTTTGGAATTTCTCACCTTGGCTCCCTTGAAAATATTTGGATACAGGTATCACCTAAACATATCTTTATTTTCACTCATTTTGAATATTATAGTACACAATGCTTAGTTAATCTTATCATTGCTTTAGTTTCATTTTCTGTGTCCTAGAAACACTCAGTTTTTAAATGCCAAATAGTACATATGTCCACATTCTTTTATATTTCTTTTATTTGCTTATATTCCTTAATGCTTTCCTTTATAACTTCTACCCTCTGAGTGTATTTTCTCTTGTCAGATTTTATTTTTGATTTTAGTCCTTTGAGTTGTCTCAAAAGGTGGGAAAGATGTGATGTCTATTTCCCCAACTGATATTATTTCTTCCCTGACCATCCATTTATTTATTTAGTAGAGGCTTTTGTATAGACTTGTGACATATGCCTTCCAAAGATGTGCATGAATAACAAGTACCAAATAGGAATAAAATGAGATGGAGAGGATGGACTTAGAGATTAAAAATAGTAATTAATCATTTTTTTTCTGTCTGAGCCTTATTTCAACTAACAAGGGATGTGTAATCTCTTCCTCTTTCTCCAAATTCTCTTTTTCTTTTCTCCGTTTTGCCAAGGTCTTTCTCCAGAATTCAGACAACTCTGAAAATCCAAGTCTGGATTTTGCCAAGGTCTTTCTCCAGAATTTAGGCAACTCTGAAAATCCAAGTCTGTTGCTAGAAGATATCTTACTCTAAGAACACAGTGAGTAGCTTTCACATAAACCACCCTGATGGTATTGCTTACATATTTTAACCCTTTAATTTTTAATTCTAAAAAAGGTTTTGCCCTCTGAATGAACTAATGGTTAAAAACTTTGATATCTGGCCATCTCTTCCTGGCACTTTTGCTCTCTCTCTCTCTCTCTCTCTCTCTCTTGCTCGCTTGTCTGTTTTCATTGTAAGGCTGACCTTAACATAACTTTTTGTCTTTATCTCCTAGCACATTACCCTACAAATTAGACCACTAATAAATGCTCCTTAATGATGATATTTGTTTGTGCTTAGGGAGAGCACAAAATGAAACTCTGATACAGTTTGTGACAGGCATATAATAACTTACTTGAATTGTCTTTTGTTAATTTCACCAAAGTACGGGATAAGGATAGCAACAGTGGTATTTAGAATAAACTGGAAGGAAACTATGTGATTTGCCAGTACTAACAGAATGATAAACTTATTTTAAAATTTTGGTATGTTTTCTCCTGATTTATGAAGTGTTCTAACATGGCATGGGATTGCCAGCAAAACTAATCTATTGCAAAAGGAAATAAAATAATCTTCAAACAAGAAGAAAAATGAGGAAAAATATTCTTCATGTTTTCATTTAATTTAGCAGTATTTACCATTGATTTACCAGATGACTTTCCTCCATGATCAATATAATTGGGAATCAAAAAGTTTTTCCTAGTTTCTGGATCAAAACATATGGGGACAAATGAGAAATCAGGGCTTGTCACCCCTTCTGTTGAGAGCCATGCTGGTAAGGTTTTTCCAGCTGCAATTGTTGAAGCATTATGTATGTCTATTCTCAGCTTTATTTCAGACAGTGGGAGGTGAAAGACAGATGATGGATAGTAGATTGAGATGAAAAAAAAAAAAAAACCCAGACTGGCAGAAAGAAGTTCCTCAGAAAAGAGAGAACAAGGAATATGGTTAATGTTTGGTGGCTGTTGCAACAGAGGTATGTATATTTGCTTAGAGTATGGCAAGGTGAATAGGCAGAGAATTTTGTGGGAATATCATTAAAATATCTGAGTAAAAATAGGATTAATAGCAACAAATGTATGCTTATGAAGGGTAAATAGTGATTAGATAACTTTTGTTAGGGTTTTCAGTGTGCAGAAAACTGGTCACAATTCTCAACTCTTCATGAACTGAAACAAATGGTAAGACACCTACTCTAAAACTCCTCAGCCTGATACTCATTTCATTCATTCAACAGTAATTTTGGTGCCCTAATTTTATATGAGGTGCTTAGTCAGCAGAACTACCCAGCACATATACCAGGTAAACGAAATTTCATCTCAAAATAAAAAAGATGCTTTCCCTTATCTATTTCTTTGATGTGTTTCAGATTAGATTATTAACCTTTGCATTTCAAAGGGACATTTGCAAAGTTTTTTTTTTTGTTTGTTTTTTTTTTTTTTTTTTGAGACGGAGTTTCGCTCTTGTTGCCCAGGCTGGAGTGCAATGGCACTATCTCAGCTCACCACAACCTCCGCCTCCCAGGTTCAAGCCATTCTCCTGCCTCCCGAGTAGCTGGGATTACAGGCATGTGCCACCACGCCCGGCTAATTTTTTTGTATTTTTAGTAGAGACGGGGTTTCTCCATGTTGGTCAGGCTGGTCTCGAACTCCCGACCTCAGTTGATCCACCTGCCTCCTAAAGTGCTGAGATTACAGATGAGAGCCACTGCACCCAGTGACATTTGCAAAGTATTCATTCAAAAGCATAAAGCTATTATTAAAATCTTCCAAGTTTTTCCGATTTTTGAATTATCACCTATGTTTGATCACACACTGTTTTAATGTTTGCTTCCAAACAGTTTTCTGCATTTGTGTATCACTGTAGAAACATTTGTTTTTCTTTTCCTCCCAGAAAAGATGACTTTTGATTGCACTGGATGTGTTATTTAGAAACTAGTCAAATGAAAGAACTGTTTAAGATCGAGAGCAGAGAGTATGTCACATAAACTGTCATGTATGCACTCTGTGTATATCATGTTCAAAAGTAGGGAGTGTTGGGGGGGTGTTATTTGTTTATTAAGTATCTCATGTTACATACTTTCAAGGAAATTACCACTTATTCTTTTGTAAATAATGTTTTAAGAAATGTGTCATTTTAGTGTTTGGTCTCTAGAAATGATAAATAATTAAAAATAGACCTGGGCCATCAGCTTGCCGGAGGTTTAATGAAGTTATGAAAACTTTGTTGACCAATATATCCTTTGAAAGATTGACTTAGACCACTATTGTCTAGTAAAACTCTCTGAGATCAGGAAAACTTTCTATATCTGCTCTGTCTGATGGTGTAACCCATAGCCACATATGGCTATTGAGTGTTTGAAATGTTTCTTTTATTACAGAAGTAACTAACATTTTAAGTTATTTGAGTTTGATAAATTTAAATATAAACATAAATAGACGCATGTGGTGAGAGATGACCATGTTGGGTGGACATGTTTAGACAAATGCTGAGGTTAAACATATACTTCAGATTTTGTTAAAAATTTCATTCAGAGAACTATAGAAAACAGAAGAATAGTTAATGTTTTGCTAAAACCCCAAGCTGAGTGTCTGGCACATAGGAGTCATTCAGAGAGTGTTACATTTTTCCCTTTCCTTCTTCTTACGATGTTACAGTATCACAGTGCATACAGGTAATATATAGCAAATTAAAACATTAAACATTTAGGCCAGGTGAGGTGGCTTACATTTGTAATCCTAGCACTTTGGGAGGCCGAGACGGGTTGCATGAGCTCAAGAGTTTGAGACAAGCCTGGGCAACATGGTGGAACCCCATCTTTACAAAAAATATAGAAAAATTAGCTGGGCATGGTGGTGTAGGCCTGTGGTCCCAACTACTTGGAGGGCTGAGGCAAGAGGATCACTTGAACCTGGGAGGTCGAGGCTGCAGTGAGCCGAGATCCGGCCACTGCACTCCAGCCTGGGTGACAAAGCGAGACCTTGTCTCAAAAATAAATAAATAAATAAATAAATAAATATATAAAACATTTATATTTGTTACAGGTTTTTAGCATGATGAGAAAGTATGCAACAGGAAAAAATCTTGTGAGTCAGTTGAAATAGAATCTTTTTATAGTTCTATACATAACTAATAACGTATTAGAAAGTATGGCCTTCTTTCTTTTCTCTCCAATAGTGGAATGGGGATGTAACCACATTTCTCCCATCTAATACTGTGATTTTATTAAGGTGAACCATATGACATTGTAAATTTTATAGCTTAAGCATGACATCTATGAACAGTTTCATTCAGTTCAACAGATTAATTAGGAAAAATAAATGGCACACTGAAGGAAAGGCGACATGTATTTTAGAATGTAGTTATTTCCCAAATTGTTAAACACTTATTATTTTCAGAGAGTATAGTTTTGGGTAAAATAAATAAAAATGGAAGTGTCTATATAAATATATTTATTTGTGTGTGCATGTATATATGCATAACTTGCCTCCAGGCTGTAATGTAGAGGCTTAATCTGTATACTCTCCAGGAGCATGACTTAAGAAAAAAGTTTAGTCTCTGTTTCTCTCAGTTCATATATGGCTTACATTTGCACCTAGTTGGGTAAATTGAAATTAAAAATCTCCTTTTAATTGAGAAGAATTTCGGGTCCAGTTGATTTCAAACCATATACCTAACCACCGTGGCAGGTCTTGAAAGAACAGAGACGGACTCTTCAGTAGAGTAGGGTAATCAGAATGATGGCCTCTTACTTTGGAAGGTGTTCTCATGCTCTTAGGGAACCAGAAGCTCAAAACTGATAATGCTTGTTTACAGATGAAATAATTTATGCACGCAGAAGACGCCGGGGAGATAGCATGGTATTGGGCTACTGGTTTCAAGTAGTAATAGAAGAATAGATTGATAGAGAGAGGAGTCTTAAGATCTGTACCAGCTCATCACAGCTTCCCTGTTCCCAGTCTTGGTGGGTGGAAAACCCAGGACATACCCACCCAGGGAGGGTCTATTAAAAAAAAAAGAAGTAACATAACCAACCTGAAGCCATTTGCCTGGGAAATGTCTTTGGGCTGCTGCTGAGAACCAGTGAGGGTATCGCAGAAGAGGAAGAAAATACTAATGAAACGGTGATGGTGCCCCAGGGTGTGTGGGGAGGAGGCAAAGCAGATTTGAAGCACTGTGGGGACTCCTCAGGCAAGCTGTGCCCATGAGCTGCTCCCCTACTGCCTGCACATATCTGCGGGCTAAAACCTGGGCTCAGCCTTCATGTGGCCGATGAAAATTGACATTTCCCATATCCCAAGGTTAACCTAACAGTAATTAAAGCATCACATTGCACACAATTCTTTCCATTATAATTTAAGTGGATTTTATGCTATTTTAAAAACCATTCTAGTTCCCACTGTGAATAATGAATACAAATAAAGTTGAATGTCAGACCTGGAATACAAATCAAATAAGAAAACCTATAAGTATCCCAAACATCTGCCCCCACGATCCCTAAGTCTCAGGTGCTTTGCTGCCAGCCCAACATTTCATAAATGGTTGCCCTGGTTTGCTTTTGATGTCAAGCTACCTCAATGGGCCACTTCTGTTCCATTAACAATGATAAGGCACCTCACACTCTGAGACATCCTTCCAGCTTCCACCGTCTTTCGAGAAATTCATTCATCTTTCTAAGCAGCTATATTAGAGAGTGCCAAGAAGATTTCTAAAAAGGAGATAGACAGACACACCTACTCAGAAATCACAAGGTCTTTCAGATAATTTTTTTTTCCATCACTGAAAGAATGGGGCTTTTGCTCAATTCATTTTCCACACTTTCAGTCAATGTGCTTAAAAATGTCCCTGCCTCTCTGGATCCCTAGGAGGGACAATTTACAGTTATGCTCTCCTGCAATTGTGGATGTGATATTGTTGTGTTCTGATTCTAAATAACACGACAGAAGGTTGACATCAGCATATCTTGCTCCTCTCATTGTTGTTCCATGAAATAGGAAGAGAAACTGGAAACAGAGCTTTACACATGGTCTAGCTGGAAGAATAGTACAGAAAAGGTTGAAGTCTTGTAACCTCGTTTATAAATGCATGAGAGGGGACAGATTTGGGTTTCTACTGCCTGTTAACCATGGACACCCAAGAGGCAGAAACAGGGAAAGAAGCCTGTAGCCTTTCTGTGACTCATTGTAATGCAGAAAAGCCTGGTGACAGGGAGTTGTTTTTATTTTTATACTATTACTAGACTGAAAAGCATTAATATTGTCATACAGATGGTCACCTATGTTGGAAGCTTATGAAAGAACTCTAAATTGCGAAAAGATTATTCTAAATTTAGGAAAGCATCAACTCCCTAATGCTAAAGGTGGAGCCGTGCTGCTAAACATATTAGTATTTCTTAATTCAAACACCTGTTCTGCCCGTACGATACATAAAAAAGCTCTTATTTATTGCTTGCATCTCCATTTCAGATTTAATCTCACTATAAATTCATCTCATGTTAATTTATGTGCAAACAAAGACACACACATTTTAAATATCCGAAATGCTGGAAATAAACTTATTTTTAATTTTGTGCTTGTTTTCCATTTGTCAACCAGCAAATGAAAGGACTGAATAAATCATGCACTAATTGCCAGCGGTGCTAAATTTAGTGTGAGATCTGGAATCCTTTTGATCAAAACCGCTGAATATGAAATCATCCTCAGCTCTCTAGGCAACTTTATCCGCCTTTCTATTCTCCATCTGTCAGTCACCTGGGAATTTGTGAACTATTCCATATGTCAGGCTTGTCAATCACAATGGGATGTGGGAACTATCTGCCTACTGCATAGGAATTCTTGTTAAAAAATTAATCTGCATTTAACTAGTAGTTCTATATTTTGAATACCATATTGTTTGGTGTTTTGAATTTTTTTCTCTATATAAGGTTAATAGAAATAAACTTTATTTAAATAGTGTAGATTAAAAGTCTTCATTTAAATAACATTTACAAGCATGTAACTGTTACACATATATCTGTTATATATAGCCAGTAATATTGTGCATGCATATGCAACATTTTAAATAGAATCCCCTTATGATGGTAACACTGAATCTGACACAAACCTATCTTACCTACTGACACTCTAAATATATATGAAATAAAAATAATAAACGTGTGAACATCTCACCGTTTTGAGATTCACAAACCTATCAAGTTATTTCTGAGAGAAAAATGATTCACCAAAGGTGCTTTATTTTAAGCTTAAATGCATGTAAAATATTCAAATATCTCATTTAAATAAATATGCAAATAAAATTGTATTCCTCACAACCTCATTGCCTTTCTATCATATTTTTATTCTAAACCAATTAGGAAAATTCAGAAATCGCATATAACATAGAATGTCTGAAATATCAACCTCATTGAATTTGAAATGTTTACATATTTCATATTTTAACTCCATTTACTTATGATAGAATTTGAGAAAACAAGCAGCAGAACTATTGAAATATTAGAAAAAGATCAAAACAACATATTGGAAATGAAGATAATAGTGCCAGAAATCCAAATTAGTATACAGATCTTACAGTTCTGTGACCTTAGGCAAATTACTTAAATTTTTTGTACCTGAGGTCCCACGTCTGTGCTATGAGGACATAAATAGATACAAATCTAAAAGATTGTTGGAAAAAATGAAATAATATATGTGAAGCCCTTAAGAAAATGCCTGGCAGATAGAAAATGCTGAATAAATGTTATCTATTGTGTGTACTGTCAGGGTCAGTATTCATCCTGTGAAGGTTAAAGGAGGGAATTGAATATAGGGAAATTGCTATAGAGATGTTGGAAGAGCTGAAAACATTGAGTCCATTTGCTATATTACAGCCACCTGGAAATCAATTATTTTCTCCCACATTTAATGCCCTTCAGAGTTCCCCATTTATTTAAGGAAGGAAATCCTTAAAAAGGCCTACAAGACCCAGAGAGCAACAGCTGTCATTAATTGTGTACACGCCTCCCTTAAACTCTCTACCTTTTTCTTAGCCTCAGAAGCACCACGCTCCCTCCCACAGGGCCTGCACTCACACCGAGCCCTCTGTCTGGAGCCCTTTACCTCTGTCTCTTGAGCCAAATATTCTTGAGTTCTCAACTCAATTATCACTTTCTGGGCTTCTTCCTTCCCAAGGGCCCTCAATGCTCCCATGCTTATACCCAGCACTGTATAATTAATCACTAAATGTTTAGGTTACACATAAATATGTCCTTCTGTCCTTTGATCATACACTTATTTGAGAGATTTTGATTAATCTTTGTCCCACTAGAGGGTAAATTTCATGAGGTCAGGGACTCAGTCAGATTGGCTTCTGAGTCCAATAATGACACGTAGTAGGTGGGCATTATATTTTGATTGAATGAGTGGCCTGCCTTAATGAGTGAGTTATCAGAAGATGAATAGTAAAGAAATGAATACCTGTGCATTTAAGTGCAAATGTCTTAACTTAAATAACTAAGTGGCTAAGCAATGCACTTAGTAATTTAATAGGAATAAAATGTGAAATAGACATAATTGCTTTCACACAACTGTAGTAAACAGAATTATATCTGACTTGGAGTAAATATCCAGCACACTGTGGACCATGTCCTAAACTCCATAGGTTGCATTAGTGTCATCTTTCATTATCTACCAGTCATTTTCTACATACATCTAATGTTTTCTCCATTGTAATAAATCTCTGATTTCATGTGTGTCCTCCTAAAAAAACTGTTAGTTCTCTGAGGGGGCGCATGGCCCGAGTCTTGATCTCCTTTTTTTCCTTAGAACCTAGCATAGAGCCTGACACATAGTAGCATGTCATTACATTTTGTTTAGTGAAGATATAGCTTGTGTTCAGAACAATATGCCTTTTCTTGGCTGCTTAGCTTAGATGCTTATAAACTGCTTTTGTTCTATTGATCCCCATGAGCCCCTTGGTTGTACTATCTTCCATTGTCACAGACTGTGCATTTTCCTGTCTATCCATCATGAAGATGCATTCCACTAGTTACAATAGGGACTAGAGAATACAATGTGGTCAATTTAAGGCAAATTCATCATTACTGTAGGAAAATAAAAGAGGGAAGCAGCGAAAAAAAGAAGAAATGAGGAGGAAGGAAAGGAAGAAGGAAGAGAGGAAATAACAAAAGGAATTTTTCAGTAGAAATTATTTATTCCTAAATACAATCTGAAATGCCTTGAAATATCACTTTCGAAAACCAAAATTATTTCATTTAATGAAAAATAGCAACACCAGAGAACCAAAAATATTATCCAGAGGTATCTGAAGATAGCTCTTAAAAGTTTGTTACACAACTCAGCAAATTTGCTTAGTTTTCTATTTATGCAAAAATAAAATAAGAAACAGGAAGAAAGTAACAAAGAGTAAATTGATGAAAAAGATAAATTTAAAAATTATTTTGGCTGTGTGTGTGTGTGTGTGTGTGCACGTTTCTGGGATATGGCTACTATTTTCTCTAACCATGAACACCGAAAAGAAGTGATATAATAAAAAGTTACAAATATTAAATGTATGATTTTATTAAGAATTTACAATTTCATGCTAGAAATACAAAAGCAATTCAAGTTATAGAATTTTTAAAGTACAAGTTAAAGGATAAATCAACATTAATAGATACATAAACACCATTTGATAAATTTAATTTGCCTCCAAGTTGAATGTTCTTAACATGGTGAAAGTAGAACTAAACATCTTGAATAAAATTGCCATTAAAAATTTGCATCAGAATCATATGTAAAGTGAAATTTTAAAATATTCTTCAAATAAAAAAGGTGAAAGATAAAGATATTATTGTCACTAATGCTATTCAATATTGTAGTGAGTATCCTGGCCAATGTAGTATGATAAAAGAAAAGAAAAACTTTGATATAAAAATTAAAATAAAAAAGACACACTGTTATTATTTTGGACCATATGACAAGCTACCGAGAAATCCTCAAAGGAACCACTAAAAACCTACTAGAATAAGAGATATCAGTGAAGAGTCCCAATAGAATTCAAAATTTAAGTCAATTTCTTAACTAAGTAGAAAATTTGGGTAGGAAGGATCTGAATAACTAGAGCAAAACAAGCTACAAAACACCTGTTTATAAACTTGATAAGAAATGCTCAAAGGAGGTATAATGAAATCCATGCATTTCTTTGAAGGGCATCATTTAAATAAATTAATTTGGAGACATGCTTCTTACAAAATAGAAAAATTGTAAAAATTTTCATTCCCCAGATATTCCATAAATATAGCCAATCCCAATGGAAATTCCAACAAAAATATTTTAATGTAACAGAACAAATTCCAACTTTCATTTGGAAAAAAAAAAAACATGACAGTTGTTTTAAAAAAGAGGGAAAAATAAAAACTTTGGACATGTTCCAAAAGATTAAAAATATACTCTAAAGCTAGAGCAATTAAACGAGTAAGATATTAGCAGAAGAATAAATAGAAAGGTCAATAGAAATTGTAGATAGTACTAAAATTGATCGAAGTATGACAAAGGGTCACTTAAATTAGTGGGGAAAGGAAGAACTGTAATAAATGTTTTTGGGAATATCGGCTATCTTTTGGATTAAAATAATTTAGACCAAGCCACATAAAATTAATTTGTAAAAATGTAAAAAAGCATTAGAAAAACATTGATCTGTGAAATGGAGATCATTCTATACCTCAGGGTTTTAGGAGGGTTAAGTGGTTTGAGCCTTGTAGTACATCCAAAATATAGTAAGATTTCATTATTCTTTTTTTTAAATTAAAAAATTTTAACTTTTATTTTAGGCTCAGGGTACATTTGCTGATTTGTTATGTAGGTAAATTGCATGTTATGGGGTCTGGTATTCAGATTATTTTGTCAGCCAGGTAATAAGCATAGTACTCAATAGGTAGTTTTTTGATCCTCCCTCTTCTCCCTTCCTCCACACTCGAGTAGGTCCTGGTGTCTGCTCTTCTCTTCTTTGTGTTCATAAGTACTCAGTGTTTAGTTCCCACTTATGAATGAGAACATGTGATATTTGGTTTTCTGTTCCTGTTTTAGTTTGCTTAGGATAATGGCCTCCAGCTCCATCCATGTTGCCACAATGGATAGAATTTCATTCTTTTTTCTGTGGCTGAGTAGTATTCTATGGTGTATATGTGCCACATTTTCTTAATCCTGTCTACTGTTGATGGGCATTTAGGTTGATTCCATGTCTTTGCTATTGTAAATAGTGCTGCAATGAAAATACACATGCATGTGTCTTTATGGTAAAATGATTTATATTGTTTTCACTGCTTTTTATTTTTTAATAGAATCTAGGTTTTGTGTCTTGCTTAAGAATACCTACTCTCATACTAACAGGAGAATTTTCTCTGACATGTTGTCTTAACGTTTCCTCAACTTAGATAAGGATATTGAGATTTGAAGACACATAATCTGACTCTAGAGCCTTTTCCTTAGCCATTCATCTACACTACCTCCCTAGGTGGACCACATAAATACTAAAGCAAAAACAACTTCCATATAGGAAATGATATAATAATCCAAGGTTATTGGATTGGGAATAAGCCCATAAATCTTGGAAACAGTATTGGAAACAGTATTTGCAATGTATAAAAAGTTAAATAATAAAAACAATTATGATATGCATAGGGAAACTTCAAATCTAAAAGAAAAAATCTTAAAAAATAGGCAAGAAATATAAGCATACAATTTAGAGAGTTAATATAAATACAATTTCAAGAGTATTTGTAGCTAGGGGATACAAATTTAAATAATGATGAGATCCTGTGTTTTTTCACCCGACAGCTAACAAATTAGATGGATATTATCAAGCACTGTTGGTCGTGTGAGACAACAGATACCTTCATATACACTTTTTGGGAATTTAACATGGTGAAGAGTTTTTAAAACTGCAAACAGATTCTACTAGCAAAACTGTAAGTGCAAGTATTCTTCCACTAACCAAAACCGAGTGAGTAGCTATGTCAGATCAATAGCATATATATACATATGTGATAATACACAGCATTTATTTATTTATTTTTGATACAGGGTCTCACTCTGTCACCCAGTCTGGAGTACAATGTCATGTTCTTGGCTCACTGCAACCTCCACCTCCTGGTCTCAAGCAATCCTCCTGCCTCAGCCTCCTGAATAGCTGGAACTACAGGCATGTGCCACCACACCTGGCTATTTTTCATATTTTTAGTAGAGACGAGGTTTCACCATGTTGCCCAGGCCGGTCTCAAACTCTTGAGCTAAAGTAGTCCACCTGCCTTTGCCTCCCAAAGTGCTGAGATTGCAGGTGTGAGCCACCACTTCTAGCCCACAGTATTTATTTTTAATACTTTCTTTCGAAAGGGAAGAAGTTGGAAATACACATACAATGATAAAAAATTATATATTACTTATGGTATATATACCAAAGCACAAAGTTTTCAAGGCACATGTGGAAATCAGTGTATATTCAGCATGGTCTAACCTGTGTCCAATTGGCTCTCAGTTTAAGAGGATAAAGAAATTGAGAGGAAATGTTTTAAGAACAAATGGCAATACAATATTCCATGTACATACAAAGTTTCAAGATACATCAAACAAAAACAATTCTAAAGTGAGAACAAGACAAATCCGTAGTTATAGATGGAGATTTTAATACTCACCCTCATAGCAATAAAGGTATATAATACTTATATGTTATTGCCAATCACTTAATTTAACCCTTAAGGAACAATATACCTAATATTGCACATGACACACTATATTCAAGTGTATTTGGATCCATTAAATCAGGGTAGAACATATGCTGGGCCATATAATGTGTACCAATAAATTCCAAGAACTGATATTATACACACGTATTATCTTGCTACAATGTAATTAAAATATAAAGAAATAAAAAGATATCTGGAGAATGCTAAAATACTTAAAATTAAGCGCTTCTAAATACCTCATAAGAGAAAGAAATCAGAAGAGAAAATAGCAAATATTTTAACAGAGAAGCCATGAAAACATAATATATTAAAATTTGAGGGATGCAACTAAAGCAGTAATTGAAAGAAAATTTATGCTTCTAATAAAAAATTAAGAATATCAGATTCCACTTTGAGAAGTTAGAAAAGGAAAAGAAAATTAAAACCAAAGTTAATAGAAAGAAAATAGTAAAGACATGAGCAGAAATCACTGAAGTAGAAAATTGACAAGGAGTAGAGAAAAATCACCAAAATACAAATTTGATTTTTTGAAACAACTAATAAAATTGATAGATTTCCAGTTAGACTAGATAGATTAATTAGAGAGAGAGTGCATGCAAAATCACAATAAATATCATCAATTAACATTATTATAGACTCTACGGCCATAAAAACAGATAACTGAATGCTATAAAGAAATACATTTGACAGTTTGAAGAAATTAACAAATTTAAAAAAATTTTTTGACTTTTAAGTTCAGGAGTACATGTGCAGGATGTGCAGTTTTGTTAGACAGGTAGACATGTGCCATAGTGGTTGGCTGCACAGACCGTCTTATCACCCAGGTATGAAGCCCATCATACATTAGCTATTCTTCCTGATCCTCTCCCTTCTCCCACCCCCTGTCCTCCAACAGGCCCCAGAGAGTGTTGTTCCCCACCAGTGTTCATGTGTTTTCATCATTTAACTCCCACTTATAAGGGAGAACATGCAGTATTTGAATTTATTGAAAGATACAAATTTCCAAATCTGTCACAAGGAATGGGAAAAATTCCTAATACGTCAGTCAGTCTCAATCAGGTATGTTAGTTTTCTCTGGGATCCACTGACAATGTCTAGAGGCCTTTTTGTGTCGCAACTCAGGGGGAAAGGGTGCTATTGGCATCTGGTGAGTAGAGGCCAAGGATGCTCCTAAACACCATTCAATCCTGTAATAAATAGGACAGCTCTACACAAAAAAGAATTATTCAGCCCCAAGCATCAATTGTACCAAGATGGAGAAACCTGTTAATACAACTTTTCTGGTTATATAATTCTAATTACTCATCAAAACCTTTGACAAAGAATATTGCAGGCACAGTTGGCCTCACTGTTGGAGTACATTGAATATTTGAGGAAAAATTAATACCAGTGTTACATAAACGTTAAAAAATAGTTAAGGAGAGAACATTCACAACTCATTTTATGAGGCAAAATTCCCAGATACTAAAGTCAGACGTAGAAAATACAAGAAAAGAAAACTGCAAACCAATATTCTTATGAATATTGATGTAAAAATCCTCAACAAAACATTAGTAAATAGAATTAAGCAACATTAAGAGAATTTCACACCATGATCAATTATCAAGGATATTTTGAAATATGAAAATCAATTGATGTGATACACCACATTAATAGAATAAAGAGGGAAAAACCTCACATGATTATCTCAAAGTAGAAAAAGCGTCTGACAAAATTTAACATCCTTTTATCATAAAACATCCAACAAACCAGGGATAGAATAAAATTCTCCATCAGGATAAAGACCACATATGTAAGTCTCATGGCCAGTATTATACTCCATAGTGACAAACTGAAAGTATTTCCACTAAGATTAAGAAAAGACAAGAATCCCCACTTTCAACATTTTTATTCGATATAGCATTGAAAGATATATTCAGAGAGATTAGGCAAAAAAAAAGGCACCCAGATTGGAAAATAAGTAAAATTATCTCTGTTCTCAGATGCTATGATCTTATATATAGAAAACCCTAAATATGACACAAACAGAGACACACACACACACACACGTTGATGCTAAGTGAATTCAGCAGGATTAATTGCAGGAAGCAAAAAATCAACTCACATAAGTTAGTTGCTTTTCTATGCACTAACAATGAACAACCTGAAAAGAAAATTTTAAAAAAATTCAATTTACAGTAGCATCAAAAATAATAATATGAAATAAATTTAATCAAGGAGGCAAATACTTGCACAGTGGAAACTACAAAACATTGTTAATAGTTATCAAGAGAACATGAAGAAATGGAAAGACATTCCATATTCGTGGAGAGGAAGACAATATTTTTTGGTGACAGTGTTAATTAAAGAGATTTACAGATTCAATGCAATCTCTTTAAAAATCAAAATTGTGTTTTCTTTGGAAAGAGAAAAACCCATCCTAAATACAGATGAAAATTTTGGGGACTCCAGATAGCCAACACAATCTTGAAAAGGAATGAAGTTGGAAGATTCACAAGGTACCAATTTCAAAACTTACTATAAAGCTGTAGGAATCAATACTTTGTGATACTGGTACAAGTACAGACACACAGACCAATAGAATAGAATAGAATAGAATAGAATAGAATAGAATAGAATAGAATAGCACAGCATAGCATAGCATAGCATAGAATAAACCTTTACATACAAATTCAATTGCTACTTAACGAGAGTTCCAAGACCATTCA
The DNA here is from genome assembly GCF_028885625.2 of Pongo pygmaeus. Classification (NCBI taxonomy): domain Eukaryota; kingdom Metazoa; phylum Chordata; class Mammalia; order Primates; family Hominidae; genus Pongo; species Pongo pygmaeus. Next base: position 35,198,606 of record NC_072385.2, on the reverse strand, counting down.
ATGTGGGAAAGGGCAGTCTCTTCAGCAGGTGGTGCTGGGAAAACTGGATAACTACATTCAAAACAATGCAGTTGGACCTGTACCTTACATCATGTACAAAGATTAACTCACAATGGATCCAAAACCTAAACATAAAACTTAAAACTCAACAACTTTTAGAAAGAAATCTAGGAAAGAAACTATGACATTAAATTTGGCAATGATTTTTAGATATGACACCAAAAACACAGGCAAAAAAAGTTCAACAAGAGATCAAATAGATAAATTGGATTTAATTGAGTTTAAAATATTTGAGTATTCAAGGACATTGTCAAGTGAGTAAAAATACAACCCACAGAACAGGAGCAAATATTTGCTGATCATACATATGATAAGGGATTAATATCCAGAATATATAAAGAACTCTTAAAACTTGTCAGTAAGAGACAGCTCAATTAAAGCATAGACTTAAATTAGACTTATCTTCAAAGCCAAAGTACCTAGAATTTGCAAATTCATTGAGATAGAAAGTAAATGCATAGAGATTACCAAGGGCGTGGAAGAGACGTAAAGGGGAGTTATTTAATGGCTATAGAGTTTCTGTTTGAGATGATAAAAAAGTTCTGGAAATACTGGTGATGCTTGCCATGCATCATGAATGTATTTAGTGCCCCTGAACTGTACATCTCTATCGTTAAAATGGCACATTTTATATAATGTATGTTTTGCAACAATAAAAAAGTGAAAAAGAAATTAAATGCATTCCTAGATAGACAAAAGTTGAGAAAATCTATTGCTAGCTAACCTGCTCTATGTAAAATACTAAAGGAAGTTCTGCTGGCTTAAAGAAAATGATGTCAGACGTTAACTCAAACATACAAGAAATAAATGAATATGATCAGAAGTGGCAATATGTGGATGAATATAAAATTGCACATATGTGTGTCTGTGTATACAGGCACACCTGGGAGATATTGCAGATTTAGTTCCAGACCACCAGAGCAAAGTAAACTTTTAGTTTTTCAGTTCGTATAAAAGTTATGTTTGCACTAAACTATAGTCTACTAAGTGTGCATCAGTATTATGTCTTAAAAACAATGCATATACTTTAATAATTAAAAATATTTTATTGCTAAAAACTGGTGCCACAGAGACACAAAATGAATAGATGCTATTGAAACAAGTGGCGCTGATAGGCTTGCTGGATGCAGGGGCTGCCACAAACCTCCAGTATGTAAGAAATGTAACATCTGTGAGGTGCAATAAAGCCAGACACAATCAAACAATGTATGTCTGTAGTTGTTTTGGGGAGCCACCAACTGTACCCATATACAACTAAGAAAATACATTTTAAAAATGGTTTAAAAAGTAATTTTAAATTGCATTGAAATCTCTCTCTTAACACAAAACAAGGCAGTAAAAGATAAACAGAAGAACAAACAAGTCAATGAGACAAATAGAAAACAGCAAAAAAATCCCAGAAGTAAATCCAATCATATCAATACTTAACATTAAATTTAAGTGAAATAAATGCTTCGATCAAAAGACAGACTTAAAACTGAACACAAACTGAAGTACACGTATACGCTGTGTACGAGACATACTTTAGTTTTAAAGAAATGTGACATTTTGTAGGGAAACTTGCCTCAGAAAACCATGGATTCTGAGTTTATTTGCCGTAGTTTTTCTTTAGCTATGGATATCTTGCCATGGTTATTCTCAGTATAAGATATCTTTGTACCAGCAAATGTAATTATTCCAACTGGCAATATCAGAGCAGTTCACTTGCCTTCTGCCCTCACTCCCTCACCCCTAGGAAAGTTCTTCAGTAAAAGGAATGAATAGATCAGAACCTAACTGCTTTAACTCCTCCCTCACTTTGTGAAAAGCTTTTCTTTGGTATACAGTTAAAAGTGTAACTGCTTGTAGAATGGTTAAATTTCAAATTATTATTATTTTCAATTATGTACTTTCTTAGTATTTTTTTTTTTTTTTCTGAGACCAAAGCTGCGTCTACCCAGGCTAGAGTGTAGCTGAGACTACAGGTGCACACCACCATGCCTGGCTAATTTTTGTATTTTTTATAGAGATGAGGTTTCCCATGTTACCCAGGCTGGTCTTGAATTCGTGAGCTCAAGCAATTGGCCCACCTGGGCTCCCAAAGTCCTGGGATTACAGGCGAGAACCACCGTTCCTGGCCTCTTATTATTTTTAAAGTTTGTTTATTGCCTCCTCTGTTTCAGAAAGTTAATCTTTGCACCGTGTCTTCCATTTTGTTCATCTTCTTTTGAATGATCTTTATCTGTATTTTTTTCCTGCATACTGCCTAGCTACTTGCATACAAATCGTTTCCATAATCTGATTTTATGATTTCTTAAATTGTTATTTACTACTTATAACAATAATTCGAATTATGCTACTAAGAAAGAAGGTTTTTTTTGTTTTTGTTGTAAAGTTGCCTCATGTATCTTTTACAAAACTTTCTTTACAAATAGCAGAAGTCATTTTCATAAAACGTCAGGTGTTTTTCCAGAACGAGATTGACTTCCGTGATATTTGTATTTGCTTCACCTCTTATTTAGTTTTTTCCACGCCTTTTAAATTAAACTAGTTGAGTAGTTTTAGATTCACTGAAAGGTGGCAAAAATAGTACAGAGAGTTCTCATATAACCCACACCAACTGTCCCCTATAATTAACATATTAGCATGGCACATTTTTCATAATTAATAAGCAAATATTGATAGATTTTCCATTTAAGTTCATACTTTATTCAGATCTCTTTAGTTGTTTAACTACTGTCATTTTCCTCTTCCAGGATATCATGGGAATATCACATCACCTTCCATTGTCATGTCTCCTTAGTTCATCTCCTTAGTTTATATCAACTGATATCAGTTTCTTAGACTTTTCTTGTTTCTGCACAATAGCTTATTTTATTAATTGTGGTAAAATATACATAACCTATAATTTACCATGTAAACATTTTCAGTGTACAATTTATTGAAATTAAGTATGTTCACGTTGTTGTGCACCCATCACCACTATTCATTTTTTTTTATTATACTTTAAGTTCTAGGGTACATGTGCACAACGTGCAGGTTAGTTACATATGTATACATGTGCCATGTTGGTGTGCTGCACCCATTAACTCGTCATTTAACATTAGGTATATCTCCTAATGCTATCCCTCCCGCCTCCCCCAACCCCACAACAGGCCCCGGTGTGTGATGTTCCCCTTCCTGTGTCCATGTGTTCTCATTGTTCAATTCCCACCTATGAGTGAGAACATGTGGTGTTTGGTTTTTTGTCCTTGCGATAGTTTGCTGAGAATGATGGTTTCCAGCTTCATCCATGTCCCTACAAAGGACATTAACTCATCATTTTTTATGGCTGCATAGTATTCCATGGTGTATATGTGCCACATTTTCTTAATCCAGTCTATTGTTGTTGGACATTTGGGTTGGTTCCAAGTCTTTGCTATTGTGAGTAGTGCTGCAATAAACATACGTGTGCATGTGTCTTTATAGCAGTATGATTTATAATCCCTACACTGTTGGTGGGAGTGTAAACTAGTTCAACCATTGTGGAAGTCAGTGTGGCGGTTCCTCAGGGATCTAGAACTAGAAATACCATTTGACCCACCACTAGTCATTTTTAGAACTTCTGCATCCTCCCAGACTGAAACTTTGCACCTATTGTAAACTAAAAATAAGTCCTGAGGCCCCACCAACTGAACAGACCCCAACTTGGCCAAGGGGACCCCCAACATCCTTAAAACTGAGTTCCCAGCCACAGTGGGATGGGCGGTCAGATGCACCTCTTTATGGTTACGCCTAAACCATAGGCATTAACCTCCTCCTTTTTTATGGTGTAGGCATAACCAGCGTTAGTGTTAAAATAGAGTTCATGAGACTGACTGAACAGACTCTTCATGGCAATAAGACACCGAATTATAAACAGGACCTCAGGCCATGCCAGGCAAGGGTGAAGTCACAACTACACTTAAAAAACTATGTCCCTAACTGCCACAAGGTTTTTCTTCATCTCTAGCACCTAAATAACTACTGTCCTTGAGAGAAGCAAGATTAAAACAATTACAACTCACCCAGTTCAGACATTTGACTAACTGAATCAGTTCACAGACATTTGATTAACTGACCCCCTTTTCCACCAGCCTTAACTACAGCTTTCATTGGATAAGCGACTGATTTCATTAACTTTCTCCTGATAAGAGACCACTGACCATGGACTGCTTCTGGGCTGGTTTACAGAGGCACTCACAGGCCTTTGTGTCCTGAAAGTACCTTTTGATGTGGAGAGCTTAACTGTAACACATCATATGTTAGGCCTCCACCCCAAAGTGAACATGCGTGGTATGTTAACACACACGTTTGTTCAATATGTGTGTCAGGACCCCCCTCATGAATATTCATAGCTCTCCCTTTAACCTATGAATATATATGTTTAGCCACTCTGTCCAGCATAAAGCTCCTACCCCAAATTCTGCTCCTTCTAAGTTCCTGTCTCTGATCTCGGCTGGAAGCACACTTCTCAGCTTGCGGGATGGCCACCTTGCCCCCTGTAACCCTTTACAAGAAATAAGTCCCCTCTCCTTTTCTAAAATTATAAATTGTGAGTTTTTAAAAGTTAACACTATTAAACACTAACTCCCCATTCCCACCTCCCCCAGGCCTTGATAACCATCATTTTACTGTTAGTATCTATGAATTTGTCTACTCATTCTAGATACCTCCATAAGTGTAAACCTACAATACTTGTTCTTCTAACCCAGCTTATTTGACTTAGCATAATGCTTTCAAGATTCATGTATTAGAATTTTCATATTTTAAAAAGAATCAATAATATTTCATTATATGAATACACCACAGTTTGTTTATCCTTTTATTGATTGATGGACATTTGGATTGTTTTCACCTATGGCTGCTGTGAATAATGCTGCTATAAACATTGGTATGCAAATATCTATTCAAGTCCTTGCTCAATTATTTTGGGTATGGACCTGGATTATATGGCTGTTCTATGTTTAACTTTTGATAAATTCCCCTACTGTCTTCCATAGTGCCTAAAGTATTTTATATTCCTATCATCAATGCACAAGTTTACTGATTTCTCCACATTTTGGCTAACATTTATTATTTTGTGTTTTTGTTGGATATGCCTATGGGTATAAAGTGGTCTCATTATGATATTAATTTGCACTTAATGAGTAATTCCTGATGTTGAATATCTTTTCATGTGCTTATTGTCCGTTTGTACATCTTTATTGAAGAAATGTCTATTTGAGTCTTTGACCATTTTTGAATTGGGTTATTTGTTCCATTGTTGTAGAGTTTTAGGGGTTCTTTATATATTCTGGATATTAATCCTTTATCAGTTATATGACTTGCAAATGTCTTCTCCCAATATGTGGGTTGCTTTTTTGTACTCTTAATAGTTTCTTTTGATATGCAAGTTTTTAATTTTCATTAAGTCCATTATAACTATTTGATCTTTTGTTGCCTCTGCTTTTGGTATCATATTCAAAAAATTACTGACAAATTTAATGTTTTTAATATTTTTATCTATGTTTCATTCTTAGAGTTCTATAGTTTTATCTATTTATTTATATTTATTTATTTTTTCAAGACAGAGTCTCACTCTGTCACCCAGGCTGGAGTGCAATGGCGCAATCTCGGCTCACTGCAACCACTGCCTCCCAGGTTCAGGCGATTTTCGTGCCTTAGCCTCCCGAGTAGCTAGGATTACAGGCGTGCACCACCATGCCTGGCTAATTTTTGTATTTTTAGTAGAGACGGGGTTTCACCATGTTGGCCAGGCGAGTCTTGAGTAAGAGTTCCATAGTTTTAGATCTTACATTTAGGTCTTTCATCTATTTTGAGTTAATTTTTGTACATGGTGCAAGGGAGTGGTACAACTTCATTTCTTTGCATGTGGCTATTCAGTTTCTAAACATTATTTGTTGAAGACTGTCCTTTCCCCTACTTAATACTCTTGGCATCCTTGTTGAAAATCTTTTGAGCATATATGTGAAGGTTTATTTCTAAGCTCTTTATTCTATACTATTGATCTATATATCTTTCCTTGTGGCAGCAACCACACTTTTTAAAAAATTACTCTACCTGCCCCCATCTATTTACTTTGTCTTGTAGACTTTGGGGGGTTTAGTGTTTTTATTTTTTTAAATTAAAATAAATAAGGTAGTGCATCAGAAGATAATCTATTTGAGATGCACATTTATGTATTTATCTATCTTTACCATTTTCACCATTTTTAAAATTGACACATAATAATTATAAATATTTATGGACACCATAGTGATGTTTTGATGTATATCATGTATAGTGATCAAATTAGGGTAATTAGCATTTGTTAAAGGACACAAAGTTACAGCTTGATAGGAGGAATACATTCTAGTATTCTATAGCACTGTAGAATGAATATAGTTGACGATAATATATTATATAGTTTAAAATAGGCTGAAGGAGGATATTGAATGTTCCCAACACAAAGAAATGATGCATGTTTGAGGTATACATTTAATTGAAGAATATATATATATTCTATATATATATAGAATATATATTCTATATATATACTATATACATTCTCTATATATATACTATATACATTCTATATATATTCTATATATATATTCTATATATATTCTATATATATATTCTATATATATTCTATATATATAGAATATATATATATATATATATATATTTTTTTTTTTTGAGATGGAGTCTCGCTCTTTCGCCCAGGCTGGAGTGCAGTGGCTCAATCTCGGCTCACTGCAAGCTCCGCCTCCCGGGTTCATGCCATTCTCTCGCCTCAGCCTCCCGAGTAGCTGGGACTACAGGCGCTCGCCACCGTGCCCAGCTAATTTTTTTGTATTTTTAGTAGAGACGGGGTTTCACCATGTTAGCCAGGATGGTCTGGATCTCCTGACCTCATGATCCACCTGGGATTACAGGCATGAGCCACCGCACCTGGCCGAAGAAAATAATTTTTAACTTTGCTGCCATGAGTCACGTATTCTGCCTGTGGTTTGTTCTACAATCAGGATAAAGTTAGGGCTGTAAGATAGCCAGGTTTGTCTCATATTTATGGCCAAATCACGTTTTTAATGTGATTCACACCTGTGATAATTCTATCCCAAATAGTCTATTTCAGGATGGAGTTACCCAGGTGAAACCACCCTATCAACATCATATGACAGACCAAATCCTAATAATGTCAATGGATATGGAGCTGACCATTCTCCAGATCCATCTATGACCAAGGTTCAGTTTTTGGTAAGTGAAAACTGTTAGATCTGCTCTTGGTCATGTATTGGAGCAAATCCCATTAATGCAGAATACCCCATGATTTTAGGAACGTCCTCAGTCGTTGCCATTAGTTTTGTGTCCTGTCAGGGATTTTCACCTTCCTGGAAGCTTTCTTGTACAGTTAATAGGACATTGAAGGATGGAGCTCTCAGAAACTTTTATTTTACTACCCTCCTAGTTGTCTTATCATGGGTTCTTATTAAAACCATAATTCATTACTATTGTGGAGTTCCATGTCATGGCAGTGGAGTCTACAATGCACACAAAAAAGTCACACAAATTTTTGTTTCCAGTAACTCTTGTATTTTGTTATTTTAGTTGCAAATGGGAACATTTTGGGAAGAGACATCATTTAAAGACAACATACTTCTCTGGTATTCTTTTGCTAATTATTAATTGATTGTAATATTTATTTATTTTTATTATAAATTGACTATTATTGTCTAAAATTTATGGGGTATGAAAATACAATGTGGAGTAATTAAATTAAGCTAGTTACCATATCTGTCACCTCAAATATTTAAAAATTTTCTAGTGAGGACATTTGAAATTACTTTTGAAATGCACAGTACTCTATTTTATTTATTTATTATTTTTGAGACAGAGTCTTGCTCTGTTGCCCAGGCTGAAGTGCAGTGGTGCGATCTCGGCTCACTGCAATCTCTGCGTCCCAGGTTCAAGCTATTCTCCTGCCTCAGCCTCTGGAATAGCTGTACAGGCGCACGCCACCACACCTGGCTAATTTTTGTATTTTTAGTAGAGAAGGGGTTTCAACATATTGGTCAGGCTGGTCTTGAAGTCCTGACCTCAGGTGACCCGCCTGCCTTGGCCTCCCAAACTGCTGGGATTACAGGCGTGAGCCACTGCGCCCAGCCTCTAATTTTAACTATATTCACCACATTATGCAGTGTAACTCAAAAAGGAGGAAAAGATATTCTTCCTGTCTAATTGGAATTCTGCACCTTGTGTCCATCATTTCCTCATTTTCCCTGCCCCTCAGCCTCTGTGACCACCACTCCAAAGTCTGCTTCTATGAGTTCAATTATTTTAGATTCCATACGTAAGTGAGAACATATAGTATCTGTCTTATTGTACCTGACTTATTTTACTTAGCATAATGTTCTCCAGTTCCATTCATGTTGTCCCAAATGACAGAATTGTCTTTTTTTTTTTTTAAGGCTGAATAGTATCTCATTTATCCATTCTTTATCCATTCATTGACTGACAGACATTTATGTTGATTCCATAATTTGGCTATTGTGAATAGTGTAGCAGTGAACATGGGTGTGCAGATATCTCTTTGACAAACTGATTCAAAATCTTTTGGGCAACTACCCAGAAGTGGGATTGCTGGATCATATGGTAATTCTATTTTTAGTTTTTTGAGGAACCTCCATATTACTTCCCATAATGATTGTGCTAATTTACATTTTCCACCAACAGTGTGCAAGTGTTCCTTTTTCTGCACAGCTTTGTCAACCATGTGTTATCATTCAGCTCTTCGATGAAACCATTAAGAGAGGTGTGAGATGATATCTCTTTGTGGTTTTAGTTTGCATTTATTGAATGATTAGCCGTGTTGAACATTTTTCCATGCATCTGCTGGCCATTTGCATGTCTTTTTTTGATAACTGTCTAGTCAGACTTCTTGCCCATTTTTTGATTTTTCGTTTTGTTTTGTTTTCTGCTATTGAGTTCTTGGAGCTCCTTATATACTTTGGTTATAACTCTTTATCAGATATGTGTTTGCTAATATTTTCTCCCAACCTTTAGGTTTTTGCAAACTGTTAATTGTTTTATTTGATGTGCAGAAGCTTTCTAGTCTGATGTAATCTCGTTTGTCTACTTTTGGACTTGCTGCCTGTGATTTTGGAGTCAAATCCAAAAAAATCATTGCCCAGACCAATGTCATATAGTTTTTCCCCCTCTGTTTTCTTCTAGTAGTTTAAAAGTTTCTGATTTTATGTTTAAATCCTTAATCCATTTTGGGTAGTTTTTGTGTGTAGTGTGAGAGGTAGGTCCAATTTTATTCTTCTGCATGTGGAAATGCAGTTTTCCCAACACCATTTATTGAAGAGACTGTATTTTTCCCATTGTGTATTCTTGGCAGCTTTATAGAAAATCATTTGTCTGTAGGTATGGGTTAATTTCTGGGCTTTCTATTCCATTGGTTTACATATCTTTTTTGCCAACACCATGCGTTTTAATTACTATAGCTTTGTAGTATAGCTTGTAATTAGATAATGTAATACCTCCAGCTATGTTCTTTAAGTAAGCCACGTTCAGAAGGCAGTTCGCTATGATAAAAAGTAGGGTTAGTACCACTTCTGTGTGATCATAATGCTCAGTAAATAAATCAATGATTGCACTAGCCACATTGAAATGTAGGCCCTGCGTTTCTTGATACCTTTATTTTGGTCTTACTCATATTTGTAAACTAACAGCACTTAATATGCAGCAGATGAAAAATGAATGTACATTAAACTCACTATTGATGAAATACTAATTTAACGTTTTCTGTATAACATGTATGCAGACAGACACTGAAAACAGAATAAGAAAAATACATGTATATGTGTGTGTATATATGTGTATATGTATACATGTATATATGTATATGTATATACATGTATACATATATATGTATAGATGTATGTATATATACATATATATGTATAGATGTATGTATATATACATATATATGTATAGATGTATGTGTATATATATATACACACCCACACATACATGTATCTGTAGTTATTGAGCTTATATTTTAAATAGAATATATTTGTTTTAAAATAATCACCAAATAAGGACAATATTGTAAGTTGTGCTATAAAGAAAAAAGTACAACATGTTTTAAGTGTAGACAATAGAAACTTTATTTTGTCTCTATGAAGAATGAATAAATACGGTGAAACATTTGTAATGTAATTATAAAGATTTATATCAATAATTGGAAATACCTATTTAAAAAACAAAATATGAATAGGCCAAGATTAGTTCAATTGCTGAAAGTGAGAATGCAGTAATTGACAAGGAAGGCTCATAAGTGCAATTAATTGGCAAAAGGTGTAAAATTAATGAAAGTCATTTAAGGAAGTTGGACAATCTTCTTAAGAGTCCTTTTTTTCTAAATTGGTCACCCTCTGCACAGTGTGATTATCCCTGTTGTTCTTTGCTTGATTGGGCACAGACCTCAGAGCAGCCTGTGATGATGCACGCTCTCCTAGGATGGTCTCAATAATGAACACACATTGATGTAGTGAGTTCTTGTAGTAGCTTTGCTTTTCCTGGCAGAAAGAAATGTGCTTCATTAGAGTAAGTGCAGATTTTTCTCAAAACACTATAAATGGCCCTACAGACCTTCTTCTCAGATAGATAGATTGTGATCAGCTCTGAGGCCTTTTCATCTTTTCATCTCTGCTTCTCTAGTATCTGTCAAGTACTCAATACTAATTGGTAATCAGCAAATGTTAGTAGAATAAATGAACATTTATATTCCTAAAATTTGTTAAATAAATACATTGATATATTAACTATAGAATGTTTTAGTTAATAGTTTGTATTTAAATTTATGTTCATTTTTGACATTACCATGTATAACTGCATAGCAAGTAATTATAGAATATCCGTTTGTATGCAAAAGTTTATGGGTGAAAGCATAAATATGCCTGTAATATGTGCAAACATTTTTACCATATGTGTATACACATACGAACACACACACACAAACATGTATGGTGCCATTTTAATATAAGGAACCACTGCCACAAGACACATGGCATTTCAGTACACATAGAGAAGGTATATAATCTCTTGCTGATAAATACTTAGGCCAATAATTTCCTGGAAACCTCATGTACAGGTTTTTGAAGACTCTTGAAATTCACTGGGTTTCCCCCGCCAAAATTATAATAAATTGTCAGGGTGGAAAGTTTATACACTTAAAATGATTAATTTAATTTTAGCTTCTTGTCCTCTTGTGGACAACTAATTATACAAGTCACAATATTGTTTTCAAATTTTTTCTGATGTCATTATAAATAAATTTAAAAATATATATATTTCTGATGTCATTATACATTTTAAAAATATATTTATATTTATAGTTAATATATTTATATTAATTGTTTTTGTATTATGAAAATCCAAATGTGTATCCCTAAGATATATATAATATTTCCAATATACATGCACATTTAACATACACACACACACACACATGCACACCCACACCCACACGAACACTATAAAAACCCAAATATCCTCTTATTTTGTCATCATACCCATCTCCTGGTAATTCTGAGCTGCTGCTAGAAACCTGTGCCACTTTATTCATTGTGTCTTAGTACTGATGGCATGGAAAAAATACACTGAGAAAAAATACTAATTTCCCTTATTGCTACAGTATTTTTACCCTTCTTTCTACATATTCTGTATCTTTTTTTCCTATTTTCACAACTTCTATTTTCAAATCCCAAGACTCATTTTTATAAATTAAAATGTACAAAATGTGAAGATGATAATGAGATTTCATGGCAAAACTAAGTAAACACTGCAACATTTTTATACAAATGAATATTTATCCACATACAGGATATAGCCTATGATTATTTATTTTCAAAACAATATGTTTTCCAAAAATACAAACAGATTTCAGTATTTGTTTATACATATGTTTCAAGTTATAGCTAAGAGGACAGTTTACAAGAGTGATTTGGTATAAGATCCTCTGCAACTTAATATTTGTAGCAAAATCATAACTTCGGTGAAATTTATTAGAAGGTGAAATTGCATTAGGATTTTTAATGGAACTGGTGCCAGGTTCCATGTCCCCCATCGATAGTTTTGTCCAATATACAATAGGCATGAAAACACAATGCTTTATGGTAATGAAACTTTGTCACCATCAAAATTTATTTATCAGTGTCTGATAGTGTTAGGTGATACATGTGTACTGATATAGGGAAACATATTAAGATTCCAGTCCTCCAAGGCAATGACATTAAATATTAGCAGGTAGAAAATTGTGCCTCAGATGCTGCCATTTAATGATAATGCTCATTTTACTTCAGTTCTTGTTTTGTGGATAATTTACACTCCACATGAGGTTAAGACCTAATCCATTTGCTTGTTATCATGTATTTTTAGTTATCCTTGTTAAGCCAATATTCTGCACAATATCTGGAAAATCTTTGGAATCCTAGGCACTTAATTACGTGAGATGAGTTTACATGATTAACATAGAAGGGCTATAGAAACAAATGAAGCTCTTTCAGTGAATAGAAAGAAGAAAATAAAAATTGATCTTTAAAGAGAATATTTAAGCTTATTATTTTCCTCTTCTGCTCCCTTCTTTGATATTTTAAGTTGCCTATTTGGGGATCTTTCCCTCATCACTAAATATCTTCAGAGAGCAACCCTGCTCTGCAGCTTCAGAATACAACAGGAAAAAAAGAGAACACGGAAATAGATCCCACAGTGGAGGACAATAAAACTTTATTATGTTCTCAAAAAATTCCCTCCTCCCTTTTCTTTCAACTCAAAGGTATACAGTTAAAGATCACGTAAATTTTATAGACCCCCGAAATCCCTGTTTTTAACACATCTAAGTTTCTGAAAGTTTAAGTACTTCCTAGTTGAACAGTTTCTGAATGAGTTCCTGCATATAAACACAGACACATTTCTTTTGTGTATATCAAAATACATGTCTGGACTGACATTTTCTGTCCACCATTGTATCCATGCCTTACTTGTAAAGATGTAGGTGCAAAGGAATTTGGGCACTATTTTAAAAGGCAGCCACCTAAGCCAATTACAGCAGCAAATTAATATTTAGGGACAATAAGAAATCTATGAATGTTGCAAAAGGAGAAAAGAATAGCCCTACAGGGATAGGATGAAGCATATAAAAAGTTACTTTACTCTAGAAATGAAACCTTTAATTATGATGCCTGTGAGAAGAGTGACCTGAATGAAATGGAATGTCGTTGAATGAGCTGTGGAAGGTTGAGAATTTGAGTCCCCTTTGTAGATGGCAATAGAAATAAATTCAGCCTTCCCCTCTCCTGTTTCTATCATCCTAAATATGAGGCTCTGTTTCTATATTAGCCTTTCAAAGATACTTTGATCTGCATTTTCCACTCAACCTTACTTGCAGTTGAGTTTTGTTAAGTTGCACTTAGTTATCAATAATCAATCATAAAAGGATATTGGGAAACCCACTAAGGGGAAAAGTTCCACAGCAACCTGTTTCTTGTAGGCTGAAAAGATTGCTAAGCAGATTCTTTCCTTACTTATTCACTAGTTTTTTTTTTTTTTTTTTTAGACAGATTCTCACTCTTTTGCCTAGGCTGGAGTGCAGTGGTGTGATCTTGGCTCATTGCAACATCCACCTCCTGGGTTCAAGCGATTCTCCTGCCTCAGCCTCCCAAGTAGCTGGGATTACAGGCATGTGCCACCACACCTGGCAATTTTTGTATTTTTTGTAGAGACAGGGTTTCACCATATTGGCCCAGCTGGTCTCAAACTTCTGACCTCAGGTGATCCACCCACCTTGGCCTCCCAAAGTGCTGGGATTACAGGCGTAAGCCACCTTGCCCGGCCAGCAAACTAGTTTTGACAGCATACTATATGCCAGCCACACTCTAGGCTCTGGAGGTATGAATACTGAATAAAACCACAGAGTACCTTCTCACAAAACTTTCATTCCATGGGTGAGAGATAGCCATGAAGCAAACATGCAAGTATGCACTAAATTCCCTCCATTCAAAAATCCATAATTGTTCACGCTTTAATCTTTGACATTGAGGTTCATCTTACAATTGAGCTCATCTTATATTCACTTTTGGCTAGGTGGCATTTGTGATATGTAAACTTAATTATAATTCTTCATATTTTAGATATTTAATTGAGTCATATGAGTTATGTCCATTGTACCACACATGTTGAGTTTATTTGCCATGTAAAAGTATTTTCTAAGAGACCACATTATGACATGACATCAATGCTAAAATTTTTATGCAGAAATGCACAGATATAAACCAGCAGGACATAAACTTAATATTTGTTAGATGAATATTCATTATTGGAAGAATACCTGAGTTCTATACTTTCCTGCAGAGCAATAAGCTTTAACATGCTGTGGCTGAGAAAACAAAGGTACCTATATATAAATAAGGCTGTTGATTTATTTTCCAACTGAGATGTATGCAAAAGGCACTGAACTAATACAGACCAAGCAATTCATCAGAAGGCAGTGCCAAGACCATAATACGAGGCAAGGCCAAAGTCAAGGTGTGATTTAACCAGTTTTAAATGCAAATAGTTTATTACTTACATCAATGCTAAAGGGGGGCCAGCTGCCTGCAGTCCTTGTCCTGCGTACCAAAAATGATATCAAAACCAAAGTTGCCAGGACACAATCCAGTGTGACTTATGGAACATGCCGAGGCTCAAGAACACAATCTAGATCTTAGCTGAACAGTTGTAAGGTCTGAAGCTTTCCCTTTACGGGGAGGAGCAGAAACCTGAGAGGCAATGAGAAGCTGACTTATGATGCCTCCCAAGGTAGACAGGGAGACCAATGCAACGAGCTTTTTGGCAGGGGTGGGAGGGTGATGGGAGAAATGGTCTCATTCTGTAGCTGAGGCTGGAATGCAGTGGCACAACCAAGGCTCACTGCAGCCTCAACCCTCTGAACTCAGGTGATCCACCCACCTCAGCTTCCTGAGTAGCAGGGACCACAGATGCATGCCAAGACACCCAGCTAATTTTTGTATTTTTGTAGAGATGAGGTTTGGCCATGTTGTCCAGGCTGATGTCAAACTCCTGGGCTCAAGCGATCCATTCACCTTGGCTTCCCAAAGTGCCAGGATTACAGGTGCGAGCCACCATGCCCTGCCACAAGAAGCTTTTGAGGCAGCTCATTACAAGCCCCCCATCCTCTCTTGCTGCAGAGATCATAAGGTGTTCCTAGGTGGATTTGTGCAAGATCACCATGGCACCATAGCAGAGCAGTTTCCCTACAAGCAGCAAATGTGGCTATACCCCTTGGAGGAGAAAAAGTTCTTCAAAGTAATAAGAGGCTGGTGTGACAGATTGACGTATTTGACTTTAGTCCAATCAAAAAAGCATCCATCAAAACTTGCACAATATTCAGGAGCAGAGAAGAAAACGCAAAAGTCATTACTAGAGCATCATTTTTAAAAAAACACTGAATTATTAAAGCTCTTGAATGTACAAAATATGATATTGTGTAGAAAATCAGGGATATAGACAATTTACTCTTTCTTAATGTGAACAAATTTTAGCAATAACTCAAACTTTTTGTTTGTCCTTTTCATTTTTTTATAAGAATAAGGGTGATAGGTGATAGAAATCCATGCTTAAGTAAGTCTAAAAGAGCTCTTTTAGTATGATTAAAATAAAAATTCAAATCAAATATTGTTTCACAGTTTAATTAGCAGCATATTGTTGTGAATAGGCCCCCAAAATCTGGCCATAAACTGGCCCCAAAACTGACCATAAAAAAAATCTCTGCAGCACTGTAACATGTTTGTGATGGCCATGATGCCCACGCTGAAAGCTTGTGGGTTTACCGGAATGAGGGCCCTGGCCCACCCACGGTGGGAAAACCACTAAAAGCGTTGTTAAACCACAAACGATAGCATGAGCGATCTGTGTCTTAATGACATGCTCCTGCTGCAGATAACTAGCTCAACCCATCTCTTTATTTCGGCCCATCCCTTTGTTTCCCGTAAGGAATACTTTCAGTTAATCTATAATCTATAGAAACAATGTTTATCACTGGCTTGCTGTCAATAAACATGTGGGTAAATCTCTGTTCGAGGCTCTTGGCTCTGAAGGCTGTGAGACCCCTGATTTCCCACTCCACACCTCTATATTTCTGTGTGTGTGTCTTTAATTCCTCCAGCGCCGCTGAGTTGGGGTCTCCCCAACCAAGCTGGTCTCGGCAGTATATTTTCTTTCTTAGTGATACATAAAATACCCACGTATCTTGCAATCATTGCAACTTATATTTAATTAAATAGTTTATGTAAGGGGATGATAAATGCTATGGAGAAAAATGAAGTGTGGTAAGATGGAGAGAGAAGTAGGGAAGCAGAGACTGTCTCCTAAAAGGCATCAGAGGAGCCCTCTGTGATGAAGTGATATTTGAACAGAGATCTGTAGGAAGTAAAATTGGAAGCCATGCGGATATCTGGGAGAAAAAGATTCTAGCCACAGCTTACAATACTTGCAAAGATCTTGAGACCAGAACTGGCTTGATGCACCTGAGGAAGAGCAAGGAGGCCTGAGTGGCTCCAGGCTTGTGAATAACAAGGGGAGTGCTGCTAGGTGCTGGAGTCAGAGAATCAGCAAGGCGGGAGGTTGTACAGGGTCTTCAGTGCCATGGTTAGTACTCCAGCTCTTTCTTTAAGAAAGAGAGGAAGCCACTGGAGAATTTTGAGGATAAGAATGACATGCTCTGACTCATGCCTCAAAAGCATCATTCTGGCCACTATCTTGAAAATAGTAATAAAGAACAAGTAGAAAGTGGGGAGATCTTTTAGTAGATTTGAGCTTTGGTAGTGATGAAGATGAACAGAAGCAGATACTGCACATATTTAGAAATTAGAGCCAACAACATTTGCACATGGATTGGATGTGGGGTATATAAGAGAAAGAATTAATAAATGATGCTCAAGTCTATGACCAGAGCCACTGGAAAGATGAAATTGCCACCTGCTGAGGTAAGGTGGATTATGGGGGAAAGATGAGAAAGCAGGAGCCAGAAGTTCAATTTTAAATGTGCTATGTTATAGGCTGGGTACTTGGCTTTTGCCTGTAATCCCAGCACTTTGGGAGGTAAAGGCAGGTGAATCACTTGAGGCCAGGAGTTCAAGCCCAGCCTGTCCAACATAGCAACACCCCATCTCTACTAAAAATACAAAAATTAGCCAGGCGTGGTGCACGCCTGCAATCCCAGCTACTCCAGAGACTGAGGCAGGAGAATCACTTGAACTCGGGAGGCAGAGATTACAGTGAACTGAGATTGTGCCACTGCGTTCCAGCCTGGAAAATAGAGCGAGACTTGGTCTCAGAAAAATAAAAAATAAAAATAAAAAAATAAATAAATGTGTTAAGCTATAAACATCTTTGATTATCTATCCAGGCAGCAATGGCAAATTGAAAACTGGATGTAAATGTTTGGTGGTCAAGTAACATATATGAGTAAGATATTAATTTGGAAGTTATGAGCATATAGACTTCTTTAGGAATGTCTCCTATATTTCCTTCTAGTTTAAATTCTGGCGAAATCTACACCCATGCCCAAATACAGAGAAGAAGAGGCCCCTTATGCCACTCAGGTAAGTGCTGATAGATCCCGATGGTTGAAGAACCAGGCTTTCTCAGGGAGAGGCTGTTCTTTGGACCTCTTTCCCTTCTTTCCCTGCCTCCGAGGTTGCCTACTCTGTGACTGGTTCACCCTGCAGGGACTGGCTGCCATCTAGCCACTTGAGTTTACAAGCACACCCAGTTCGTTTTATAGTGGAGAATCACACTGTAATTACAATTTTGAAAAATGTGAAAAATAATCAACCTGTCTTCAGTCCATTGACCACTTGAAAGGAACCACTGAAAGAAACTCTTCGTCAACGTTTGAATAAGCAGTACTAAATAACAGCCATCAGTACTACCAGCACTGAATGGTCTACAGAAATAAAATATGATACTCATTGAACCTTAGGTTTCTCATGAAATAACAGAATAAAATATGGTGACATCGTATGAGTAAAATAAACATATTATTTTTATTATTGCCAGCAATATTTATGATACAAAAGTGACTAGCAAAATTTTTTTTTGTTACAATGATAGAAAATTTTCTTATTGATCATGTATAAAGAACACCATGATGAAAACTACAATTATGTCTTTGGTTTTCATTTGTTTGGAATTAGCGAGTACTTGTGTTTCTGGTTAAAACCATCCCTTAATTCAGCAATTCTTAAAATTCCCCAGAGAAAGGATAAATATTTGAAAAGACGTTTTCATTCTACAGTGTACTGTACTTATAGCATCAGGTAACTTTGATACAAATGTCAGTTTGGGGGATTAGGGAACAAAAGCAACATATTCAAATGAATTCCTACAATATTAAAAACAGATATCGACTAATGTACCAGGAATTTTACTCTTGCTGTTCATTTGAAGTTTTATTCTGCCCTCGTAAATCAAAAACTCATCCAAATGATATTTTCAGTATGTGCAAATGTGAATATGAGCACTGTTGCTTGTAAATAGGGTGGATTTTCTCAGAGCTCAACATCACTATTGATGCATTATTTTTTGTTAGAAATGTGCTAGTTGATTGGAAATCATGCCTAAAGTTTTTCTAGACCTCTATTATATCAATTTTTAAGATATTAGTAACCACAGCTCCCCTTCCTATTTAGGTTTATTTATTTTAACAATAGAAACCAAAATCTTTTACTTTCCAGAAAATTTCAGGAAAATATCACTGATTTGGGAGCTTGGTTTAAAAAAAAATAAGTTTCAGGAAATAAAAGGACTGACAATGCTTAATTTCTTAAGCTAAGTGATGGTATGTGGATATTTATCATATTGTTCACTATACTGTTTTGGAGGCTAAAATATTTCATAATCAGAAAAATATGGGCTTATAGTTGAGCCATTCAAAAAATGAGTATATAAATAGTTTTTTACTTATGATGGTGACCATAAATTTCTCCACATATGTCATGGCTACCTTTGTGCTCACAACTTAATTTGTAATTGACTCTATTTTACGTTATGACTAGCAAAACCAAGGAAGACCATTGAAGGATGCTTGACTTTCCAAAGTGGGTTAGAAATGCTTAAATTGCTTCCCCGCCCCCCCCCCTTTTAATTGCTTTATCTTACCTACAACCAGACAGTAACAGCAGAGTACAGTTTGGGGAACATTATGGAATGGAATGGTGTAGTGAGAAACTCTGTAAATCCAGCCCTCCATTAGAAGCACTGAAACTGTTGGCAAAAATTGTCAACATTAAACTTTAAACTTTTCCCATCTCTGGAAATTAACCAAAGGCTTACAACACTCTGAAAAGCATTAATTAAAGCAAAGTTGCCAAATCTGGTTAAGAATAGAATGGTCGGTGGCTTTCACTTTGGCCTACTCCCATTCTCCTCTCTCAAGTGCCGTGACAAACTTGAAAGCTGTTTGCCTCAAAACCAAGCAGTTGTAAAAGCCAGCAGGCTGGAAGTCCCTGGATGGGGATGGAAATTCCTCAAAAGATGCCACCCCCAGTGCTTTACCACTATCTGACCTGTCTTGAAGCTCCCTGGAAAAGCCCCATTTGGGGGCATTGTCATTATTTGACTTGATTCAGAGCTTGCTTTGCAGAAAAAGCCCTATCTCTGGGGTGTTTCTCAACAAACCAGTCAGCAACAATTATTTAATATTGTGGCAGTCTGAGCTGCAATGCCAGCTGGGACAAACAAGAATCTGACTCAATAAAAAATAGAAAATATTAATGGACTCGTAACAAGTAAAGAGATTAAATTAGTAATTCAGAAACTTCCCACAAAGAAGAGACCAGGCCCAGATGGCTTTACTGCCAAACATTTAAGAAAAATTAATACAAATCCTTTACAAAACTCTACCAAAAAATAGAATAGGAGGAAACATTCCTCAATTCTTTCTATGAAGCCACCATTACCCAAATATCAAAACTAGACACAGACATCACAAGAAAAACAAAACAAAACAAAAACTACAGACCTAAATTCCTTATGAATATAAACACAAAAACCCTCAACAAAATGCTAGCCCACTGAGCCCATCATATTAAGAAGAATTATAGAGAAAAAGAAAGAAAAGAAAAAAATTGATTAATTGGGCTTCGTCAAAATTAAAAAACATTTTCTTTGTAAAAGACCCTAATAAGAGGATGAAAAGGCAAGCTACAGAATGGGAGAAAATATTTACAAATTATACATCCAGCAGAGGATTCATAGCTGGAATACATAAAGAACTCTGAAATTTTAATAGTGAAAAAACAAATATTCCTATTAGAAAATGGGTGACAGACAGGAAGGGACGTTGTGTCAAAGAGGGTAAACAGAGGGCAAATAAATAAATGAAAACATGTTCAACATCATTAGCCATTAGGGAAATGAAATGGAAAACCACAATTAGTTATTATTCCACACATACCAGAAGGCTATTAAAAAAAAAAATCCTATAAAGGATGTTGAAAAAGTGCATGATTTCTTTATTGTTCATGTGAATTTAACATAGTACAGCCAGTCTGAAGAAACATTTTGGAATTTTTCTTTTAATCTAAACATGTAATTGTTTTACAATCCATCAATTCCACCCTTGAGCATTTATCTCAGAGAAATGAAAGGGATATTCACCTAAAAACCAGTACATGAATATTTATAGCTATTTTATGCATAATATCTCCAAACTGGAAACACACAGATTTCCCTCAAAAAGCAAATGGGTAAATAAACAGTGGAAAATCGACACTGTGGATTACTACTCAGTAAGAAAAAGGAGCGAACTATTGTTACATTCAAAAACCTGAATTAATCTCCAGAGAATCGCACTGAATAAAAAAGATCCTTCCCCAAATGTGGCATAGTATAATTTCATTTATATAACATTCTTGAAATGACACAATCATAGAAATGGAGAACAGATTAGTAGTTTCCAGGGGTCAGAAACAGGGGTGGGTTGAGAGAGAAGGTGATGGATGTGTTTGTAAAGGGGCACCACTAGGGAGACTTGTCATGATGGAACTGTTCAGAATTGTGAATGTATCAATATCAATATTCCAGGACTGATATTGTACTGTATATCTATATGATATTACATTGAGGGGAATTAGATGTAGGGTATATACAATATTTCTATATTATTTCTTTTTAAAAAACGTATTTTAGGTTCAGGGGTATATGTGCAGGTTTGTTACATGGATACATTTGGTGTACAGATTTTTTGTTATCCAGGTAATAGGTATAGCACACTACAGGTATTTTTTTCAATCCTCACCCTCCTCTCACCCTCCACCCCCATGTAGGCCAAGGTGTCTGTTGTTCCCTTCTTTGTGCCCATATGTACTTGGTGTTCAGCTCCCACTTATAAGCGAGAACATATGGTATTTGGTTTTCTGTTCCTGTGTTAGTTTGCTGAGGATAATGGCCTCCAACTCCATCCATGTTGTTGCAAGGCATGTGATTTCATTCTTTCTCATGACTGCATAGTGTTCTATGGTCTATGCATACCACTTTTCTTTATCCAGTTTTCCATTGACAGGCATTTATGTCGATTCCATGTCTTTGCTATTGTGAACTGTGCTGGGATGAACACACATAGGTATGTCTCTTTATGATAGAATTATTTATATATTTTTGGAAATATACCCAATAATGGGACTGCTGGGTCAAATGGTAGTACCAGTACCATGTCGTTTTGTGTAGTAGGTAGGCAGAATAATGATACTTGGCTACACATCAAGGGAAAATCCAAATTACAAATGAAATTAAATTTGCTAATCAGCTGTCTGAGATGAAGAGCTTATTCTGGATTGTCAGGAAGGATCCAGTGTAATTACAAGATTCTCTATAAGCAATAGAGGGAGGTAAGAGAGCCAATGTCCCAATGATGCAATGTGAGACATGCCCCACCATCTATTGCTGTCTTTGGAATGGGAGGAAAGTACAAGCCAAGGGATGCAGAAGTCCCATTCAAGCTGGAAAAATCTAGGAAATAGATTCTTCCCTAGTGCTTCCAGAAAGGAACTCAGTTCTCTGACCGCTTAGTTTAAGCCCAGTGAGGCCTGTTTGAGACTTGCGACCTTCAGAATTTTAAAATAACAAATTGTTTTAAGCTGCTAAAATGCAGTAATTTGTTACGGCAGCAGTAAGAAATGATAAACCATGTTAATAAAGAACAAAAATCACATGATTATGTCAATAGAGTCAGAAAAAGTATTTGATAAAATCCAATGTCCTTTTGTGATAAAAATACTCAACAATCTAAGAATAGTAGACAACTTCCTCAATTTGATGAAACGCATCTATGAATAACCCACAGCGAACACAGCACTTTATAGTAAAAGACTGAATGTTTTCCCCCATAAGTAGCAACAAGACAATGACATCACTTTTGCCACTTTTTAAAAATATTTTTATGTTTGTTCTAGCCAATGCAATTTAGTAACAAAAAGAAATGAAGGACATTCTTCTTGGGAAAAAAGAATAAAAATATCTCTACTTGCAAATGATATCATCTTATAATTAGAAAATCCTACAGAATCTATTAAAAACTGTTAGAAATAGTGAATGGGTGCAGTAAGTTTACAGGATAGAAGATCAATATAAAAAATGAATTGTATTTCTATGCCTGAGAAATTAACAAATTGAAAATGAAATTAAGAAAATTTCATTTACAATAGAATAAAAAATAAAATACTTAGAAACAAATTCCAAAAGAAGTATTAGACTTTCACACTGAAAATTATATCATATTGTTAAATAAAATTAAAAATAATTTAAAAATGAATGGAAAGGCAGCTAAATTTCATGGATCAGAAGACTTAAAATTTTTATTAGGGTAATATTCCCAAGTTAATCTACAGATTCAATAAAATCACTGTCATAAACCCAGATGGCTTTTGCTGAAATTGATAGTGCATCTGAAAATTTATATGAAAATACAAAGGTTTTGAAAAAACAAAAAATCTTAAGAGGAATAACTTTCTGATTCTGAGGCTTACCACAAAGCTCAGTAAACAAGATACTGTGTAATGGCACAAGGAGAGAAGTATATGTTAATGGGATGGATCTGAAAGTCTAGAATAAACTCTTCATTACAGCCAATTGGTTTTTGAAGAAAGTGCCAAGACAATTTAATAGGGGAAAAATATAGAATAGTCATTTCAAAAAATAGCATTGGGACAACTGGATATTCACATGCAAAAAAAGAAAAGAAATCTAGATTTCTACCTTACATCATGTGTAAAAATTCTTCAAAATAAATTGTTGACCAAAATGTGAGGTCTAAAATGACAAACTTCTCAGAAGAAAACATAAGAGTAAACATTCATGACCTGGAGTTAGGCAATGTTATATTAGACATGACAACAAATCAGATGCACAAAAAGAAAATAAATAATTATTGAACTCCACCAAAATTAAAAACTTTTGTTCTTCAAGTATACTATAAAGACAATAAAAGAGATAAGCTATAGCCTGGGAGAAAAAATTTGCAAATCATATAACTAATAAGGGACTTGAACCCAAATATATAAAGAACACTTGCAATTCAATAGTAAAAATGATAAATAGTCCAATTTAAAACTGGACAAATATTTGAATAGAAAATAAGAAGATACAATAAACAAATCATCAATAAACACATAGAGTGATAATTAACGTCATTAGTCATTAATGATACCACTTGACACTTACTAGGATTGCTAAAATCAAAATGTCTGACTACAGCAAATGTTGGTAAGGATGTGAAGAAATTGAAACCATCATAAGCTCCTGGCAAGAATGTAAAATGTTCCCAAAATGGTTTGACATTTTCTTAAAATATTAAACATGAAATTAATCTATGGCCCTGTAATTCCACTCAGAAATGAAAGAGAAATGAAAACATATGTCCACATAAATTCTTGTACAGAGATGTTCTTAGCATCATTATGCATAATAGTAAAACATTAGAATCCACACAAATGTTCATAAACTAATTTATAAGCAATTAAAATGTAATATGTAGTATATCCAAACAATGGAATATCCTTCAATAATAATAAAAAATGAATGAAGTACTGATGCATGCTGCAACCTAAAAGAAGCTTGAACACATTATGCTTAACGAAAGAAGACAGTCACAAAATATTACACAATTTATTCCACTTTTTTGGAAAGACTGGAAACTGCCTAATGCTGTAATGCCAGTGATGACAAACAAGAACCGAGACAAAAACGCAAAAAGATTTAAAAACAAAATGTCTATGGGGTGCTTTATGTGGATACAGAAGGCCATGTGCACATGCAGTGTTGTATGCCTGTCCAGAAAAGACCTTAAAGGGCACCAATCATTCACCTCCGCCCAACTTGTATCTCTGCAAAAGGATGCAGTGAAGGCTGACAGACTTTTAAATGTCCAGAGTGGTGGGTGACTAAATGCCCCAACACACACAAAGCCTCTTGGCAAAAGGCAGGAAACATACAGGATCAAGCCATTTAAAGAAGTCTTGGACCAATCGTTACCTGACTACTAAGCTAACCAAGCTGACACTTCATCGGCTGCACACTATATGGATAATGGCATTATAGAATTATTCTGGAAAAGTTCTTAAATAAAAATACCACTGCCAATCAAAACTGTCCAGAAGAGAGGATATTTGATTTCCAAAGTTATCATATGATATTACCAAAAAATACAGTTTTCAACAAAAATCATAAGACGTGCGAAGAAACAGGAAAGAATTGCCCCCACACGAGAAAACAAGCAGCAGGTGCTTTTGAGCAAGCCCAGGTGATGGAAGAACTAAAGACTTTGAATCAGTTCTTATCAATATGTAGAGAATGTTAGGAGAGTGATGACTCACAAGTCTGAAAACATCTATCTATCTGTCTATCTATCTATCTATCTATCTATCTATCTATATATATATTTTAAATGGCCAAGTGGAAATTTTAGAGATAAAAAGTATAGTAATTTAAAAAATTTACTAGAGGGGCTCAACACCAGTTTGAATTGGCAGAGAAAAGAATCAGCAAACTACAAGATGTATCTGTAGTGATTCCTCTTTTAGTCTGAGTTACTAAAATAAAAGGAATATAGGAAAATAAACAGAGCTTCAGAGACCTGCGAGTCTCCATCAAGCACAACATATGCAACATATGCATAATGTTAGTTGCTGAAAGCTGGGGGAGAAAGGGACAGAAATATTTGAAAAATACGTTTATGACAAGTAAATACATGAATTAGTAAGCAAGATCTTCCCACAAAGAAAAGCTCGTGCTTAGATGGCTTCACTGGTGAATTTTAGTAAAGATTTAAATAAAAATTAATACCAACGTGCCACAAACACTTCCCAAAAATAGAGAAAGAATAAAATTTCTAACTCATTTTATGATTTCAGTGTCACCCTGATACCAAATAAAATTCGTCATAAGAAAAGAAAACCAATATCCCTTGTGAATATGGAAAGAAAAATGTTAAGGTCAGAGAAAAGACAAAGATACTCACTCTTTCTCTGCTGTTTAACACATGCTTTGTGGCTGCCCCTCAAAGGCCTGGAGTAACCACCCTCAGATGCTGAGACAGATGATGTCACACACACCCTGCTTAATTCCATGTGGGTCCTGTGACAAATTACTGCAAACTTCATGGCTTATAATAAAAATAAATTTATTCTCTTACATTTTAGGAGTCCAGAAGTCTGAAATAAGTATCAGTGGGCCAAAATCAAGCTGTCTGCATGGGTGTGCTCTGCCCAGAGGCCCCAACAGAGAGTAGGTTTGTTGCCTCTTCCAGCTGCAGGTGGCCGTTTGCATTCTTTGACTTGTGGTTCTGTCACTCCAATCTCTTCCTTTGCCTTCACATTGCCTTTTTCCCTATATGTATTTCTTTTTCTCTTCTGGCTGAATCTAATCTCCCTCTTTCTCTAAGAAGGACACCTGGATGATCTGGGATGGCCTAGCCATTCCAGAATCCTTCACTTACTCACATCTACAAAGACCCTCTTTTATGAAATGGAACATTTACAGGTTCCAAGGATTAGGACCTGATAGCTTTGGGAGGTCATTATTCAGTCTACTACGCACACTAAGAGGGCCTGAGCAGATTTATCACATATATAGGCTTTCTGAGGAAAGCAGGGCGGATATCAAAGCCTCTCTGAAAATGGTCTGAGTGAAGGGAAGGGCAAGTGTTTCCAGTTTTTGGAGGGTGAAGCTGGCATGAGGGTTTCTATACAGGGCAGGTTTTGTGTATCTAGGAAAAGAGCACCTGGACATTCTTTATGAGCTTGAAGAAATGTTAGGCCAAAGGAAAAGGCGAACGGTGGGACTTGGAATTTGTCAGCTGTCAAATATGAAAAATGAAGTCAGACTCCATTACAACATAGTATTGGAGGTTCCAGCCAATGAAATCAGGCAAAATGACAAAACAAAACCAGTAAAACAGAAAGAAAGGGGAAAAAAAAGAAAGACATCCAGATTGAAAATCAAGAAATAAAACTTTATTTATTCACAGTTAATATCACCCTGTTTATGGAAAATCCTAAAGAATCCAACAAGTAAAACGAAAAAAAAGAAAGACATCCAGATTGAAAATCAAGAAGTAAAACTTTATTTATTCACAGTGAATACCATCCTGTTTATGGAAAATCCTAAACAATCCAACTACAAGTAAAACAAAAAAAATTAGAATAAATAAACACTTTCCAACCTGACCAATATGGTGAAACCCCGTTTCTACTAAAAATACAAAAATTAGCCAGGTGTGGTGGCACACGCCTGTAGTCCCCGCTACTTGGGAGGCTGAGGCAGAAGAATTGCTTGAACCCAGGAGGCGGAGGTTGCAGTGAGCCAAGATGATGCCACTGCACTCCAGCCTCGGCAATAGAGTGAGACTCTGTCTCAAAAAAAAAAAAAGAATAAATAAACAAGTAGACGAAGGCCACATGAAACAAGATTGCATAAAAAGTCAATTGTTATTCTATATACAAGCAGTGTCCAATACAAAATTAAAATTAAGAATACAATTCTACTCGCAGTGGCACTAAAAAAGTACAATACTTAGAAGTACACGTAACAAAAAAGTGTAAGGCTTATAAACTGATCACAAAACTGTGGAGAGACGTTCCATGTTCGTGAGTTTACAGACTCAGTTTATGTTGATGACAATTCCTCCCCAATTGATGTATGAATTCAACATAATCCCTATCAAAATTATAGCATGCTTTTTTTCGGAAATTGATAACCAAATCCTAAAACTTATATGGAAACGCAAAACATTTAGAATAGTCAAAAACAATTTAAAAATAAAATATTATTTAAAAATAAGAACGAAGTGGGAGGACTTCTACTTTCTGGTTTCAAAATTTACTATAAAGCTACAGTTATTAAGACAATGCATTACAGACATAGATTAATAGGTAGGTAGATATAAAGAGGACAAATTGAGAGCGTGGTGCATAGAAATTTTTAAAAAATGTTTAACTGACCTTGTCAATAAAAAACTTTTGCTCATAAAAAGGCATTATTAAGAAAATAAAAGCGTGAGCAGTCTCTCAACAGACTGGGAGAAAATATTTTCAAAACACATATCCAATATGAGGTTTGTATCCAGAATTTACGAAGAACTCTTACAAATCAATAATGAAAAGACAAATAAGTCAGTCAAAAAAGTGGGGAAAAAACAGAAGACAGTCTACCAAAGATGATGTATAAATAACTAATAAGCACATGAAAAGATGCTCAACATTATTAGTCATTAGGGAAATGCAAATTAAAACAACAATGAGCTATCACTACATACCCATTAGAATTGCTAAAATCCCAAACACAACACCAAAGGCTGATAAGGATGTGGAGCAACAGGGACTTTCATTCATTTCTGGTAGAAATGCAAATGGTGAAGCCACTTCAGCAAACAGCTTGGCAGTTTCTTACAAAACTAAATGCATTCTCCCTATGTGGTCCAGTAATCGTGCTCCTTGGTATTTAACCAAATAAGTTGAAAACTTACATCCATAGGAAAATCTGCATACAGATATTTATAACAGCTTTATTCATAATTGCCAAAATGTGGAACTAACCAAGATGTTCTACAGGTCAAGGGATAGATAAATCATAATACATCTATACAATGGAACATTATTCAGTACTAAAAATAATGAGCCACCAAACCACTAAAAGTCATGGAAGAACCCTAAATAAAAATTACTAAGTGAAAGAAGCCAGTGTTAAGAGGCTGTATGTTTCCAAGTGTATGACATTTTGAAAAAGAAAAAAAATCAGAGAGAGTAAAAAAACTCTCTCAGGTAGTTTTCTCAGGTTTGGGGTAATGGCAGGGGGACTAAATGGGTGGAGTAGAGAGGATTTTCCTGGCAATGAAACTATTTTAAATGATGCTGTAATAGTAGATACATGTCACACATTTGTCAAAACCCAAAGAACTTCAACACCAAGAGTGAACCTTTGTAAACCATGGGTTTTTGTTGATAATGATGTGGCAATGTTTCTTCTTCTATTGTAACAAATACACTCTATTGTTAGATGTTTACCATGGGGAAGGCTCTGCATGCTGGGGTAGACGGGTGTGCATGGGAACTCTGCACATTTCATCAACTTTGCTGTGAACCTAAAAATAAAGACTATAGCTTCAGCATGTAAGAAGCTTAGAAGTTGCTCCTGCATCCTAACAACAAATAAAAAGCTGAACAAATGGAAAACCAGTAATTTATTTTATTTTTTAAATTTTATGTATTTATTTATTTATTTATTTTGAGATGGAGCCTTGGACTGTCGCCGGGGCTGATGTGCAGTGGTACCATCTCAGCTCACTGCAACCTCCTGAGTTCAAGCTGTTCTCCTGCCTCAGCCTCTGGAGTAGCTAGGATTACAGGCACACGCCACCACGCCCAGCTAATATTTTGTATTTTTAGTAGACACAGGATTTCACTATGTTGGCCAGGCTGGTCTCAAACTCCTGACCTCATGATCCGCCCCCCTCAGCCTCCCAAAGTGCTGGGATTACAGGTGTGAGCCACCACACCCAGCCAGTAACTTTTTTTAAATCAGTAAGATAAGTGATGTCACAAGACAAACCACTGCCTCCAAAATTGGAGAGACAGGCAGTTAAAGACGGAAAAATCACAAGTTTCCAGAGCAGAAACCCATGACTAAAAACCATCATGGGAACCAGTGCCAGGGTAGGAAAAACTAAACTGTGGTTGGGAAACTGCCAGAGTCTCAGTGTGGACAAAAGTAAGAGTTAAAAACTCAAAGGGTAGGTACCATGATAAACAGGGGCCCCTCACATTTTTGTGTGTTTTACCTCCATGAGCTCTACCAGGTCCTCACAGTGAATACGAATATCAGAGAAGAATAACCATGCTTTGGCAGGGGACATTCTCTTTTGCTTTGTTTTGTGTTTGAGACCAGGTCTCACTCTGTCACCCAGGCTGGAGTGCAGTGGTGTGATCTCAGCTCACTGCAATCTCCCCTTCCAAGGCTCAAGTGATTACCCCCCTACCTCATCCTTCTAAGTAGTTAAGACCACAGATACGTACCACCACGCCTGGCTAATTTTTGTGTTTTTTGTAGAGATGGGGTCTTGCCATTTTGCCCAGTTTGGTCTTGAACTCCTGAGCTTAAGTGATCCACCCCCTCGACCTCCCAAAGTTGCACTGCCCATGAAGCAGTATAGTGTTATTTGAAAGTGAACTTGGATTAGTTGTAAATTTATATTGCAAATTCTAGGGTAACCACTAAAAAAAGTTAAAGAGAAGTGTTATAATTGGCATGCTGAAAATAGAAAGAAAATGAAATTATACAAAACACTCAGTTAAAGCCACAAAGGCAGAAAAAGCATGGAAGACAAAAAATAGGAACAAAGAACAAGGGAAAGAAGTAGAAAACGGTAACAAATATGGTAGATATTAATCCAACTACATCAATAATTACTTGAAACATAAATGGTCTAAATATACCAATTAAAAGACAAAATAGATGAAAAAACAAGACTTAACTGTATGTTGTCTATAAGAAACTAACTGTAACTATAAAATACATATAAATTAAAAGCAAAGGGATGGAGAAAGAGGTACAATCTTAATATTAATGAAAAGAAAGCTGAAGTAGCTAAAATCATTTTAGACGAGCAGACTTCAGAAAAAGAGAAGTTATCAGAGATAAAGGGGGCATTACACAATGATAAAGGAGTCAGTACTCCAAGAAAACAATAATTCTTTATGTCTATATACCTAACAACAGAGCATCAAAATATGCAAGCCAAAAGTGGATAAAACTGCAAAGAAAAATAGAGGAATCTACTGTTATATTTGGAGACTTTAACTCTCTTCTATCAGAAAATGAAATATCCAGTAGGCAAAAAGTCAGTAGGCATATAGTTGATCTCCATGGCATCATCAATCAACTGTGTATAATTGACTTCTATAGACAACATCATCCAACAACAACCCATTATGCATTCTTCTCAAGCTCACATGGAACATTTACTAAGATAGATCACATTCTGGGCAATAAAACATACCTAACAAGTTTAAAAGAGTAGAAATCATATAATGCCTGTTCTCAGACAACAATTGAATTCAATGGACTTTTGGAAATAACAAAAACTAAAATCAATAACAGAAATGTAGCAAAAAAAAATCTCAAAATACTTGAAGATAAAACAACATGCTTCTAAATAACACACGGGTCAAACAATAAATCTCAAATAAATTTTAAAATATTTGAACTAATGAAAATGAAAACCCAACTTATTAAAATTTGTGAAATATAGCTAAAGCAATGCTTAGAGGAAAATTTATGGCATTGGATATATATATTAGAAAAGAAGAATGATATACAATTAATAATCTCCACTTCCACCCGTGGAAACTAGAAAAAGAAAGAGAAAATTAAATCCAAAGTAAGCAGAAAAAAAGAAATAATAAAAATTAAAACAGAAAATAATAAAATTGCAAACAGGAAATCAGTAGAGAAAGAAAAGACTGTTTTTTGAAAAGACTCATAAAAATTATTAGCCTCTAGTCATGGAAACTAAGAAAAAAATGAAGAAAATAAAAATTATTAATATTGAAAAGAAAGACTAGATACCATTTCAAATCCCGTGGACATTAACAGGATAGTAAAGAAATATTATGAACAATTTTATGCCAAGAAATTTAATAATCTAGATGAAATGAACTAATTTCCTGATAGAAAATTTTACACAAAAGAAATAAATAATCTGAATAGGATGATACCTATGAAACCAATTTAATCAATAATTAACTG
The DNA here is from genome assembly GCF_028885625.2 of Pongo pygmaeus. Classification (NCBI taxonomy): domain Eukaryota; kingdom Metazoa; phylum Chordata; class Mammalia; order Primates; family Hominidae; genus Pongo; species Pongo pygmaeus. Next base: position 35,167,202 of record NC_072385.2, on the reverse strand, counting down.
TCCAAAACTGAAAGCGCCAGGTCCAGAGGTATTTACCGGTGAATTTAGCAAACATATAAGAAATACATTATACCAATTCTGTATAGTCTTCCTGGGAAGCCAGAAACAGAAGTAATATTTTGTAACTTATTCTATGAGGCCAGCATTACCCTAATACCAAAATCAAACAAAGGCAGTTTAAGAAAACTACAGAGTATCTCTCATGAAAATTGGTGTAAAAATCTCAAGAAAATATTAGCAAATTGAATCCCACAATGAATACAAAAAATTACACACTATGACCAAGTGGAATTAATTCTAGGCATGCAAGACTGGTTCAATATTTGAATATCAATTAATGTAATGCATGACTTCAAAAAATTAAAAAAGAAAAATCACATGATCCTATTTACAGGTGCAGAAAAAGCATTTGAGAAAATCCAACACCCAGTCATGATAAAAACTCTCAATAGACTAGGAATAGAGGGGAACTTCCTCAATTGTATAAAGAACATTTACACAAATGTTCTACAACAAACATCGTACTTAATGGTGAGAAACTGGGAGCAAAGATCAATAACAAGTTAAAGGATATCACCTCTCACCACTTTCACGTCACATCTAATGCAACAAGACAATAAAAGAAATAAATTGTATATTATTTGGGAAGAAAAAATTATCTTTGTTTACAGATGACACAATGTTTTTATGTAGAAAATCCAAAACAATCAGCCAAAGAAACCTCTGAAATTAATAATTGATTACAGCAAGGTTGCAGGACACAAAGTTAATACAGAAAAATCAATTGCTTTCTTTTATGCCAGCAATGAACAGAAGAAATTTTGAATTTTAAAACACAATATTATTTACATTAACATTTCCCAAAATGAAATACTTAGGTACAAACCTAACAAAATACATACATTATCCTCATATATTTATGAGGAAAACTAAAAAACTGATAAAAGATATTGATGGCAGTGGTAGCTGTCTGGAGAAGCTGCTGCCATCATGTGGATTGCAGCAGGGAGGCATGTCTGGGCACTCCATGGAGCCAGCAGGAGCTGAGGACAAGTGGCAGCCCTGCCCCTTCTGAGTTGGAGTGGGAGCTCTCCCTGTTCCACTGCAACCTCCGAAGCAATGGCTGTGGACCCAGGCATCTCTGTGCTCTCAGGGCCCGGGAACGGGGGGGCGCCCAGCTCTCATAGGCACAGCTTCAGCGGCCCAAGTTGGGGCTGTGGACCCAGGCCTCCAGCACCACAGAGCAGGCAGGAACTGTGCTCCCCTGGCCACAGCTGCAGCCACCCAAACTGCAGCTGTAGACTCAGGCATCACTGCATCTCTGCTCTCTTGGGGGCCTGGGAAGGCCTCCCCTGACCTTGCAGGCTTGGAAGTGCCTGCTCCTGCTTGCTGGCTTCTCGCTGCTGTCAGCACCTGTTCTGATCTTGGAGCAAAGTCAGAGCCAAGCCCAGGTGCTGTCATAGCCCCGCTGACTGTGCACATGTTTGGACACACCAACCCACTGCCTCCTCAGTCCCCTCTGGACTTTGGGCACTGACGAGCATGGGAGGGAAGCTGATGGGGCACTGAGGGCAGTGCAGTGCTGGCCTGCAACTGCACCTTGGCACCTATAGCCTGGGCACCATGAACAGCAGCTGGAGGTAGATAGGCTCCTGGACATAAGGGGGCAGGTCCCCGGTGAGGCCCCACCTTCAGGCCAGGGAGGGTCTGAAGGCTGGAAACCAGGCTGCCAGTCCTGTACACTAGAGTGGGAAATTGTGGTCCCTTTTCTGGGCCTGCCCATGGCCACCCATGGATTAATCGGCATGCACTTTCTCCGCTCTGAGGCCCATAAAAGCCCTGGGCTCAGCCAGAGCTGAGTGGATATCAGGATGACAAGCTGCAGAGAGGTACTACCCATACCAAAGCCTCCTCTCTGCTGAGAGCTGCAGAGACAATGGAATGACCTGCCTGTGGAGAGGAGCTTCCCACTCCAGGGTCTCCTCTCAGCTCGGAGCTGAACACCCGCTGGGACACCTTGGCTGTGCAAAGGAGTACCCATTGTGGGTCTCCACTGAGCTGTTCTATTGATCAGTAAAGCTTCTCTTCATCTTGCTCACCCTCCACTTCTTTGTATATCTCATTCTTCCTGGCTGCAGGACAAGAACTTGGGATGCATTGGATGGCAGGGCTAAAACAGCTGTAAAACAAACAGGGCTGAAACATGTCCCATGCTTGCCACATTGTGGGCAAAGAGAAGGAGAGAAGAGCTGTGGGCCTTCAGGGAGCCCAGACCTGGGAGCTCCTCTAGCCAGGGCTGTCACTTCCTCTTTGGGGCCCGGTGGTTCCTGGCATCTCCAAGCTTCTGGGCATCACCATGTCCTCCAGTGCCAGCTGTGGAAGCCGCTTGCAGTGCACCTGGTTCAGCCACAGCCTCACAGAGAGCTGGTGCCCATGCCGGCACCTGGAGCTGCCCACCCAGTTGCAGTGGCCAGACTTCATGTTCACTCACACACCCCTCACTGCTCCACCCCGACTCGCCCTTGGCAGACATGGGATCCAGGCATGTAGTGTGCGCTGAGCACAGCCTGGCAGGCTGAGTGAGCAGAACTAGCCCAGTAGGCCCAAGCAAAACCCTGGCAAAGGAGCCACTGTCCACAGAGGTTTATGGCCAGAACAGCAACACCCCACGGATCCTGTAACAATATCGAAGAAGAAATATAAAAATGAAGAGCTATTTTGTGTTTATTGATAGAAAGATGCATAATTGCCAAGACGTTGGTTCTTCCCAACTTGATCTATAGCTTTAATGCAATCCCAATCAAATTCTCATTAAATTATATCTAGTTATATTGTGGAAATCAACAAAATGAATCTATAGTTTATATGAAGAGGTGAAGCATGCAAAATAGACAATTCAATATTGAAGAAGAAGAACAGTCAGAGGACTGACTGATGCTATTTTGAATAATTACTGTAAAGCTACAATATTCAAGCCACGTCGTATTGGCAAAAAAAACAGACAAATACATCAATGGAACAGAATAGAGAACTGAGAAATAGACACACATGAATTTAGTTAACATGATCTTTTTAAAAAATTAAATTGATGGCCAGGCGCGGTGGCTCACGTCTGTAATCCCAGCACTGTGGGAGGCTGAGGCGGGTGGATCACGAGGTCAGGAGTTCAAGACCAGCCTGGCCAACATGATGAAACCCTGTCTTTACTAAAAACACAAAAATTAGCCAGGTGTGCTGGCGGGTGCCTGTAATCCCAGCTACTCTGGAGATTGAGGCAGAATTGCTTGAACCCAGGAGGCAGAGGTTACAGTGAGCCGAGATCACGCCACTGCACTCCAGCCCGGGTGACAGTACAAGACTCTGTCTCAAAAAAAGAAAATTAAATTTATTTTTATTGATACATAATAATTGTATATATTTATGGGGCACATGTGATATTTTGATACATGCATACAATATATAATGATCACATCAGGGTATTTAGGATATTCATAATCTCAAACATTTATCATTTCTCTGTGTTGAGAGCATTTCAAACACATATTATTAAGTGAAAGAAGCACATCTAAAAAGGCTACGTACTATATGATTCTAATTATATGACATTCTGGAAAAGCAAAAGAATGGAGGCAATGAAAGATCAGTGGTTGCCTGGGGTTAGGTGGAATGGAGGGGTAAACAGGCAGAGCAGAGAGGAATCTGGGGGCAGCAAAACTCTTCTGAATGATACTAGGATGGGTGACACTTGTTATTGTACATTTGTAGAACACCATGAGTGAATGTTCATGTAAGTTATGAGTTGGTTCATAATGTTGTGCCAATACAAGTTCATCGATTATAACAGATGGACTACTGTGGCATGGGATGTTAATGGTGGGGGAGGATGTGCATGTTTAGGAATGGGAATATATGGGAATTCTCTTTACTTCCCATGTACTTTTTCTGTGAGCCTAAAACTGCTCTAAAAAAATAAAGTTTATTAATTAAAAATATATAAAATGTATTAAAAACCTAAACAGAAAAGTAAAGCAAATAACACCTTATTGTATAGAATGCCAATTCTTTGTAATATGCTTTGAGATTTGACTCTGAATTATTTTTATTATTTCTTTATAATAAATATCTAAAGCAAAGAATACTGTTTCATTTGGGAGGTTTCTCATAAATTTCACGTTGTAATATTATTTTGTTCTTTCTTTAACAATTTATGATTATCACTATAAAAAACATTTCCACAAATTGAGTTTCCAAGATCTAATTGGCTTTTTATTAACAATTCATAAAAGCAAAATATAAAGGAGCTTCAATGAACTAAACAGAACGAGTTTTACGTGTACAAAAATGTGGAGAAAAGAAGAAACAAGAAAAAATTAGCAAATTGATCATTTTGAGGTTAATTTTTTAACAGGGATGAAAGCAAAATATTGTTGGAGTAACATAATTTTGCTGTCATTTGTTGCCTGATTTTTTGAAAGGTCAAAAACTTAGGTTTCATTCTGGTGGAATGGAGGGACTCCATTTTGGATCTACTGTCTTCTTTAACGTTACCTTTCTTACATTCTTACATTATATTTCCTTAACATTCTTAAATTTCATCTTCGACTCCATAAATATTTAATTTCTAAATGTTAAAGTGCTTTCTTGTTATTGCTTAAAATATTAATTATCATTTTCTAACTCATTAGATTTTTATCACAGAGTATGTTTCATACTATATGGGAGTGAAGGTAATTCGTTTTGGGAAGGCTAAATTTTCATGGAAACAGGGAAAAGGATATTTTCTGTTGTTGAGATGTTTATGCGTGTCTATAAATCTAGTCTTATGGATTACATTTTTCAAGTATTTTGCTTTGATTTGTTGCCTTACCAAAGAAAGACAAACATGGAGGTAGAATTTCTCAAAGCAATTGCATGTTTCTTACCTTATGTTTACCCTTATTTTTCTAATAGTGTTATACTAATTTAGTACACAAATATTAATAGTTATAATCTTAGTAAAATTTTTGTATCTATATATAAAGAGTTCAATAATTTTTTGTCATAAAATTTACTTTGTGTGAAATGATGTTGCCAGCTTTGCTCTTTTGTAATTGGACTGATTGATGTTTTTGTTTTTAAACATTCTATGATATTTTTTGTCAGAGATGTGTGTGTATATATTTTTTTTCTGGGATTATCCTACTGTTACTCATGTATGTCCAAAATTAATATCCAATATGAATAATATTTAGGCAAAACATAATTTCAAAATCATGGCAATTATTTTATATTTATATTTTGATATTGATTTAAAAAATAATGTTTCAGAAGTAAAGTTTGAAAACATATTTTCTCCTGTGTTGGTAAGTATTTCTTATCTATCTAGGAAACTAAAATACTCTGTTTTTTGTGTTTTTTATTCCTACATTTCAAAATATGGATCCTGTAGGTTCACAATGTTGCGTGTTTCTGTAGCTCAAGACATTATTCTTTCATTATGTTATTGATTCTATACTTTTTTCTTTCTTAAGAATGCGAAATCCTTTTAGGTTGGGATCTTAAGAATGCGAAATCCTTTTAGGTTGGGATCTTAAGAATATGAAATCCTTTTAGGTTGACTCTTTTTTTCTCACTCTTTCATGTCAATATTCTTTTACAATTTTCATCTCATTGCCAATTTCTTCTTCATTCTGAGAGAGCAAATGATTCCTGTCCTTCACATAACTAATTCAAAAGTCTCGCAAAATTCTATGAGTTCATTGATTTTCAGGTGGGTTTAATTTAGCTCTTATATTCCTGCACATTTGTAAGAATTTACAGGAATATACTTTATTTATTTATATTTATTTATTTATTTATTTATGTTTTGAGATCGAGTCTCGCTCTGTCACCCAGGTTGGAGTGCAGTGGCACAATCTTGGCTTACTGCAAGCTCTGCCCAAGTTCACACCATTCTCCTGCCTCAGCCTCCCAAGTAGCTGGGACTACAGGCGCCCGCCACCACGCCTGGCTAATTTTTTGTATTTTTAGTAGAGATGGGGTTTCCCCTTGTTGACCAGGATGGTCTCAGTTTCCTGACTTCATGATCCAACTGTCTCAGCCTCCCAAAGTGCTGGGTTTACAGGTGTGAACCACCATGCCTGGCCAGGAATACACTTTATTATCCATTTTTGGCAACCTGATTTGTCTTACAAAATTCTCTATCTTAGAAATCAATCCTTGTTTTAATATGTATATGTCCCTCAATATCTTTCAATCTTCTTTAATTGCCCCTCAGTTTTAATAGTTACAGGATATTGCATTAAATGGATTTGCATAATTTAGTGTTTCTTTTGAGATCTAGTTTGTGTTCAGTCTTTTGATAGTACAAACAATTCTTTCAAATAGTCTTTGTATGTAAGTCTCTTTCACAGTAGTGAATATATATACGATACATTCCTAAAAATAATAATTGTTAGCATTCAGAATCTTTGTATTTTTCCTCCTTTTTCTTTTGTTTGTATTTTTGGGAAACATTACCAAATTGCCCTTCATGGACAGGTAATTTCATTTTATACATCCTCTCACCCAATTCCATTTTAATTTTAATCTGTTCCTTCTTGTTAAACTTATTCTGTTTCACAGACTTAATATGTTATTTTATTTTATTGAATTACTTGAGAAATTAGTGTTTTTTTATCCTAAGATTGTATTCTTTTGTGATATTTAAATACAGTGAGAGATTTAATCTTCACTTGAGTCTTCAGAGTAAAGACTCAAATGAAGGTTATTCACTTCAATTACATTGATATTGTTGGGTCTTCATGTTTCTCTGACTCTAGTTTTTGTAGTTTTCAACTTCAGCTTGATTGTGAAGTCCAGGATGAGTGATTTCCTATAAATAGGGGCTAGGGCTTACCCTTAGCCTAGTTGTCTGCCTATCAGTATGTTGAACTGTCTTTGCCCAGCTAAAGGACTAATTGATATTTGCAGACTGATTTTAAGGGTTAGCGAGCATTAATAAAGAAGCTCTGCTAATCCAAGTGGCATCAACTCCAACCCCCACAGAAGTAACAGTCAATGCTAAAAACCCCAATTTCAGCATCAAGTTTCCCCATGGCTCTTTCTGCTTCTGTCTGTTGTATTTCTGGACTTTGTAGCTGAGCTATGTATCTCCCATGATATAATTTATCCAAGCATTACTTTTCTGTATCTGACCTGTGGTTTTCTGAGCGATGAAGTTGTCATTTCTGAATACATTTAAAGAGAAGTTGATTGTGGGAGGAGGAAATTGGAAGAGAGGTGGCAACCCTTAGCTGTTTTACTGTATCTGCTTTGTTTTCTCAGTGCCTATTACAGATTATGAGCCATCATCCAAGCTATAAGCAATAAATAAAATATCTCTACATCCTTGTCAAACTACTGTTTTATTTGTATTATCTTAAGCAAAATGTATATGTGATTCTCCTTTCAACTCTGAAAGTTTTGTACCTCCCAAATTTTGACAATAAGTTGACTATAAATACTAGTTTTTATTGCTGTTTTCTTTTTGTTTATATTTGCACTGATATTTTATTGACAGGTTTGGAGAGATTACATGAAGATAGATGACCAGAGTATGCGTTTAGCTAAAATTCTTGGTTTAATTTGGCATTCGAATCAGGTCATTCTCTTATAAGCCATATATTTCTGTCTCAAAGACTTATTGTATAAACCATATTCAACAACTGTGCTCTCATTTTAAGTAAAATATAGGAGCTAAATCTATAAAGAAATAATATTATCAGAATAATATTTATACAGTAAATAACTGTTAATTTATTTGTATGTAAATTTGCATTTCTATATGGCATAGCATTAAGGAAATTATCCATTTTAGCTTATGTTTCTCTTTATTCTGGAAAACATCTATTCTTCCAATATTAAATTTCTTCTAAAATTACTTACTCCATTGGGCCTCTACCTCCGTCTCTTTTCCTGGTGTAGTCTTCTCTTCTACTTATTCACAGTTTAATCCTTGAATTAACTTGTTTTTTCTGCACTCTTTTATTATGCTGGAAACCTTCCTGCCAATTTGCAAGAAAGCAATACTCTTTGTTGATTTCCCTTTGAAAGAGAAAAGCAAGCTTCTAAACTAAGAAAGATCAAATCAGCATAAACTATTAGTATGATATTGTATTCTAAAGCAATGAACGTATCTGTAACTAAAGATCTCACTCATAAACACCTGGAGCTATTTTATCTTCAATAGTATGCAAAGGCTATATTTAACTACAACACTTAAAAAACAAATTTTGTGTTTTCCTTTTATTGTTTCAGGAATTACAAATTTTAAATAAACTATGTGAAGACGGAAAAAATCACATGTTGGAAAGGGAGCAGAGGAGAGATTCATCTACAATTTGACCTATTAGAGAAATTAAACTCAAAGGTCCCTTAAATATAACAAAATTACTTCAAAAATAAATCAAGATATTTTATTTTTAAAAGCAAAGAACCGTACAACAGGTATGTGTTTTTGTTTCCTCTTTTTCATATGTCAGGGTGAAATCAGATATAAGTAATTTATTAGTTATGAGATATGCTCATTCATATTAGTTATGAGATAACTCATTTCTTATGTTTAAAGTTGATACAAAATATTCATTTTGAATATTTTCAACTATAAACTTTAAAAGGAGAAATATAAATGCTAACTAATGTATAATTTCCCATTTTCAATGTAAAAAGATATTTTTGTCATGTTCCAAATTTTCATTTATTTTAAATACCTGTTTTTGTTTTTTTTTTCCTTAAGGGCCAAGGATAATTCTATCAGAGGACAAAGATGGTTGCTGTTAATTGCTCAGTTACTCTATCCAGTGATCCAACTTTGGCTTCAGGTTGCTATAGCAATTAAAATGGGAAAACTGGAAACAAAGCTTATTAAACTTCATTTAATCCATTATATATGGTTACAGCAACCAAAAAGCTTCCTACAGATTCTGAAATGGAAGCATCACCTCTGCAGATAATTAAGTGTTTTGGTGGGAATTTGTTCGAAAACCCAATGTACAATTAGACAAATATGTTCACATACCATGTTTCATTGAAGTCTGTAAGAGTGTACATGCTTGTCAACGGGTCCTGATCCTAAATGCTTTTATGCCTGATTAATTGTTGATATCAGGCAGGAGCTTGCTCATTAGCTCCTTGCAGGGTCCATTTTAGATTGCAATGAGCTTCATTTAGAGATGATATGCTAACTGTTAATAAACTGCATTGAATTTTTGTGTGTGAGCAGATCCTGTTGGAAAAAATCTAAAAATCTTCCAAAGCGACTGAATAAATTCAAATTATTCTCTGTTGCAAAATTTACTATTAGATGATCTATTTTGCTTTAATTAAATATAAACTTTGTGTTTGCTCTTTATTTTATATTTTATGTTTTCAATGTATCTGGTGTTTCCCACAGATATACTGACACTGTCAACTAATATTACTTCTGTGTGTAAATGAAGCAAACTGATTTTAAGATTCACTAGATCTTGGTAACTAACTTTTGAGGCAGACATTGCAGACAAATGTATATTTTAGCCATTAATAAAAACTCTCAAGGCAACTCACTCAATATTTTTCTCTTTAATTCAATAAAATTATTAGAAGCCCTGATAATAGACCTGCTTTATTAATATACGTTAGAAACACAGAGTTAGGAAAATTTTCTAGAAATTACACCAGGAGATAGTAAAGTTAGCTCAAGAAAGAAGACTTCTAAATGAGTCCTGCCCACAATTATTCTTTCTTGATTTTGAGATCATAAGTATTTGTTTTGTTTTTTATTTTTTTGTATTAAGCTGGATATGGACTAAATTTTGTCATAAAGAAAACTACCCTCTCAAGAATCACAAGTTAAAAAAAGTTAAAATTTTTTAAATGACAAAAGCGTAGCTTTATTATTAAACTCACACCTACATACTATATACTAAAAGTAGAATAAGTTTACTTACTCTACTTACTAATGGCTAGTCTCACTATCTTATCTAGACTAGGAGATTTACTTTTTACAAAATGTAGCTCATTTGGCTATCTCCTTGTGTGCTTTTTAGGAAATGTTCCTAACTCCATAAGTGTCTTCAACATATATTAATAAAACAGGTCTATTATTGGGTCTTCTAATAATATTAGTGACGTCAAATGATAAAATACATTGTTTGGAGCTGTCTACATGCAAGAAAACATATTGTGAGAAGTCATAGAATTTTGCTTAGAAAGAGTTGCAAATATATCAATGAAGGAGTCAACATTGGAAATAATAATGTATATTTAAGGATACATATGATATTAGAAATAATCTGGAATCAATACTTATCTCTAATATAAAATAAATACAATAACAATTACAATAACATCTTTTCTTGTTTTTTAAGTCTTTAATACATTGGAATTTAAACTGAAATTTTCCACTGATTAGAAGTTCTAAAAAATTATCATTATCACAGGTGTTGAATAAAAAGATATCTTGAATAGATAGTAGGAAATATATATTTTTGGTGGCATTTAGATTAAAAGATTAAAAATCTTATGTCTCAGATCATTCAGTAAATTGGGAAAAAGTCTTGTTTAGTTATTTTTGCAGTTCTCACAGAGACACAGGAAAGACAATAATGGAATTTTTTATTTCATTAAAACTTATAAAATAACAGATTCAATTTTGGAAAGAAAAGTATACTTCTTGATGGATATTTTATACTCCATCTATATTATATTTTTTTCTTTTATACTATATTTCTTTTGGTCTCTTTTTAAAAGCAAGTGTAGAAGACAAAGACTTTTCTCTAAAATTATCATAAAAACACAGGAGTATATGGCTCCTGAGCATCTTTTTTTCTAATATCCCCATATTTAATGATATATTTTAAAGAATTCTGTGACTTTACTTTTATCAATAACCAAGTTGAAATTAATTCTATATAAATTTTTTATCACATGTGAAGATGACTATATATAAAAATATTGCTTTGTGCCAGTTTCCAAATACATGCCATAACAATAATTTAATAACTTCTATGAAAGTAAAATGAGGACTCACAACAGAATTTAAAATGTATTCATTAGAAAACAGAGCTTCAGGAACATTTGAAATAATAATATCTCTTCAAATGGCATGTACATTCCTTACTAATATGGTTTGGCTGTGCCCCCATCCAAATCTCATCTTGAACTGTAGCTCCCACGATTCCCATGTCTTATGGGAAGGACCCAGTGAGAGGTAATCGAATCATGGGGGTGGGTCTTTTCCATGCTGTTCTCATGATAGTGAGTAAGTCTGACAAGATCTGCTGGTTTTATAAGGTGAGGTTTCCCTGCACAGGCTCTCTCTTTGCCTGGTGCCATCCATGTAAGATGTGACTTGATCCTCCTGGCCTTCTGCCCTGATTATGAGGCCTCCTCAGCCATGTGGAACTGTAGGTCCATGAAACCTCCATTACTCTGTCTTGGGTATGTCTTTATCAGCAGTGTGAAAACAGTCTAATACACTTAATAAATAAGGCAACTTTGATTCTTAATGAGATCCTTTCATTCATTCAGGAGATTCTCCTAAAGTGTATGGTGCTTTTCCACCAGCTGGAGTTCAAAGTCTCAGTTCCTTTGTCCAATGATGGCAACTATTCTTTCCAAGCCCTACTCATTGGGAATTGTAGTAATGGCTGTTTCCTGAATATACACTGAACATATTTCGTTCTGTGCTTTTTCTTATAAAGATCTAGAATACCTAGAATATCTACTATCCATGTAAAACAGCGAGGGCTGTATCTTCCTGTTTTTCTTGGTCCCTTAATGCTTTCCTGAGCACCATGGGGATGTGCTCCCTTCCATGAAATTCTTATGATTTTTTGCTGTTCCCTTCTTATTTTACTTACATTGCAATAAAGTTATTGGTTTGAGCAGCATCATAAAATCATGTGATATTGGAATATATATTCATGATTAACCAAGAGAAAGCAAACACAATAAGTGCAAACTCCATAGTAACACATGAAAATATTTTTTGTTCCCAGCTACTCGGGAGGCTGAGGCAGGAGAATGGCGTGAACCCAGGAGGCAGAGCTTGCAGTAAGCCGAGATTGGGCCACCGTACTCCAGCCTGGGCAACAGAGTGAGACTCCATCTCAAAAAAAAAAAAAAAAAGAAATAAGAAAATATTTTTTGTAATGGTAGAGAAATTGGGAAGTTTGTTTTTTTGAGACAGGGTCTTATTCTGTTTCCCAGGCTAGAGTGTAGTGATATCATCACAGCTCACTGAAGCCTTGACCTCCCAAGATCAAGTGATCCTCCTGCCTCAGCTTCCCAAGTAGCTGGAACTACAGGCACACACCACAGCCCTCTAATTTTTGTATTTTTTGTAGAGACAGGGTCTTGCTATGTTGCTCAGTGACATGGTTAGGCTTTGTATCCCCACCCAAATATCATCTTGAATTGTAATCCCCAGAATCCCCATGTGTCAACGGAGAGACCAGGTAGAGGTAATTAAATTATGGGGGTGATTTCCCCCATGCTGGTCTCGTGATAGTGAGTGAGTCTCACAAAATCTGATGGTTTCGTAAGTAACTCTTCCCCACTTTGCTAAGCACTTCTCTTTCCTGCAGCCTTGTGAGGAAGGTGCCTTGCTTCCTCTTCACATTCTGCCGTGATTGTAAGTATCCTGAAGCCTCCCCAGCCATGCTGAACTGTGAGTCAATTAGACGTCTTTCTTTTATAAATTACTCAGTCTTTAGCAGTTCTTCATTGCAGTATGAGATAGACTAATACAACCAGAGTGGTCTCAAACTCCTAGGCTCAAGTGATCCTTCTGCTTGAGCTCCCCAAAGTGTTGAGATTACAGGTGTGAGCCACTGCACCTGGACTAAGGGAAAATAAATTTTAATAAGCAGCTATATATATATAGTTCTAGTTGCGTGTGTGTATGTGTATTTCAATTTTGAGTAAATTTATAGAGTTGTGCAATCAACAATCTAGTTTTAGAACATTGTAGTCATTAATCTACTTTCTGTATTTATATTTTAGCCTTTACTGAGCTTTTCCTACAAATGGAATCATACAAAAGATGGTCTTTTGCATCTGACTCTTTTGCATCTGACTCTGTTCACTTAGCATGATATTTTGAAGTTCATTCATGGCTTAGCATCTACCAATAATTTGTCCATTTTATTAATGAATGGTATTCAATTTTTATATGGCTACATTTCATTTGGTCTATTGAACAGTTGAGGGAAATATGTATTGCTTCCAGTTTGGAGCAGCTATGAAAAATGCTGCTATAAATATAAACATTCCTATGCAAGCCTTTGTGTGAGTGTGTGTTTCCTTTCCTCTTATATTCCTCAGAATGATATTGGTGGGTTATTTGATAAGCTTATGGTAACTTTTTAAATAACTGCCAAACTTTTTCAAAGTGGCAGTACATTTTCCCCAGCAACTTATGAGGGTTCTTAGTTTTCCATATCTTGGTCAACATTTGGTGTTGTCTTTTTCCAAAAGAGAAAAAAAGAAAAGAGAAGAGAAGAAGAAAAGAAAAGAAAAGAAAGGAAAATAAAAAAGAGAAAAGAGAAAAGAAAAGAAAAACCCTTCTCGTGGGTGTGAAGTAGCATCTCGTTGTTTTAATTTTCTTTTTTTTTTTTTTTTTTTTTTTTTTGAGACAGAGTCTCACTCTGTCACCCAGGCTGGAGTGCAGTGGCACAATCTCGGCTCACTGCAAGCTTTGCCTCCCGGGTTCACCACATTCTCCCGCCTCAGCCTCCAGAGTAGCTCGGACTACAGGTGCCCATCACCATGCCTGGCTAATTTTTTGTATTTTTAGTAGAGATGGAGTTTCACCATGTTAGCCAGGAAATTTTCATTTTCTTAATCATTAATAATGTTTGCACCTTTTCATGTGATTATTAGCCACTCATATATCTTCTTTGGTGAAATGTCTATCCAAATATTTTACCCATTTTTAAATTGGGTTGTTCATTTGTTTTTTTATTATTGAATTGTAACAGTTCTAGATACAGTCTTGTAACTAGTCATTTATCCTATATATGATTTGCAAGTATTTTCTTCCACTTTATGTCTTGTCTTTTAACTTTTTCATGATATCTTTCAAAGCTTAAAATCGTTAATTAGGATGAATTTCAGTTTATCTTTTTTTGTTGTTGTTATAAGTTGCACCTTTGGCGTCTCAAACTGAAGTTAACAAATATTTTCTCATATATTTTCTTCTGGATGTTTTATGAGTTTGGCTTTTATATGAGGTCTCTGAGACATTTTTGAGTTAGTTGTGTGATGGGACATACAGGTCTACATCAGTCTTTTGACATGCAGACGTTCAATTGTCCCTGTATTATTTATATGAATGGCTATTTTTTTCCTCTTTGAATTGCCTTGACATCTTTTTTCAAATTATTTCACCATAAGTATGTTTATTTCAGGACTCTCAATTCTGTACCACTGATCTATATGTTTATCCTCACACTGGCAGCATTCTATCTTGCTTAGTGTGGATTTATAGTAATTTTGAATTCTAGAAGTCTAAGTCCTTCAACTTTATTCTTTTTCAAAGTTATTCTGGCTGCTCTAGGTGCTTTGTAATTTTTTATAAATTTTAGGATCAGCTTGTCCATTTTTGCAAACAACAACAACAAAAAACCCAACCTACTGAGATTTTGATATCGTGTGTGTTAAATTTATAAATCAATTTAGGGGAGAACTGACATCATAAAAGGATTAATTTTTCAATTCAAACATATGGAATGTCTCTCCATTTAGTTAAATCTTCTTTGGATGTGTCATAGCAATGTTTTGTAGTTGTCATGTTATACATTTTGCACTTTTTGTTAAATTTATTCCTAAGCATTTCATTCTTTTTTGATAATTTTGTGAATATAATTAATTTCATTTTTGGATTGTTACTTGTATTTGGAAATACAATTACCTTTGTATGTAGATCTTATATAGGTAAACATGCTGACCTCCTCGATTTGGTTTAGTAGTTTTATTGTGGCTTCCTTAAGACTTTTTATGTATATGAGTACATCATCTGTGAATAAAGACAATTGTACTTCATACTTTCAAATGTGCATGTTTTTAATTTCTATTATTATTATTTGCCATTATATACTGGCTACAAGCTCAATTAAAATGTTAAGTAGGAGTGGTGAGAACAGAAATCCTTGCTTTTTCTTCCCGTCTTTCAGGGAATGCATTCAATCTTTCAGCATTAAGTATAAGGCTAGCTGTAGGTTTTATGCAGCTGCTTTTTAGCAAGTTGAGGACATTTCCTTTCATTAGTCTATTGAGCGTTTTTAACCATGGATGTGTGTTGGATTTTGTCAAATCCTTTTTCTGCGTTTATTTTGATGATCATGGGCTGAATCATTATTTCCAAATGTTAAAATAACTAAATATCAAATGCTTAATAAAAATTGCTTTTTCTCTAATATCTAGAGCCATTTGTTTGCACTTAAAATCACTGCATACAGCTGACTACTTTTTTTTTTTTAACCAGTTGTTAAGGCTGCTTCTGGCTCAATGAAATGCTGGATTATAATTATTAATGCTAGGAGAATTTTGAACACTGTCAGAAAACAGGCTCCTTTTGTGATTTAGTAATATATTGGTGAGGAGTAGAAAGGGATTTTCTTTTTTTAGTTTTTTTTTTAATTGTGGTAAAATATACATAGCATAAAACGTCTGTAAGTCATTTTTAAATGTACATCTCACTGACATTCATAATGTTGTGCAGTTACCATCACTATCCATTTCCAGAACATTTTTATCATCTAAAGCAGAAGCTTGGTACCCACTAAATATCACCCCCACTTTACTCCCTACCCCCAGACACTGGTAACCTCTATTCTATTTTCTGCTTTTATTAAATTGCCTTTTCTAGGTACCTCATATAAGTGAAATCATACTACATTTTTCCTTTGTGTCTACCTTCTTTCACTTAGCATCATGCATTCATGGTTTATCCACGGTGTAGTATGTCTCAGAGGAATTTCATTTATTTTTAAGACTGAATAATATTCCATTGTATGTTTATAGCATATTTTTAATATCCACTCATCTGTTGATGATTGACAGACATTTGGGTTGTTGCCACATTTCAGCTATTTTGAATAATGCTGCTATGAACATCAGTGTATAATTTTCTCTTTGAGTCCTTGCTTTCAATCCTTTTGAGTGTCTACCTAGAAGTGGAATTGCTGGATCGTATGGTACTTCTAGGTTTCACTTTTTGAGGAATTGCCATGCTATTTTCCACAAAGACTGCACTATTTCACATTACTACCAGCATTGCACAAGGGATATAATTTCTCGCTAACATTTTCCTAACACTTTTGTTTTCTTTCAATAAGAGCCACTCTAATGGGTGTGAAGTTGTACCTCATTGTGGTTATGATTTGCCTTTTGCTAATGATGAGTGATGCTGAGCATTTTTTCAACTGCGTGTCGCCCATTTGTGTATCTTCCTCGGAGACACGTTTATTCAAGTCCTTTAACCATTGTTTGTTTTTCTTGTTAAGTTTTAGAAGTTATTTATGCATTCTGGATATTAATCACTTATCAGGTATATGACTTACAAATATTTTCACTTGATAGCATCCTTTGATGTACAACATTTTACATTTTGATGAAGTCCAATTTACTGACTATTTCTTTTATTGCCTATGCTTTTGATATCATATGCAAGCAATCTCTGCCAAATCCAATGTCATACAAGCTATTTTTTGTAAGAGTTTTGGAATTTTACCTCTTAAGTTTAGGTCTTTGATCCATTTTGAGTAAGTTTTTGTAAGTGGCACGTGGTACAAGTTTTACATGATTCTTTTGCCTGTGAATATCCAGTTTTCTTAAGTTCCCTTTGTTGAAAGGAATGTCCTTTCCTTCATTAAATGGTCCTGGCACCCTTGCTAAAAATCAATTGACTTTATATGCAAAGGTTTATTCAGAGGCTCTATATCTATTGCATTGGCCTACATGTCTGTCCTTAAGCCAACACCACACTGTTAGGCCTTTGCAGTGCCTTTTGAAATTGGGAAGTGTAATTCCTCCATCTTTGTTCTCATTTTTCAATATGACTTTGGCTCTTGAAGTTGCTTGTGATTTCATGTAACCATTAGGATGAATTTTTCTATTCCTGCAAAAAGAAAATCCTTGGTATTTTTGATAGCTATTGCATTGAATCTGTAAATTGCTTTGGGTAGTGTGGTCATCTTGGTAAGATTATGTATTCTAATCCATGAACAAGATGTCTTTTCATTTATCTAATCTTTTGGCAATGTTTTGTACTTTTCAATGTATGAGTCTTTTATCTACTTGTTTAGATTTATACCTAAGTATTTTTTTCTTTTTGATACTCTTATAAATATAATTTATTTCTTAATTTCCTTTTTACATTGTTCATTGTTGGTGCGTAAAAATGCAACTAATATTTGCATGTTGAACATCTGTCTATTATTTGCACACAAAACCACTTTTAATGGGTACAAAGTTAAATTAGGAGGAATAAGTTCGGATGTCCTATTGCACAGTAGGGTGACTATAGTTAATAATGTATTGAATGTTCTTGCTACAAATAAATGATAACTGTTTGAGTTGATGGGTGTGCTAATTACACTGATTTGATTGATACACATTTTACATGAAACAGTACATACACCATAAATATTTACAATAATGTATCAGTTTAACATTTTAAAAAACATTTCTAATGTAAAAAGTGTCTCTTAAACTGGGTAGGTTAACTTCTTGATTTATATTTAAATATGAATCTTAAGCAAAATAGTGAAAATAACCATCTTGATTTAGTGTTTTTTTCCTATATGTGAATTGTATATACTTAGGTGAGGACAATAAAATCAACTGAACTGTAAGCTTAGAATAGGACTGAGGGATAATTTTGCACAGTAGTTTTATTAATGGTACATTGTTACATTGTTGCTTCAAAACTCTCTCTCTCTCTCTGTCTGTCTCTCTCTCTCTCAATAAATGGCCAAAGGGATTAGTACTTTACCTTTGGAGGTCCTCAAAGTGTTGTTTGGAGTTGGTAATACTTCAGCTAGAACTAAGTAGAATTTGTTTTTTTCCTTTGGAAGTTCTCCAAGCGTGATTTGGAGTTGATAATACTTCAGCTAGAACCAAGTAGAATCTTTTCCTTTGGAGGTCCTCAAAGCATTATTTGGAGTTCCTAATACTTCAGCTAGAACCAAGAAGAATCTGTTTTTTTCTGAGGAGTATCGGTAGCATAAATGAGATTATAAACAAAGTACACTTAAGTTATATGAATGCAATGACTGCTATTTATACAAAATTTAAATCTGCAAATGGAATCAACATGCTTATGGGTTATTAAAATTGTCTAAATTCTTAGGTTCTGTATAGTACATGTGTTGATTTACAAATAAATGATTTATTAAGTGATTAAGAAAAAGATGCAACTAATATTTGCATGTTGATTTTCTATCCTGCAACTTTGCTGTATTTGTTTATTAAATTCCAACAGCTTTTCCGAAATCTTTATGCTTATCTACATTTAAGATTATGTCATTTGTGAACAGAGATCATTTTCATTCTTCCCTTCCAATTTAAATGCATTTTCTTTCTTTCCCTTGCCTGTTACTCTGATTAGAACTTCCAGTAGGTGGGAACTGAACAACTTGGACACAGGATGAGAACACTTGGACACAGGATGGGGAACATCATACAGCAGGGCCTATCATGGGGTAGGGGAAGAGGGGAGGGATAGCATTAGGAGATATACCTAATGTAAATGATGAGTTAATGGGTGCAGCACACCGATGTGGCACATGGATACATATTTAACAAACCTGCACGTTGTGCACATGTACCCTAGAACTTAAAGTACAACAAAAAAAAAACATGTAAAATATATTTTAAAAAAAGAACTTCCAGTAATACGTTGAATAGAAGAGACCAAAGCAGGCATCATTGCTTATTTCTGATTTTAGAGAAAAAGTTGATTATTTTTAAATATTGGATGTTATCTGTAAGCTTTTCTTATAAATTTGTTGAGGAATTTATCTTTTATCTTTAGTTTATTGGGTGCTTTTTATCAAGAAAGAATGTTGATTTTCATTAGATGTTCTCTCTCCTTTTTTTGTACCAATTGTGATTATTGACTGTTTTCCCTCACTTCATTCTATTAATTTTTTCTAGCTTCTTAACATTTAAAATAATGCTAATGATTTAATACATTTTTCTTTTTAAATGTATGCATTTACAGATATAAAGTTCCCCCTTATCACTGCTTTTGCTGCATCTCATGAGGTTCTGCATTTGTTTTTATTGGTCTCAAAATATTTTCTAATTTTTCTTGTTGTTCTGCTTTAATGAATTGGTTGTTTAAAGGTGTTTTCCTTAATTTCCACGTATTTTTTAGTTTTATAGTTTTCTCTTTTTATTAATTTCTAGCTTTATTCCATTGTTACCACACAAGGTATTTGGTGTAATTTCAATCTTTTTAAAATTTTAAGACTTAGTAGTGTTCTAGCTTCATTCCATTGTAATCAGACAAGGTACTTTGTATGATTTTAATCTTTTTAAAATTTTAAGTCTTGGTCGTGTCCTAACTTTACTGGACAATGTTCCATGTGCCTTTGAGAAAAATGCGTATTCTGCTGTTATAGGGTGGAATGATCTGTGTGTGTCTCTTAGATCCAATTGGTCTACAGTGTTGTTTAAGTCCTCTAAATCCTTATTGATCTTCTGTTTTATTGCTCTACCCAATATTGAAGTTGGGAGTATTGAAGTCTCTAACTATTATTGTATAAGTGTCTATTTCTCTCTTCAAATCTGTCATTGTTCTATCATATACATTGGGTCTCTGATATTTTATGCATATGTGTTTATAATTGTTAAATGCTCTTGGTGAATTGAATTTTTATTAACATATAATGCCTTTCTTTGCCTTTTGTAACAGTTTTTGAGTTAAAGTCTATTTTGACTAATATTAATATAACATCTAGTTTGCCTTTAGTTACTACTTGCATGGAATATCTTTTTGTATTCTTTACCTTCAAATTGTGTTTCAAATATAAAGTGAGTCTCTTAAAAACAGCATAGAGTTGAATTATGTTTTTTTTTTCTGTTCTGCCTCTATGACTTTTGATTGGAGAGCTTAATCCATTTACATTAAAAATACATATTGATATGAAGGAAATTCTGCCATTTGCTATTTGCTTTCTATACATCTCATAGCTTCTTTGTCTCTCATTTTCTCCATTAGAGTTTTTTTGTGCTTTTAGTGGATTTTTGTAGTGACATGTCTGATTCCCCTATGCTTTCCTGTTGTTTACATTCCATAGATGTTTTCTTTGTGATTATCATGGGGATTGCACATAATATCTTAAGGTTATAAGTAATTTGAATTAATTATAACTTGACCTCAATTGCATAATATACTCTACTCTTATAAAGTTACATCCTCATTAATAATAAATATGTTACAATTTATCATAAGTATATCAAATTACATATTTATATATTGAGTGACTAATAATATAATACAGCTTTAAACTTCTTTTTATGCTTTTGTATTTTAAATTCTGTAGAAAATAAAAAGTGGAGTTATAGACTAAAATTACAGTAACTGTGGCTTATATCTGCCCATTTATTTATCTTTACAGGAGAACATTGTGTTTTCATATGACTTCAAGTTACTGCATATTGTCTTTTTATTTCATTGTAAAGGATTCCCTTTAGAATTTCTTATAGAGCAGTTCTAATGGTAGTGAATTCCCTTAGCTTTTGTTTATCTGAGAATACAGATAAACAAGAAAATTATTATTTTTTATCTGGGAATACAGATGAACAGTAAATAAATTACACCTATTTGTAACTTCTCCCTTATTTTTAAAGAACAACTTTGCCAAATATAAAAATCTTCATTGACCGGTTTTTTTCAGTCCTTTTTAATTTAATTTAATTTAATTTAATTTTATTTTATTTTTGAGTTGGAGTCTCACTCTGTTGCCCAGGCTGGAGTGCAGTGGTATGATCTCAGCTAACTGCAACCTCTGCCTCCCAGATTCAAGCAATTCTCCTGCCTCAGCCTCCTAAGTAGCTGGGACTACAGGTGTGCGCCACTGCACCCGACTAATTTTTGTATTTTTAGTAGAGACCGGGTTTCGCCATGGTCGCCAGGCTGGTCTGAAACTCCTGACCTCAAGTGATTCACCCATCTCATACTCCCAAAGTGCATGGATTATAGGCGTGAGTCACTGTGCCTGGCTTTTTTCAGCACTTGAAATATATTATTTCTCTGCCTTCTTGCCTCCAGGCTTCTGATGAGAAATTGGCTGATACTTGTATTGAACATCCCTTTTATTTTGTTGAATTGCCTTGCTGTTGTTGCTTTTAAGATTCTGTCATTGTTTGGCTTTCAACAGTTTCATTATAATGTGCTTTGGTGTAGATGTTTTTGGGTTTATCCAATTTGGTATTTGTTGGGCTTATTTTATCTGTATATTCATGTCTTTCTTCATATTTGGAAGGTATTTGGCTGTTATTTATCTCACTACTCTTTTTTACCTCTCTCTTCTCCTTGATCTGCTTGATGGTGTCCCTCAGTTTCCTTAGGTTCTATTCACTTTTGTTCATTCCTTTTTCTCTTCTGCTCCTCAGACTCAATAATTTCAATTTTCCTATCTTCGGGTTCACTAATCTTCTGCAAATCCATTGTTGATCTCTGCAAGTAATTTTAAAAACTTCAGTTGCTGTACTTTTCTGCTCCAGAATTTCTGTGTGGTTCTTTTTTATAATTTCTTTGTTTGATGATATTCTCCTTTAGAGAAAATATTATGTTCCAAATTGCCTTTACTTCTTTGTCGAAACTCACTCTTATCTAGTTGAGCAAATGTCAAGTAACTTTAGTATCTGGGCTTTCTCAGGAACAGTTTATGCCAATTAATCATTTTATTCCTTTGAATGAGCCATTTTCCTGTTTCTTTGTGTGCCTTGTGAATTTTGTTGTTTTGTTGTTGTTGAAGATTGGCATTTGATTTTTATAACGTGGTGACTTTGGAAATCAGATTCTCTTCATTCCTTAGGTTCTCTATGTTGGTGTTTCTGTTTTGATTATTAAAGTCTATTGTGTTCTATTTGTCTTGAGACAAAGTATTTTTGCAAATATTATTCCTTGGTGTGTGTATTCACTATTTGGATACCTTAGCTTGCACTCAGCTAACACTTTGACAAAGATTTTCTTGAATTTCAGGATCTGAAACAGACAAAAACAAACAAAAAACCCCAAACAAACAAATAAACAAATGGACAGTCACCTTTCTCAGATTTTATAGACTGCCTCTGTGCTAATATACTTCTTCATGATTTTCTAGGCCTTCCATGAGTCTGGGATTCAGCCAAAGTGAAAGATTAATGGTTTTAAGGAATTTTGAGCATGTGTCTTTCTGGGGCATGCTAATAACGTTCTAAATCCCCCTGTATATACAATTCTTTTTGAATGCCCTAATTTCCCAAAGAGTCTCAACGTGTTTCCCCTCTGGGCCTTAGCTGGTGTATTGTATGTCTCCACCTAGAATCTCTAGTTCCAGACAGATGTCTGCAGGATTTTTGTCCTCTTGTGGTTTTTATGAGATGCTCCTGTTGCTTTTCCTACCTGTACTCTGAACTATACAAGACAGAGATGAGCAAGTCAATTCTTCAAGTGCTTCTCTTGTCCGGTTAGGATGAACATACACAATAATTTTCAAGTAAAGTCTGCTCTGCTTCCTCCACTTTGAAGTGGGGAATTGGTAACTAGTCTGTCACTGCTGAAAAGCACACCATCATCTACTATGAAGGGTCTGGGGAATGCAGAATAAAACCATCACTAAACATTTTTACCATTTTGAAGATGGCTTCTTGATTGAGTATGTGCTTAGTTGCTGTAAAACTTTGATTATTTTCCAGAGCTTCTACAAAGTTGGTTCACGCTGTTTATGTTTTATTTTACTTTATTTTTTGCATTTATGTTTGAGGAATAAGAGCTTGGAACTTCTTAGTCTGCCGTTGCGCTGACACCACACCCCAAGGGTTCCTATTTTTGACAAGTCTAGAAACACTACTTATTTCTTTTTTATTTTCTTTTTTGTATTTTTATTTTATTTTATTATTATTATACTGTAAGTTTTAGGGTACATGTGCACAATGTGCAGGTTAGTTATATATGTATACATGTGCCAGGCTGGTGTGCTGCACCCATTAACTCATAATTTAGCATTAGGTATATCTCCTAAAGCTATCCCTCCCCTCTCCCCCAACCCCACAACAGTCCCCAGAGTGTGATGTTCCCCTTCCTATGTCCACGTGTTCTCATTGTTCAATTCCCACCCATGAGTGAGAATATGCAGTGCTTGGTTTTTTGTTCTTGTGATAGTTTGCTGAGAATGATGATTTCCAGTTTCATCCATGTCCGTGCAAAGGACATGAACTCATCATTTTTTATGACTGCATAGTACTTCATGGTGTATATGTCCCACATTTTCTTAATCCAGTCTATCATTTTTGGACATTTGGGTTGGTTCCAAGTCTTTGCTATTGTGAATAGAACCGCAATAAACACATGTGTGCATGTGTCTTTATAGCAGCATGATTTATAGTCCTTTGGTTATATACCCAGTAATGGGATGGCTGGGTCAAATGGTATTTCTAGTTCTGGATCCCTGAGGAATCGCCACACTGACTTCCACAATGGTTGAACTAGTTTACAGTCCCACCAACAGTGTAAAAGTGTTTCTATTTCTCCACATCCTCTCCAGCACCTGTTGTTTCCTGACTTTTTAATGACTGCCATTCTAACTGGTGTGAGATGGTATCTCATTGTGGTTTTGATTTGCATTTTTCTGATGGCCGGTGATGGTGAGCATTTTTTCATGTGTTTTTTGGCTGCATAAATGTCTTCTTTTGAGAAGTGTCTGTTCATGTCCTTTGCCCACTTTTTGATGGGGTTGTTTGTTTTTTTCTTGTAAATTTGTTTGAATTCATTGTAGATTCTGGATATTAGCCCTTTGTCAGATGAGTAGGTTGCAAAAATTTTCTCCCATTTTGTAGGTTGCCTGTTCACTCTGATGGTAGTTTCTTTTGCTGTGCAGAAGCTCTTTAATTAGATACCATTTGTCAATTTTGGCTTTTATTGCCATTGCTTTTGGTGTTTTAGACATGAAGTCCTTGCCCATGCCTATGTCCTGAATAGTAATGCCTAGGTTTTTCTTCTAGGGTTTTTATGGTTTTAGGTCTAACGTTTAAGTCTTTAATCCATCTTGAATTGATTTTTGTATAAGGTGTAAGGAAGGGATCCAGTTTCAGCTTTCTCCATATGGCTAGCCAGTTTTCCCAGCACCATTTATTAAATAGGGAATCCTTTCCCCATTGCTTGTTTTTCTCAGGTTTGTCAAAGACCAGATGGTTGTAGATAAGTGGCGTTATTTCTGAGGGCTCTGTTCTGTTCCATTGATCTATATCTCTGTTTTGGTACCAGTACCATGCTGTTTTGGTTACTGTAGCCTTGTAGTATAGTTTGAAGTCAGGTAGCATGATGCCTCCAGCTTTGTTCTTTTGGCTTAGGATTGACTTGGCAATGCGGGCTCTTTTTTGGTTCCATATGAACTTGAAAGTAGTTTTTTCCAATTCTGTGAAGAAAGTCATTGGTAACTTGATGGGGATGGCATTGAATCTATAAATTACCCTGGGCAGTATTGCCATTTTCACGATATTGATTCTTCCTACCCATGAGCGTGGAATGTTCTTCCATTTCTTTGTATCCTCTTTTATTTCATTGAGCAGTAGTTTGTAGTTCTTGAAGGTCCTTCACGTCCCTTGTAAGTTGGATTCCTAGGTATTTTATTCTTTTTGAAGCAATTGTGAATGGGAGTTCACTCATGATTTGGCTCTCTGTTTGTCTGTTATTGGTGTATAAGAATGCTTGTGATTTTTGTACATTGATTTTGTATCCTGAGACTTTGCTGAAGTTGCTTATCAGCTTAAGGAGATTTTGGGTTGAGACAATGGGGTTTTCTAGATATACAATCATGTCATCTGCAAACAGGGACAATTTGACTTCCTCTTTTCCTAATTGAATACCCTTTATTTCCTTCTCCTGCCTAATTGCGCTGGCCAGAACTCCCAACACTATGTTGAATAGGAGTGGTGAGAGAGGGCATCCCTGTCTTGTGCCAGTTTTCAAAGGGAATGCTTCCAGTTTTTGCACATTTGGTATGATATTGGCTGCAGGTTTGTCATATAGCTCTTATTATTTTCAGATACATCCCATCAACACCTAATTTATTGAGAGTTTTTAGCATGAAGGGTTGTTGAATTTTGTCAAAGGCCTTTTCTGCATCTATTGAGATAATCATGTGGTTTTTGTCTTTGGTTCTGTTTATATGCTGGATTACATTTATTGATTTGCATATATTGAACCAGCCTTGCATCCCAGGGATGAAGCCCACTTGATCATGGTGGATAAGCTTTTTGATGTGCTGCTGGATTCTGTTTGCCAGTATTTTATTGAGGATTTTTACCTCAGTGTTCATCAAGGATATTGGTCTAAAATTCTCTTTTTTGGTTGTGTCTCTGCCTGGCTTTGGTATCAGGATGATGATGGCCTCATAACATGAGTTAGGCAGGATTCCCTCTTTTTCTATTGATTGGAATAGTTTCAGAAGGAATGGTACCAGTTCCTCCTTGTACCTCTGGTAGAATTCAGCTGTGATTCCATCTGGTCCTGGACTCTTTTTGGTTGGTAAGCTATTGATTATTGCCACAATTTCAGAGCCTGTCATTGGTCTATTCAGAGATTCAACTTCTTCCTGGTTTAGTCTTGGGAGGATGTATGTGTCCAGGAATTTATCCATTTCTTCTAGATTTTCTAGTTTATTTGCATAGAGGTGTTTGTAATATTCTCTGATGGTAGTTTGTATTTCTGCGGGATCGGTGGTGATATCCCCTTTATCATTTTTTATTGCATCTATTTGATTCTTCTCTCTTTTCTTCTTTATTAGTCTTGCTAGCAGTCTATCAATTTTGTTGATCCTTTCAAAAAACCAGCTCCTAGATTCATTAATTTTTTGAAGGGTTTTTTGTGTCTCTATTTCCTTCAGTTCTGCTCCGATTTTAGTTATTTCTTGCCTTCTGCTAGCTTTTGAATGTGTTTGCTCTTGCTTTTCTAGTTCTTTTAATTGTGATGTTAGGGTGTCAATTTTGGATCTTTCCTGCTTTCTCTTGTGGGCATTTAGTGCTATAAATTTCCCTCTACACACTGCTTTGAATGCGTCCCAGAGATTCTGGTATGTTGTGTCTTTGTTCTTGTTGGTTTCAAAGAACATCTTCATTTCTGCTTTCATTTCGTTATGTACCCAGTAGTCATTCTGGAGCAGGTTGTTCAGTTTCCATGTAGTTGAGTGGTTTTGAGTGAGTTTCTTAATCCTGAGTTCTAGTTTGATTGCACTGTTTTCTGAGAGACAGTTTGTTACAATTTCTGTTCTTTTACATTTGCTGAGGAGAGCTTTACTTCCAACTATGTGGTCAATTTTGGAATAGGTGTGGTGTGGTGCTGAAAAAAATGTATATGCTGTTGATTTGGGGTGGAGAGTTCTGTAGATGTCTATTAGGTATGCTTGGTGCAGAGCTGAGTTCAATTCCTGGGTATCCTTGTTAACTTTCTGTCTCGTTGATCTGTCTAATGTTGACAGTGGGTTGTTAAAGTCTCCCATTATTAATGTGTGGGAGTCTAAGTCTCTTTGTAGGTCACTCAGGACTTGCTTTATGAATCTGGGTGCTCCTGTATTGGGTGCATATATATTTAGGATAGTTAGCTCTTCTTGTTGAATTGATCCCTTTACCATTATGTAATGGACTTCTTTGTCTCTTTTGATCTTTGTTGGTTTAAAGTCTGTTTTATCAGAGACTAGGATTGCAACCCCTGCCTTTTTTTGTTTTCCATTTGCTTGGTAGATCTTCCTCCATCCTTTTATTTTGAGCCTATGTGTGTCTCTGCACGTGAGATGGGTTTCCTGAATACAGCACACTGATGGGTCTTGACTCTTTATCCAATTTGCCAGTCTATGTCTTTTAATTTGAGTATTTAGTCCATTTACATTTAAAGTTAATATTGTTATGTGTGAATTTGATCCTGTCATTATGAGGTTAGCTGCTTATTTTGCTCGTTAGTTGATGCAGTTTCTTCCTAGTCTCGATGGTCTTTACAATTTGGCATGATTTTGCAGTGGCTGGTACCGGTTGTTCCTTTCCATGTTTATTGCTTCCTTCAGGAGCTCTTTTAGGGCAGGCCTGGTGGTGACAAAATCTCTCAGCATTTGCTTGTCTGTAAAGTATTTTATTTCTCCTTCTCTTATGAAGCTTAGTTTGGCTGGATATGAAATTCTGGGTTGAAAATTCTTTTCTTTAAGAATGTTGAATATTGGCCCCCACTCTCTTCTGGCTTGTAGAGTTTTTGCCGAGAGATCTGCTGTTAGTCTAATGGGCTTCCCTTTGATGGTAACCCGACCTTTCTCTCTGGCTGCCCTTAACATTTTTTCCTTCATTTCAACTTTGGTGAATCTGACAATTATGTGTCTTGGAGTTGCTCTTCTTGAGGAGTATCTTTGTGGTGTTCTCTGTATTTCTTGTATCTGAATGTTGGCCTGCCTTGCTAGATTGGGGAAGTTTTCCTGGATAATATCCTCCAGAGTGTTTTCCAACTTGGTTCCATTCTCCCCATCACTTTCAGGTACACCAATCAGACGTAGATTTGGTCTTTTCACACAGTCCCATATTTCTTGGAGGCTTTGTTCGTTTCTTTTTTTCTTTTTTCTCTAAACTTCCCTTCTCACTTCATTTCATTCATTTCATCTTCCATCACTGATACCCTTTCTTCCATTTGATCGCATTGGCTCCTGAGGCTTCTACATTCTTCATGTAGTTCTTGAGCCTTGGCTTTCAGCTCCATCAGCTCCTTTAAGCACTTCTCTGTATTGGTTATTCTAGTTATAGTTTGATCGTCTGAAGCCTTCTTCTCTCAACTCGTCAAAGTCATTCTCCGTCCAGCTTTGTTCCGTTGCTGGTGAGGAACTGTGTTCCTTTGGAGGAGGAGAGGTGCTCTGCTTTTTAGAGTTTCCAGTTTTTCTGCTCTGTTTTTTCCCTATCTTTGTGGTTTTATCTACTTTTGGTCTTTGATGATGGTGATGTACAGATGGGTTTTTGGTGTGGATGTCCTTTCTGTTTGTTAGTTTTCCTTCTAACAGACAGGACCCTCAGCTGCAGGTCTGTTGGAGTTTGCTAGAAGTCCACTCCAGACCCTGTTTTCCTGGGTACCAGCAGCAGTGGCTGCAGAACAGCAGATTTTCATGTACGGCGAATGCTGCTGTCTGATCGTTCCTCTGGAAGTTTTGTCTCAGAGGAGTACCCAGCCGTGTGAGGTGTCAGTCTGCCCCTGCTGGGGGGTGCCTCCCAGTTAGGCTGCTCGGTGGTCAGGGGTCAGGGACCCACTTGAGGTGGCAGTCTGCCCGTTCTCAGATCTCCAGCTGTGTGCTGAGAGAACCACTGCTCTCTTCAAGCTGTCAGACAGGGACATTTAAGACTGCAGAGGTTACTGCTGTCTTTTTGTTTGTCTGTGCCCTGCCCCCAGAGGTGGAGCCTACAGAGGCAGGCAGGCCTCCTTGAGCTGTGGTGGGCTCCACCCAGTTCGAGCTTCCCTGCTGCTTTGTTTACCTAAGCAAGCCTGGGCAATGGTGGGCGCCCCTCCCCAGCCTTGCTGCTGCCTTGCAGTTTGATCTCAGACTGCTGTGCTAGCAATCAGTGAGACTCCATGGGCGTAGGACCCTCTGAGCCAGGTGCGGGATATAATCTCCTGGTGCACCGTTTCCTAAGCCCATCGGAAAGTGCAGTATTAGGGTGGGAGTGACTCGATTTTCCAGGTGCCGTCTGTCACCCCTTTCTTTGACTAGGAAAGGGAACTCCCTGACCCCTTGCGCTTCCTGAGTGAGGCAATGCCTTGCCCTGCTTCGGCTCGCACATGGTGTGCTGCACCCACTGTCCTGCGCCCACTGTCTGGCACTCCCTAGTGAGATGAACCTGGTACCTCAGATGGAAATGCAGAAATCACCCGTCTTCTGCGTCGCTCACACTAGGAGCTGTAGACCAGAGCTGTTCCTATTTGGCCATCTTGGCTCCAGGACCTCCCATCCTTTTTTATTTTCAAAGACCTCTAGGAAAGTGTCAATGTTTCCATAGTCAAGTTTAGCATTTCATGATCATTTCTTTTTTCTTTCTGTCGTTACTGGTTGTTCTCAGTTATTACCTAATGCTATTTATACATTGTCATTTACTAAACTTCAACAATTATATACAAATAATGAATTAATTAGTTTGTCTTTCTATAAACACAAATATAATGGGGCATTTCATAAAAATAAATACATATATTTTTTATTACTTGAGTTCAGGTAGTATAAAATTGGAATTATTTGTGGTTTTGCTATGGTTTGAATGTGTCCCCCAAAGTTCATATGTTGGAAACAATTTGCAATGCAATACTGTTGAGAGGTAGGCCTTTTGAGAGGTGATTTCATGAGGCCAGAGCCCTCATGAATGGGTTAATGCTATAATCACAGGTTAGGTTAGTTATGCAGGAGTGTGTTCCTGAGTTCAGCTCCCTTCTCCTCTTTCTCACATGTGTTCTCTTGCCCCTCCCACTTCTGCCATGAGATCATGCAGCAAGAAGTCCCTCACCAAATGCATCCGCCTTGACCTTGGACTTCTCCACCTCCAGAACTGTAAGAAATAAATCTCTGCTTTCTTTACAAATTACCTAGTCTCTGGTATTCTATTATAGCAGCAGAAAATTGATGAAGACATGGTTCTTTCAAAATTCTACTTTCTCCCCCATAACCTGCTATTCTGTCAATGTGATTTTCATTCCAATTTTTTTATCTGCTGGTTCTCTCCATGCTGGCACATTTCCTTATGTGGTGGTTCCTTGAAATCATTGAGCTCATTTTTAGCAGCATTATTTTTTTCTGTAGCTTTACGAGATGCCCTGTATTATGGATTTATTCTATAGATGGTTTTGTCTTTTCTTCTGCTAGATCTTTTGGGATATGTATCTTGAGATTCCTATATTTTAAAAATCTCAAATCAGGACTGTAAGATAACAAATTTGTGTTGTCTACAGTAAGAAAAATAAATAAATTAAATAAATTCTGGCTTCAACACCTGAGTGTGGCACAGATTTAATGTTTCTATTTCTCATAGAAAATTTTTCTACACCAGAGCTTTGAAAACATGAAAGCTTATTTTCTTCTACTATGGTTTGGTGGAGTGGATATTTTATTTGCCGTTTTTATGAAGTGGGCATAACTTTTAGAAACCTGCTTTTATGCAGGGAATCTCACTTGTAACTCTATATTTTTTTTTAACTATAAGAAGCTTCCACTTTTCCCCTTTTTTTCTTTTCATTTCTCATGTTTCAAATATGTGTTTTGAACAATAGAAAGACATTTCTCTTGAGAAGTTCTTTTTATTTTATTGACTAATTACACTTTACAAAAGCACAAAATGTGCATATGCTCCAGACATAGTCGAATAATACCAAAATAGAACCGTCAATATTCACTCTGTGAGATTTCAGAGACTTTATTCAACGTCAATGCATAACTATAATTTATTTTAAAGATGCATCAGATAAATTTATTATTTAAAATAATATATTTCCCTCTAGACAGATATATTTTAGCTAAATACACAAAGAATGATAATATTTAGTATTGCTACTTTTTAATTTCCTTCACTGGCCATACATACATATACATGGGAATGTTTAATAAAGGTTAAGAGGAAAATATTTCTTCATTGAGATTCCTAAACTATTTATCCATTATTGTCACTGAAAGAGGTAACAATATGCCTCCTAAAATTTCAACCTCTTTTCCATGTATGAAACTATTTGTGAATTTCATTACAATATTTTTCTACTTATTGTCTTGTGATAACATTTAATATTTATTTTAAACATGTGTGGATGTGTATATATGTGTGTGCTTGTGTGTGTGCCTGTGTGTGTGTATGCCTGTCTCTCCCTCTCTGTATCTGTCTCCCTCACTTTATAGATGTAGAGCATAAATGATAAATATTGAACATAAAATTGAAACCTCAATGTCCTACATTAAAGATTTCTCCTTACATGAGGACAGTCGGATGTTCTTTTTAGCCAATATCATTGTCATAAGGTTAAAGGATGATGGAGAGGTACAGAAGCAGAATTTTCAGGGGATAGTATCTAAATATATAGGAATTCATCTTATAGAACTTCCAAGTTCTATCAGAATGCTACTTTAATTTCTCCACTTAGTGATTATACCTCTGCATAGCTCAGTGGTAGAAAAGAGTATAATTATACCTGTATAATTTCTGCCTTACTAAATTTAATTAAAGTCTCTATTTTGTTGATATTTATGATTACTAAACCCCTAATTGAATGTTGTAGAAAATAACTACAGTTGCTGAGTTTGTGGTTGTTAAGAAGCAGATAACATCAACTAGCTGGATTAAATGACCCGTAGTAGGTAATCAATAAGTGTGTGTGTGTGTGTGTGTGTGTGCCTGCCTGTGTGTGTGTCAAGATTCTTCTTATTCACATTCCCAGTGTAAATGGCTCTTGGGGTAATGGATTCTTTTATAAGTTGAAATTGCCAACGCTGAATGGTTGTTAGCTAAAATTTATATACGACTTTTATGAGGAGACACATTCTCTACTTCTTCTTCTGGTAAGGAGAAATGAATGTGGAGATGTGGCAAATACAGGAAAATGTCTCAGTTTAACTCCAGCAGCCGGCCAGGAAGATAGCAGTTTTATACAAACTTGATCTGTTCTAATTAATTTTTTTCTGATTTTGAGGTTTGGTCATACTTGCACATAGCATAGTCACATATTAACAACTTTTATCGTATTCAAACTACACACACACACACATACATGCACTCCATTTAAAAGACTGGATGGCATTACAATATAGATTAGCACTTCAATGCTCCACATCACAATCTCTAAAGTAGACAATGGTTTGGAACTCTAGCTATTTATTTTCTATTTTACTTCTACCCTGGCCCAAGGAATTTGACAGTCTTTAATTTTTTAATGTGGAAGCCCAAGAGTGAATTTCAATGGCCATTACTAGAAATATCTCTTCAAATGTGAAAGTAGTGAGTCTCCTGACTACTCGTTGTGAATATACTTTGATGAACATGAGGTATCTTTCGTTTTATTATAGTTTATGGCATATTTGGCTGAGTTTCAAGCAGAATTTTGCTATTATGCACCAATGGCCAGAAAAGGTTTTATTCTTTACTTTAAATATGATTTCACACTGTGAACTTTTTTTTTTTTTAATTTTATAGTCTGGACTTCAGAGACTGAGGCTATAGCCAGTGCTGTCAAATATGTGGGATCTAGATGTGTGGATAGTGAAATAGTTT
Organism: Pongo pygmaeus; assembly: GCF_028885625.2. Classification (NCBI taxonomy): domain Eukaryota; kingdom Metazoa; phylum Chordata; class Mammalia; order Primates; family Hominidae; genus Pongo; species Pongo pygmaeus. The sequence continues at coordinate 35,134,730 of NC_072385.2, read as the reverse complement.
TCTTTCCAAAGAATTCTTTAGATAAACTGTAGCTTTGTAGATTTGGTTCTAGCTGTGAACAATAGCCCAGGTAAGATAATTCAGCCAGTGTGAAAAGCTGAGTCGGTCCCACTCTTCCCATTAGGCAATACATGAAACCCACCTGGGGATCTTGGGAAAGTCTGTTCAACACTCCCACTATGCTTCGTTTTGTTTTTCTCCTCCCACTGCCAAACCTCTGTGAACTCCAAAGGACATTCAATCTTTCCAGTTTTCCCACCTGTAATGAAATATACAAGTGTAAAAGCCCCATTAAGAATTTCAATACAATTGCTCTTCTACTCTTACGTTTCAACCTGTTGAGAATCCTGTTAAGCAACCTTGTCAGAGCTCACTCATCATTGAACCACAAATCTGGAAGCAGTTTTAATGCCATTCCATAGATACGCCATTGGATTTTGCCAAATATAAATTATCAAAAGAAACAAGGCACTAATGCACGTTTGACAATGAATGTCCCTTGGGCTCATTTCAGGCCCACATCTTAATAAAAGAGCCCTTTGCAGCAATGTGTACGCGGCTGGTCTCAGTCCATCCTTTTCTTAGCTGAGCAGTGCTTGAGCACTCTTCCATGGACAATGACACACAATTACTGGAGTTTAATTCTAACTTCATTGCGTTTTATATTTTTAAGCAAATTTGGGAATCAGAAATACAACCTGAGAGGCCAGGTTTATGTTCATACAGACTTTTTAAAAAATGTAAGGCATCCAGAATGGTTTTATAGGAATCATTAACTTTTTAAAACCACCAGTTTCCTTCTGTCATTAATGATATGCGTAACAGCTTAATGTAATGCTACTTTTAATTATCACAGCCCTTTCTTTTAAATATCAAATTTCCCTCTCTAAACTGTCCTGCCTTCTCTTTAGAGTCTCATCTGTCACTGTAAATGCCATCACTTTATTCCTCCTTTGGATGCACTGACAGGCCCACTCTTATCCCAAGCTTTATCTCTTTTTCCATCCTTTATTGTGCTACAAAGATCCCTTTTTCATAGTTTACAGCTGTATCCGCTTTCCACACGTGGCAAATGATTGCCTCGGTAAAGGTATTTTCTGTTTCAATCTTGCATTTTCCCAAGGGAGAACAAAAGGGACAAGCTTTCTGGAGTTGGTTTCACTGAGAAAATTGTTTAGAATTGCCTCATTCCTCAGCAGATTAACGAATGCATACAATCCCAGCTTAAGTGCCATTGTACTACACAATTTGTCCATTATACTTTCTCCTTTCCATTTAGAAAACCCCTCACCAATTAAAGTAATACAGCCTTCCAATACCTGCTCCCAATTAAATCTGAGCTGTATTACCTGCCCTGATGCAGCTGGTCACAGATTCTTACCACTTACCCACATTCATTAGGCTTGTTCATTATCAAGGGGATGGTGGCAGGAATTCAAGCCACTGCCTTCCTTTTAGGGCTCACCAAAATTATCAGCTTTCCACCCAAGGCCCCAATAAGGACAGGATTAAGTATAAGGAGAAGGAATTCATACAGTAGCAACTCTCATTGTTTCTTCTTTCCTCATGTCCTTTCTACCTCAACACATCAAAAGGATACAGTGCAGGTACAAAAGAACACTCGTCTTAATGAAAGGATCACTTTTCTCTCGGTTTCAGGCCCAAAGCGTACCCCCCAGCTTTGTTCTTCTGTCTTAACTGCCCTCCCCCTCCAAGCTCTTTCTGCAAGACCACAGTGAGAACCATAAAGAAAGGCTCTGAAAGTGACCAAGAAGCCCACTTACTGCGAGCTTTGTCATTTAAGAGCAAGGCTTTCCAGCTTCAGGCTGGACTGGATTTTGGGGAAGTGTTATTTTTCTGTCCAAGGCTTAAGGCGTCTCTAAGAAAGGAGGGGGTTGCGGAGGAATGGAAAGTATGGGGAACTGTGATTTAATTACTACTGGGCATGACTGTGTGAGTGGGTTCTCCCAGATAAATTTTAATCTAAATCCAATGAACAAAAATATACAACCGGCTTTCTTTACTTTCATTTTGAAGTGGGACATACACGCAGTTAATTCTTTGATGATTCTTGTGGGTCTCTGTCATGATTATTGATCAGAAAATAAAAATAAAAAACAAAACAAAGTTGGCGGGGGCCATGCCACAGAAGGGAAAAGGTCACAGACTAAAGAGGAGAGGTATATTTAACGCACTAGAGAGAAAATTCAGGAGAGAAGAAAATACAAGTTAGCTGCCAGGGTTAGGAAATGCAAAATTCAGGTAAAAAGGACTATTGATAAAATTAAAAAGTCATGAATTTCTGAACAAGAAGTGCTCCTTCAGCCCTGAGGAGACCAAGCCTAAGAGCTTACTCAGGCACTGGTGGTTTTCAGGGGAAAAGAGAAGTTCAGTGGTGGCTCAAGTGTCCTTTTATAGGAGAGTACAGAGAAAATTCCACCTATCTTCTCTGGAGAGAAGACACTGAGATCCTGCACCAAAGTGTCCCTTTTAAGATATTTGATTATGAAATTAAATTAATATGTATCCTCTTCCGAATTCCTGAATCATCACCTAACCTTTAGTCAGTAACATTTTTAAAGGAACTTCGGTGATCTCGTGCCTCTACTGAGCAGGCACTGTGATGGAGAAATCCTGATCCTGGAGAAACTACCAGCATTCTCAAAGGAGCAGATATATGGTGGGTGGATAATCAGTGAAAATCCATTCTAAGCAACTTTACTATAAGTCTTTATTGTATATATACAAATCTTATCAATGAACAGCACCATATGCATATCTGTGGCTTTTTTTTCTTAAGGGGGGGAGGTTGTATATTAGTGTTTTCCTCTCAATTAACTTCTAGGCAATTTTCCCAGCTAAATGCATAACATCTTTGGCAAGATGCCAAACAAAACCTTAAGACCCAACACTAAATTCTGCACTTATACAGGCAGCTTAGATTTTCATGCGGTGAACTGGAAGCTGGCCAACAACTCCCACTATAAACTCAGCAGTGGGAAAGCTATATATATATTTTTTTATCAAGAAACTCTACTTTAGATTTCCAAGACCACTTGAAAATTGCACTATTTTAATGTGCCTTTTAGACAAAATAAAAGAAAGATTTAACCTGCTATTAAATTAACCCAATTATCTATTTATTCCGTGTAACCTTACACTTTGGATGATGTTAAATCAAATAAACTGGCAGGGAATGATTTTTTGTAGTGAATTATGGAAATTACAAGATGCATTCTAAACAATAAGTTCTTATGTCTTTTTCTTTATCCTTTTCACTCTGACAAGATTATCAGAATACCTACTTTAAAAAAAATCTCTTTTTTGTGTAGGAAATGGAATTACCCAGGATATAATACAGCTGAAGGGCCTGGGGAGAAGTGGCTGGAAAATTAGAATGTAAAGGAATGCTCATCAAATAGAAATTTACACAACAGTCATTCCTTGGAAGGCTTGCCATCCATCCCTCAAACTTTGCTTTTTGGTGTGCTTTTACTTGTACATTCCATTCAACACATGTGTTCTTCCAATAATGTCATGCTTTTCAAAGCACTAACTGCTGTCGGGCTGCTTTGGTCCCCAGTCAAGCTTTGTCCATGTTAAATTTAGAACCAAACTCTAAGAATTTGAGTTCATGTCCACTGGGATCTACCAGTTGAGGTAAAAAACACTTTGGAGAACTTGTGTAGTGTCCGATAAATTCTTTTAACACTAAAAAGCTTTTGGAAAACAACATTTTGACTATTTAAGAGGCAGTGAACCAGAAACATATGGATTAAGTTTCCTCTGTAATACTCAGGGGCTTAAAAATTAAGGGGGAAACGCTTGGCCAAACAAATTTTGCCCAACCAAAAAAATTCACAAACCAGGCCAAGATACTTTGCCAAACCTAAATTACTGATGAGCTCTCTTTCCGTAATATTAGCTATTATTATTACTATGTTTTATTTTTGTTTGATAATTCTGGAGTTCTAAAAACATCTGGAATGGTTTCGGAGAACAGCAGTTCACATCAAAGTGATTTTGCAATTTCAAAAACAAATCATAAATCATAACCTAAGAACATTGTGAATTTGTCTACATAAGTTCAAGAGCCAGGATAGTTTGGCCAGGAAGTGGCACACAGTTGTACCCATGGTAAGGGTGCTTAAGTCAGCAGGTTAGGCCTTGCAAAGACAGGGAGACTCAGAGGATGTGGAGGAAGGAAAAGTCAGTACTTGTGTCATGGCCTCGGGCACCAGTTTCCACCAGACAGACATGAGACAGACAGAAGGCCCCACTGGAGAGCTTCCTATAAAAATATGCAGAGAGATGACTCCTTAGGACACCTCAGTAAAACACAAGATATGGATCCCAAAAGAATTGTTAATGTTTTCCTTTTGATTTTCAAGAACTTCCAAGAACAGACATAGCAGCTACTTCTGCCTATTGGCCCTCTGTAAGTTTTAGCAACAGCACAGGACTCTCATCACACTAAATAACAAACATCACCAAAATAGCAGGACAGAATACAAGGGTGAAATGAACTATCTCAACCATCTTTTCCACTGACTTTTCCTATGTTTGTCATCTCTTCCCTCAGATTGTGGCCGGAAGAAAGCAGGTTCTGTGCAATGTATACGCAGAGCCTGCATTTGAAGAAACAGAAGGAGCCCAGACTAGGAAGCTAAGGGCACAAGGTGCAAAATATAAATAAAAGAGAAAGAAAGAAATAAATACAATGATAAAATGAAAGAAGAAACAAAAGAAACAAACCCCCAAAAGTGAAAAGAATGAAGGAAAGCAGAAAGAAAGCGGGGAAGAGAAGGGAGGAAGGAAAGAAGGGAAGGAAAGAGGAAAGAAGGAAGGAAGGGAAAGAAAGAGGAAGGAAGGAAGGAACGGAAAGTAAAAGGAAGGAAGGAGGGAAGGTAGACAGACTATCAGCACACATATAATATTAAGGGAAAGGAGATTATAGCCAATTTGATGAACACTTGCTATAGATTTTGTTGCATATATAATTTATATTCCTTTGATTTATTTCAGGATTTAATTACCATTTTTTTCCAGCAAGTCGATTATGATTGCATGTGATATTAAGGTGGTAGAGGTGGTGGTAATTGTGGTAATGGGATAGATCAGCATTGAGAAACTTTAAAACTGTCTCTAAGATAGAAGTAAGAGTCTGATGTAAACAAACAAACAAAAATCCTTTTTAAATATTTTGGAAGAGCGATAAAAGTCATTTGACATTTAAAGACACTGCAGCAGCAGTTAGTGGACTATGGAGAACTGATATTTATGAAAAAATTGTATCCATACTGCTGAAACATCACATAATCCTTGCAAAACTCTGAACAAAGTTATAAAATTAACTGCTCTATTATGGTCTATTTTACGTAAAAGGCCATTGTGTCCAAAGAATGCAATGGCTATGACGAAAGAAATATTCTTACACTATTGAAAGTATGTTAAATTAATTTTTTTGAAACTCCTAGGAAAGTCCAAGATAGGTGATTTTATTGGTGGAGGTATTTCTTAAATATGTATTAATGAGTCAACAGGCATTTGGGAAATAGCTTAACATATCATTTTTTTTTCTGTTTTCTAACTAGAAAAATATTTTTTTCTTCCATAAGGGCAGTCTAGAAGATTGGGCATGATTCATACTGCATCTTATTACACCCCTGAATTTGTGTCTATTTATGAAAAAATTAGCATAATTTGACTTAAAACTTCTATTACTTTGTAAAAGAGTTATTTCACATATTTCTCACCACAAGCAGCAGCAGGCTCTTAGGAAGAATTTTCTGCTGTGAAGGAGTATTCTATGCTTATATTTATACATAACTACATTCTAACTGGTACAATCCAAATTTGCAGGGAGACAGGCTAGAAAAAGAATCTGCATTCACTCAAGATTCTTTGTAAAAAAATTTAAAAATATCATTGTATTAAAATACTTAAAAAGGTACTCTGTTTTACATGCACTTGCTTTGATTTAGAATGCATTTTTGAAAACCCACCTCAAGCTTCTCTGGGCACTCTAGCAGGGCCTGCTTGCCTGCTGACAGACGGGCCGTCCTTAGGAACCCAATGTGCCAATTTGCACCTAGCACAGCATGTGCATTAAAGTTACACGTGGCAGAGCTCTGCAGCATGCGCGTCTTTGTTCAGGATGTGAATTGTTAGAAATCAGGAATTATCTTTATTAGGATAAAGGCTGATGCTGTACAAGACCCAAACAAATAAAAACATAAATAAAACCCGGAAGCTTTTCAAGTCTAGACTTAGTGTCAGAATCCCAGGTAGGGAGGCAATGTCAGAGAGCCTAATTCAGAATTTCTGATAAAGGTAAATGAAAGGTGACAGGTAGTTCCAAAATCCAGCCACAATCAGCAACGAGAGGAGGAGTTACGTAAACTTGAATCAGAATCCAAAATCAGGGTCAGGAGGCACAAGAAGGAGTAAGCTAGGAAGTCCACACCAGCCGGGACTTGGGGACAATAGACAGCTGATGATGGGCCCAGGGTTTCTTGGTGTTTTTAGAAAGAGTGAGTGAAAATGAAGTGAGGGCTCCGGATAAAAGGCAGCCCGGAAACCAGGGGTGGGGGTGGGGTCAGCAGGTTACGGCCCCCTCATCAGTCAAGGTACACACCTGGCGGCCAGGCCTGGCAGGCTTCTGCCGAAGAGGGAGCGACTTCCCACAGTGACAGGAGTAGCAAATTATATAGATCTAGAGATACAGATCTATTTATGCAGGTTGTTTATTCAGAAACTAGTCATTATTAAAAGGCTACTAACTACAGGAAAAATATCACTCCCCTGGGGTCAATTTATTTCTGTCCAACACTGATTTCTGAAAAATGAAGATTTCTTTGAACTGGAAAGACAAGATATTGTAAAATATGCATCATTTCAAGACCTCGTTCTTCTGGCTTTGCACTGATCTTTCTGCTCTTTTTATTGATTCATGGATCAGTGTCCAAACATAATTTTACTTTTTTCAACAGAGTTCAAAGCAGGGGAGATGCTGTCTCATCAGTTTTCATAATTTCCATATGATTCACCATCTGGCTCTCCCCTGTCTCTGGGGCTTCGTTTCCCACTATACCTGTCTGCTTACCACATACACCAGCCACACCTGTAACTCCTTCTGAAAGCCACAGGGTACTTCTCCATTTCTCAACCTGCTCAAGCTATTCTCTCAGCCTGGACAGTTTTCTCTCTCTTCATTTATGCAGTCAACATTTATGGAACCCCAGCTATGTGTTTAATCTGTGCTTGGAAGTGATGAAATGATGCAGTAACCTCTGGAGCTTCCTGTTACTAAAGGCACCAAACTTGTCCACCAAGACTCAGTTCTACCTTCCTATAAAAAACCCACTCTTCTTCCCAATTTTGAATTTGTCACACCTTTTTATGTGCCACCATAGGGATATAGATAGATAGATAGATAGATAGATAGATAGATAGATCTCACCAGAGTTTGTATTGTTTATTTTAATTAATTGTATTTTATAAGTTAACTAATTATATGTATGTCTCCCCAGTAGAAGGATAAGCTATATGCTCATTATGTATTCTTCAGTACTATCTTGGCACAGATACAATATTTTATGCATTGAAATTATTAATTTGTTCTTTGGTTAAATGAAAGGTTATGGACTGAGGGATGGATGGATGGATGGATACATGGATGGATGGACTGACTAATGAATGGATGAATGAATGAATGACTGTTTGGATATATGCAGTTGAATATTATGCCCTTTTTTGTTTCTTGAATCCACAGTATATTGCCCATGACTGTTCAAGACAATAATTCTGCATTGCCTTCCTGCCTCAACCTGGAATCAATGACTTTTTAATCTAAGCCGTATTTCCCTTTCAATTAACAAATAGGATAATTTTGTTTTGTCATAGAACTACTCACTGTAAACACAATTGTCTGTGTGTATAATAGTTTTCTGTTACTACACTAAACTTTTATATCGAGTAATGATGTATATTTGTCAATTCAACAATAGAGTATTAGTTTAATATTCAAAAAACATGTAACTGCCATAAGAGGGTCTGCACTGTAGTATGACATATTTTTATGTCTAAAAGAAAAGCATTTATATGAAAAAATTAAGCATTTATGTGGAAGAACAGATGATTATTAATTTATATTTGTAAAAAAATGTTTCTAATTTACTTTCATTACATAAAATTATTCAATCTGAATTATCAATTTATATATCAACTTTCTTATAGAGATATTTTCAAAATGAGTACATACTATCTTTATACATTTAAAATTCATACATAGTTGATATTCATATTTTAGTAGATTCTATGTAGAAAATGAAAGTTTGCTCTATCATGTTTTGACAATTTAAAAAATTCATTTCTCCATCCAAAAAATCCTTGATACAGTAGACTGATTCTGGCACAGGTATCGTAATTCAGAAATGTGTAAAAAAATGCTCAGAGAAAGGCATATCTAATATCGCGGTCCTAACACATTTGATATAGATATAGTATCGCCGAGCTCATTATAGCAGACCCTATACTATAATTATATTACACACATTTTAAATTATCATTATAATTTAAGTCTGCAATTTTGTTTGGGGCTTAGATTTTCCATATTTGTTCTCACATGTGAATCATTTAAATTGTTGAAGTAGAATCTGTTTAGCTGTTTTGAATTATATGAATGAAAGAAAAAATACTTTCTCTTCAAAGCAAATTAAGATATTTGGGGACTCAAGTGAGACTGTCTGAATTTATAAGCTTCAAAATTTTGGAGTAAATATGAATTTAAAAATATTTTCTAATTTCCCTTGAACACATCTTAAAATTACAAATAAATTAAATATTTGACATAAATCTGATGAAATTATCAGTTTATTCAGTGATCTTAATTTTACTGTACCAGGAATACTGAAGGTAAAATTAACATCATAAATTATTAGATTTGTTCAGTTACATTATTTTGGTGTATTCAAGTACAAGATGTTTATTTTTAACATTTGGTCATGAGATTCAGAGGTACAAATTAAATAATGTCCTATTATTGTTCCATTTATGTCTCAAGTATAATTATATAAACATGCAAAAGTCTGAATTTACTAAACATTAATTTACCCTGAGAAGATGCATATTTGTTCCTGGTAGTTGGGGATTTTAATTGGAGACCTGGATACCATTAGCTCTTTATGTCATGCTTTTATATATTTATACTTTGTAAGGAAACTTGGCAAAAATTTCAAATAAACATAGAAAAGACTTAGGCTAAGGTTTCAAGAAATGGAGACTTCTATCTTTCTTCCTAAAAATTACTTAAAATATCAGCTTTCAGATATTAAAAATATCACTAAGTCTATGTGTATACGCCCCTTACTTTATGTTTTTAATTTCATAATTTGGTAATTCTCATTGTATTGTTGTTTCTCTTAAACGTTTGCCTTTGGAAGTCAGCAGAGAGACATCACGATCCCTTTGAACTTTTACTTTTGATGATATAAGTATTTCGGATTATAATAGAACTCCACATGCTAAATTTTGCTCTCCTGACATTTTTAAAACAACAGCAACGACAAAAGGACACTCGGTGTAAATCCCTGAGGACTCACAGTAGCAGCCGAGTCTTACAGGTTCCCTTGGTCTTCAACACTCTCTTGTCTGACCTAGACCGAGTCTAGCAGAGGTGGTTATAAATAACTTCTCAAACACTGGCCGGAGGCTCCAGTATGAACTGGGGCTGCAGCTGCCGTGCACACTCGGGAGAGGGCAGACAGAAGAAAGCAAGACTAGAGATGACTACAGACACAAAATCTTAACAATTGGCATCCTGTAGTCACTACTTGAGCTTCTCCTCTGTATTTTTCGAGAAATTTTATTAAAATGTCTAGTAGACAACAGGACACATTTCTATTTTGCAAGCGCTCTAAACAGCAAGAGGCCCACAGAATGTTCATTATTGGAACGAGGAAGAAAGTGCTGTCTGTCCTGCCAGCACCAACATTAATGCCCATTCAAAAGTCTTTTAACCCAAATGGAAGTGGATTTAGCAGGCACTTTTGGCCAACATTATTTGGAAGGATTTTCCACATTGTAAGTCATAATATATACTAAAAAAGAACCTGTGAAACAGTTAACTTGGATTTAAAACGAGAATTCTGAAGGTAGATTAGTATTAGCCAAATTGTACCAAGAGTAAGTTTCTCTAACAGCATGTAGTATTGCATGACAACCTCACATAGAAATCAAATTGCCTTTGAAAATTTTAGCTCACTTACTTTATTTTAACACATATTTTGGTATTATTAAGGGAAAGTAAAGTTGCCTTTTTCCCCTTTGTTTCTCAATGCTGCGTTTCAACTATATAACGTTCTAACACCTCCCGAGACTGCTATTTAAATGAACTTGATGGTGCAATTGTTTATCAGATAAAGCCTACTTTAAAATTATTGTTAACTCCTAATTTGCTATACAGATTTTTTTATTGCCATGTGCTAGGCTTCAAAATTTATCCCTCAAATTTCCACTTTAAGTATATGTAATGTCAATTTTATGTTTTTGACTTGGGACTGTGGTATTTACGGCCAATATCACCGGTGTTCCAATTGCTATTTAAGCATTAAGAGGTACGTCAGCAGAAATTTTAATTGTCTTATGTTTTAATTTTAATTTTATAATCCTTTCATACTTTCTTATAAGCCATCTTTCCTTTGTGAGCCAGGAGATGAAACATTTTTAATTTGGTTCATCGTTTCACCCCATTTTCTTGATGTTTCAAGCATTATTTAGTGTCTGTGTATAGGATGTGATAGTTGCCACTTAGATTTTGTCGATAAAAACTTTTTGCCTGTGTAATGAATGGCTAGTTATAACAAAATATTAACTGTAGTCAACAAGGGAGAAAAATCAGCAAATTTAACATGTGGATGTCATTTATGGATTAAAGTCATCCATGATTTAAAACAAAAACCTGTAATCTAATTTTTTTTTCCTAGTAATTGCTAAGGCAGAGTGGTCTAGTACAGCACCATCCAATAGAAGTTTCTATGATTATGCAAATATTTTATATCTGTCATGTCCAGTATGGTAGCCACTAGCCACATGACATTTGGCTTGTGACAGAGAAACTTCATTTTTAATTTTCTTTAATTTTAATTGCTCTATAGTTATATTTAAATACCAACTGGTCTAGAGCCAGCCAACATGGGCATTTGAGACTTGATTCCATGTCTTACTGTGTGGTTTGGGATGTTACACTCCCTGGGCCTCAGTCCTTGTATCTGTGAAATACAGGTAATAGTGCCCACTTTGTGCATTGTTCTGAAGATATAACAAGATACCAGACCTTAAACCAGTGCCTGGCATATGTTGAGTAATGAATAAATGTTAGCCATTGCTATCACATAGGTTTGTATTTCTACAGCAGTCAACCCAGGTCAGCTTTTATTTTCTTAGGTTAGCAACCAAAATAAATGAAGTATAATTGTAACTATGTCAACAAATAGGTTTAGAATCAACTTTTACTTGTAGTGTAAGTGTGAAGTTCTGGAACTTTCTCTAACAAATGAGTACAAGTGACAGGCCAGTCAACCTTTTCTTAGGTGGAAGCACAGTGATTTTAAGAGATTGTGTAGTCTGCTTTAAAAATACTATTTTTGAATGAAGTTGAATAAGTCTGAACATCTGCATGTGAAAATAAAGCTATATTTGATTTGTATATACTGCATAAAATATGCCGTTTTCACATTAGTTGTATAACCAATGGTGCTAAGGACATTCAAATTAAGAAAGGTATAGCATTTAGACTAATTTATGTGTTTTTACTATTGGAAACTTAAATGCTTATATTAACAAATCTATAATTCATATGAAACTTTTCTTCTTCCCATCAATAGGGATGAGGTTTTCTAACTAGCATCTCCCATATTCAAAATTAAGATTAGGGTTTTAGCAGATAAAACTCTAGAATAGAGGTGCCCTCTGAGATTAAACAAGCATGGGGGCAGAAGGAAACTTCACAGAACCATACAAGTTATTTTCTTTCTTATATTGTCTTATGTTTGAGTGTTATGATGTTAAATTATTTCAAAGTAGAATATGTGAAATAAGAAATCACAGAAAATGAATGCTTCATGGAAAGGCTGATCTGGAGTTGAGACAAGAATATTTTGAAGCATGAAAGCAAGAATCTGTTCTTGGTGTGTTCAAAATGGAACAGGCTTCAGCCTGCTAGGTGTTGCCTCAGTCAGGCTGGTCTATTACAAAATGCTTTGAGAACTATGTTGAAAGTGGGTTGTGTGAATTCACCCCCTTCCAAAATGATTTTCTTTCATGTTGAATTGAGGCTGCTTGAAAATGAATATCAAAAAGCAATGTCAAGGAAGGCAAATATCAGCTGCTGTCATCAACAAATATTTGCTGAATTCTGAGTATTAGTTATGTACAGTGTTACAGGGCTTTCAAAGCAGGTGGATGATGAGACTTTATTTACATTTAAAGCTGATGTTCTTAAACTTGATTAATGAAAGTTTGGGCACCATGTCCAGGCAGCCCTGAAATTATATGCACACCTTGGTGTGTGAATGTTATGTACTTTTATGTGGGAGGTGGACCAAGGGTAGTATGAGTTGTGAGAGTATCAAAATTTTTTGGTTTGATCCTTAAAGTATTTCATGACTGCCAAAATGTTAACTGTTAATTTCCTTGGATCACATCTAAATGGTAGCTGAGAAAAGCCCAAATGCTAGCCTTCTTTTCATTGTGATGCTATTATGCTAAATAGTTCTAGACGTGGGGCTTCTTACGCAGTTCAGTGCGACTGGTGATTACTAATCTGGCTTAAGCCCTGTGTAATCAGTGGTATCCTGACTGCATCTGAGTGTCTGATCAGTCTCTTTCAGATAATCAAAGGGACACTAGTTTTTTCCTGAAGTCCATTACCGTGAGTTAGAGGGCTGTATATATCAGTGGTTCCCCCCACTTTTTTTTGTACTCACACAACCTAAAAAATTTGGACAAACTATGTGCCGTCTAGCATATAATACATAAGCATACAAAATATTTTCTCTTAAATTTAAATATTTTTAAAGAGTGTAACTTCTGGCGTGTTGTAAATATTGACATTTAAAAATAAAACTGCTGTACCACTCTTTAAAATATATCCAATGAAATCTAAATACCATTGAGATTTGATTTTTACCAACATCCATTTAAAAAAAATATGCACAGAATGCTCTTTAACAGTCAGGAATTTTGTATTGTTCCTTTTTCTCCTTGAACCCAATTTTCATTCCACTTCCCCCAAAGAAGTTGATTCTGGGGTAATATATTTTTATGCTTAGAAGTCTTTTATTGATAATCAAATCTTGCTTCTTGCAATAAAAAAGTATGTAAATAAAAATTCTAAAAATAATATTCTATGACAATAACGATTTATGTTTTTCTGGATGGAGTTATCATTATGACTATATTTAGCACACAGTTGATGAAAACAATATAAACATATGATCAGATTAATAGCAAAAGCAGGGAGCCTTGTGATGAGCTAGGAATGGGGTGGTTGCCCCATAGAGTTTCCTTCAGGTGCTCTATTTGCTTGGCTCTTGTAAGACCCTCCCCTTGAAGTGATACAGTCTTTGACAGTAGGGCAGTTAAGAAAGAAGCAACAAACTTTTAAAGTTACTATCACTCTTCACTCTATTAGATGTCTGAATTCAGAGCATCTGATTTTATAGGCTAAAATATCTATTTCTAATATCACAGTCTGTCCTTAGAAGAAAACTGTACTGGAGAAAAATAATACCAAGAAGTGTACACCTACAACATTTTGAATGTTCCCTTTGTTCCAGACCTCAGCATAATGTGCATAGTACAATGATGGATGGGCAGTCAGTGTGCTTCATTTTGTAAAGTGTGGGAAGATTAGTTGTGATGAGAACATGTCATTCTGAAGGAAAATAATGGGCAGATGGGAGAAATTTTTCATTTGAAGAAGGCCTTTAGAGTCTCAGTAGTTCTAAAACCCATGGAGATATACAGATAAAACTGAATTCCACTGAATTACATCTCCCTGTGTCCGGATACCTTTTGCCATATGATGTTCCTTCTTTGTTCTATGACTGTCTTTTCCACTTGTGTGAAAAATAGAAAGTCATGAAACTGACGATGTGTAAGTTCTGGTGTCCAGGCTTTAAGAGGCCCTGCAGCTTCTGCTTGGACACTCTTGGGAATCTCAATTCACCATGCTGTGTAGAAGCCCAGTGTGGTCTCCTGGATGATGAACAGCCAAGTGGAGAAGAACCTAAGCACCTTAGCCAGCAGAGCTGCCAGCCATGCTGGAACATTCAGCCCTGCAGCTGCATTCAGGGAAACCAGTAAAGGCAATACCGAGATCACCCACCCACAGAATCTGGAGGACTTAGAACTCTGTTGCTTTAAGTCTCTAAGATTTGGGGTGGTTTGCTCTGTAGTAACATATAACTGATACATCCATTAACTTGAAAGATGTCCTCCAAAATTTTTTATTACACTTATTCATTAATACTCCCTCTCAATGAAATAAAGTTGTTATGTAAAATAGTTACGTAAAATAACCAATAGTTATGTAAAATAACCTAGTTTTTAAAAGATCATCCTAATATAAATTAATATAAATATCTAAAGCTAGATCTGAACACATGAAAACACACATACACATCCACAAACACACAAACTCTTATGGAATCAATTACATCAATTAGATTCCATTCAAAGTATAATAGTCAGGTAGAATTTTCATGAGTATAAAGATCAGAATCTGGCTTATAATATGTTCACAAGAATCATATAGAGAATAATCAAATGAGTTATTTTATTGTGTGAATAATATCGACCACTTCTAACAAAAATGACATTGATTTGGGAATTTGGGACACAACCACAACATCTGCAATAAAGCTTGATTTTCCATCATACACAGGCAACATCATAAAGTATTCCTTTTAGACTAAACCACAAGTCTTGTAGAGGTCTAAAAGGTTTTATGTAATGCATTAAAAAGCCAAAATAAAAACCAAATGATTTTGGGAGAACTACAAGCTTATTTGCAAACACAAAGTTAAAGTTCTTCTATTTACTTTATGTCTAAATCAATTTTCAATTGCTTTAAATTTCAGTATTTTTTTCCTTGTGGACACTCTGAAATTAAGAGGATAAATCCCCTAAATACCCTCATTATGCTTGACATGCACAGTGCATGTGGTAGAAGAGAGCTGAGAACTATGCTTGTCTCCTACAAGACAAAAAGTATGGAGAACTTACAAGGTGAAAATTAATGAAGTCAAAGAGCACTAGAAGAAAAGAACACCTTGGAAGTAAGTCTTTGAGTGCACACACGCTCTTCACAGGCAAATGAAGGATGTGGGGGCACAGAGAGGCAAGATGGTAATTAACGAGTGGGTGGCAAACAGTATGAGATCTCTTAATTTCCCTCCAAATTAACTTTTGTCTTCATGTATGCAATTCCTTATTGGAAACCCCTGGAACCACACATTTTAGGTCACATGCTTCAGAGTGGAGTGCAGTATTATTAGCTGCACATCTATACTTCATAGCATCCTCAGTCAGATCTGGGACATTTCTCCATAAACAAGTATCTTAACATTTCTACAATGAAAGGTATGGCTATTTATACTAAATTGGCTAAATGAAAATTAAAATGCTCTTTTATCAATTCAGGTTGGGTTCTACTACATAATGAGTTTGTTGCCAAACTTACAGAGAAAATAAATAAAACAGACACTTCTTTTGGAGTTTGGAATTCCAAGCACAGGACTCAGGATCCTATTAATACCTATGTCTAATTCAGAACTTTCTTTTTTATCCCTGTTCATGTTTTGATTTTTTATCACACCCTGTTTCTGGATTGTAGTACAATATACAGTGAGGTTTTTATTTTATTAACATTGTTTAGTCTTTGTCCTTTTCTTGTATCTCTTTTTTTCCTTCATATTCTATATCAATGGTCATAAACAGTGGCTTAAATGCTTTTCTGTCTCAGTTAATGTAGGCAAATGATTGTATTGGGAAGATGGGTGAGTCATTATTTACAGATGCCCTAGAAATCGGCCTTTACACATAAAATGAGGACTGTATACTAATAGATCCAGACATGCTTCTGACCAACAAAGTGTCAGATGCAGGAGGCAAGTTAGAAGCATCAACATCAGGATCAAAATCTGTCAAAAGTACTCAAAGATTAAATAATACCCAGATTTTACATGACTCAGGGATCATATAAGTACAGGAAGCCCCTACTTGTCCCATGTAATGGAAATTTAATTTATTTTTTAAAAAATGGGAATACTAAGGATCAGCCATGCCAGTGTGTGATAATATGGTGCACAGATGGACATTTTAGGTGATACCAGAATTGAAATAAGGGCCTATTAAAAGGAATAATACTAAATACTCCTTTAACAGTTAAGATTTTTTTAAAGTTCTTGGTGAATTATTTAAATGTTTCTTGAAGAAGATTTAAATTTTTTGTTTTAAAATTGATTATAAAAATAGCCAATATTTAAAAATAAAGCATTCCTTTCTAAAATTCCCATCACGTTAACACTCATTTGATTGCCACTGGTTTCTAAGGGAGATATTAGGCATTAGCCAACCTGTCGTATTCTCTATCTCCAGGCACATGGCAGGTTACACTCCTCTACTTCTTGGAAGTGGAATGTAGTAGTCATGCAACTAGTTTCGGCCAATGATATATAATGTAAATGTCATAGGTTACTTTTGGATGAAACATTGAAAAGGCAAAGCATAGTCCCCTGTTCTCACTTCCACTGCCTCCGCAGATTTCTGTTTTGAGATGTCAATATCATCACATGGTAAGTTTCCATCAGTTTGGGTCCCTTAGTGACCTGATGGAGCAGAGCACTTTCTTCTTTCCTCTCTAACACCAATCCATGTTAGACCTCAAGCATGACTGAAAAATTAGCTTGTTGCTTCAAGCTATTGAGATTTCTCAGATTATGAATTATGGGAGCATAATTCTGGCCATCTGGAATAATATGTTCTCTATTAAGTGGCTGATTATCTGTGCATCATTCTGAATCTGGATTTTGTATAGCAACTTTCAAAGTCTTTTTAATTCATATTCTAAATACCAGAGCTGAATAGATTGCCTTGCTCAGTCAGGTGAAAACATCATATATCCCCCTTAAATGGTCTAGTAAAGCACAGCTCAACATTTGTCCTATTATTTTAGGACTATGGGATATGGCCATACTTACATATTAATGTTCTATTCATAGAATCACAAATATTGAGGGTTTGTGGCATAAAACCCTCCAAGTTTTTCCCTCACATGTAAGAAATTGGTTGTAGTGGTTAATGGAGAGTTGTGATGATCTGTTCAAAGTAAAGGGAGATTCTGGAAAGGCATGACAGGTGAAGTACTAAAAAGAAAATCAACTGTTCTGCACCAATTTAGAAGAAAGTATATTGATATTGTGGAAGAACAAAATCAGCATATCTAAAGTCCAAAAATAGCCCAAATCCCCACATTAAATTCTATGAATCTCAGTTTAATCTATATATGATAAAATATTCAGGAGCTTAAAGGAATTAAATATTTTAGAAAGAACTAGATATTTTAGCAAAAGTCTTTCACAGTCTCTTTTTTTTCTCTTACATGAACTTAACACTGGGTCCAAAACAGAAACGCCCAGTTGTGGGGGGAGGTGGGCCCAGTGTCTTCTCAGCACACCTGTGAACTATAGGTCTCGTTTCTACAATAATCCTCCATCCTGGAACTTCATGGTCCCCAATCATTGCTTTTTCTTCATTAGTCTTTTGAAATCACAGTCAGGTATTATACATTGGCTGGAGAGAGAAAAAAAATGGAATATTGGAAACTAAAAATAGAACTACCATATGATCCAGCAATCCCATTTCAGAGTATATATCCAAAGGAATTGAAATTAGTATGTTGAAGAGATATGTGCACTCCCAAGTTCATTTCAGCACTATTCACAATAGCCAAGATAGGTAAGCAACCTATCTTGATTTGTTCATCAATGGATGAATAGAGAAAACATGGGGTGTGTGTGTGTGTGTATACACACTCAAAATGGAGTACTATACAAACTTTAAAAAGAAGGAAATTCTGTCATTCATTACGGTGTGGATGGAACTGGAGGACATTATGCTAAATGAAATAAGCCAGACACAAAAAGACAAAGACCATATGATCTCACCTATATGTAGAATCTTAAAAAAGTCAATCTCATAGAAACAGAGAGAGGCTGGGCAGGGGTGGGGAGGAAGGAAAAGGATAAGAAAAGGGTACAAAATTTCAGTTAAATAGAAAGAATAAGTTTTAGTAATCTATTGCACTGCATGGTGACCATAATTAATAATGTATTGTATATTTCAAAATTGCTAGAACAGATTCTTAACATTTTCATCACAAAAATATAAGTTGGTGATAGATATGTTAATTACCTTGATCAACTCTTTCTACAATGTATGCATAGATCAAAACATCCCATTGTACCTCATAAATATACATAATGATTTTATTTCAATTAAAAGTTGAAAATTACATAAAAAGAAAAAAGGGATATTGGCAAATACAATAAAGTTGCCTCGGGGCATCAGTGGTATGCGCTTGTGAACACTCACGTGTGTGTGTAGCTGGATTCGCAGATTTTTAAATTGCTTTCAACTTAATTCAGTTTTTTCGACATTTGAATTTTGCCTAACATGGTGATCTGAAATGAAATCCTTGAAAAATTGACTTTTGGGTCTCAATATGTGCGATGAGGCAACTAAAATGTGAAAGGATATAGTTACACATGCTAACTGTTTTGAGTTACATTAGAAAAAATTATCAATAGAAAAAGCTCAGTTTTTAAGTTCTGTAAGTTTAATAACTACTTCATTATTACATCTTAAAAAAGAGAAATAAAATCCATGTAATTTGGGGAACCAAGGTTTATTTTAAAATGTCATTAAGAACATGCTATACTTTTCCTTCTGAAAAATGGGTATAATAAGTTCTTCTTAAAAGACAGTTAATGATAGAGTGAAATAAAATATGTAAACGTGTTTTCCAATAAGAAATCAACTTAACAAATTTAAGATATGGTTTTAATTTTTTATTTTTCTTGGCAACAATTTTAATGTAATGCAATATATTTTTCTCATCAATCTGCATCTTTATGTAAGAAATCTACTTCTTCATATTAACTGCAGACACATTCACTGTACTTGTCAAAGTTGTAAATACCAGGCAAGCTAACTATTTTTTTTTTTTGTTTTTTTTAAGAGAGGGAGTCTGACTATGTTGCCCAGGCTGGAGTATAGTGGTTATTCACACACACAATAATAATTCGCTGCAGCCTTGAACTTCTGGCCTCAATCATTCCTCCCACCTCAGCTTCTTGAGTTACTGAAATTACAAGTGCATACCACCGCAGCACCCAGCAAGAGTTAACATTTATCCTGGCTACATTGAAGTTTATCAAAATGTGGTTTGTAAATATAAAAATGATATTATTTATTCCAAATCCTAAACTTGATAATTTTCAAGGAAACGTAACTCTCTTTCAGTAACACACGTTGCATCTAACTTATCCACACTTATTTGAGTCATCTGTATACAAATACAGAAACATAATTTTAATGATGCTTTTAACAAAAATATTGAAAAAATTAGAATCCTTCAGTTACTCATGTAGTTTTCTTTTATGAATTGCTGCATACAAGTAGTTAAGTGGGAAGACATAGTTCTGTGAAATTTTAAAAATAAGACTGACGTTTTTTCGAAGCATATGAGAATATTTATATGAGTGCTATACTTTTGTATTATGTCAGTTGACTCACAGATCCACGTATATAAATTCAGCCACAGTTTGCACGTTGAAAAACATCACAAAGGTTTTCAATAACTAGAATTCATGTCTACAGTACTTAAAACCTGGACCTCTAAAGTACATTGGCAAATGTTTATCAAAATTCTGATAGCCAACACCATATCTAAGACACTAAACCTATCCCAAATGCATTAGAAACCCTCCATTCTGCTCCTTGACAAGCCTCTCTTCCTTTGTTTGTTTGTTTATTTGCCTTCTAAAGTAGTTGCTTCTGTGAAGTTCATTTTGCTATTTCCTTAAATCTTACCTCCCCCTGCTGGTTGTGCAACATGGAGCGTGTCTAGGTAGAGTAAAAAATAATTTGCAAAGGTTGGAGACCTTTCAGAAGGGCAACTATTAAAAATACATACGCTCATATATATGTTTACAAATACATATACACGTGTACACACAAAATGAAACTAGATTTTTTTATAAATTACACTTAGTCTTAGATGAGAATTGTTAAGGCAATAATCTATAAACAAAATTTTATGTGAAAGAGTAATATCATAGCTATAACATGAAAGACACTCAAGATATATCCCACATTTATAAATGCTAGAATAGTGAAGTGTATTTGAGTCAACAGTTTTCATTATGTTATCACATACACAATTTGCACAATGGCTTATCTGGAATACTAAGAAGACATATACTCAGTCCTATATGTTGATGCAGATATTAGTTGGCCAAAACCATTGATTATCTAGTAATAAATTAAATTTTTATATGCAACCTTTATTGACTTATCACAGCCTAATTTAGTTTACCAGAAGTTTTGACCATTTCCCTCCTTTTAAAATTAGACTGGCTCTTCAACTAGAACTTCTAATCTGTAATGCTGACAATGCTTGCTAAATCAAACATATACGGAACCACAGGATGCATAATTTTCAGAACTGTGTCTACATGGTCTGCAATTTACATTAAATTGCTATGTTTTGGTTAAATGGCACCTTAGCTTCCAAGCAACTCTTTCAATAGTTGTTTCTTTAATTATTATTTAATTTTGTGGTTATGACTGGTTTTCAGTTAAAGAGGGTACTACTGACAAATTCAATTAAATGAAAATAGAGGACTTAATGGTCCATGCTAATGCTTCATTTCATACATAATATTTTATCATTTTCTGTGCAAATTTGTAATGAGCGCTTGGTTTGTATTAATAAATGCTTACATTTAGGCCACATGAAGTACAGTAATTAAAATACTTTGCTAATAATATTTACTTATAAGTGCTCTAAAAACAGTTAACCCATTGATTCCAATTACTTTTACTAAACCAACTTCCAAGAATACAGTTCTTTGGCATCAAAAAATATTATTCTAATCCGACTTTTCATAAAGTGCCTTGGGTGCTATTTTATTATATTTTAATAGAGCATGTTATACATCTGCCGCTTTCTGGAACACAGATTTCATAGAATAACAGCAAACAAAAATTTAAACAAAACTACCATTTTTTTTGAATTTTGAACAAAAGACACATATGTTATAGATCTCATTTCCAAATATTTAAACTGAGAAATGTAACTGTTTATTGTATTGAAATGAGCAAAAGTTGGTTGTCTTTTGCTCTTTAAAGTAAATGTTACTCTATGGTATTTTTTCTTTAACCTATAACAGAAGTCATCTGCAGACAATTTACATTCCTGCTCATACTAAAAGAAGATATGCTGCCTCCCCAAATGAATAAAGATCTTATTTATAAACATGTTGCAGAATATGTGTTACTCATAATTCGACTCTGTAATAACATAGTTCAAAATTAAATATATATATAAATGTATAAGCTAAACATAAAAGACAAGTTTATATTTCATGAAGTTGGAAACAATAAGTCTGTATAGGATTATTCAGTTTTCTAGTTTACGTGAAAAAGGAACAATTAAACATTTCTAAAATCTCACCTCTAGATATGTGGTCAGTATATTGGCTAATCAAAGCTTTTGGTTTTTATGAAAGTGGCACTCTGGAAATCAGATATATTTAAAACAGAACGATGTGTTTTATTGTTAGTACTTTTTGCTATTGATGTTGAATCAATATCCTAAGGATAAGGAGAAGCAAAACTCCAAATTGACATAAAGGTTGAGATTACAAAATAAATTATGGAAAGGAAAAGAAAATATCTCGAGGTAGTCTGTTCCTTTAAGACCACCAATGAAAAAAGTAAAATGCAAATAAAACTCTTCAGGTAACTAAAGCTTTAGATATGAGCTTTTTAAAAGGCAGAAAGATCTGATTCATTAGAAAAAGCCCTTATTTTTCAAAGCGAGCTGATAATGACAGCCTTAGTTTTCACATGGAAATACAAAGGGTCCAGTGATAATACTTCATTAGATATGACCCACAGTATTTCAAAGCAGTCTCTTGTAAAGGAAAAGTCACTTGGTTGTAACATATGAAAAGGAATTATTACTATTTTAAAGGTGGGAAAACAAACACAACTTCAGGTCAAACACTGAAGCATAGGATGGCTAAATTTATAACCCAGATGTACCTTGGCACCGAATTCTACTATTTCAATTAGTCTCCAGAAAATTTTCTAAAAATAAGCCTGTACATTTTCATCTAAGAGTGATATTTTGAGTAATTGTAAGCGGCTTGACATAAAGCACATCTAGTGACATTAAAGTATATATCTTAATACATATCTTGAAAGAGATCGTACATAATAATATATGACGATTATCAATAGCATCTAAAACAGAGTAGGAATTAAAATACACACACATACAGGCAAATAAAGGGCACGTGTAGTCATTGGAATTGATAGATACAGAGTTAGTTCCACTGTTAGCTAACCAGGAAGAGTTGTGGGAATCAACATGCTCCCACAGTGCATGCACACACTTTGTGTAGGTCCAGGGGACAGGAGAACTATAAGTAATCCTCATCAGTCACCACTATCTGCAAAGGCTTTGTTTCTCAAGAAGATGTGCTGCTGACCAAATGACCAGATTTGATAGAATTGGGCAAAATACTTCACTTCGGTTATATAATATTTAAATATGTTCTACTATTTACAGAATTACTGAACTCCTTCACTTTCACCATAGAAAATTCTGTGTCTGGCTAATTTTTGATATTATTGAATACTGAGTAAATATTTCAATATGATTTTTCTTGTCTACACTTGAAAATAGCTTCAATTTGTAAAATAGTTTTTCTAATCCTAAAATAAATCTTATTGTAGAGAATGCTTCTGTCAAAGTATTAATGGCTGAATCATTTCTCTTTCTGAAGCTACTGTTGGTACAACAAGATCTGATTCTGCCTCTTGCATGGCAAAATATGCCAGAGGAATCAGGAAACTGGTGTTTTAGCATTCAGGTTAGCCTGCTCTTCTCATTTCATGCATGTCACAGTATCTTCAGCAACTGTTGCTCAAAACATAGGAGATGTGAAACTTTTCTGTCTGGTTGCCTTTGGAGAAGTGGATAAATATGCCAACTAGAGTCCAGAACACATCCTTGTAATCATAGAGAAAATGAAACAGCATGCTCTACTTGGGGTAAGGAGATTACATAGCATTGCTTGCTGGACAAAGGAAGATAAACCTTTTTTTCTCTTTGATTCCTTTAAAAAATCCTGGTAGTTGGGGTTTGACAGGCCCATTATTGACACCATAAGCAATATTCTTAAATGCATATATTTTTGAATGAATGAAAAATACAGCTAATCGTACTTAAATCCAAGCCAGAGACGCTTAGAAGACCTCAGCTTGACGTTTGAATGCTACTTACATTAACTGAGCACAATTAGGTATTAACAATTCCAAAACACTCTCTTTGGACAGCATTTGTTAATAATAACATTTGTGTTACATGTTTGTTGAAGTCATGCCTAAGATGGAGAATTCATCTACATAACATCCTGCTTTGCTGGGTCGCATCTCACCTGATGGCTCTTCTAGGCATCCCCTTACTCAGTGCCTTCGATCTTACCTGTTGTGTTTCCATTTCATCTCTTTCCCCTTGTGTCCTTGGATAGTTTTTTGAGACAGAATCTCACTCTATCACCCAAGCTAGAGTGCAATAATGTGATCAAAGCTCACTGCAACCTTGATCTCCTGGGCTGGAGTGATTCTCCCACCTCAGGCTCCCAAGTAGCTAGTACTACAAGGACGCACCACGCTGCCAGCTAACTTTTTGGTATTTTTTTGTTAGAGATGGAGTTTTGCCATGTTGCCCAGGCTGATCTAGATCTCCTGGGCTCAAGAGATCCTCCCGCCTTGGCCTCCCGAAGTGCTGGGATTAAGTGAGCCACTGCAACCACCCAATTTTTAACATTTTGTACCTTCTAAACTAATTGTTGTACTAAAGATACGCTATCGATAAATATTCTCAATAGTACTGAAAAAAAACACTGTGATGCAGAGATTAGGCCTAGCCACTGGATGACCCACTTATTCCCATGTGGAAAAATACCAAATCAGTACTTTAGCTGCAACACAAATTGCTAAGCAAAGCAATTTAGTTAGAAGGAGAATATTAGTCAAAGGAAACAGTCAGTCTTCAGAACAACTTGATCAGATAGTTTACTAGCTTAGAAGTTAAACAGGAGTAAAATTAAGCCTATATTTCCTCTTCTGTAAGAGATAGGGATAACAACTCTATAGAGTCATTACTTCACTGTCAATTTTGTTTTGTTCTGGTTTTGATGGTGATTAAGATGGAGAAGTGAAAGAAGGAGGAAGAATCTGTGAAATGATGGGGCAAATGAGCTGACCTGTAAAACACTTGGATTGTATTATGATTGGATTTTGTTACATTCATTCGAGTAGGTTATCTAACGTATACAAACTTCAAATTGGAAACCACTTAGAGCAACTAATATCTAATAGCATAATATAGAGAAACTATTAGAAGTAAATAATGGGCATATTTAGACAAAATTAGCTTCATCATGTTGAGTAGGCAGTAGGGAAAGACTTTATGTATAAAATATGCACATGAAATGCTGTTGGGGGATAGAGAAGGAAGTAAATGTTAATATACTTAATTCTCTTTTAAAAACATAACGCAAAACCTAAAACAGAACAGGCATACAATCGGTTTTGTGGGGTGTCGGAATGAATGAATGAAAGACGCCATAGCCAGGGATTCCATTAGGGTAGGCAGAGATACACAGATTGCAAACATAACCTGGTTGTGGCCATATTGATTATTAAAAAAAAAATAATAAGTAAAAATTTAAAAAAATATCTTCAGATAATGCTCTAAATAATGGCAAAGTTTTTGTAGCTCAACAAATTCAGTCACGGTATGTTTTCATGCATAGGTTATATAAATTACTATTAGGACTTGCTTTATTTATTAGAAAGTTTTGAGGAAAATGAAGTTTATAATGGATGTTTTATGGTCTATTGTGAATATTATGTACTGGCTTTTTGGTAGACTTTCCCTGTTTGGAACAAATCCAAAGCATCATACCAGGGCAGTTGGAACACGTCTGTTCTGTAATGTCCATGTGCTAAAAATCCTCTAGAGAGTTCTACTGGGAGAGGATTAAAACTTGTCATTAAGCCAAATAACGAATCTTTGTTGGTTCTCTGCAGTGCACAGCGATGTTAGAGCTCATGTTACAGGTTAATTGCTTTCAGTGGTGGAATAGCCTGAGTAAGGTTTTCCTTGGCTTAGCAGAGTATTAATAAGGAAACGCAACACAACGTGACCACCAATATTAGAGACAGAGAACCCTGGCAGGCTAAGGCAGCCAACGGCCAATGGGAAAGCTCTGTTACCGAGGGATCATCAGATATGCAAAGCACAGAAGTATTTTACCCTGATGTGGTCTACTAACTTTAAGCGACAAAGACTTCATCCTTAAGCATTTGTGAGATTCGAACACACAGTGCATAAAAGGTTATGTTCCAAGTGCAAAGTGGAAAATAAAGCGAAAGCAAGGCATCAGACAGAAATATAGAAAATTTAGATATTGTCCACTTATTGGATTTCTGTAGCCTGGAAGTAGCCCTGATTATTTTACTTTACTTCAAATTTTTTAAAAGAAAAATAAAATTGTCCATAACTGAAACTTGGGTACCAATTTTATCTACAGCATTTTTTTTTCCTAGCCTGATTATAAACCCCTGAAAATCAGCATTCTTGGTATAATGGGAATACTGCATATCTTTATAACAGCCTTAGCAGTACTAATTACCCATTCTGTACTTAGAAAGTAGAAGGATCAAGACTATATGCATTTACAGCATCCATGTTTGCAGAGGTAGCTAGCCTGTCAGCATTTTCATTCTGTACAAAATGCCTGAGAAGATTTTAGAAATGGCAAAGCTGCCTCTTTAGCATCAATCTACATTGCAATTTTAGCAAAGCAGCATTACTCAGAACACCATACAGTATATCCTAGTGTACACAGTCAAAGTCCAATTTGAATCTGTGGGATGAATTAAAATACCATATACTAAAGAGCCGTTCAAAAATAGTAAACTACCGTAGCTACCAGCTGCAATTTCTTATTTTTCCTAAAAACTCTTCTCCGTTTGAATAAGATCAGCATATGGCTTATCCAAACTATACCTCTTAATAACTCCATAAAAACGGACTGACTTGGAACATTATACAGCACCGGTAAGAAGGGCTGATGAACTGCACTTCTACTGGGGTCTTCCTACATGAGAAAAATCGTGCAAAACCCAAGATGCACGATAAAACATATATATCTGATCTTTTGCCTTTTCATTCCCCCGCCAGTCTTGCCTCCTGCATTTCTACTCCAGTGATTCTGTAGCAAGATACATACACAATAACAATTGTCAGAGCCCGTGCTCCACGGCTGACCACCTAGAAAGAAACGTTCTCTGTTGTGAGTCCTGGCCCTGTGCACAGCCGGCAGAGGTTTCTGCATGGCTTGTGCCGGACAATGTTGTACAATCAGTTTCAAAATGTGGTGTCAGTCAGCGCTCTGGCACATGTGCAACCTCAAAGGGTGAAAGAAGTCGCGACTGGGCTGTGGTCAGTGACTGGTGGCGGGGCTGCGCTGCCAGTGGGTGAAGCAGGGTAGAAAGAAACCACTTTCGAGTGATAGCATTTGGTTTTCCCATGATCTGACAAGCAGCAACCCACGGAGAGCTTTCCTTTTCTTTTCCTGCGTATCCACCTTCCCCTCCTGCCCTTTCCGCCCTCACCCCTCCCTGTTCACCTCACCCCCACCGGGCCCTGCCTTTGGTGAAAGAAAGAGACCAAAGTGCCACAAAAGGGCAAGGGTAGCTCAGTTTCAGACCCCAGGGCAACATGTGTTCAGCGAACAAGAGTGTAAGAAACACTGAATATAGCAGTTAATTCTTTAGACATACGATTTTCTGAGTATGGCTTTCTTTTTAGCCATGCATATTTATTGCCATTCAAAGAGATTGTGTCTGCATACCAGCAAACAGCTATTGAGAACACAGCAAATCTTAAAATGATTAAGGCACTGGAGTTTGCTAAAGATGTGGCATGCAAAGAATCACGAGAAAGCCATAGAATATTAAAAAATATTAATAATGTCAGTTCTAATAATTCAAACTCAGATTTATTTTGCTACAATCCTGTTCCAAGTGGTGTGCCCTGTCTTTTTTCTTAAGAATGAACAAAGATCATGGAACAGATTGTAACCTAGGTAAATTGCATGTCTGTTTACAATTGTATTTCACCTATTCTATATATCATTTGCAAACTATTCCCCAAAGAAATATGTATCAAACTTTTGAAAAAAGTGAAGATTTGATGACAATCTCTTTTCCTTTCATTTGTTTCAGATGCTGCAGGAGATTTCATCTGCTGGTTAGGTTTTTTTGTCTGCATTTTGAATATAGTGTCCTGTCATGTTCATCATTTGTTTTCTTTTGTTCTCTCTGTTTTTACATTCATAAACTACATTTCTTGAAATTATATCGCCACCATTAAGCAAAGAGGAATAAAGAAAAAATACATAGAAGATTGAAGTGAAGTTTACATATGCAATGTAATCATACAATCCTGATCAAATGTGAATGACGAATGTTTCCACATATCATTTGAAAAAAAAAAATCAAAATGCCCCCCTCAACTCTTTTATAGGAATATGCAATTTGTGAGCTTTAGGACTTGTCATCACAAAAATGTCTTAGGTTATACTTCGAGGAAAACAGTTAAGTATTGCAGCATATTTATGAACGTGTTTTTATGGTCTGAACCTTTGGGATGAGAAATTATTCCCTAGTAATTAATTGCTGCAACTTTTTTAACTGTCAAAACTAAAGATTAATCTTGCAATAGCAGTTTAACCAGAAGAACAACCAATGGCAATTGCTGAGGAGTATGACTCATAGAAAACACTCAGGAAGAGCAGAGATTCCGAACTAACACTAAATGGATTCTAACAACTCAATTCTAGCATTACTCACAGTGTATTAATAGAACCTCTCTACTCCTAAGTTAGCACTGAAATCAGACAAAAACACTCTCATTAAGAAGAGACATTTCTATCCCACTACAAATAAGGATTCTTAGATTGTACTCATACTAAACACTATTATACACTAAATATTTAATTATTGTTTGTACTGGAATTTAAATCATTGAAAAAATGCACATTTATTTTTCTTAAATGTCTTCAAAAATAATTATGAAAAAAATAAATCCATATTATCATGTAAATTTGGCATATAGACATATAATAAACGTATTCGATGACTAATCATTATAATTAATTATGATAAAGCTTGGGTGTAAAAGTTGGCTTTGTCTTAGAAACTAAAAACACGCGTTTAGTAGTAAATGATATGGATCACTAGAGAGGCACCTTACAGAGCTTGGGGAAAGGAGCAGTTACCCAGTGAAAATGCTTTTGGCAACTCTTGACCTTTGAGTTCCTAACTTAAAGGACATACAAACAGCACCATTCTCCAGCAAGTTTCCCTTGATAACCTGCTGGAGAGGCGACAGAGTATCCTGAAGCCATTTGACATGCACAATTTAGCAATTATGTGGTCAGAGGAGGAATGATTCTGTTAGACCATCAGGGATTGCTAATGTTTACAGCCTTTACACACTTAGAGAAAAATCTAAAATCTAACACAGCATAATCAATATCAGAATGAATTCTCCTTTCGAGCTGTGAATGATAGCTCACATTTTATAGGAAAAGTAAATTTGGAATATTTCAAATGTTTGATTCAGTCTATTTTTTTTTAAAGGAAATACGTGAGGGTGTGAGACTATGTGGTGAGGGGATATTCATTACTATATTTAAATGAGGAATAAAAATAAACGAGTCAAAATGCAATGTGATACTTTTTTTAACCTTGGATTTCAAAACTAACATTTCTCCAGGTGAAAAAGAATAAAGTTTATTTTACTTTACTTTTCAACTAAAAGAAGTTGTTCTTTTTTCTAAGTCTCCCTTGAGCTCACAGCAATGTTTATTTATTTTTATTTTACTGTACATGAAGAAGGTTGCAAGACCAATAATGCTAATGCTTTAAATATTTCAATCTAATTTGAGATTCTTAATTCATTTCCTC
Organism: Pongo pygmaeus; assembly: GCF_028885625.2. Lineage (NCBI taxonomy): Eukaryota > Metazoa > Chordata > Mammalia > Primates > Hominidae > Pongo > Pongo pygmaeus. The sequence goes on along the minus strand of NC_072385.2, from coordinate 35,105,327 downwards.
TGTGAATAATTTAAACTTGTTTTCCTTTTGTTTAGTTTCCTTGATATGAAAACACAATTTGCATTTCTCTTTTTAGCAGGTAAGTTAGCTAGAAAACAGTTTTCTCCCACCCTCAAAAAGTAAAATCATTTTCAAGCTTTTACAGTCACATAAAAGTGCAGCTCAATGCTTTCACTCTCAAAGCTCTATTTTTAATGGGTTGTTTCCAAAATTTCATGCATTCATCAATCAGATATCAATTGCGGGGTGCCTGATTGGGTCTCCCTCCACCTCCATCATTCCCTGCTGCCTGGGCACTGCCTGCCAAATGTTGCAGGAAGTGACTTGAATAGCGACAGCAGATCCAGCAGCACCCTCAGTGTGCTGGTGGGTCATTGCCATCCCCACCGAGAACCCAGAATATCTGCTCTCTAAACACAGGGTCTCACGCATAATCAGTTTGCAGAAGACCATCTCTCCCAGTCCATCACAGACCCTGGCACCTCGACACGTGCAATTGAACCAACCCACACACCCACACCTCCACTTCTTCCTCCAATGTCTGGATTTGAAATGCAAAGTCTAGCTTTCAGTTTGTTTCTTTCAAAAAAAGAAAAGAAAAAACAAGCAAGAAAAAAAACCACATGGATTAAATAATGAATGAATCCCTTTAAGAATCTAATGGAGGACATATACATATGAAAGGAAATGATCACAGTGATAGAGGCAAGTTCAAGTGATAAGGAAAGATTGGTTGGCATAGAAATTGGCTGTTGCTGCTCCAAGGATCCCAAAGTGCACTATTTTTCTGATGTAGTCTTCATGCAAGTGTGATTTTTCAGCATATGGAATGTAGAAGGATAGGGCTCCCCGAACTAAGTCACACAAAATTGATATTTGCCTGTGGGGAGTTCAGAACTTTTTGAGAACTACCTGGCATGGAAATTTATGTGAAGATTCTTCACAATGCAAAGGATGATACAGTGGCTCTTGAACTATTTCCTTATTGTACTCATCTCAGACAGATGTCTTTTTGTTCATTGCATTCCTTGCACAGACATATTGGCTGTAACCTTCTGTTTTAGAGGGACTGTGCAGGATGATTTTCCACATGCTGAGATGCTAAACAGGGGTGTGTTCTCCGTGTTTGATTACTCAGTGCCTCAGTGGCAACAGGCAACTGCAGCAATGCCTTTGACAATATTTCTTAGAGGAATCAGGAAAAGCGAATTTGGCGTACTTTATTTTTGTTATTAAAGAAAGGCATTGAATTATCTTTTATTCTTTTTTTCCCTTAACATATTAGAGGGAATTTTCGGTTCTCTATTGCACAATGTCACACAGACACACAGCATATCATCGGGTGATAAATGAGAGCTTAGTGAATATGAAATTACTGATACTGTGTTAACAAAAAGCTACCTGTGTGCAAAGTTCTTATGCGTCTGTATCTTGGCTTTGTGACCGTGAACAAGTTGCCAAACCTCTTTGAACCTCATCATTCCTAAAACGTGGTAAAATAAAAATCACCGTGTAGCTTTGGGGAGGTCTACGTGAGATCTGCTTCTTATATCTGCTGGCATCTAACAGCCCTCCCCTTCAAGTCTTCATGTAAAATTCCCGGGTACTCACTACCCATCCCCTCCCCCATTCCCAAGGAACACTCTCTCAAGCTTCTTAGCTTTATTTTTCTCTGGAATACTGTCTACCCTTGAACTCCAGGATTTCCCTGTTCGCTTCATTTCTTGTCTGTCTTTCTCTTACTAGAATATGAATTCACCAGAGCAAGGGTTTTTGACTGTTTTGTTTATTACTCCATCCCCATTGCACACTCTGATCCAAATTACATTACCAGCTCTGTAAATATGGATTAGTTGAGTGGATAAATAAATTTTTACATTAATAAGTGAATGGAAAGCCTAGATTTATTTAAAATATATCTTTTCCATCCGGTGGAGTTACATGGGATTCTCTGCCAATGAATTTATTGAAAATATCTTTTCCTAAACCTTTCAGGGGCCAAATAGAATATTTTCTTCCAAATGTACAAAGTAAAGTCTGTATTTTTTAAAGCATGTTTCTCAAGGCACATCTGACGTTAAATCTAGCAAGGAAGGGAACCCTTTGTCCACTCGAGAAAATGTTTCCCTTATCGAAGTTGGACAGCCAGATGGAAAAATTGCATTATGCTGTCCACCTATTCGATGACCCAGCAGTGTGGCATAGTGACCCAGCCTGTTGTAGCCCAAGTCTCTAAGCCTAGAAACCACCTTCTAGTCTCTGCCTGTTTTGAACAAGCTGGCGAATCATCAGGACTTCCGTTTCCCCATTTACAAAATACACGCACAGATTTAGTTTCCAGTCTGAAACTAAACTGCTCCGAAAATTTTGGCATTTCATGTTGTACCCCATGAACTAGATAGGGTAAAGGACAGATCAACCACATTTTTTTTTTTTTTTTTTTTTTTTCTGTGAGACGGAGTCTCACTCTTGTCACCCAGGCTGGAGTGCAGTGGCGCGATCTCGGCTCACTGCAAGCTCCGCCTCCCGGGTTCACGCCATTCTCCTGCCTCAGCCTCCCGAGTAGCTGGGACTACAGGCGCCTGCCACCAAGCCCGGCTAATTTTTTTGTATTATTATTATTAGTAGTAGTAGTAGTAGTAGAGGTGGGGTTTCACCGTGTTAGCCAGGATGGTCTGAATCTCCTGACCTCGTGATCCGCCCGCCTCCGCCTCGCAGAGTGCTGGGATTACAGACGTGAGCCACCGCACACGGCCCATATCCACCACATCTTATGTCTAATTCCATTCTATGGTAAAACATGAGCTCTGGTGCATTAATAGCATTGAGGGCTCACCTTTTGTAGCTACCCTGATCACTGGAAGATATGAGAGAAAACAAGTACTAGGAAATAAAACCAAGAGACTGTGGCAGTATATGGAGCCCGTGGTCCCATCCATATTCCCGTATCCTCGACCCCCCCCGCTTTTTTTTTTTTTTTTTTAACGAAGAACATCTACAGATTTGTTAAATCAAGAAAAGAACAAGAAAAAAAAAAAACCCCTAATTTTAAATGCATCCCTTAATGCCAGCTATTCTTAATGTAGATGAAAGTCCACACTGAAAGGCATATGATTACAATAAAGAGAGGGAAGAAAATCTTTCTTCAGGAGGGAAAGTTATAACTTACACATGTTTAGAATTACCCAGAGAGCTATTTGTCCTCCTAATGCACACGGAGGGGCACTTGTATCATCGCCGTGAACACTGCAGTGAGCAAGCACTCAGGTCTTTTGTGGAATATCCATGTCACTTACTTTAAGTGGGAGTGTTAACACCTTTGCCATTTCTCTAAAAACGAGTTTTGCTTCTTTTTGAGTTAAAAAAAAAGAGATTTCTATAAAAGGGAGCATTAAGCAAGTTAACAAAGTACTTTTTTAGAGGATCAAGCTAAGGAAGGTAATACTTCCTTAAAAGGTTTCACTTCTTATTTCCCACCTTACTTAACAGGATGACAGAACATCCAGGAGAAAGGCTCAAAGGAGAAATATGTTGAAACTCAATTACCTGTGTTAGTGAACCACCTACAGATATTTAAAAATATTCTCTTCTCACAGGTACTCAGTATGAACCAAGTGCTTTTTTTATTTGTGTCTCTGATGCCCCATTAACATAATGAAATGCCCTGTGCCTTTTTTCACAATAGGAGAAAAGGGCCAAAACAGTGATAAGATATCCATACTAACTGTAAGCCAGTGGACAGCGCTTTAACTGCTTCCTGGCTGCCTAATGTGCGTGAAATACCAAGCAGGCCTGGACAGCGTATCTACTTGTAGTTCCCAGGGAACCAGAAGCTGACCTGAGTTTTGATCGGGACAAGAACCCTTTGGTTCCATTGATTTTCTGAAACTTGTGAAATCAGCCAACTGAATTTATATAACATCAGGAAATTTTTAAAGGTTCGATGCTCTACCTACCTACTTTCTTTTGATATAGAACTGTTTACCTATGAATGTAGTCTCTCTGGATAAAACCTCTAGTTTTTGCCTGCAGCTTTGGCCACCTTCAATTCACATTCAAGGGAGTAAAATGTTCTCAAATAAGATGGAATCTGTATATTGAATATCCAGTCTTTATACAAAAACATTTTTGAAGTTTCAGATACCAAATAGTCACGTAGAGCCACTCTTGTATTCTTTCATTCATCTCCTCCAAAAATAGTGCTGGAATATTGTGCCGAATATTTTCCATTCAGCTGTTGATTTTTCAGATTAATTATTGATTACTAATTCAACTTATGTCTGTTCAACAAATCTGAGCACAATAAATTTTGAGATTAATAAGTCTTCACTGTGTCCAGACACAGTGCTGGCACTCGTTCTTTGAATACCTTGCCACATGGGTAAGCTGCCCTCAGCTCCCTCCAAGCTGTGTCTCCCTCCGGGCGGTTCCTCCTACACTCCTTTTCCTTGTATCACATCCCTGATCAATATTCTCCAGCAGTTCTCCACTGCCTGCACACAGGATCAAGTTCAAACTCCGAGACCTTGCATTCTCAGCAGCTCCCTAATTCTGTCCCTAGGTCCTTCCTGTCCTTGCACACACCCAACTCATACCTTAGTCTTTCCTGCTCCCAAATATGTGTTGTCCTCAATGGCTTTCCTGCCTCTTTTGTGTGCTATTTCCCTTCTTAGAATGCCTTCTTCACCCTTAGTTACAGAAACACCCCACTCAAGCCCCTTATCCTCCACAAAGCCTTTCTGAATAGTTCCTGCTAGATGAGGCTTCATTTTCTACCCTTATTTGTGGTCAGAGCACTTATTGTTCATAACGCCTATTCCATTCCACATGGTGATATTTCATTTTTATTTGTTTAATATCTTATCTCACCAAATGAATTATCATCTTGCAGAACACAAGAACTAGGTCTTATTTTTATACATATATTTGCATCCCTATCCCCTTGTCCCCACCCATAAAGACGTGGAAGAATCTCATTTTAAAATAAAAAACCATAAAGACAAAAAAACCTTGCCTATTGAAACATAAACAAATAATTGAACATTTTAAATGCATTTTTTACTTACAGATTAATTTCTCATGATTTTCATTCATTGGCTTCACTAATAAAAATTCACTATGTATTATTCCACCTGACTTTTAAAGTACTTCTATTAGACAAATGTCCCAAATATGAGAAAACAAATATAAGTTAAATTAAATCCACAAAGCTAAAATTCTCTACGAAATAATTTAAATAATTGAAAGTTTCTCTATGAAATAATTTAAATTTATGACCCTTTAGATGATTACTAAAATAGGTATGTCTCATAGATTTGAAGTTAAAAATGTGTGTGTGTGTGAACTTCTATGTTGATCAAAGAGTCAGATGCAGGGAGGATAAGAGAATATAGTCTGGGAGTTGCAGCCCAGCAGATAAAAATAATAGAAGGACAACTTAATCTTGTGTAATTTAGATCATCTAAGCATTAGGAACCAGCGACGTGAAAAGGGGTATTTTGACGAACTCCATTGAGCAGGGGCCTTAGGCACAAGGCACAGGAAAGTGCCTGTGAAAATTGAGGATGGCCGGGCATGGTGGCTCACACCTGTAATCCCAGCACTTTGTGGGTCTGATGTGGGTGGATCACTTGAGGTCAGGAGTTCAAGATCAGCTTAGCAAACATGGTGAAACCTCATCTCTACTAAAAATACAAAAATTGGCCAGGTGTGGTGGCACATGTCTGTAATCCCTGCTACTCAGGAGGCTGAGGCACGAGAATCACTTAAACCAAGGATGCAGAGGTTGCAGTGAGCCGAGATCATGCCACTGCACTCCAGCTTGGGCAACAAAGTGAGACTGCATCACAAACAAACAAAAAAAAAATAGTAAAAGAAAATTCAGGCAAGGAACTAAAATAAAATGAAGAAGATAACATTCGAAGCAGAGAAGACTTGTTCCGGGGACAGGAAGCAAGCACAGAAGGGAAATATTTCAATCATCCAGGTCAGAGTCTATTTTAAGACAATGCAAGAGGTTATAGAGCCAAAAGGAAAAGAGGGGGGTAAAGCAAAATATTCTTTCATAAGATAAATGGAAGCATTTATTAATCAAATGAATTTTCCGAATGTTGAGCCAAAGGTAAGAGAAAATTCAGTTACATAATCCACTAATTAATCAGCATCATTAAAGCATTTATTCATTTATTTAGAGAAGCTCACCCTAGTGGTGGAAACAAACTATACTCTGATTATCCACCTATAACAATGTATTTAATAGACATAGTTATAATATGCTCTAGGAACAGAGATGGGGAGAGAATAATTCTTTTGGGGACTTAAGGGGCTGCTTCATAGATATACCAGCTTCATCTTTGTATTCATAAATGGTCTAAATTTCATCAGGCTGTAAGGATTCATGCTCAAAAGCCTATACAAAGGAGCCTAGGGTGTTCCAGAACAGCACTGCCTTATAGAAATATGATGTAAGCGGTGTGCATAATTTTTGTATTTTCTGTAGTTATAGGAAAAAGAAAATAGAGCTACAATTAATTTAATCATCTAACATGTAACCAACATAAAACATTCTTAATGACTTTTTACACCTTTTATTGGCTGGGGGAGGGAGATGTTACAAAGTCTTTGAATCATGGGGAAAGAAGGACTCTAGTAGAAACAAGGGAAGATGGGTGGGGGTTGTAGTTAGACATATGGGTGGAAATGAAAAAGACAATTCCAGTTTAAGTTAACATAAGGTTGTCAGATAAAATATAGGATATTTTACAATATAAAATTCAGTTAAATTTGAATTTTAGATAAATGATTTTTGGGAGGAGTAAATATGTCCTGAATATTGTGTAATTATACTAAAAATATATTCGTTGGTTATCTGAAATTCACAACACTGTAATGCTCAAGTAAAATTATAAAATTAGAGATCAAAAGTTTATACCAGGATGTCCATGAAGCTAATTTCTAAATCAGTTTACTTGCATTTTTACATTTAATTCTTAAAGCAGCATTATGTGGTAGGTCCTTTGTATTATCCCTAATTTACAGATGAGAAAACTGATTCTTAATTAGATAATAAATCAAAGATAGCATAGCTAGTAAATTACAGAACTAGGATTTGAACCTAATTATGTCTTCTACCATTACAGTGCTCATGTCAGAGCATGTAATGATATTGGAAAAATATGGGTTAGAAGTTCACAAAGGGCATAGAAGTCAGTAATCTCTAAGCTCACTTGTGACTCTAAAATTTAGAATCTACTTCTGGCACAAAAAAGTATTAAACTGTGGCTTAGATGTAACCAACTCTCCTGCCAAGAATAACTAGAAAATCTGGTAAAATATGGAATCGGAGAGTTATGTAGGCAGCCAAGGCTTTAGGGGCCAAGGTCTCTGAATGGAAAATGCATTAAAGTGAATTAACATTCTGCTCTGCATTTTCTCTGGAGGCATTTACTTCTTAGACTGAGAATCTAAGATAGAATAGCAGCAAAGATGCTGAGCAAAGCTTCTGGTAGTCCTATGGCGTTGAGAAAAGAATATATTTCAGATCTGTCCTTATAGTCAAGATTGAGAAATCAGGATTCCAGAGGGACAAGAGTGCGACATCTATACTGCTTTTTATTTCATAGCATGTACCTGTTTATAAGCGATGGCAAGAAATCGATCAGCGCTTTTGACGAGGGAGACAAAAATTAGAGTCCAGGGGCTATTGATGGGGAAGGAACTGAAAACAATGTCGACTTTTACTTGAGATCACTGAAGAGCTACACCCTAAAGGTAAGGCTAGCTTTAAAATGAACCAGCACTCACAAAGACGAAAATTCACTGTCAAATCAGCTCAATCACAAACCGGATTAAAGTAAAATATTTCTACTCTAACAGGCTTGAGAAGCAAAAATAAATGTTTTCTAGGGAAGGAAAACATTATTTTGAAACTTTGCTGTATTTAATATAAAATTTTTCTACAAAATTTTATTTAAAAAATTAATGGAGATAGGACCAAAAACAAAAGAAAAAAAAAAAAAGAGACAATAGAAATAGATGTACAGATGATCCAAGAACTACTCTTATGAAATACAGATGATAAAAATTCTGTGATTAATACAATAAAAATGTGTGACTAGATGTAAACTTTGAAAAGGAAAATGGAACACATATAAAGAAGAGTGTAAACTGAAAAAAATGAGTTTAATAGTAGATAGAACACTACTGATTATGATTAGTTAACTCACATATAGTTTAGTAGAGCACATACACTGAAAGGCATAGAGAAAAACTCGTGGGAAATATTAAAACAAGAACAAATTCATAGAGCATGAAAATATACATGTTACTGAAGTTCTAGGAGAAAATTACAGGCAAACGCAACAGAGTAATTTTTCAGGGATGATTTGGAAAAATTTTCAGAAACAATTAAATAATTAAAAATAGATTCTAGAAACACTACCAATCTGAAACATGATTATAAAAGATACAAATCATAGCAAAGCAGTTGAAATCCAAATATATACTAAAAACATCCAGGGGGGAAAAACAAATAACTTTCAAAAGAGCAACAATAAGGATAATAACGAACTTCTCAACTCAAAAACTAAATTTAGAAGATGATATGATGATTTTTTCAAAAATCTAGAATAATATAATTTAACCTAGAATTCTATAGCCAGCTAAAATATCATCCTTCAAAAATGAAATAAAATTATTTTCAGTAAAAGAAGGACTTTCCAAACAGAAGACCTGAAAAAATGACTGAAAGAATTCTTCAAGCAGAAGAAAAATTATCACAGATGGAAACATTGAAATACAAGAAGAAATAGAGAACAAAAAGTTACAGTAAATCTAGATGAATATGTACTATGGAAAAATGTCTTGTGTGGTTTAATATATATACTATTAAAATAAATGATCAAAATCCACAAATGATGAAAGGAGATAAATTGCATAAATGTATTGTTAAAGTCTTTGTACTGTCCTGAAATTGGAAAATAATTCTAATTTAAGACATACTGTAATATTTCAAATATACATGCTGATGTTTTAAGATAGCTAACAAAACAAGAAACTGTATAATGAAAAACTTACAAAGAGAGACAAAGGAATGATAAAAAAGTAAATAAGTGAGTAATCGAAACAGAAAAGGAAAGAAGTGGCCAAAAAGCAACAGAATACAGAGAGGACAAATACAAAACTAATAATAAGATATTAGACTTAAACAGAAATATGAAATTAATTAAATGCCAATGAACTAAATAATTCAAAATTAGAATTAAAACTTATCGGTCTGGATTGACAACAACTATATACTGTTTATGAGATCAACACTTTAAATGTAAAAAAAAAGACCCTAAAATCCCTGTCCCTAAGAAACCTGATATGACATTAATTAGAAATATTGATATAAAACTGACTAGACTTTAAAGAAAGATGCTATACTAGTATATTCATGGTTCAATCACCAGGAAGAGATAATAATTCTTACTTTGTATACACTGATAACACAGGTTAAATATCTATCTGTATTTTATATACATCTATATAATATAGATAAAATATAAATATAATATAGATAGCTGATATATCTAATATAGATATAGATATAATATAAATATCATACATATATAGTTTTATATTTATAATTATATTTATACATTTATAATTATATTTATAATTATAAATATAATTAAACTGGCAGAATCACAGGAGCAAATTAGTAAAGATACAGAGGACACAAATAACATAATTCATGAAATGGACCTAATCAAAATACATAGAGTTTTGCTTGTTTCTGAGTAAGCTGAGAAAATAATATTGAGACTATTGAATAAAAGAAGAGAAGGCATAAATTACTAATAATCAGGATGCAAAAGAGGCTATCATTACAGATCCTGCAGTTACTAAAATGATAGTAGGAAAATATTATTAAAAAGTCTATGCCAATAAGTCTGATAATTTACATTAAAATATATATTATGTAGATATAGATATATAGATATTGATGTGTATAAAGATATAGATATATTAATATCTATATGTAGCTATCTATATATTTATAGATATATCAATCAAATGGAGAAATAAAAGGACAAAATAATTTAACAACATTATGAAGGCTTTTGACACGTTTTTCTAATTGACTGGCAGAGTCACAGGAGCAAATCTATGGAGATATAGAGGACACATATAACATAATTCATGAAATGGACCTAATCAACATATGTAGAACACTGCAACTAACAATTGCAGCCTATCGTTTTTTCAGTTTAACATGGAATCTTTCTAAAAATTGACCATAATATTGACAAAACAAGCAAAATTTATTGGATATACAAGGATGAAAATTATATGGAGGCATATTCTCTTACAAGAACAAGATTAAACAAGAGTAAAAAGGCACTGATATGGTTTGGCTGTGTCCCCACCCAAATCTCATCTTGAATTGTAACTCCCACAATTCCCATGTGATGTCGAAGGGACCCAGTAGGAGGTAATAGAATCATGGGGGCAGGTCTTTCCCATGCTGTTCTCGTGATAGTGAATAAATCTCACAAGATCTGATGGTTTTGAAAAATGGGAGTTCCCCTGCACAAGTTCTCTCTCTTTGCCTGCCACCATCCATGTAAGATGTGACTTGCTCCTCCTTGCCTTCTGCCATGATTGTGAGGCTTCCCCAGCCATATGCAACTGTAAGTCCATTAAATCTCTTTTTCTTCCTGGTCTCGGGTATGTCTTCATCAGCAGTGTGAAAATGGACTAATACAGGCACTTAATGAATTCTACAAATATTTGGTAACTTTTAAATAGCACATAGATCTAGGAAAGAATCAAAATAGAATTTTTGACCTACTTTTAACTGAATAATATATAATAATAATAAAATGCAACATATTAAGTTTGTGAGATACAAATAAAGTCCTACCTGCAAGGGAATGCTTATCCTTCAATACATATGCTTGGAAGAAGAAAGACTTTTATCTCAATAATCAAAATATCCACCTCAATAAATTAGAAAATGAATAACAAATTGAATCCAAAGAAAGTGAAAGGAAAATGAGGCAAAAGCACAACTGCAGAACAAAGCTCTAATGCAATATGCAAAAGAAGAATTCTAACAGAACTGTCATTTGTTCTCTGAAATCTTATAAGTTGAGAAAATAATATTCAGACTATTAAATAAAAATAAGAGAAGGGATAAATTACTAATATCAGGATGCAAAAGTGGCTCTCATTACAGATCCTGCAGTTACTAAAATGATAAAAGGAAAATATTATTAAAATCTCTATGCCAATAAGTCTGACAATTTACATAAAATAGATATACTCCTAGAAAAATTATGTGCCAAAACTGACAAAAGAAGAAATAAAAAAATAGAGAAACCATATTTATTAAATAAATTAAATTGGTAATTTAAAATTTCCCCCAAAATAACCAATGTAAGCTCAAATAGCTTTACTGGCGAATTCTTCTCAAGATTTAAGAAAGCAATATCATGAATCTTATACTTTTTGAAGACAATAGCAAAAGGAGAGTCCTTTGAAACTCATTTTATGAGATGCTTTTAAACTCTCCAGAACATTAACAAATAAGAAAATTATACTTTGATCTCAGTAAGATAGATGAAAAACTCCTAAACAAATATTTGAAACAAAATATTCAAAACTAATCCCAGAAATATTCAAAATTGAATTCGGGGATCTATAAATAAAGAAAAATATATCATGATCAAGATGGGAATATTAGGTTAATTTAACTTTATAAACACACATCCATGTAATCTACCACATGAACAATTAGAGGAGATAAATTATACTATCTTTTCAATAGCACAGTGGCTGGAGGGAGAAGAGAAGAAGAGGTTAGGAGAGGGAGAAGGAGAAAGTAAGAGACAGAGGGAGAAAGATAGAAAGACAATGGAAAGTAAATGAAAAACATTCATCGCGTATCTACAATTTAATTTAAAAAAATATATGTTTTAGTAAACTGAGGAAGAAAGGTATCTTAGAGTATCTTACTAATAATGATTCCATTTGTTGAATTAATAAATACCATTAATAAATGGTATGGTATCTAAGTAAAACAAACATTATTCTTTATACTAGAATATTAATGGCTTTTCCCAAATTAAATTGGGGAAAAGACAAAAATGCTCAGAATCCGCTGGGCACGGTGGCTCATGCCTGTAATCCCAGCACTTTGGGAGGCCACGAGGTCAAGAGATCAAGACTATCCTGGTCAACATGGTGAAATCTGTCTCTACTAAAACTACAAAAATCAGCTGGGTGTGGTGATGTGCATCTGTAGTCCCAACTACTCGGGAGGCTGAGGCAGGAGAATCGCTTGAACCCAGGAGGCAGAGACTGCAGTGAGCCGAGATTGCACCACTGCACTCCTGCTTGGTGACAGACAGAAACTCCATCTCAAAAAAAAAAAAAAAAAAGCTCAGAATCAACATTTTTATTCAACATTATGTTGGAGGTTTTATTCAGTGTAATTGACAAGAGACGTATAATTTTGAAAAAATAAAATAAAAATGTGAACTTCTGCAGATGGCATTATTGTGTATAAATAACATTTTTTCAAGTCTATAACCTATGTCTTCAGTGAATTTAGTAAACTCAGTGGATACACAGCCAATGCCCAAAAAAATCAATTGCATTTCCCTATTTCAATAAGAAATTAGTTGAAATATTTTTAAGTACTATTCAGAGTATTACTAAGAAATATGAAATGTCTACAAATATATTTACCAAAATATAGGCAAGACTGTGGCACATGAGTTCAATGACTATTATAAAGATGTTAATTCCCTCTATAGTCGCTTTTTACATACAATACCAATAAAAACTCTAGCAAGTGTATTTACAGTAGTTTAATTTTTTTGAACACTTCTAAAGATGACCCTAACATTTATATTGAAATGTATATGGTCAAAAGTAGCTAAGGCAATCATGAAGGACATTTCATGAATTTCATTTCTAGATAAAAATAAATGATAATTAAGATAATATTAGCTTAAGTGTATACAAAGAGACCAATGGAATAGAATAAGGAGTCCAGAAATATATTCCTAAATATATATGGCCAATTAATTTATCACAAAATTGACACTGCAGTGTAGTGGGCAAAGCTTTGATAGTTTTCTTAATGGGTGTTACTAGCTCAATTTGATATTCTTATGGGAAAAATAAATCTTGACCCTGACTCACACCATACACAAATTAACTCTGGTTAAATACAGACTTAATTATGTAAGTGAATAACCATAAAACTTCTTGAAAATATCATAGGAAAATATCTTCAAAGTCTTGAGGATATGCAACTATTTTTTACATAAGATACACATCCCATTAATCATAATGAAGAGTTTGGTAAGCAAGGTTATATTAGAATTAATAAATTCAATTCATCAAAAGACACCAATAAGAGAGTTTAAAAACTAGAGAGTGATTGAAAATATTAGCAACACACATATATATACATAATAAAAAGACTTGCATCCAGAATATATAATTCTCATTTATTGACAAGGAATAGTCAGATAATTTTTTTAAAGACGAAATACTTAAATTGGCAATTCATAAAGATGACATCAAAATGACTAATAAACATATGTATAGCCCCACCTCATTCATGTTAGAAAACTACAAATGAAAACCATAATGAGATATTATTTTACTCCCATGAGAATATCTATTATTAATAAGATGAGCAATACTTACTGTTGGCAAAAATAGTTCAATTATTTCAAATACTTTCGAAATAAGTGCATTATCTATGGTAGCAGAATTACATCATCCATTATTGATTTTATACCCAATAGAAATGCATGTATATGTATACCTCAAAACATGCACAAAAATGTTAATAGCAGGAAGATGTCTAAGTAGACATCTTACTGGAACTTACCGGAAACATCTTACTGGAAACAACCCAGTAAGTTAATTGAATGGGATACTCTAAAGCTATAAAAATAGATAAACCACTGCAATAATTAATATTGGGAATAAATTTTACAAACATGTTGAGCAAAAAGACCAATTCTGCATAAAAAGTACATAATCTATAATCAACTTGATATAAAGTTCAAAAAAGGCAAAATAACTTCATGGTGATAGGACAGTGATGATCTGAGGTAGGTTAGTGACTGAGGGTAGGCATGAGAGGGATTCTAGAGGGTGAGCAATATTATCTTTTCTTCTTTAGGTGTTGTTTACATGTGTCTGCTAACTTTGTTAGCATTGAGCTAACTTTGTATTGAGCTGTATAGTCATAATGTATACATTTTTTCCATGCATTCATACTACAATGAAGAAGCTATTTTAAAAACTGTGGCTTTACTGCTGATTTGGGTAAGGTGTGGTTGAATTATGCAAACTGTAGGCATTTTTAAAGAAGAAATTGGTGTGTTAATTATTTCGAAGTTACTTCATTTGGACTTCATCCCAGACTTTGCATAGGAAAAAAAAAAAAAAAAGAGAAGAATGTGGCCCAGAGAAATCTAGAGTTTCTGATTTAGGAGCCATAGAGTGAAGGACATGGTGAAGGTCTGAATAGGGAGATGTTGGTTTCAATGTGCTATATAAAGTCTTTGGTGTTATGGCAGGATCTTCAAATGAAACATATACATGACTCAGGACACAAAGAAAAGTTGGTACCATTACAAGGGGGAAGATAAGTGAACAGTCATGGAGGAAAGATTGATAACTCAGTCTTTTCTAGGCTCATCCTCAGCTGATGTAATTATTGTCTGTCCATAACATTTATTACATTTGTCACTCATTTTGACAATTGGTTATGTGTACGTTGTCTTATTTTGTCACTTAATTATTTCAAGATGTATTAGGTTGAAGGGTATGAAATTGCCAATATTCAATCATTTTTTTACATACAAAAATGGCAGTTTCATAGGGTCCAACTTAATAATGTGTGTGCCCTAGCAAGATTCACTTCCATTAGCATTTGTCTATGGGCCAGCATGTCTCTAAAGTCGCTGGGCCTCACTCATTTTATCCTCCAACGGGCATTCTCAGAGCTGTCACAATGATGACATGAAACTTTCATTTGGAAGTGCTTTGTAAACTCTAATGTAACATAATGCTCAAGTTGTTAAAGCGAAGACTAATATAAACTATAGCTAGAGAAATCTTGCAGAGGAAAGCATTCATGGATTTCAGTGGATCAGTGGATTTCATGGAACGCATTCAGTGGATCTATCTGGAATCTCTGTAACTAAAGGGAGCAAAAGGCACTTTATAATGCATAAGCCAGCAAAAATTATAGAGAAAAGTTAGAAAAAAATAGGTATGTGCTTTCTGGATTTGACATTGTGGTCATTTTGAACATGTAAGGTCTCATGATGTTACAGTTTTTTCCAAAGGCTTTCATGGACTTTCCTTCTTTGATGCTTCCATGGACAAAATCAGCAGCCTGGCATGCAAGTTCTTTCACAAGTAAGCCTTAGTTTTCATTTCCAGCCTATTTCTGTCCACTCACCTTCTCAGGTAGCTACTATGTGTTAAACACAATGCTAAATTAATGAAAATGCAGTAGTGCTCAAAAGTTACAGTGCCTCTATCATCTTAAAACATTCAATGTAACAGAAAAGGCAAGCAATTCCAATACAGTGAATAAAGGCTAAGGGAATGAGACAGAGATTTGTGAGTACCTAGCTCAACTCAGGCTCAGGGAAGTGAAGATTTCTTCCCAGGATAATTGATATCCACGTTTAGAGCCGACAACTGAATGGGTGTTAGGCAGGCATAGACAAAGGCCTGAAGAGGGAGCATGGAATACTCAAAGCTGAAGAGGTAGCAGCATGGGGGCATAGGGCAGAGTGTAGATTTAGAAAGAGGCACAAAGTGGGATGGAAACATTGAGGAGGTAGGAAAGAAACACAACTGCCCTTTGGGTCACACTAAGGATCTTAGACTTCATCCTAAGAGAAATGTCACTGAAATGATTGAAGAAATGAAGCAGCAGAATGACATAAAAGTTTGCATTTTAGCAAGGAAACTTTGTCTCACTGGGGAACAAGAACAGAGGAAAACAGTTCCTGGTAAGACAGGAGGCAGGTAGTAAAGGAAAGTGATTGTTGTTGCAATACACAGATACAAAATGTAGGACTGACCCAGCATGGTGGGAATGGGAATGGAGATGAGTTCTTCCATTCTTTCAAAGGCATAGAATCAACAGTGTGACATGAGTCATTTTCTATGGAGGGAGAGGGGCTCATCAAACAGGATTCCCAGGTTTCTACTCTGGGCAATGAAGTCTGCTGGTATCCATCTCTAAGGCTGACTGCATAAGAAGAGTAACAGAATTGGCATGAGTTGCAGAAGAGACAATGGAGATTATGATTTAGTTTGGAATATTAAGTTTGAAGAGCTTATCTGTTACCCAGGAAGAGAGATTCAAGAAGCTGAGCAAATCTAGAGCTTGAGAAATATTTGAGGATGGAAGTCTGAATGGGAATGGAAGCCGTGAAAATAGATGAAATTGCCCAGAACAGAGAGAAGAGGGAGTCCAACCGAATGTTCAGAGCAGTCACTACTCTGGCATTTGAGGGATGCTAAAAGAAAAGGCGGGGAGTCGGGGGGAGTGGTCACAAATTTGAGGAGAAAGAGCCAGAAAACTGAAGACAGAGTATTTTCTAGGGAAGAAGATACAGCAGTGTTTCTCGAATGTGAAAACACTTTCAGATGTTGCTAAGAGATTTGCATTGATAAAACTGAGAAGTGCCATTAGTTTTGCATTAAGGAAGGCACTGGTAACCTTAGAAAAGGCAGTACCAAAATCTCACAAATCACCACTAATGAACTTACTCTTGTAACCAAACACCACCTGTTCCCCAATAATCTATGGAAATAAAAAAGAAAAAAAAGGAAAAGAAAAGGCAGTATCGGTGCAGAGGGCAGCAGCTGAAGATGCTAGCAGAAGATGGTAGTGGGGATTGGGAAAATTTTATATTTATGTTGGAAGACATGAGCATATTTAAATGTCAATGAAAAGTGTGAATACAGAGAGGAAGACTGAGCGTAAAGGAAAGAGAAGGCATTTGTCATAAGAATGAAGTTCCTGAAAAAGCATCAGGGGATAGAATTGAGAGCACAAGTATAGAGATTAGTTTTAGAAAGGAAGAAAGATTCTCGTCTGTTTTAAGAGGAGGTTCAGAGAACAGGGCGTATGCAAATGCAAATAATGGGGTGTTTTTGATGAGTGAGGCTTGAAGACCCTTCTGTCTTATTGCTTCTATCCTCTTTGAGTTAGAAAATGAAGAAAACCACTGAAAGTAAGGTCAAAGGTGGCATCTGTGTTGTAAAGAGTTTAATCTTAGACCCCAAAGAGGTCTGACATTTACTCTTGGCCTTGAGTGGTAATCTTTAAACCTTTGGAATCTCATGCCTGGCAGAAATGTCTTTGTTTGCCTGGGGCCTTGACCCACATTAGACAGTCTAACAATATGATTTAGAGTAGGGACTGGCAATGCCAGAGAGACTGAAAATGTGAGCTAGGGTGGTGGGTTCTTTAGGTCATATGATGTTAGTCTATCCTGTAGACTGAGATCAAACACATGAACAATGGAACAATCAGTCACACTGATGTGATAGGGGCCTGTTAAAAATTCTAGATTTGAGGTGAGCTTCCTTGGTTGGCAATATCTCTGTGTATTGTCACACATTGCTACTGGAAAAGTATCACATCTCAATTCCATGGGGAGAGGACAATGGAAGCTCCATGTTGTTTCTTTCCCAGCCCATGCCCTACGCAATTCTTCCCTTAGCTGATTGTAATCTGTATCCTTTCCCCATGAGAACCATAACCATGAGTGTTACAGTTTCTGTGACTTCTGTGAGCAGCCATCTGGTGAATTATTGAAGCTTGGGATTTCTCGGGAGCTCCTTGAACTTGGACTTGGTGTCAGAATTGAGACTGGCCTTGTGTGGACTGTGCTCCCTCAACCTGTAGAGGTGGCTAAAACTAGTTCAGCATCATTGAGCTTAGGAGAATAGAGAAGATGAGAAATAACTTCTGTCGAAAATGTGAGCATGAACTGCAGAGGGGAATAGAAGACACTTGTTGGGCAGGCATCACTGAAGACCTGGGCACAGAGTGAGTGGGAGGAGGTAGCTGGGTGGCATGGCTCTGCAGCACCAGTGCAGACCTCTGCTCCTGTCTTTACTGGATTCCTCCTGCCTGCCCATCAACAGAGTCTTGGTATCTTGACTATTTACCACACTTAGTATCCAGTCTCCTGTATATCGCTTTATCCCACTATTTTCCTTCAACTAATTTATTTGAAGACAGCCAGCCATAACCCAAAGTGATTTCTGTTCCCTGAAAACAAGAACTCTAAAATGGTTTCTTTTTACAGCTATCATATCAAATTTTAAAAGTTTAAATTATAATATTTTTCCTCTTATTTCATTCTAGGCATGAAAGCCTTTGCTGCACATTTACCTGAACCTCTGCTGATGGGTCTCCCTGGGACACCGTATGGATATTTAGCAGTTTGCAATAGGCTTGCTGACTGTCCTCCTACTTTGAAAGTGTGCACTATTACACAAAAGCATTACAGCATTTATACACTTTTATTTCCCCTTACCCCTTGTTACACAACATCTGTGTCTTTCCCCACACCCTCAATCATGTATTATTCGTTACAGAAGTACTGTCTTTGCAGCAGCAACTAGTGAAGGAGTATTGGGAATTTTAGCGTGTTAAAATGACAATTTTTTTTTAGCTCTAGGTTATGATTTCCAAGTCATCTTAGGATTGCTGTTTTCCATTAGTCATATGCAGAAGTAACAATTCCTTAAAGTTAAGAAATCTTGGGACTCAAGTCAGGAACAAAGGAACAGGCTGTACTGTTGGCTTATAAAGAACATTTACTGGAACGCATTCTTCAATATACAAGTGTGCAGAACCACTACAGATAGACAGCTGTGTGTCTAAACATTTGTGACAAACAGAACTCAGATGGGAATGTATTTCTTAAAGGAGAAAAAGGCATCAACATACATTCATTGCTTGGGCGTGAGAACAATACAAGCTTACAATATAGGTTGAGCAAAAGAGAGTCAGCTTGTGAAAAATGATGAGTTTTTTTATCTCTATGAAATACTTTCTGCAGTTGTCAGCATAGCTTTCTTGCTGCCTTATAATCTTGCAGCCAGTACAACTTTTTGATTATGAAAAAAAACTCAGATGGCTTTATAGCCAACTTACTGTTAATGACCCAAGATAGATCCTTACTCTAAAATCTCATTGTGGACCCTACAGACTAAGGCAGTAAGGAGGTTTGAGGACTGAATGAGAGTCAAATATAGTAACAATGAGAGACAAATGAAGAGAAACATTGAAATGAACCGTCTCAGAATTCTTGGGATAACTTTTTAAAGCAAAGTGATTTATTAAAAAAATTATGAGA
Organism: Pongo pygmaeus; assembly: GCF_028885625.2. Lineage (NCBI taxonomy): Eukaryota > Metazoa > Chordata > Mammalia > Primates > Hominidae > Pongo > Pongo pygmaeus. The sequence goes on along the minus strand of NC_072385.2, from coordinate 35,085,909 downwards.
CTGGATAAATCCCAATTGGGTGAGTAGTTATGTAATGAATACATACATGAATACAAACACAGATGGGATCATGAGACAGAGACAACATATCAGAGGGCCATGATTTTAAAACTAGAAAACTTTCCCCTCTGATGTCAATACATTAAATTATGTTAGAAATTGTGGTTTGCCTTAAAAAAAAAAAACTCTAAAAGAGTATCTTTTCTCTCCCTAGAATGTCTACTACTACATTTTTTTTCCTTTTGAAACACTACATGTAATTAAGATCCAGTTCAATGCTTTGATGAATTCATATTTATAGTGTAGTTGTTATACTGGTCAATCTATATTTCCCTAAAACTATTAATAAATTGGTTACTTCTTAAAAGTAGGCCATGTCTTATTTGTCATTTCTCACAGGAGTCTTAGCTTAGCCATCAGAAGCATAATCCTAGATATTGAGGAAATGTGGAATATTGAATGGAAGACACACATTACAATTCAATAATTGAGCCTATCCTAGAATAAAACAAATGAAACAATGTAGAAGCAGCTGTGTTAAATGTAAATAAATAATAGACCACATGGACTAAGTATTAAATGTAAAAATAAACAATACAAACTAAAAAACACAGGTGAATATTAACATGCTCGTATTGTGAGGGAGGGCTTCCTAAGCATACCACTTATAGGTGAATCTATAAGTGAAAATATTAATTTGACTATATAAAATTGTGAAAGCTTTGTGATATAAAAATATGTTAAGTTATATAGCCAAAAGTACCTACGTGGGATACCTTCTTTCACATACTAAAAACATGTAAGAAAGGTTTAATCCTTGTAATATAAAAAGTTATTTCAGATCCATAATAATAAGCTCAAGCATCCCAATATAAAAATTGACAACATACATTTATTAGCCTGTTTCCATGCTGCTGATAAAGACTTACCCAAGACTAGGCAATTTACAAAAGAAAGAGGTTTATTAGAAGTACAGTTCCACATGGCTGGGGAGGCCTCACAATCACGGAGGAAGGTGAAAGGCACATCTCAGATGGTGGCAGACAAGAGAAGAGAGCTTGGGTAGGGAAACTACCCAAGTCCTTGATGGTTTAAAACCATCAAGTCCACAAGGCCCTTTCCTTTTCTGATATAAACCAAAAATTAAGTCAAAAATAGGATCGTCTATTCTTCCTACCATTTAATACTTTTTTTTTGAGATCATGTCTTTAAGGAGTATGTTGGGAAGATTGCTTGAGCCCATGAGGTTGAGACTGCAGGGAGCTGTGATGGTACCACTGCGCTCCAGCTTGGGTGACAGAGCGAGAGTCTGCCTTTCAAAAAAATTTAAAAACTGTTAATCTTGTTTTGCATGTTTATAAGAATTTCCTTCCTTCCTTCCTTCCTTCCTTCCTTCCTTCCTTCCTTCTTTTCTTTCTTTCTTTCTTTCTTTCTTTCTTTCTTTCTTTCTTTCTTTCTTTCTTTCTTTTCTTTCCATTCTTCCTTCCTTCTTCTTTCTTTCTTTTCTTTTTTTGGTTGAGACAGGGTCTCACTCTTTTGCCCAGTCTGGAGAGCAGTGGCATGGCCAAGGCTCATTGCAACCTTGGACTATTAGGCTCAAGTGATCCTCCTGCCTGAGCCTCTTGAATAGCTAGGGCTCCAGGCCTGTGCCAACACACCTGGCCTTTAAAAGCATTTTTGAGCTAGGTAAGCTGGTCTGAACGCACTTCATTCAATTACGTATACATTCATTCAATCAACAAACATTTATTGAGTTCCTACCCTCTATTAGATCATGTTGTAGACTCTGTGAAGAAGAAAGGCAAAGTCTCTGCTTTTAGGGAGCTAACATTAGAATGAAGAAAGATAGACAATAGCCAGGTTAACAGATAAACAAGGTAATTTCAGTGCAGGAAGAGAATAACTCAGGTAGTCTGCTTGGACATAAATAGGGCAGGTCAACTTTGGTCGATGTGCAGAGGTGGCCTCTCCAAGATTGCATTTGGAAGAGAAAAAGCCAACCAAGCAATTTCTACGAGAGTTCTGGTTCAGGCACAGAAAACAGCATATGCAGGAAAGGTCCCTAGACAGAAGACAGTTCGGCTGTTCTAGAAACAGCAGGAACATGAAATGCAGCTGTAGGATCATGAACAACAGGGATGGAGTGTGAGAGGCATGGTTGGAAGGTAGATACAAACTCGTTCATGCAGACCCTTGACAGATATTTGAACTTTTCGACTGTATTTCAAGGATAGTGGAGAGGCATTTGAGGAGAGACACAATAGTTAGGTTTTGGCCAACAGGAGGCACTGACAGAAGTCTAGAGAATGAAGGGGAAGCAGCGAGGGCACTTTTTTCTGCCCTCCTTACGCTTGCTGAACAGGGCATGACGATGACAGCGATCTGATCTGACAGCTCTTGCCCAGATACCCTCTTCTCCAGGTCAGCTGTCTCTGGATCCTAATCACACTGCTCCTGCCGTTGTGCCTCCAGACCTGTGCATGGTACCAGCTCCTATTCCTGTTGGCTCCTGGGTGATTCACCACTCTCTCTCTTAGCCCTGTTCACTCCTTTGCAAAATGGCCTCCATGAGCATCTGGTTGGTAATCTCTTTAAGTTGCCTATTTTCTGCTGGAGAACTAGCTGATACAGTTTTAGAGTGGTGCCAGGTCTATGAGATGAAAGGTATCACATGGGACCACATATCATTTGCAGGCCAAGTCCACAAGGCCCTTTCCTTGTCTGATATAAACCAAAAATTAAGTCAAAAGTACGATCATCTATTCTTCCTACCATTTAATACTTTTTTTGAGATCATGTCTTTAAGGAGTATGTTAGGAAATTCTGTTCCTTTAGAGAGCACTTTGCTGCCTCACTCAAATCCTGGGGTGGGACTAGTGTGCATTAGCTGATTGAGCCTGACTACAAACAACAACATGGAATCACCACTCTATCAGCCCTAGCACAGACAGGTCTAAGGGCCTAGAGACTCTTGAAAATAATTTGTACTACATTTAGCTTATGCTATACGTCTAAAAAAGAAGCCACAATTTTTACAAATGGCAAACATCATGTGTCCCTTTCTGAATTTTGCTAACTCTCTTGAAGGACGACAGGCAGCAGTTATTGTTCATTTGTTTTAAAGTTATTATTACTTCTATTATAGTCACACACATTATCATTATTATTTATTTATTTATTTATTTATTTATTCTTTTGAGACGGAGTCTCGCTCTGCCGTCCAGGCTGGAGTGCAGTGGCGCGATCTCGGCTCACTGCAAGCTCCACCTCCCGGGTTCACGCCATTCTTCTGCCTCAGCCTCCAGATAGCTGGGACTACAGGCGCCCGCCACCACGCCCAGCTAATTAACACACATTATTTTCTAGGTGTGCTCAAAATTTTTGGTAGTTAGTCACTAATACATATGAATTATTGGCGAGAGAGCATTTATTCTGTTTATAAATGAGTATTTCCCAACATGAACTTGACTGCTACATCTTGTCAGACACTATGGCAATGAAAGGATGGATTTTGAGACATTCTCTATTTTAAGGTTTGACGAATGATGTAGCTTCATTTTTGATACACTGACATTGCCTAGATCACAAAGGTAACCTACAAAAAGTGTAGTCTAAGAAAAGCAGAGCTAATTAAAGCCACAAACAGACCTACACATGAAAAAAGATTTGTCCTTCATTAAGACAGAAAATATCCTCTAAATTCAGCATGAGGACCATGTTTTCCCTATCCAGATGGCTAGTCTAAGCACAAGGGTCAAAATCAGGATGCTTTCACTTTTTCAGTTTTTGCTAATAAATAGATTTTTTTATTTCCCTATTTTTTATCTAAAGATATGCTCCCAAACTCCTGACTTATAACAGTGTCTTTTTCTCACAAAGCTGATGCTTCTTTTTTTTTTTTTTTGAGACAGGGTCTCACTGTTGCTCAGGCTGGAGTGAAGTGGTGTGATCTCAGCTCCCTGAGTCCTCCATCTCCTGAGTTCAAACTATTCTCCTGCCTCAGCCTTCCGAGTAGCTGGGATTACAGGCACCACCACGCCCAGCTAATTTTTTATTTTTTGTTAGAGACAGGGTTTCACCATGTTGTCCAGGCTTGTCTAGAACTCCTGACCTCAGGTGATCTGCCTGCCTTGGCCTCTCAAAATGTTGGGATTACAGGCGTGAGCCACTGTGCCCAATCACAAAGCTGATTCTTGAATTTTAAGAATTAATTGTAAGCTTTATGAAGCTATTTTCTACTTCTGATACTTTCTTCTCGGAATAGGAGATATTTTTTTTTCTCTCTCTCCCCCCAACCCCCTGTCTCTCCCTTCCCCTTGTGCGCTCTCTCTCGCTATCTCTGAATGATGCTAGCACCTTATTAATATTTGGGCATTTTTTTAATGCACCACATACTCAAGGAACTTACTTCCTTTATAGAATATATAGACATGTCATTTACATTAAGAACATTTGATCCTGATTATTTTCCAGCCTTGTGACTGAGAGTAGAAATGCAGGACACTTTCTGTTTCAGAAGTTTGTCACTGTTGCATTCATCCTGGTTCTTCACTGTCAACGTATGATTTTACAGCAACGGGAAGGGTATTAGATGGCATTTGCCACCCTTTCATCTTGCTTTTCCTTAAACTCTGTGCTGATTTTTACCTTCCACACATGCTAACATTTCTGTTATGAAAATGACCCCAGTGAGTTTCAAAACCCCCAAGAAAACACAACTTCATTTAAAAATACTGTTTTGTATTTTTAGTAGCGTGATGGTGAGGGCCTGTAATCCCAGCTACTCCAGAGGCTGAGGCAGGAGAATCACTTGAGCCCAGAAGGCGGATGCTACAGTGAGCCGAGGTTGAGCCATTGCACTCTAGCCTGGGAAACAAGAGTGAAAATCCGTCTCAAAAAAAAAAAAAAAGAAACTTTTTTTTTATTTCATATTGCCACTCCTTTTGTTACATTTTATGTACACATTAACATGTGCCTTTAAAATGTTTTACAGACCTCCAAATCTAAAACATTATGCTATAGGGTAAAACAGACTTCTTTTATTGTTTGGAATACTGTGCTCATTTTTAAGTTATATAATGTACTTACCTGCATACTCTAAGAAAGATAAATGGTATACTTCTTTCAGGAAGTCAAGTCCAATGGAGAGTTAGTATGCTAACAAGATGTATTCTTCAACAATCTTTGGCAAATTTGTCTTTTAATTCACTTTTTATGTTCTTGAGTTTTCTAATATAGCTCTTTGTTTTAAGTATTTATCTGCTTACGTATACATGTATGTATATGAAAAGAAAGATAGCTGTATCTTCCTCTCCATCTTGTTTGAAGTAGGAGTTGAGGTCTTTATGTAGACCATTTTAATTATGCATTCCATTTATTTATTGAGACAATTTGGGGAATACCTACTGAATAATATAAATAATATAAAATTTTATAAGCTAATAATAGGGTTGTAAAACTTATAAATTCTGTAAAAGAGTTAGGTTCTAAAAGTACAGGAGAAATATTTTCTATTCCCTGTGTTCCAAAGTAGAAATCACTCATTACATATTTCTGCTGTTTCATAGTTCCTGAGTTTCATATGCTACATGTCATTATCACAACATTTACACTGCATTATTTAAGTCTGGAGCAGTACTATTGAAATATCATGCAGTCTTGTCCCTGAAACAATGAGAAATTCATTATTACTCATGAAATCTATTCAATGAAAGTTTACAAAAAAAATGGTTAGCCTGAGGATTCCCTGGAACGCCTTTTGTTTAATGCATGCTAAGTTTTCACCACAGAATAAAAGTAACTTTTACATTTTGTAGGATTGATGAATGGCATGAAGGGTTATGTTTTCATGGCTATGACCATAAAATGAGCATATTTTATTAATTTGATGCCAGTTACATAGAATGTGTGACAACTTTGCCTGCCTTTGGTGATATCCACCCATCATAGTGTTTGTAAAAACATAAACGTGAGGTAAATTGATGGTGTACATAGAATTGCAAGTACTTGGTCAACTTTTTTGAGAAAAGATAACTTCTGAGAAAAATTGCATATCTGTGACTAGATGTTCTTATCACTTCATCATACGGACTGAATGTGTTTGTAGTGGTTCAAGTGACTCTACGTTCTAGAAAAGGGGAATTTAGGTTCTATCTCTGTGCCTCACCTGCCTTTTCTGTCTTCAGAGTCCTCTTCACATTGAAATTCTGTTCCAAAACTCTAAAGTCCTGAGTTTTCAGTATTTCAAACTGACCTTTAATATTAAGTGTATATAATATGTGTTATATAATATCATAAATTTTTAGTTATCTCTATCTATGATAATTAATGAGTCCTCAGGTGTCTGGATAAGTTCCACATTTAAAAAATACCTACTGTTAAGTTTTTATGAAGCCTGATAATATTGAACTCATAAGTTGTTGGATTTCATCTCCTTATCCATTCACTGCTAATTGCCAGTAAAAATATTTTAAAGAAGGAGAAAACAGGGAGAAAATCCTTCAGCTGTATACCCAGACTATGAATGCTCATTAAGAGATATTACTTGTTCATTAAGATAAAATTCCCCTTGAATAAAATGACATGTTTTCATGTAGAACAGAGGGTAAAGCACCAAACCCAAGATTGAAGTGGACATTCTTGGGAGTCCTAAGCATTTCTATGAGGACATTTCTAATACATGGACACTTAGAAATTGCTACTACCCCTGCCAAAAAAATTGCACGGGGAATTTCGTAGCTGTGGGAGAACTCAGGTTACTGAAACCACCATTTCAAATATAAACCTATTAACTAAATAGATTCTAACCCAATACATCTATATGTTCCTAAATATTACACAATAAAGTTTTATAGTTAAAGGTCCAGGCTTCTTAGCATGTATTTGTAAAAATGCTGATTTATCATATGCATTTTACAAAGCTTAATATGCATTTGCAAAGGTTATTCTTCATTTATTTGAATAGTAGGCTAAAAAAGCCATAATTACAAAAATCAAAAATGTTGCTAAGATGTTTATCTTGTTATTGGGTGCAAAATTTTGCCTCACTTTGAGTTTTTGTAGTGTGACTGTCTGTGTTTTAAAACTTTCCAGAAATGGGTCCCTTTATATTCTAAACATTCTCATAGTTTTTCTTATATGACAAGAGCTTCTCTCCAGCTACTCTATCACCAATCACCATATAATTTGGACAGGTAACCATTTATTTCATTGATAAATCATATTTTCTTACAACTATTTAGGCATAAATGTCCCAAATTTGCTGAATATGTGATGTGAATAATTAATGAAAAAACAAGAGACATATTTTAATGATAGAAGAAACCAAAATAATTTTTAAAATACACTATCAATAGTTTATATTGGTGAAAACATTCAATGTCTGCTTGACTAAAAGCTAAGATTGGCTGCTATGTTTTTCTTAGAAATACACAATTGACTGCTATTGCTTTCTCTTTGGATAAGACCACTGTGCTTTTATTTACAGCAGTGAACTCATGAAAGATAGAATCATTATTTTAATTAATTGAACAAGTACATGGTGATTGTCAATTCTGTGCCAGATGGCTATGCTATGCACTGGACATAGAGAAATTGAGGTAGCACAGTGCTAGACTTGGAGATGAGCCTAGGAGAAGGCTTGCTCATGAGGTGAAGCTTAATGAGAGCTGGGACTTATTTGGGTGGGAAACTTGTGGTGTGTGAAACTTCCCATGTAAAGAACGGCATGAGTGTCTCTTGTATGTATTTACAACCTCTGCGTTTACTTCAGCAATGCTTTTAGCATAATAGGTGACTGCAGTTGTTTGCTGAGCAAAATTCAGTAACTACCTACATAACCTACTGTTGCTTGACCCTGGGCCTGCCATTTCAGTCAGTTGTCCTGGAAGTTTCCAAATGGGTATAAAGTGGGTTATTTTGTTTTATTTTATGTTATTTTTATTGTACTTTAAGTCCTAGGATACATGTGCAGAACGTGCAGGTTTGTTACATAGGTATCCACATGCCATGGAGGTTTGCGGCACCCATCAACCTGTCATCTACATTAGGTATTTCTCCTAATGCTATCCCTCCCCTAGGCCCCCACTCCCTGACAGGCCCCAGTGTGTGATGTTCCCCTCCCTGTGTCCAGTGTTCTCATTGCTCAACTCTAAAATGGGTAATTTTAAAAAGGATATAGGCTAGTTAGAGAGATCTTATACCTTTATAATACAAGTCAAGTCATTATTAATTACATACCAAACTTAATGGTAAGTACAAGAAAACACCTTTCTTTACTCAACAAATAATTGATTGACCATAATGTATGCTTTTTAGAGGCACAGCATAATTGATCCTTTATGAAGATGGCTGATTTTATGCATGAAAATACATGTATGGTTTTTTTTTTTTTTTTTTTTTTTTTTTTTTTTTTTTTTTTGAGATGGAGTCTCACTCTATTGCCCAGGCTGGAGTGCAATGGCACAATCTCGGCTCACTGCAAACTCCGCCTCCCGGTTCAAGTGATTCTCCTGCCTCAGGCATGGTGGTGGGCGCCTGTAATCCCTTCCGAGTAGCTGGGATTACAGATGCTCACCACCACGCTTGGCTAATTTTTGTATTTTAAGTAGAGACAAGGTTTCACCACGTTGGCCTGGCTGGTCTCAAAATCCTGGTCTCAAGTGATCCACCTGCCTTGGCCTCCCATGTATGGTCCTTGACAGATGATTTTGGTTGAAAGAGCTCTGATTCTGGGCAGAGCTGGGGTAAAACAGGCCAAAAAAAGAGAGAGATCTGATGTGAAATGCTCACTAAAACAGAAGTGTCAGGCTTTTCATGGGCAACCAGGGATTGAGAGAGAAAGAGGGACTAGGGCAGAGAAGTTCAAGGAGAAGAAAAGTATGGAGAGAATTAGGAGAGAGAAGAGGTCCAGGAAGTTGGCAAGAAACAAGAACCTAAAGGAAACTTGCCACAAGGAAATCCTTATGTTGAAGAGGCCCAGCATATGTTTTACTCTTCTGGTTTTGCTGTGCTGTGCTACCCTTCAAACTGATTTCCCCTGTTACCCAAAACTTTTAGGAAAAATCTGATGCACAGTGACATCTTAAAGGAGCAGTGTACACCCTGGGGAAACAGAGGCCCAGAGGAAGAGAAGAGCTGTAGGAACCAGCAGCTACCGTTTGGAGTTAAGGGATACCGGAAAGCAATTTGTTATATAGTCTAATTCAGACTTAGGTGCAGAACAGTCTTTCTTCAAATTATACTAAAATGAACTATTGAATAGGGAGCAGAATAGCACCTGACCTCTCTCATGTAAGGATTCACAAATTATTTAATAAGAGACGAATCAATCACTTCAATAATTATTATCAGATTTCAGAGATAAAGGCATTTTTAGGCTGGAGTAATCAGTTTTGGCTAAAAAAAGTGACTCCATTGGAGAAGGAAATTGAGGGACAGTAAGAATAAAGTGGGAGGAGGGGGGCATCTTAGATGGAAGTCAGGAAGCGATGCTGGTGTTTAGACTGAACTAGAAGCAACACGTTGGTGTTTATGGGCATGAGCATTGGAGTCAATAGACCTCAATTGGATCCCCACTCTGATACTACTTAGTTCAGTAATCTAGAGCATTTTTGCTAACATGTTTGTGTTATGAGGGGAATTAAGTGATAAAACTATGCAAAATATTTTCCTTGTTGCTTGGCACATAATCTGTTCTTGTAAGGATAGTTATGCAGACTAGACAATGAACAGTTGACTAATCATTATGCCTGAAGAAACTACAGGTGAACTCTATAGACTAAAATTTGGGTCTGTGCAGAGCTTGAGTAAAGAGCTACTCGGGAGGCTGAGGCAGGAGAATGCCGTGACCCGGGAGGCGGAGCTTTTGGGGAGCCGAGATAGCACCACAGCACTCCAGCCTTGGGTGCCAGAGCGCGAGACTCAAAAAAAGCTTTACTTTAAGTGAGAATTCCTTGAGCAAGGGCAAAGATGAATGCAACATGACGATAGGGGAGACTTGTCCCAAGTCGGGGGCTCATGTTGCTGCTTGGATAATGATCGAAATAAAATTTCATTGTGAACTTTGGACATCACCTCAAAACCAGCATTGGTGATTACATAAGCAAATGGGGCCAATTCATATAAGCACTGAAAGACTTTGAAATCAAACTGTGCAATTTATGGCCCAGCTATCTAAATGCGACTCAGAGTTGGGGAAAGAACATATTTTTCTGGTCCTTAAAGGTCAGAGTGAAGCTCTGGCCCATAAACGCTCATCCTGGCAGAGAGACGCCATGCCCTTGGGGGCTCCTTCTCATGGAGACACCCGAAGCTGAGACAGGGTTGCAGCGTTCTGTTGGGGAAAGAGGGAACAACCAAACTTTGGGGCTTGCTTTGTGCCTTCAGAGACTTAATGGAGAAGAACCTGGAAGCAAGGAACAGTTAGAGATTGTTAGAATGGTCTTTGTAAATACCTGTTCTGTGGATTATTCTCTTCTTTCCATCTTACTATCTAAAAGAAGGGTCTGTATAATAATGCAATCATTTGGAATTTACCAGTTCACCTTTTGTAAACAGTCTACGATTCTTTTAAAGGCATATCCTCATCAGTCTGTGTAAAAATTTTGAGTAAATTTTAAGCTAATGTAAATTATTATTTTTATAGGAAGTGCCATACATTCTTACCAGGATAAATAGACTTAGGAGAGGCACTAACCTTATTGTAGAGGAAAAGTCTATCAACAATCTGAATTATAAACAAAACACCCAAAAGTTATGGAAATAAACTGTCATGTTTTCACTAGAACTCATGGATGAAAGAAGGGAACGTAGCTACTCAAAAAATAATCAGTCAACACTTACAAACCAACTGCCTAGACAAGAAGATAAAAATAAATGTAAACACTCAACATTACCATACATATTTTATTTAAGAAATCACAACTTTCTTGTAAAGTGTTATCCCTCAATTTATTTTTTTCCACACATCTCCGTTGGTGATATCATCATACAGTAGTAACTGGTCAGTATCAAAAAAGTCTATACTGCATCTACATTAGTAACAGAGTTTGGTTCCATCTCTGAAGGTTAGAGTTCTTGAGCATATCTCTCAATGTGAGCCCCAATTAATTCAATCCACAAGCGAGATGGGTCACATCTTAGGGAAGGAAAGGAAAGGAGAAGGACTCTGAGCATGTTGACCTCATCAGGACTCAGCCCAATGCCTGACACCTGTGCCCACGTTCACAGGCTGATTAATGGGCTGTCACTTCAGTTGTTGACTGGTGAATTATTTATACTTATACACCGCTAAATAATTTAGAGCTGATGTCTTAAATTACAGCTGAGAGTGACTAGAGGAAGGTGGCCTTAAACTCCAACTGGAGATCAATGCCCTTGTTCTCAGGGCACTTTAGAACACAATTTTTGCTGACTGTTCTCAGAAGAAAAGATGGAAAAGAAAATATATATGTCAATTGGGTATACCATGTTAGAGAGGGTGAAATGCTTCAGCAATCAAAGAGAAAGTTGCCTTAAAAAACACAAACAAGATACAGCTCTGAAGGATACTAAAATTTTATAGAAAAAGAAAATATTTGGCTTCAAAATTTAATAATGAAATCTAGACCTACTGTAGGTTTTAAACTTTGCCTTAAAGAAGTTTACCATGCTCTCTTATCACAGAAGATCTGGATACATAGTGATTTTCACCTGTGGCTTTTGCATTACATTTTGTTTTCTTTTTATAATGCAGCAAAGATGGCTTAGAAATAAAATATTCATTAACATAACACAGGGTGGGATAGGGCAGTGATGTGATTGCATCTAGACATATTAAATTGAGAAGAGCAAAAGAAAGCAGGGGGAGGTTTTTGAAGAAAAGTAAGAGTGTGAAGATTTTTAGCACCTTACTGATACCACAATATGTTTTTGGAGTAGCCAAATAGATTGCGGAAAGATATCTTAATAAGTGATTATTGTATTTAATTTACTAAGACTGAATATGTGTTATGCAAATAAGAGGTAAGTGTTTTAAGACAACATTAAAATATAATGAGGGATTTTCTATTAACTTAAGTGGAGTTTGTGTATATGTGTGTGTGTGTTTGTGTTTAAAGAGCATATCAAAGAAAAATGGAACTATTATAAGCTCCACTTCCCCGACCACTATCTTTTTATACACACTTCATATAAATTTCCTCCCACATTGGCGTTTACAAGCATATTCTTTTTTTAATACAGGGCAATATTAAATACTTGTTTGTAGTGACTACTTAATAATTAACTTTGGTGGCTGCAATGATATGCTCTGACATTACTGATGGCTTGCCTTTCATCATAAGCTTTTTACAAAAAGGTCTTAACAATATTTGCCTAAAATCAGATAGGCCCAGATCTCCAAAGGATGTCCTTTCCTTGATAAATGAAAAAAAGAACTTAACTAACCCTCTTTGCTTTTATGACATATATTGTATTATGATGGCAAACAGAGAAACAATGTGGGTGAGTCTTGGGGATAGACAGGATGTGGAGTTTCTTCTGGGCTAGGGGCAGTCCTGCTCTTTCATGACTTTGAATAAGATACTCACTTGCCTCATTCTTTGTTTGAACCACCAATGCTCAATATCTCCCTCTAGTTTCCAGAAGAGGTATTTGGCAATTTCTGTCTCCTGCAATATAATGGTGACTTTGCAAGGCTGTTCATGATTTCTCTTTTAATCTTCATAGCATTTTTAACAGATAGTCATTTTGACCAAGAATAGGGGCGGAATTCTGGAGTGAAAAAGTCCCAAACAAGTCAACCTCTTTTTCCCTGGATTTCACAGAATTTCTTAGTGACACAATCGTATTCTGTTTCCAAAATTAGATATAATCATCTTCACCTTTTTAAAGGTTAATAGACACTTAAAACCAACAGCAAGTGATTGGATAGGCTTCTAAATGTGAGTTTCCAAGATCAAACAACCTGGCTTAGTGCTACTACAAATATCAAAATATTGAAATATTTACTCTTTTAATACAGTACTTGCCATGAACATGTACAACAAGAGGACCAGACAAGGAAGCCCCTTTGTGACCAGAGACCTGAGACTCCTGTCCCCTCCCTAGAAACAAACAGAGAGATGGCAACACAACCACAGCAAGGCCTGGATCGGCCACACTTTCTGCTCCCAATGGGCAGTGGTGGGTGCAGACCCTCTGTTCCCATGAATTTGAGACTCCACTCCCCCACCAGGAAGCTTCAGGGCTGGCAGACATAGCTAAAATAAGCAGGCTGGCTTGAAAAGCCTTTTTGTCCAGGCAGGCCTGCTGCCTTCCCCACTGAGAGACCCTCAGAAACATGGCAGGAAGCCCCTTCTGCCCCCTTAGAAGGCACCATCAGGGAACAGTGGGAATCTGAGCAGTATCAGACAAACCAAGCAGACCAAAATAACACCATAAAGGCACTAAAAATGAAATTGTCATTTGAACTCCATCCCACAAACGTGTGCTAAACATGACAGAATAATTAACTGTTAAATGATGTAAATAGGATCCAGAGAATCATAACATGATAGACAAAATGTACAAGATACAACTGAAAATCACCCATTATACCAAGGAACAAGAAAAATCATAATGTGAATGAGAAAACTCAATTATCTGATGTCAACCCTGTGATGAAATCAATGTTCGAATCATCTAACAAGGATCTTACAGCAGGCATAATAAAAATGCCTCAACCAGCAGTTTCAAATTCTCTGGAAACAAATTAAAAACAACCTGCAAAGAAATAAATGTTATATAAAAGAACCAAATGAAAATTAGGGAACTGAAACTTAATAACACTGCTTCCCACTCCTACATACACAACACACACATACACACACAATCTCTCTGATGGGCCCAGTAGAAGTGTGGATATGACAGGGAATAGGATCAGTTCACTCGAGGACATATCAATAGAACTCACCCATCTTGAACAACAGGGAGAAAATAGACTGAAAAAAAAAAGAGCAAGACTATTAATGGGCCACTTGGAATCTCATAATGAGAGGAGAAATAGAGTGAAGCTGAAAAAATATTTAAAGAAATATTCTTTGAAAATGTTCCAAATGTGATGAAAAACACAAGTCTACAGATTTATGAAAATGAGCAAATACCCAAAAGAATAAACTAAAAAAACAGAAAACATCCACACAATGACATGCCATAATGAAATTGCTGAAAACTAAAGACAAAGAAAAATATATTAATGGTAGCTAAAGAGAAGTAACAAATTACCTATAAAAACATAAATGATCAGGATAGCAAACTTTTCTTCTAAAACAGTGAAAGGCAGGAGGAAATGTAGAATGTTCTACTGCAACAAATATGCCACTTTTTTCAAGTGCTCCCAGAATATTTATCAACATAGACCACATCCCGGGTCATAAACAAACCTCAACAAATTTAAATGAATTGAAATCATATGGTGTGTTTTCTGACTATAATGGAATCAAACCAGAAATCAGAAACAGAGGGAAAAGGGGATAATTTCTAGACACACAGAGATTAAACGATACATTCTAAATAACCTGTAGGTGAAATAGTAAATCCCTAAGGAATTAGAGATACATAGAATTGAATGAAAATAAAAACATACGATATCGAAATATGTAGAATGCTGCTGATGCAATGCTGAGAGAAAAATTACACGATTGTAATGATTAATTTTAGATGCTAATTTGCAAGGTGTTTGGAGTGAAATTAATATTTAAATTAATGAACATTGATTAAACAGATTGCCATTCATAATTTGGGCAGGTCTTATTCAATTGACTAAAGGCCCAAATAGAACAAAATGTCTGGCCTTCCCAAGCAAGAGGGAATTTCCTAGCAGGCTGCCTATAGACTTCATCAGTATGATCAACTCTTCTGGTCTCAAGCCTGCCAGTCCACCCTGCAAGTTTTGGTATTCCAAGACTCAATATTTGCATGAGCCATTTTAGTTTCCACCTCAACACTAGGTAAGAAGAACAAGATAAACACAAAGAAACAGGAAGACAATATTAAAAATCAAAACCAAATCAATAAAATGGAAAATAGAAAAACATAAAGAATAATCAATGAAATAAATTATTCTTTGAAAAATTTCATAAAATTGATAAACCTCTAAGAGAGAAGAGAAAAGTCACCAATATCATGAATGAAACAGGGGATATAATTACTATATATATTTAATTAATTATATATAGTTATATGTGTGTGTGTACATATCACAGACACACACACATATATATATATTTATACATACACACACACACACACAGAGAAAGAGAGACAAATGTCATGCTTATTTAAAAATCCCAGCATAGTTTTATGTAGACATAGACAAGCTTATTCTAAAATTTATATGGGAAAGGACTGGCCCTAGAATAGCTAAAATGACTTTGACAAATGAGCGTAAAGTACAAGAAATCCCTCTAGCTTACATCAAGGTAGATACAAGCTACCTTATTGGGTAGCTATAGTAATCAAGTGTAGTATAGCACAGGAATAGACACATAGATTAGTGTAATCCAGTAAACAACTAGAAAATGACCCACGCAAATATGTTCAACTGATTTTTTGAGAAAACAATGCAAAAAGAATTCAGTGGAGGAAGGAAAACTTGATTTCAACAAGTGGTACTGGATCAATTAGATGTCCATAGCAAAAAAATAAGCTTTGAGTTGAACCTCATATCTGATCTAAAAATGAACTCAAAATGGAACATGGATTAAAAGTGAATGTAAAACTGTAAAACATTTAGGCAAAAACATAGAAGTAAATCTTTGAGATCTGGCACTTGGCAAAGCATTCTTGGACTTGACATCAAAAACACAATCCATGAAAGCAGCAAGTCATGAATTGAGTCCCATCAAAATTAAATGATTTTGCTGTGTCAAAGGCCCTGTGAAGGGGATGGAAAGGCAACCTACAAACTGGGAGAAAATATTGCACACCACGTAGCTGACATAAGACTTGTATCTAGAAAATATAAGACATTATAAAAAGTCAACAGAAAAAAAAAGCAGTCCTATTAGAAAATGAAATAGGAACACTTTTACACTGTTGGTAGGACTGTAAACTAGTTCAACCATTGTGGAAGTCGGTGTGGCGATTCCTCAGGGATCTAGAACTAGAAATATCATTTGACCCAGCCATCCCATTACTCGGTATATACCCGAAGGATTATAAATCATGCTGCTATAAAGACACATGCACACATATGTTTATTGCGGCACTATTCACAATAGCAAAGACTTGGAACCAACCCAAATGTCCAACAATGACAGACTGGATTAAGAAAATGTGGCACATATACACCATGGAATACCATGCAGCCATAAAAAAGGATGAGCTCATGTCCTTTGTAGGGACATGGATGAAGCTGGAAACCATCATTCTCAGCAAACTATTGCGAGGACAAAAAACCAAACACCGCATGTTCTCACTCATAGGTGGGAACTGAACAATGAGAACACACGGACACAGGAAGGGGAACATCACACACAGGGGACTGTTGTGGGGTGGGGGGAGGGGGGAAGGATAGCATTAGGAGATATACCTAATGCTAAATGACAAGTTTATGGGTGTAGCACACCAACATGGCACATGTATACATATGTAACAAACCTGCACATTGTGCACATGTATCCTAAAACTTAAAGTATAATAATAATAATAATAATAATTAAAAAAAAGAAAATGACCAAAGGGCATGAAGAGACATTTCACTAAGAAGGAGGACAAACAAATGACAAGTAAGCACATGAAAGGATGCCCAGTAGCCATCACCAAATGCAAATGAAAATCACCATAGGATATCTCTACCTAACTAACAATGACTAAAGTACAGCCAACATAAATAGTTACAATATCAAATCCTAGTGAGGATGCAGTGAAACTGGATTATTCATACATTGTTCACGGGAAAGTACATAATATAGCCACTCTGAAAACCATTTTGACAATTTCTTATAAAACTGAAGATGCAATTACCATATGACCCAGAATTCGCACTCTACGTCATTTACCCCAGAAAAAAATTTTAAAACATATGTTTATGTCAAATACACAATTTTTTAGCAGCTTTATTTAGAATAGTTCCAAACTAGAAATAGTCCAGATGTCTTTCAACAGATGAAGGGTATGGTATATCCATGTCACCGAATACTACTCAGTAACACAAAGGAAAAAACTATTTGCAACAATGTGGAGAAATGTTTGGGGTATTATGGTGCATGAAATAAACCAATCTCGAAAGCCAACCCTGTACTGTGTTATACCATTTCTATAACAGTTTCGAAATGACAACATTTTAGAACCCCAAAGTATAAGAGAGTGGAGACATAAACTGTCCCACCACAGTCTTGTTAGGTTTGGCAGCTAGGCATAGGTAGCAGAGGGAAGAGAAAGGAAAGTTCTGAAACTATCTAGTTGGTATCATCAGAAAATTAAGACACTCATTAATCACTTATAAGATTATGTTTCTTTGCCCACAAATAACTGCATTGTAAAAGAAAAGGTAGAGAAGCCGACATTCATGGATGAATTAATTTATTTTAAAGTTAGATTTTAAAAATCAGTGGGAAAATTTTTATTGGAGAAGGTGGAGAAGCAAAATTGGAGATCATTAATTATGTATTCATTGAGTAGGTGAATGAACAAATGAAACTAGGCAACAATTCTTTATGTACCCACTACCATTGCTGTACATTTATTTATTTTCATAGTGCAAACTGTGTGAGAAGGTGTGTTCAACATAGTGAATGGCAGTGAAGCTTATTTCTTCAAGATTTTCACTTGAAACTTTTGAATATTTGAACTTAAGAGCATTTGTAAATAAACCATGCATGCATTTGCCATTTGAAAATAACTGGGTGATTTTAAATCCTCTTTAAACAAAAGTGTTTGATGAACATAAGTCAAACAGATGCATCAAGACCCACAGGGCATACAAACCTATGATAAATCATCAGCATAAGGAATGCTGGCCATGACTGTCTTTGACGGTTTACTAATATTTGAAATTATGAGACCTGGTATGATTTTAAATCTCGGCAATTCCTTTTGATCACTTGGATGGAATCATAGAATCATAGACATTTAAAACTATAGAGGTGGAGAAGGCATTTGAGGGAACGTAACATTCTTAGGTATCCAGAGTAGAGCGCCAAGATCCTGGTCCTCCTGGCTTTGCGGGCTGGGAACAGTGCCAGCATGACAGCAGCAGCCTCTTGTTAGGAAGGGGCTTCCAATTCCCACATTCTCCTTGCTGAGCTATTTTGCCAATGAAATAAGCACAACAGGACTTTGACGTTAGGTGTTTTCCTCTGCTAGATCAACTGAAGTTTTCTTGCCTTTTGGGTCTTGTGTGCCCCCTCTGACCACGCAAAGTGAAATACATTGCCTTTCCCTGTCTATTCTTATTGAAGTGTTTATGGGTACAATTTTTTGTACAATTGATCCTGCACTAAGAGATGGGGATCTTGACTCTACTGTTTTTCTACGCTCTCAGTTAAGAACAGGTACTGTGTAAACACTGGTTAAATGAATGCTGGCAGATTGACTTTATGTTAATTCCTTTCCCCACACATTTTGTTTTGCAAAAATGCAGAAGATACCAGGTCATTTTGTGTAAGAATGGGAAGTCCTTTTGGATTAGATAATGTGTGTTATCTATTATTTAATGGCCTCTTTATAAAATTAATTCAATAATATCAAGATATGTATTATCTCTCAACACAATGAGGAATATTGAAGTAATAATACACATATCTTTTGGAAGCAGATGTGAGAATGTAGAAAATGTCACAAAAATAATAATCTGATGAAAGTAAGTAAAATTGTAACTACTCAAAGACAATAATAGTATCTCTTTTTTATGGTTATTTTTCTAGAGCCATGCGCAGCGTGCAGCATATTGTTTGTACTTGAGAACTAATGTCCTAGGGCGGTAAAAGGGCAATTATGGGACTCCTTAAATGTGGTTACAAACATAAAAGAGTAAAGACAGATATTCCCTATATATACATGGAACATTTTAATGGGCTCATCTAATCCCATTTTTCTAAGGGAGCATCCTCCTACTCACAAAGCCATTGGAATTAGACAAATGCAAGTATTCCCTTTTCATTATGTGTGAGATTTTCCCTTACTTGAATTTTTGTGTAAAGCCTAATGGGGAAGACCAGGGCTTGGCAAACCTTTTCTGTAGAGAAGCATATCATAAATATTTCAGGCTTTCCGGGGGCATGAGTCACTCAACCCTGCTGTTTTAACACAAAAGCAGACATAGAAAATGTGAAAAGGAATGCATATTTCTATGTTTCAATAAATCTTTATTCACAAAAACAGGCAGTGGGACAGAATTGGTCCAATGGCTGTAGTTTGCCAACCACAGTGATAGATGACTAGTGTGATACTGTTTTGTTAAATATATGAAATTTGAATTAACCATTTCTCTAAGTATTTTGAAAGTATATTTAATATTGTTCTTGTTTTCATAACTAGGTAGTGATGTTCATTACACATAAAATATATCTTAAATAAATAAAATTGCCTATCTGTGTAGTTTGCATCATTCATATGTTATGTTATTCAATAACGTAGGTAGACTGGTTAAGAAGGCTAAAATTAGTGGGGAAATTTGGGAGCTATGGTTTTTATTACTAGCTCATTTTTTACTTTATTGTCTTTGGCAAATCACAGAATAGTTACACACTACAGTCTTGAAAACAGATGCAATACTATCCACATGGCCCCTGATCTCATGTTCTTATACTAGTCCTTTGCATTACTTATGACTTTCAGATCAAATTGGATTTTCAGGATATAAGAAAGTGGCCAGTAGAGTACGGGTGCAGTGGCTCACGCCTGTAATCCCAGCACTTTGGGAAGCCAAGGTGGTCAGATTGCGAGGTCAGGAGTTCAAGACTAGCCTGGCCAACTTGGTGAAACCCCATCTCTATTAAAAATACAAAAATTAGCTGAGTGTGGTGGTGGGCGCCTGTAATCCCAGCTACTTGGGAGGCCGAGGCAGAAGAGTTGCTTGAACCCAGGAGGTGGAAGTTGCAGTGAGCTGAGTTCGTGCCACTGCACCCCAGCCTGGGTGCCAGAGCAAGTCTTGGGCATGGGGGGCAGGGTGGCAGGGGAAGAAAGTGGCCAGTAGAATGCTATAGATTTAAAAGTGCTGTATTTGTCAGGATTCTCCAAAGAAAGACAAACAATAAGACATAGATACATAGAATGAGATTTATTGTGGGGATTGGCTCATGAGATTATAGAGACCAAGAAATCCCACATTTTTTTTTTTTATAAGCTGGAGACTCCAGGAAGCTGGTAATGTAATTCTGTCTGAGTCTGAGGGTGTAAGAACTAGGGGAGCTTATTGTGTAAGTTTCAATTTAAAGTTGCAGGCCTGGGAAACTGAAGGACCGCTGGCATAAGTTCTGAAGTCTGAAGGCCTGGGAACCAAGAAATCCAATGTCCAAGGGCAGGAGAAGATGAATGTTCCAGTTCCAGGAGAGAGAAAAATAATTCGCCCTTCCTCCACCTTTTTGCTCTATTCAGTCCCTCAATGGATGGGATCCTGGCTGTTCACATGGATGAAGGCAGACGTTCTTTACTCAGTCTACTGATTAAAATGCCCATCTGTTCTGGAAACACCCTCACAGTTATACCCAGAAATGATACTTTATCAGCTATCAGGGTATCTCTTAGCCCAGTTAAGTTGACACCTAAAATTAACCATCATGGTCCTCTAAACAGGAGGAGGTGCTGTAGGTACTGGAACAGAAGAGACCTCAGTCAGTGTCCAGTTGGATTAGTGTTGACCAGTAGAGAGTGTAGCTGAAACATACATTTCAGACTTCTGAGAGAAGAGGCAAAGCCAGCAGGAGAACACTTAAAGAGGAACAGGGAAATTATGAAGAAGAAATAGGATACACTCAGCTTAGTTATTCAGAATATGGTGGCTAATTTTCTAGGAGATGTTATGAAAAACTGGCCAAAAGTTTCAGATATTGGCAAACAAAGGTAAGAGTCTGGATCAAATAGAGACAACCCCAAATCTTTGAGATACAAAAATAAAACAAAAAAAGAAAACATACATTGTCTTGTGCTCAGCTGTCTACCTCATCTCCCATGAGTGCAGACTCTTCTGACCTCTTCACTTAGTCTCCGGTGTTATCCTTGATCCACTCCATTCTTCATAAAATGCCCTCCATAAAAGTTGCTAATTTACAGCCTCCAGCCATACATATTGTCCTGCCGTTTTCCTCCTAGCTTTTAATTCTCCTATTGTGAAGCCTGCAGACACCATAGACCACTATTTTGTATCCTTATCCATAACATCTTGGCTCCAAATTTAGGTCCCTAAGCTATCTAAATTGTTCTGCTAACCAAGTTAAATCCCAGAGCTTACAGCAGTTACAGGAAAAGTTTCCTATATCTCATCCTGGTGCTGTAATTGAAATTAAAGTAAATGATTCACACAGTGCACATTAATGTTGGCGCAGCTCCCTCTGCCTTCTTCCCAAATGACATTATGAGTTATGCCAAACTAAACTCATTTCCATTTTTGATATGGTTAACGAGTGGTAGATGAGGAGAATGCCATTGACAGAGTATAACTTGATTTCAATCAGGCATTTAGGGCAAACAATGACTCTCAGACTTTTCTTTTGGACATGACAGGTAAATGTTAACAGCATAATACAAGAATATTTGAATAAAAATTGCCAAGACTTGATTAATTGCTTGGTGAGAAACAGAAAGAAGAATTCCATTTCTAGTTTTTTTCCTCAACATTCCCTCTTTGACCCAGTCTTGATCAATAATATTATCAACAGGGCAACTGAAGTTAACATTTGGATATTCACAGTAGTTTAATTTTTAGATGATAGAAAAACCTAAGATAAAGAGCTTATATTGGGTAAGAAAACTACATTTTGAAAGAGTCTTAGTGACATTATTCTCAACAACCAAAACAAACAAAGTTTTATGTATGTTATGACTTAATAAAGGGAAGCTTATGCCACCATGAAAGGCTGCTTTTGAAGATTAGCGCCAAGGCATTTTTTAAATCATGTGTATACATATCATGTGTGTATATATAAATATATAGTCCAGAGGAAAAAAGACTGGATGGAAACATACTATCATTTCAGATGCTGTCTCTGAATGATGGGATTAAGTTTTCTTTTTTTCTTTTACTTTCCAACATTTTCTAAAATTTAGGCAGTAATGGTATTGCTTTCCAATAATAATTTTTAAAAAGACACGAGTAATGGATAAATTAAAAATCTGGTCAAAACCAATCAGTAAAATTGAGAAAGGATGAACAGAAAGCCCTGCATTTTCCTTCCAGAATCAACATTGGCCCATAAAGTGGCCCCTGTCACAAAACCCACTTGGACATAGTGTCCCATACCTCCCCACTTATCCCACCTCTGGCTCTCACTTCTGGTTCCAATCTGATTGAAATCCCAACAGTGATTGGTTCTGCGCTCCATACTGTAAGCCTCAAATGTGTCCATGAGTGCATACCACTGCTTATTTTCCCAAGAACAGAGTGAGTTTTTCAATATGTAGAACCTTGTAAAATCAGGACTAGTATCCTGTGTTTGTCATGTTCACCACCATCTTATTAAAGTGTCCAGTCTCTCATTTGGTGTTCAAGTTGGTTGATAATGCTTTTCAAAGCACAGACTTGACATACTGGTTGCAAAATTTTTATATTTCCCTTTCTTTCTGTATGTCATCTCTCAGTGGTAAAATTTCAAAATTTTTCCCCAAAACAAGGAGAATCATTGAAAGTATGGTAGCACGTTGAAAATAACATATACGTTAGCAATTGAGAAAAAATTGTCTTTTTTGTAAAAAGGAAAAGTCATAATATTGAATTTTTACTGTTTAATGAGATATTTAAATTACATATAATCAAGAAGAAACCTATTATTTTAAATCGCTTCAAGGCTCTGATATGAGGGGTGAAAAACACGATCCTTTGAAGATATTCCTGCAGCCTACCTACCCTCCAGACTCGGTATCTTAATTTCAGCATTTCTTTCCCGCTCTTAACTGGAAAAGAATGTGCAGAGACCAGACAAAAGTAGAAGTGACTTCTCTGTTTTCCTTTCACGCTCAGGTAATTCATTGAAGGTCAGCTCTAATTAGGATTTCATTTTTATTAAGATCCCTCACCAGAATTCTCTGTAGGTGAATGCTAGTCAACAGCAGGTTCTTGGATCTGGTAGAAATGGAGGACAAGAGTATCTTGGGCAGCCTATTTTTGGTTTCTTTTTTTTTTTTTTTCCTTTTATATCCGGAGTTCATTGAACACACGATATACTGGATAGTATTTTAACCAAGAGCAGAATGCCTGGGACAGAGAATTGAGAACTTTCATTATTCAGTGACATCGTACCAGTAATCAAGTGAGTCCTCCTTCTAACTTTTTTTTTTAAGTGAATGTGGTACAGTAAAGACAGTATCTCTCTATGTTTAGAGAAAATATTTTTCTAGAATACAGAATGGATAATTTTTTTTATTTAGATACAAAGTTTTGAATTGTACTCTGCTACCTTGGGTGCACCATTGAAAAAGTAGTTTTCGCTAAAATTTTTCTTTGTCATGTATAAATTCTGAGATTTCTGTGCTCAACTGCACTGTAGTTAAAGACTAAACCTGGTGTGTCAAATTAGCACCTTGACTGGGTAGTAACTCGTTTCTAGTTCTTTCAAAACTAGAAATATGAGGGCCAAAAGAATTACTCTGGTACAGCTGACTAACAAGAAATTTATAAAACAAAACAAAAAAAGATGCCAATGGTTGACTGGAAGTGCTGTGCTATAGTTATCCTGGGAGGATTAGGGTCAAGTCTTATGATGCCAGAGCTAGTTCCACTTTTTTTTTTTTTTTTTTTTTTTTTACATGACTCTTTTATCCAGCAACAGTGAGTATTTTCTTCTCACTTTCCTAAATTCTAACCTAACCAACCTGGTGGGCCTGGGGAAAAAAAAGGAAAAAAAATGTGGTCTGGTAAATTATTTGTACCTGTTTGCCAGACTGTCTTAATCTAAGGTGTGTTGTATTATTTATTACAATGTATAAATATTTATTAAGCATACAGCATATCTGTTCTCCAAAGAAGAAAAAAAGTCAACAACAAACACACAAAACTCTAAACTCTTTTCTGAATACTACCAAACTGAAAATTCCAGGTAGATTACAGTTTGAAGCAGCAGCACACTGTTTTGAATGCTGCATGCCACAGACAAGCTCCCCTCTTGGTTCCACCCATGGTGACTCTCATTTTTATTTCTGGTACAAGTGTGCTGAACACAGCACGTCTGTATGACCTAAGGAAAACTTCCAGGGGCCTCTGAATGGGAAGATATTTATTAGAATTTAAAAACCATAGCTTTTCAGAAATTCAACTCTGCTTATCCTTTGTTGTAATAACAGAAATCACAAATAATTATTGTAGTTAAACCATTTAGAGTAAAAAAATACTCATAATTTTTCCTATTTATTAAGCATGTTTAACGTAATATATGTTGGTTAAGAAGTCACCTTAAAATATTTAATTCAATATACCCTTGAATTAATCTTACTCTTTTCCACAAAATCCATGTGAAGGAATTGTAATGTTTTGGGTTGACAGATTAAATATTAAAATATTTCTAGTCATGTCATTGCTCATATTTCTGTTTTTCTCCTCATGGAGTCTGAAATAGTATCTAAACATCGGGTTCCATTAAAATTTTATCTTGTTTTTAAGTTTCGGTACCTGTGAACTGTTAATATGCAGTTCTTTGTTATAGCTTTGTTGCTCTTCTTTGAGAATGCATCAGATAAGCATAAACAGACACACAAATACACACAAAGACACACGCGCACACACACTCTTTCCTTAACATCATTTGAGTCTCAAGGACACTAGCTAGACTAATAAGGAAAATGTTCTCTCATATTATGCTAGTTAAAAATTCAGGAGTGGAATTCATAAATTAAATACAGAGTAATGTCTATAAAATTCCATAGAACTAGAGAATAACATCCTAACAAAAGCTAGACTGAAGCTCCATGAGGGTATGACCAATGCCTGTTTATTTCCAATGCTGTTCCACAGCTGCCTGGCACAGAAGTTAACATATGCATATTTGAAGAACAAATAAATGGATGACTAAACAAATGAATATGTTAGTATAGAAGTAAATGAATGCTTTGCTAATGTTACCAGTAAAATATTGGTAATTTGGAAAATCCTTCTGATGCTCAACTGTGAAGAAAACATTCTAAAATTAACATGTGCTTCAAAATTTCAAAGTAACTTAGTTTTTATTACTGAAGCAATTCTACTCCAGTTGTTTTAGGACAACCAGAAAATACAGCATGCAAGAAGTAATAATCATCCAAATCTAAGAAATAAATATTTTTGAAATCTTGGAATCTCTCCTATCACTTTTACTTCTGCAAGTCTGTGAAAATTTAGAAAAGTTATATTCTAATGCACATACTAGTTTGTGTAACTAGTTTTGTCCAGATAAAATACATTATGGGCACATTTTTGTGTTCATAAATTTATCATTGACATCATTTTTAATGGTGCCATATCATTGAATTTATGTTACTATCTTAATTTTTGAATAAGCTTTAAGTTAATCATTATTATTATTATTTCTGATAAATATTCACCCCATGACCCACATTCTACTTTGGAGAATCATTCTGCTCCACATTTATCCAAGATTTAGTGTGGATGAAAAAAGCAAGTTCTAGACCCTTTTTGCCTTGCTTGTGGTGCAACGTACTGCTTGCATCTGTTGCTCTGATTCAAAAATCTCATTAATGCCTGGAGCTTGAAAGGAGCTGGAGAGGAGACTGTGATCTTTATTTTTCCTAAAATCTCTGTTAAAGGGAAAATGTCATTTGTTTTAGTTTATTAAGATGTAAAACGGCTATAAAATGTAATGTGTAAATATACCTCATTGACTAGTGGCTTCATTGTCTTCCCTTAAAGCATTTACTCAACGGTCCCACATTAAAATATATTCTTCAGTAATAGTCAGTCTCCTTGGGAATACATGAAACAGCACATTATGAAATAAGATACATTTTACATGTGTGTAACTATCTTTGCGAAGCAGATCCTCCTTGCAAATTGAGATATTAACTGCAATAATTATAACAAAAATAACATTGTGGATATGTTATGTTTTGTGTAAAAGCTGTAATTTTAACCAAAGGGAAACAAACCTTTACATTAAGTTAAAATTCTGTAGGCCAATTTGATTTTGCATTGATTAATTCTCTTGTTCTTTTTAAGGCTGTTTTATTTTCCCAATAGAAAGTGTGATTTTAATCATAACAGTTGTCTTGCAAATAAATATTTTTAAAAAATAAAGTAAATTCTCCACTCTACTTGATTACAAAGCTTATTTAGCTCTGAATAGTGTTGCAAATAGTCACTCACCCTTTGGACCTGGAAAAGTAATGATTTATGTGAAGTAAAAGGCAGGAAATATACTTAATTTATTCATTGCACAACCTATACACCACCTCAGGGTGGGGTGGTAGGGAAGGCTGGAAAAACATTGTGAACTAATAAATTATTTCTCCTTGTTTGGAAGCCTGTCACTATGGTATACTGCTAGTAAAGCTTACAAATGATTTTTATTCTGGAGATGTTGATAAAAAAAGGAAAACATTGAGCTGTATATTAAGCTCTGCCTATTTCTCTTTTTAAAATTTCAATAGGAAAATGGATTATTAATTAGGCTTCCACCAGAAAATTGTGGAAAATAATTCTACATAAAAATAATCTAAAATTTCCATGATTTTTTCTTTTTCTCACATGTGAAAATTTGTTTTCCTGATTTCTGGACTGTCTTCATGTTAGTATTCTCTGCAAATGTCAACATTTGAATAAACTTCCCAGAGCTTACTCCTAGACAGACGTCTACACGGTTGACATAATCCAGATAATTCATGCAAAAATACGCAAATAAAAAACTCTTCTTATTGCCTTTGTAACATCCTTATTTCCTTTTTCTTGACCTGAATTACCCCCATATTAGATCTCTGTAGAGCACCAATTCAAAAATAAATATTAACCCAACACTTTATTTTGTGTTGTGTAGACTTGGCAATGTACAGCCAATAAAAGCTACGTTAGAGCATCTGAACACTCAATTTAACCCTGAAAATTTGCATTTATAATTGATGGTTATGTTTAGCTGATTAACAGTATAGAGAAACACTCTGAAGATTACCAGTGAATTCCACTTATTTTGTAAAATAAACCCTAAGTAAGACACTGGTTGAATTTCAATCTACTCGCAATGAGATGGATTATAAGGAATTTCATGTGTAGACTCCTAAATTAATTTTTCTAAAATAAGATAAACACCAAGAGGCAAAAAGTTAAAGAAATAAACTCAGCAAACATAATGACATAGTGAAAAGATTATTTGGTCATATTTAAACAGCTTGAGTGCTCTTGCTGAATGTCTTGAAGCTTTCAAAGGCAAGTAATTTAACATTATATATATTTAAGTTAAAAAAACAAAATGGACCCAAGGATGCTGTTGATGCTGAATGAATCTCAAAATATCAAACAAATTTAGCATTAAACAATTTAAGATTAAGAAAAACAAAAGGGCCCTCTGAGGAAATATTTTCCCTCAATGTTTGTGTCATCTTACAATTTTAAAATAAAATCCCCAATGATAAAGGACTGTCTGCAATAAGATTTAGTGAAATACGGTAATCAATATTTTCATATTTATTTATTGCGTTTAATTTCCATTTTAGATAGAAACAAAAATTTAAAATCCATTTTCTTCATTGTTACTGAAAACTTTAAATTTTTCATTGAAGTGAGAATGGGAAGACAAAAATAAAAAACACTTAATCATTCCCTTTAATTGAAGAAGCATTTCATTTGATCGAAAGTGATGAATGAAACTTTTGTTGCTGTTGATAACTTTGTGAATTATCATAGATTTTGAGGGAAGAAAGAAGAAGAGAAAGTCTACCTACAGAAGAAGCAGTGTGTTGTAGTGAAATGGCTATTGATTACAATCACATCATTAAGGCCTTATCTAGACCTCCAACAAGCCACATCCAGTGTTTTTCATTTATTCAGTATACACATATTAATCTTATAACAAGTACAATCCCGTGCAAGATGCTGTGGATGATACAAAGGTTACTATGAATTTTATTTCTTTATAGCTCTCCTTTCTTCCAGAAAGAATTTTAGGTGGTACAAAGACATAAAACACAGCCATTATGGAAAATAATATGGAGGTTCGTAAAGAAATTAAAAATAGTTTCCCTTTTGGGTATACACCAAAAGAAAACGGAGTTTCCAGCTGTAAAAATCTCTGCACTCCTGTATTCAATGCAGCATTATTCACAATAGCCAAGATATAAAATCAACCTAAGTGCCCATCATCAGAAGAATGAACAAATAAACTGCGGGGGGTGTGTGTGTGTGTGTGTGTGTGTGTGTGTGTATAGTGTGCATGTGTGTGGAATATTATTCAGCCTTAAAAAAGAAGGAGATCTTGTAATTTGCCACAGCGTGGGTGACCTGGAGAAAATATGCTAAGTGAAATAAGTCAGACACAGAAAGAAAAATATTGCATAACTTTCTATATGGAATTTTTAAGTCAAATATACAGAGATAGGTAATAAATCCGTGGTTTCCAGAGTTGAGAGTGGTTGGAGAAAATGAGAAGATATAGCTTAAAGGAAAAGTAACAGATATGTAGAATAAACGTTCTAAAGCTCTAACATACAGCAAAAGGACTGTCATTATTATTTATAGTTACAGTGGACTGTATTCAGGATTTTTGCTAAATGAGTAGATTATTGCTGCTTTTGCCACAGAGGGGAAAATGGGCAACTCTGTGAGATGATGAATGTGTTCATTTGCTTCACTATAGTAATCATCTTACTGTATATATGCATCTCAAAACATCATTTTGTATACCTTAAATATACACAATAAAATTTATTAAAACAAATGAAAAGAAAAACCTCCAAGCAAAACAGAACCAAAACAATGCTTGAAATATATATATATATTTATATACTTGCATCTTTTCCTCACCTTATTCACATAGGACTCCAATTCTCTTTAAAAACATGAGGGTCGGGGTTTTCGGCCCTAAGCAACCAGGGAGAGGGGTGCCTCCCTGGAGGTTGACCGATGGGTTCTGATGTTCTTAAAACAGCAGCAGGCACTAATATGGGGCAGCATGGGCCAAAGTTGCAATAGCAGTGAGGGACGAATGTGCCTGCCCTAAGAGCCCTCACAGATTGGCTCTCAGCTCCAGTGACGCTGCCCGATTCCACACCCCAAAAGACTTTTAATCGCTGATGTAATGCTTAACTAATAGCAGTCTGGCTTTAGTCAACACACTACATTCTGAATGATTAGATTTTCAGAGAATTTGTTTCTTGTTGCTCTCCACAGCACCCACAACAATCAAGAACTCTTATTGACTCAACGTGACCTGATTGAAATTGAATAATGATGGAGTCAATAGTTTGCTAATGGCTAGCAAAAATGACAGAGATTGTTATTTTATTATTATTACTATTATTTCAGCCGGTGCTTTTGTTTCTCTCTTCTTTGAAAAGAAAGAAAACATAATAGGCATGAAAGACAGAAAAACAAATTAAGCATTTGAATGTGCCTCCATGTTATAACCTGTCTTTTTGAAAATATAAATTCTTCTCACAACAGCATGCCTATGACTCATGTTAAACAAATTTTTATTTTGATTTAGCAAAATTGAACATCCCGAAAGCAGAGCAAAAACATATCACACGTAATGATTAGGTAACAGTTCACAATTAACAAAAAGGTATGGGTGCAGGTAAGATGGCCTCAAGATATCTTGTATATATTTACTTATTTTAACAGTCTGAGCTAAGGCGAACACAGGCATGGAGAACTAAACTGACCCTTCAGTAAGGTCATAAGTTCTCAGGAACATTCTAAATGAGTCTTTAGATGTATGCACAAGCACATATATGGAAATCATCTTCTAAAATGTCTGACTTTCTTTGACTCCCATAAATAAATAAGCACATATTTCCTATAGTCTTTCAGACATAGCCACAGTTCTTCCTTGCTTATATTTGCCCCACTCTAACTTTCTTTTGGCGTATTTTCAATACAATTTGTCACTTCCACTCATTTATCTCACTCCTATAGTCATATAATTTTATATATGTGCCTTACTGCTAAGAACATTCAACTAATTACACATTGAGGTATTTCCTCATTCCCTTATTTATGTTTCTGTTTCACAAAGGTCCACTAATGATATATTTCTTTTGTCTGAAACTAAAGCTAAATCACAACAAAGAACTGAAGATGATTGAAACAAATTCTGTGGTATTATATATTCCTAATCTCTGCCCAATACTAGTCCCCGTCTTTCTCCCCCTTTCCCCAGGCTTAGCATATTTGTCAGTTTCTTGACTTGAGATTGTGAGCCTACAGGGCAGATGTGATGTACTGTTCCGTCATTCTGCATGGCTCAGAGCATGATGTTGGTGCTTACAGAAATGTGAAACATAATACCAATAATAATTGCACGCAGTGCATTCAGAGAATGTTCATCAAATAACAGTTATGTAGTAGCCAGCTTTGTGTCTTCCTGAGAATACTGATGAGTGTGTGTGTGTGTGTGTGTGTCTGCATGTGAATGTGTGTGCAGGCATGTAAGTATGTATCCAAATACACCCCCCCAACACACACACATAGATTTAGGAAAAATGCATAAACCTTTTCTCCTTTGTTTCTATACGCTTTTCTACTGTCATACTGAACACAAAGTCTCTAATCATTTCTTATACATTATCAACATGCTGTATATTTCAACTGTGTGTCTAGCTTTGTGTAGACAGTATAGGAAAATGGTTTGGGGTGTCAGCTCTGAATAGAGCTATCTTTTTCAACATTAGTAAGAATAATTTGATCTTAATATTCTATTTTTAGGTAACCAGATTAATTAAAGTAAAAGTAATCGTGTTCTTATATAAATCACTTACTAATTAGTGAACAATAGTGAACTACAAAATGTTTCATGACATTTAATTTTTATTTTTCTTATAAAATTCCTAATGTGTATCACATGAGACACAAATACAGGTCTTCATATGGGTTTTTAAACTATCTATAGGTAGTAAAAACAAGATCATAATCATAGGAAAAACAAGATCATAATCAATTAGTGGTATGCCAGTACATGACTTGATAGAATGAAATACAACTAGTTTACAAAACCTGTAATGCATTAATTAGGCCTTTATGATTTTGGAAGGAAAACCATGCAGGTGGCATTATCCATATTCTTTATAGAATTTCTGTTTTTAAGATGATCTGAGATAGATATTTTTGAGGTTTCTTGCTATCTCTATAACAGTGAAAAGAGAATTGGGGCATTTTTTGTTGTTTTTTTAAATCTCTAAAAGGCAGGCCTGCCCTACTTTCACCTGAACATAACTTCACATTTTATTATCACATTCAGAACAAAGGCTGCTGCACATGAAGTTTCAATTGCTCCAACGAAAATCCATCTGATGCTGTATGGTTCTGTACTAAACAGACCCTAATTTGGTCTGAAAAGAAAATTAAATCCAAGCAAGAATTCAGGAAGAGAAACAAAGAAACCAGGATTTCTTTTGTGTCCTCAAGGGAAAAAAATGTGGGGCATGTAGAATATTACAAAGCTTTAAGTTGCAAAATTTGGCTCCATCTTTTAAAAAATGTTTAATGAGGACCTACTATGTAGAATACATGGTTCTGAGCATCCTACATGAATCATTTCACTTAATTATAAAACAGTCCTAAAATGCAGATGCTATGTGTCCAAGAGTTACAATGGATGTAAGGATTTAAGGCTCAGAGAGGTTATGTAACACATTTTTCTCACCCAGTGACTAAGTGGTGTAACAAACATTCAGATTCAGGCAAGTCGAATTTCATCTGCACTTAACCATTTCAACTAATATTTATGTATTAATTTAGCCAATAAGAGAAACTTAGTATTTATGAATATTATAGACAAATCAAGGTTTCAAAATCCTAAATGATTGTTGGATATTTGGGGTAAGACACATGGCCTCTTTCTCTTTTGCAGTAAAATCTGGCTAGTAAATCTAGCATAGAGAAAGGTAAGAACGTTTAAATCCCTTCGTTTGGATTTTTAGCAGCTTTGGTAGAATAGTTCAAATGGCTGACTAAATTAAATTTGGGGAAAAATAGTGGATCAGTTGATTGGCAGACCTGTTTTCCATTGATACAGACAATTAAAAATTTATGCAAAAAGATAAAGTTTATAATACTATGTTTCAGTTTTTGTTGTACTAACCACTAGTTGATTTTTCCTGTCTTTTTTTGTTTTGTTTTCATTTATAGACCATGCCCAGCAAGTATTCTGCTGTTTTGCTGTATGTCAACAGCAACTGCAATTAGAAAGATATTACAAGTCTACTACATGGTAATAGCATCGAAGACAAATTCTAGCCGGGATGCAGATGGCAGCTTCTCTTCAGAAAGGCGTTCTTCCTTTTCTCAATGCAGTAATTGTTGCATTTCCCTAGAGGAAGAACCTGAATTGTGGAAATAATGTAAGTTCCACCATAGTTTGAGCACATAAGAGAGAAAAATGTTTAGTAAAACTTGAAATGGTTTGAAAAATAATTGTCTGCCAAAATATAATTTGTTTCTCAGAATTAAAAAAATAAACTGCATCTATATTTACCATTCAAGCTCTTCCTTAGGCCTTTCCTATATCCTTGCTTGGCTTTCTGTATTTTAAATTTGATAGACTGTCCCTGAATGCATCAAATTCACATAAAGTACAGCCAAAGCCACAAATGATAAAAAAATCATTCAAAAGCAAGACATAACCCAAAATGAAAACAATTTATATTAATGAGAGGGTTGCAACCTAAGTATAATATTTGTTTCATTTGACATTTGATGAGCCAGTTCTTGGTGGGGGCTTAGTTTCATTTCCGTGGCCTCAGTCTGGGACTTTTGGAAAATGTATGTTCCAGGCTGAGAGTGGTGGCTCACGCCTGTAATTCCAACACTTTGGGAGGCGGAGGCGGGTGGATCACCTGAGGTCAGGAGTTGAAGACTAGCCTGACCAATATGGTGAAACCCCATCTCTACTAAAAATACAAAAATTAACCAAGTGTGGTGGCATGTGCCTATAGTTTCAGCTTCTCAGGAGACTGAGACATGAGAATTGCTTGAACCCTGGAGGCGGAGGTTGCAGTGAGCAGAGATCGCGCCGATGCACTCCAGCCTGGGCAACAGAGTGAGACTTCGTCTCAGAAAAAAAAGTATGTCCCATAAGTGAGTTTGGAACCTTGAGATCATTCTCATTCCATGGAAGGATAATATAATGAAAAGCACTTGGGGTCTACCAGATAAAACACAAGCCTTCATTGGGACTGTAGGTCATTTGTGTACAAGAGCATGTCAGCAGGGATCAAATGGAGCAACAGAGAGGTGGGGAGTCTCCATCTTCAGAGACAAATCTGGGCACACATTAAAAATATTTAATTTGAGTTAGGAACCTTTCCACTACTTATTCAGTACCTCAGGTGGTCACTGTCTTTATATTTCCCGCAAGTGTACTGCCCCTCAGGGTAGACCGTCATCTAAGCATTAACTACCTATCAAAATCTGCCCAGCCTTAAAATTACTAAATAAAAACTATTATGATGTTTGCATTCATAATGATAGCCATAAAAAATATTGACTGAGTTGTTTCTATGGAATATTCATTCTTCTGAAGGCTTCATAGTTATTTGCCCACTTATTTCTTACCATAATTTTATGAGATACATAGTTTTCATGTACCATTTTATGGATAAGGGATAAAGCCTTCCAAGAAAAATGACAAATGAGAAAGAAAGTAATCAATAAATCAATTCACATAAAACTTTAAATGGCTGGTAACCTTCAGAAATATATGGAATGAGAAATATCCTTGTTATCTCTGATGATTCCTAATTGACAAATTTTAACTCAATAAAAGAAACATATTAGAAAAAAATCATGCAGTGGTTAGAGAAAAGGCGTTTGAAAAAGTCAACATCCATATATGATAAAAACTTAGAGCAATAAAAAAATACTAGAGAACCTCTTCAACTCGATAAAGAACATCTAACAAAATTGGCAGCTAATATTATAATTAATGGTGAAAAACTGGGCACATTCTTCCAAGATCTCACCAAGGCAATGATGTCCTCTCTCACCACTTCTATTCAACAGTGTACTGGAAGTCCTAGTTGGCTTAATAAGACAGGAAATGAAATAAAACACATACAGATTGTGAAGGAAAAAATAATATTATGTTCATTAATAGATGACATAATCATCTCTATAGAAATTCCCAAATAATGGATTTAAAAACTTATAAAAGGAAAAAGCCTTCAAGAACTAATAAGCAAGTGTAGTAAAGTGCAGGATACAAGGTTAATACACAAAAGTAAATTTTTTTCTGTATGCCAACAATGAATAGTTGGAGCTTGAACTTTTAAAAAATATCCTTTATTATAGGAAAAGAAGGAAAGGAAAGAAAGAAAGACAGAAAGAGAGAGAGAGAAAGAAAGGAAGGAAGGAAGGAAAGAAGAGAAAGAAAGGGAGGAAAGAAGAGAAAGAAAGAAACGAAGGAAGAGAGAGAAAGACCAACATAGGCGTACATTTAACAAAACAAGTACAGGATCTATAATATGCAAAACTGCAAAATTCTGATAAAGGAAATTAAAGATCTAAATAAATTATGATATACTTTATGTTCATGCATTGAAAAACTCAATAATATGTCAAAAATCAATAATATGGTGATACATCAGTCCTCCCCAACTTGATCTGCAGATTCAATACTGTCTCAGTCAACATCCCAGCAGGCTATTTTATAGTTATCAACAAACCGATTGTACACTTTATGTAAAAAAGCCCAAAGATTTGGAACAGCCAACGTAATACTGAAGAACAACAAAGTAAGAGGACTCACAATAATCAATTTGAAGACATAATTAAAAGCTACAATAATTAAGACAGTATGGTATTTGCAGAAAAACAGATACATGAACCAATGTGAAAGAATAGAAAGCCCAAAATGGACCCATGCAAATATTACCTAAACTTTGACAAACGAGAAAAAATTTTTATTTTCAGTAAATGTTGCTGAAACTTTTGGACGTTTATGGTTAAAAAAAAGAAACTAGACACAGACCTTACACCTTTCACAAAGTTAATTCAAAATGAACATATACTTAAATGGAAAATGCAAAATTATGAAACTTCTAGAAGAAAATATAGGAGAAAATCTATGTGACCTTGGGTTTAATAGTGATATTTTACATACAACACACAAAACAAAATTCATGAAATTAAATTTGGTTTGACTACTTTATTAAAATTGAAAACCTGTATTCTGTGAAAGACACTGTTAAAAGAATCAAGACAAGCAATCAGCTCTAAAATAATATTTTCAAAACATATATCTGATAAAGAACTTGCATGTTCTTTACGTATATATAACATACAAAGAAATGTAAGACTCAACATCTAAAATCACCAAACCAACTTTAAAAATTGGTAAGAGATCCAAAAAGACATCTTACCAAAGATGTAAGATAGTAAATATACATATGTGATATGCTCTATATCAATGGTACTTAGAGAATTGCAAATAAAACAATGAAATAGCAATACACATTAAAATTGCTAAAATCCAAACACTGAAAATATCAAATGACAGCAAGGAGGTGGAGATCTTATTCTTTGCTGGTGGAAACGCAAAATGTATAGACACTTCAGAAGATAGTTTGGCAATTTCTTAGAAATCTAAACATAGTCTTCCCATATGATCCAGCAATTGGATTCCTAGGTATTTATCCAACTGATTTGAAAATATGTCCATACAAAAGCCTGCACATAAATGTTTATATCATCTTTATTCATAATCACCAAAAACTGGAAGCAACCAATATTTTCTTCTATAGGTGAATGAGTAAACAAAACGTGGTACATACACACAATGGAATATTTGTTATTTGGAAATAAAAGGAAATGAGATTTCAATTCATAAAAAGATGTAGATAAATCTTAAACACACATTGCTAAGTGAAAGAAGCTAGGCTGTAAATGTTATATATTGTATATTACATGACATTTGAGAGAGACAAAACCTTAGAGATGGTAAACAGATTAGTGGTTTCCAGGATGGTTGAAGAGAATGACAAGAGTCTAACCATGTTATGAATGTGGGAAAGAATCTCCCTGAAGGTGGTGGGGAAAATGGCATTAACCTAAGTAACTTTGGAGTGAGTGAAATTTATTAGATTAAATGGAAAACGAACTGTATGTGGGTGTTATACTCTTGTTGATAAAGTGTTTTACCCATGGATATATGGGTTAACAATTCTGATGCCATTGTGCATGTATACTGGAATTGAGCAATTACGCAAGTGAATGAACAATCGTGGGAACCATGGTTTTCACTACCGGAGTAGGAAGATTCAGAAAACAAGAAAGTAATCCAGTTTGCCTATTACCACCCCAACCTTGTCCCCACCCTGCCATAGGGCAGGACATTCTAAGCTATTTCTGAAATTTATAGTTTTTTAAATCACTTTTAAAATTGTCTATTTCTAAACCTCTAAACATTCTTCTTTCCCTTATTGTAATCATCATTATGTAATAAATTAGTAATACATAAGTTTAATCCTAGCAACCACCATAGTCTAAGCACTTGGTAAATATTATCTCACTTTGTTTTTATAACAACCCCATGAGGAAAACAGTCTTCTAATTCTCAAGATGACAATAATGAGGATTAGCAATCAGAATCTGACCACGGTATCACAGCTAACTTAGTCATTCCTGAAGCTGACAACTATTTTTGAGCAACTGCCAGATGCCAGTCCTTGTGGAGTCACCAGGTGTATGGTGATGAGCACATTTTCAGGGACCATGTTCCAAGAAAATCTACAGTCTCTATTGAATGACAAATGCTACACAAGGAAACATACTTAGTGCAATTTAAGTGTCAGTTTATAAAGGAAATGAACCAAGGGAGAGTATTTATTAGTTAAGTGGACAAAGTAGGCTCTTTAAGGAGCTCACATGTAAATGGGGGTACAAAGGATATTAAAATCTCAGAGGCCATGAGAGTGGAGGGAGATATGAAAATATGTTCCTAGCAGAGAAAACAGACTATGTGACAATGCCAAGGCAAAAACTCTCTTGTTATTGTAGAAACTACTAAGAATTAGTATCTGGAAGAGGAGGTTTACTATGATAGGATTATCACACTCCATAGTTCTTGCTTTCACTCAAACCGGAACACTGCAGAATCTCGTCTATAAACATTTTCTCCTAAATATAAAAGGTGCTTACTGTGGAAAATCAACAAAAGTCAGAAAACACTAGAAGAAAGCAACAATAATCAGTAATCCCATTTTATACAAAAGCCAAATATTTTAGTTTCCAGTCTTCTAGTAGTTTTTCTCTATCTGTGTTTTTTGCTTACAAAACATTGAGACAAAACTACGTACTTAAAAATAATAGGCCCGGTGTGGAGGCTCATGCCTGTGATCCCAGCACTTTGGGATGCTGAGGCAGGTGGATCACGATGTCAAGAGATTGAGACTATCCTGGCCAACGTGGTGAAACCCCATCCCTACTAAAAATACGAAAATTAGCTGGGCATGGTGGCACATGCCTGTAGTCTCAGCTACTTTGGAGGCTGAGGCAGGAGAATTGCTTGAATCCGGGAGGTGGAGGTTGCAGTGAGCCGAGATCGCACCACTGAACTCCAACCTGGTGACAGAGCAAGACTCTCTCTCTCTCTCAAAAATAATAATAATAATAATAATAATAATAAGCAGATATTTAGGAGTATCAATTCATTATAATAATTTTCCGTGTTTTAAATACTGTGCAGTGACATTGTTTAAATGCTACAACTTGCAAGCCAATTTACAAGTATGCTATACTTTAAAAAAATAACTTCTTGCTGGTAATTTGTATGGTTTTCTTAATTTTATGTTATTACATAAATTTTGGGTGAATATTTATAAATAATATTTTGTTTCTATTTCTAGTAAACTTCTCAGAATAAATTATTAAAAGTGGAAATCCTCTGCCAAGCAGAATAAGCATTTTTAAGACTGCTGATATGTATTGCTGAGTTGCCCTACTAAAGGCTTTTTATTAATTAACATTTACATCAGAACTATATGACAGGCCTTGCTTCCTTATACTCTAGGCCACCTGAAACAGTTTTAATGTTCTTTTATTACTTTTTTTTTTTTTTTGGATAGGCAAAATGTAGGTATTGTAGCTTTATTTTGCATGCCCTTTGACTTCTTCATTTGTGAATTGTTATTCATATTCTGTGACCCTACTCCTATGGGAAATAAATTAATCAATTATTCCAGTGGTGGTTATTAACTCTTTCTGTCTATGTTAATTTAAAATATGACTAAGTTGAATACATTCATTCATCATGTTTCTGAACTTTCTCTTGCACTTATTTATCTTTGTTCTACTTACTCTACTACCACACTGTTTAACTTTTTATAGCTTTATAACATACTTTAGTAGTTGATACTGCTAAACTCTCATCTAATTCTTCTGTTTCAAACTTTTATTTGCCTTTTTATCTTAATTTACTTTTTGAAATTTTTTGGTTAATCTTAAAATAATCCACTATTTTTGTTGTTATTGAAATTTTATTGTACTTATATGTTTAACTTAGAAATAATTGTATTTATAAGTTTAATTTTGTACACGTTCAATTTTATGCAAGATTTTTTGATTAACACCTCCATGTTTTCAAGACTTCTTGATGTCCTGACAATATTTTTAGTGTTCTTCTTTTAAGACTTAATTATTTGTTATTAAACATGCTTCTGAATGAATGTGATTTTCCCTTCCCCAAAATTATATGTTTTTACTGCTAATCCTATAAATCAGTTTTTTGATTTTGTGTACTTAGTGTCAACTCCATCTCAGTAAAAATATTAACTGATTGTATAGTTTCTACATGATTTACTTAAGCACTCTTGGTAATATCTATTAAATACAGATAATCAAAAAATTGTATTTTTCTCTTTTATTATATAGAACACTTATTTACTTTTATTGAGTTATTGCATTGTCTATAGGTTACCCCAAAAGTTTAAATAACAATTGTAGGCACCTGTGCCTTGCTTCGATCTTTGTCAACAAAAACAACAATAAGACTTGACATTTATCATACACTTATTTTGTGCCCAGCACTGCCCTGAGCCCCTCTTTCTTTAGTCTTGATATATTAGAAACTACTTTTTTATTTTATTTTTTTATTTTTTGTTTTTTTAAATTTATTTTTATTTATTTATTAATTTTTTTTGAGACAGAGTCTCGCTCTGTCACCAGGCTGGAGTACAGTGGTGCTATCTCGGCTCACTGCAGCTTCCACCTCCCAGGTTCAAGTGATTCTCCTGCCTCAACCTCCCAAGTAGCTGAGACTACAGGCGTGTGCCATCATGCCCAGCTAATCTTTGTATTTTTAGTAGAGATGGGGTTTCACCATGTTAGCCAGGATGGTCTCGATCTCTTGACCTTGTGACCCACCCGCCTAAGCCTCCCAAAGTGTTAGGATTGCAGGAATGAGCCACAACGTCCGGCTGCAACTACTTTTATTTCCATCTTTTATGAAAGAGACACTAAGGCACAGAGAAGTTTAGTAAATTGCTCAAGTTCACGTGGAGAGTTAGTGATAGAGTTGGAGACATGATTCCAGAAAGTTTGATTCTAGAGTTCAGAACCTTCCCAGTGGATCTTCCCAGCCGTGGTCAAAGGAGTGATGCTGGGTAATAGGGGAAAAAAAAGAGTATGTAGTGAAAGAAAAGAGTGTGAAAAACATATATTTTGTGTCTCTAACCCCAGAATTTTCTTTATAGAGTTTCATCAGTCATAAAGCTCTATTCTCCTGAGATACAACTTCATAAGAACAATTCTGTTTTCAGGTAACATCTTCCCACTTAGCTATTTAAAACACTTAGAAATGTCATTTTAATACTACAGTGTATGGAAAAAATAGTATATTTGCCTCTTCCTTCCAGTATTCTAATTTGCAATGGTCACAGATTTTGTTCCCATGAAAAGCATTTTAGCTTGTGACCTGCCAAGTGAAGCCATAGGTGGAAACTGAGAAATGGAGAAGACAAAGGTGTAAGTTCAAAGGGGCCACACCAGTCTTCGGCCAAAACCTGCAGACCCTTTCAATCACTTTTGAATAAACTCCCCATACTCTTGGATTTATGACTCGCTGGACTTCTCACGAAGGGCCAATGGAAAGAACTGAGTGAATAATTATGATGATTAATTATGCACAGTGACTCATTTCACTCTGTACCTAGGATCATGAAACTTCGGTCCACTTTAATAGGAACTTTATGCCCAGGAATCAAATAGTCCACATGAAGTCTGGGAATGTTTCTTTCTATCTGAGTAAGAAGTTAGCATATGCAATATCATTAGGGAGACAGATCTAAGGGAGGAAACAAAAGGTCTGAATATGTAACCAAAAAGTATTGGTATAACCTTAATGTTTTAATGTGTTTAGCTTGCACACTATCAATATATTCTAATTAATGGAAGTGGAAAGAGAGAGAGAGAGCATCTAAAGACAATTACATTGAGAGAGATGTGGAGAGAAAGAGAGAAACCGCTTTGCTCCTTCTGATTACTGGAAAAAAAAAAAAAAAGAAAAAGCTTCCAAGCTGATCGCCATCACTCCATCATTCAAAAGTGTTACATTAATCATTAACTTTGGTTGCAGTTTCTCTGGGACTCCAAGTTAGCCTTCCAAACCACGTCCCAAAAGTCCTAACTGGAGGATCTTTATACATTTCCCTCCCCTGCCTGTTTTTTTACTGCACTTATTCCAACAAGCATGCTGAAAAGCATGGTCGCTAAATACTGATTTGCCCATTCACTAATTCTTAGAGCTGTCCAGGCCTTTGAGACAGCTGTCCCCTCCCAGCTTGAGAATGAGGCCCTCTGGAAGAAGCAGGGAGGGAGACTGGCTTATTAGACAGAAATTGACAGACATAGAATGAAGGGCATGAGGGACCCCTCAGAAACTCATGTGGACCATTGTGGAAGGATTAGCGGAGGAGAACACACTTCAGGAGGCCTGTGGGCATATCTCCACAAAGAGGAGAGAGCAGGAGGGCCGTGGGAGGTGGGGTGGAGAGAAGTCCACACTTTTAGTTAATATATTTTATTAGACCTGATTTGGCATTCAGAGTCTTTTCTCAATATTTTGTGTCTATTTCCGCTCAACTCTTTAATATTTATCCCATTCAGGGCTTTATATACTCTATGATGAGTTGGCATGGGGAATGTTCAATCTGCAGTAATCTGTATGCATTTATATTGCGAGCTGCTCTCTAATTGGTTTTCATCCAAGTAATCCCACAGAGAATAAGGTTACATGCTGAAAAGGGCTGAGGTGAGAGAGTGGGTAAAAGGGGACTGGGAACTCTTTTCCTGGCCTTATTAGAATGCTGTGAGCATCTGCATTAAGGAGAAAAAGATGTCCATATTTCTTGGGTTCTCCTACATCATGAATAAGCATATGGTACACCCCAGAGCACACCCAATAAGCCAGACAGACAAAATAATTTGGGGGCAACTCCACCCATTTCTAGATGATACAACGGCTGGTATAACATAGATAGAATATTAGGTTCAAAAGAGAACACGTAAGCATAAGTAATTGGAAAATTAATTACAATTGAGAAAAAATCAGCATTTTGTCATAGTTCCATAAGCCTGTAATTTTGGAAGGCATCAGCTTCAAGCAGGCATTTTCATATGTGTTTTAAAAACAAGGGCAACTAAAACTAACCATACTTCTGATTGTGTCTTTTTATTATTGTTTTTATCTTCCATGAGTCCCACAGTTATTTTTATTCATCTTCAGCAACACATCTAGTGTGGGAGGGCATGTAGCACACGTGTGTGTATTTGTCTGAGTACGGTCAGTCCCACTGTAAATGGGAATTAAGCTTTGTAGGACTGTGAATATGTTTCACCAATATGATTTCAAGGTGAAAATATTGAGACATTACCTTAAAGTTTTAAAATATGTGATGAGAATTTACCTCTCTGAAAGAAATATTACATTTTGATTTGTATAAATATTGCAATTGTCTTTACTCCCTGAAAATAGTGTCCATTTTTCACTTGCTATCCTTAGCTGGGCTGGTGCCTTGATTAGGATAATTTGTTTCAAGTGCACTATGGTATAGATAACAGATTGCATAAGAAGGCTGGCGCTTCTATATTTTCTACTATAAAATGAGAATACCATGCTTGGTCATCATGCTTGTTTTAAAAGTAATTATCGTTTTCCAAGTCCAATTCACTCTCAGAAAAGGAATCCGGAATTAGTCTTTCTAAAACAGAAAAAGAGACAGTGGTGTAATTGTTCTTCCTCCTGGGAAATATGCTTTTCCTTAACTACATAAAGCAACACAAAAACTTCTATAAATAATTACAGTAACAACATGTTATGCCAAGTAAATAAAAAAACACGCTGTATATTTAGAATTAAGGAATGTTAAAACAACACTTTTAAAAATTCTGCATCAGATCACAAAATGAAACCACCCAAAGAAGTTGTAGTAATGTAAGTAGGTGTAACTCTTCGTGAAATCTCACTTTGAATTATCTTATTCTCTTGCTTATATGTCAAGTGACTAATTTTATAAAGGCTTAAATAGAAAAGTCATATTAAAACAAGAAAGAATATTTTTCTACCAAGAATCTCATAGGCTCAAAGGCCGTTTAACTTAGCTCAGTCATCTAGTTTATTTTGCATTAGAGGAACTTCTCATTTAATTTACCAGTCCATAATAGGTAACTTTTTCAATATGGAGCTAAAGGTCACTATTATATGTAAGGAAAATTAAGCCGATGTTCTTGGTTGCCTTACAGTTCTCCTAGTTCAACTACTCCAATAAATGAACATGTACAACAAGCCGAAGGGCTTTTTATTACAAATTTAATTCATTTCTCTAGACAACTGTGAAATTTGCCATTGACATTAGTCATTACCCCAAGGCGAACTAAAAGATGATCTCAGTTAATAAATGATCCTTAACAAGGAACGCTCCTATCTCCTGCGATATTGGCACAGGCACATTTTATTAATGCAGGGCTTGCTTCCTGCCAGAACACCAGCATTCACGACTATTTGGTGTGCTTGTTTCCTCTTCCTGCTCCTGATATTAATAATTATGCAACGGGATAATTAGCAACACAAAGAGACAGTACTATGAGCTTGAAGCTAGATTTTCAGCACGTTAACCTTCTGGGAAATAAGAACAGAAGCAAAGAGTCTAGCCAAATAACCAATGCAGGTTGATTTCACAGTGTGTAAAAGGCTAATTATCTGTGAAAAGTCTGACCTCAAGTAACAAAATTACAGAAATGTGCAGGCATTTTATTTTAAATAAAACTCAGAGACACTGCTTCCGATTCTAAAGAAATCTGATTAGCAAATGTATGAAAGAAGAGATTTGAAACTTAAACAAAAATAAGCTCTGAAGGAAATTGATAATATCTGGAAATAAATGTTAACGATCAGCTCAGACACCTGAGAATGTACGGTAAAAAATAAACTTTTACTTTCTTTCCCTATCCCCAACACACACACATATTACAATGAAGAAAAAAAAGAAAAGAAAAAACAACACGCACACACTCAGTGTGTGACAGAAGTAGGTTAAGTGTATTTTGTTTACTGGAGACAGGCTACAATAAAAGGCAGAAAATATTACTACTTCTTTACAGATACCATATGTAATTCATTCTGATATAGGAATATTTATCCACTAGCAGTAATAACAAACCACAATTTTTGTCATGAAAAAAATAAATTGTATTTGCAAAAAGCAAACACATTACAGAGTGTGTAAAAATGCAATATTCCCATTTTCTAGTCAGAGTTCCAATTTATTGAAGTAACAGAGCAGAAAATGCACTGACAGCTGTTACATTTTATTGCGAATTAGTATATACGTTTTATATCCAGTG
Organism: Pongo pygmaeus; assembly: GCF_028885625.2. Lineage (NCBI taxonomy): Eukaryota > Metazoa > Chordata > Mammalia > Primates > Hominidae > Pongo > Pongo pygmaeus. The sequence continues at coordinate 35,041,766 of NC_072385.2, read as the reverse complement.
AGCAAATGCATGATACATTGTATTCCAGTAATTGCCACTGGCTTTCCAAATGGAAACCGAATGATCTTAGTGCAATTACACTCAGGAGAGTACATAGAACAACCTCTAGTTCTACATTATAGCACTTTAACAATACTAATATTAAGTATATTTTATTTTTTTAAATGAAAGATTAAAAAGGTCAAGTTGGATTTTAAAAATCAAAAATAGTGCTCACATGGTATATGTGCTACCTCATAAATCCTGGATGACTATTTTTTATTTAAGTTACCCGTATTAGGATATTGCAGTTTGGAATGATCAGGAAGGTTAAAGTTTCTCTCCTCTGCCCCCTCTCTCTTTGTTTACTATATCAATATTTTATTATCTGTGATGTCTCTTTCTCTATTCCCCTTTTGGCAATGGAATGAAGGGATTCAAAGTTATGGGAAGAGGGGGCAGGTGTTAGAATACTTTAGAAAATGAGCTATACGCTGAGTTTCCACTTTACCCTGAATAGCCAAATCTTCTTTGATTCCCTCCCTCATCCTTCCCCGATAGCTACTCTTCCTAACTTGTATGTGCATTAGCTACAGGCCTAAGGAGAGAGCCATTTATTTTCATAAGGGTTAACTCTGATTTCATAGATCATCTTGCTAATGCTTAAGACTACGGGTTAACAGGTAAGCACATTCTAGCATTCTACCTACCTTCCCAGTCATTTCAAATTTATTAGAAGCAAATTTCTTGCATACTTTAAGAACCCTATTTTTTTTCCATTTTTGGGGACCTTTATAATATACTTAAACCCTTTTGCTTGGCATCTCGTCCTCTGACAGCTTCCCCACCATCAGTTTCTGTGGTGAAGCCTTCAATAAATCCGGCTGTCTCCTCCCCTCTAGTGGTTACCAGCCCGCCTTGCAGCACAGGGAATGCCGAGATCTTCAGAGGACCCACAGAGGGACATTTGTGTAATTCTTTTGGCTTACAGAGAAAAGGGGGAGAAAAATAAACCAACCCAGTCATCATTGCAGAAAATAAAATTTATCAAGCATTTAAAACAATATGCTAGAGACGGCTACATCTTAATCAACACCAACCTGCTGACATAGATTTGCAATTTGAGCTAGTTATTAGTGATTGAATTAACAGCATGTCACAACTTGTATCTGGTTTAATAAAAGAAACCAACTAATACAACAAAATCATAAACAACATGTAGTAGGGCATTCCCCCCGCCTCCTCTGGCCACCGCTACCAGGATGGTATTGAACGTCCATGTAGCTAGAACAAGGAAGATGAGAGGCCACTCCATTTGCACCTTGAAGGGCTGTGCCAAAATAATCCTGGACTTCCTTCCATAGGACTCAGTGCATGGTCAGCACAGTGGCCCGTCTATAGGAATACCAGCAAAGACAGCAGCAGCCACGGCGACAACAATGCCAACAACACTAATGACATGTCTCACCCAGATGTCAGAAACAATGGTGTCACAAATAAAGCTAGTTGTGATGCCCTTTGCCACACCACTGCACCTTAAAAACATATCAGCTTACCCTCATCCCCTTACAACAGCTTCTAACCCCAAATAACCCCAAATGTGTTCAGGAACTTATTTGAAAGAATATGTATTGAGCATAATACTGAAATCAAAAGCATATGCCTTCTTGTTTTTCTATAAAAATATTCATACTATGGGTTTGAGTTTTAAATTATTAAAATATAAGTTAAAGAATTTTGCTACATCCAATGTAACATACAAATAAACTTTGCTATTGAGAAGTGCATTGATCTAGTTTATAATCAAAGAAATATTAAGGTTCAATTCTGGATATAAATCATGGCTAAATGTACTGAAGTTTCTTAATATATTATGAGGAATGACTAATGTGGACCATGTCTTACCTATAATTATTTGGATTTACCATTCCACACTATTCATTGAATTCTTTGGTAGAGGAAAGATGTAAATGCACGTATGACTTACCTATTCTGAACAGCTTAGTTTCCCTCTTTTTAAAGGACAGGCTTTTTTGAGAATTAGTTTAAGTTAATGTTTAAGGAAATGAAGAGAAACTCACTCTTATCCACTTGGTATCATTCTTATCATTGTTGTTTAAAATGTATACAGTGATTTTTCTTAAAGAATATTTAAAAGTTTTTTAAATTAAAAAAAGTATTGATATTGATTACCAATAAATTGATAGAATCAAGTGTTTTTTCAATAATATGCAAATACACAAATAAGGTAAAATGTTTTCTCTCCAAGTTAATCAGAATCCTAATACTAAATCTTCAAATATCTATATGCAGCTAACTAGTGGAAAATCAAGTACACTTATATTCTGTTTCACTGAAAGAGGTCCTGCAGGGGCTGATCTGATCTCAGTAGAGACTGAAATAAGGTAGTTCCTTGGGGATTGCATTAGATCTGAGTGAATGTGTGGAGTTGAAGCTTGGGGGAAATAAAATAAATCAGATATGGAAAGATGTACATGATCTGTCACAATAGACTTTTTCTTCTTTTTTTATGTAAAATCCGTGAGAAATCTGAGTGATGATAATTTCCTCTCTAACACATGCAGTAGAATAGTCATTTTGCCTTATTTTATTCTGGTTTGGTGGGTTTTTATTACCTCAACCCAATGGCTCATACAATCCTGGAATAAAGATGAGGAAACAGTGGCTCAGGGAACTGGGTGATCTGCCTAAAGCTCAGAATCCAGACCACACGCTATTGTTCTTTTCTGATACAAGAAGAATTTTGTATCTCTGTAAGGCATTGTATGACAGTTATTTCAGTGGATTTTTCATTGTAGGATTTCTTTAACACCCAATATGCCTTCTAATAGCAGTAGACTATTAGTAATCGATGTACAAACAAGAAACAAACTGATTTTAATATTTTCTTTAGCAAAACAAAATAGGAGTCTCTAAAATTTTGAAACAACTATCCTAAATTTCAAACAAGAAAAAGTAACTAAATTAATTGGTATTATGTATAGATTCAGATAAACTACATTATTTCTTTCTATTATCATTTATCAACAGAAGTTGATTGTAAATGCCACTATATTGGATTCATTTTTAAGAGTAAAATATTTTAATTAACTCATTCTCCCTCACTTTCTCCATCTGTACAATAAAATTGTACTGTGGAATTTTTCTATCACTTTTTAAAATAATATCAGGGAGGAAATGTTCCAGGTATCATAAAAGCATACATTTGGGAAAACTAATGAATTAGCTAGATCATCTCTTGTCACACCTTAATTCGAAGTTGTCTAACCCAAAGCAATATAGAGAGTGGCCACTTCTTTATCCTTTTTGGTAGTAGATTGAGCCTTTTCAGAAGTAAACAATAGGTCCTCAACTTTAGCTTGAGAGTTCATCAGGAAACATGATTAAATGTGTTATGCACTTTGGTATCCCACTTTTTTCTCAAATTTATTTGTTCAACTAATACTTATTTAGTGTCAGGTAATGGCACTTGTAACTGGAGATGTACTGATGAACTACAAAGTCATTGTTCACATGGAGGTTACAGTTTAAAGGGGAAGATATATGTGAATGAAATAATCATACAACCAGAAATAGACTTACACTTTTAAAAGTGTTACACTGGGCCAAATAGAATCAGGCTTCGAGGTCTTATAAAGGCGAACAGGTTGACACCTGGTGTCAGAGTGAGCGAAGGATAATGGAATGAAGTAATGGGATCCTCAAGGTGAGAAAGAATGTAGGGAAGGATGTGTTTATTACATTTGAGTGACAGGGAACTTACAGGAAGAGCACTTTAGGCAGGGGAGAAATGCAGCATCGCACAGGTAAAGGCAGTGCAGTGGGAAAGCCTCCGAGGACGGGAGGAAGACGAATGGGGTGGGATTAGGGTACAGTGAGGGTGAGCAGAGTGGAAGGCAACCCCAGGGGAGGCCAGCTGTGTCCTGGGAGCCCTTTCTTCTTCAATATACTGTTCTTAAGTGCAAAGCGAGATGGAAAGCTCTTAAAGGGCTTTTTAGGTGGGATATCAAGCCGCTCCACTAAGGTGGGAAGAATAATTTTAAAAAGCAAAGGTGAATACAAGGAAGCCTTTGGATTGCCAAAACATAAACACAAATCCTCCGAATTCCTGCTAAGCATTGACTGGTATCTCATATAGAATATTTCTCTATTTTTCTGAACTGGTTTCTGTTGATATTTTAAAGTAAGAATTTACAGAGAATGTTTGTATGTGTTGAACTTCATAACAACCCTATAAGGAGGTCAGGTTGGATATGATTATTCCCTACAAAACAGAAAAATTATGGAGTAACTGAGATTCGACCCACTATTTCAAACTCTTATAACTCTCCACCGCTTAATAACATTCATGAAGTTGACACTTAATTAGTATGAATTTCAAATAAAAGATGCATCAGAAGGAAATCTCTTTCTTATAAAATAGATTTTCTCTTTTTTTTGATAGATTTATTAGTTTACCATATCCACATTCATACCAACCCCTTGTAAAGGGGTTAATAAGAGAATGTTTATTAAAGAAATTTCTTTTCTTTTCTTTCTTTTTTTTTTTTTTTTTTGAGATGGAGTCTTGCTCTGTTGTTAGGCTGGAGTGCAGTGGCGCGACCTTGGCTCACTGCATGCAACCTCCGTTTCCTGGGTTCAAGCGATTCTCCTGCTTCAGCCTCCCGAATAGCTGGGACTACAGACGCACTCCACCACACCCGGCTAATTTTATTTTTAGTAGAGACGGGGTTTCACCATGTTGGCTAGGATGATCTCGATCTCCTGACCTCGTGCTCTGCCCGCCTCAGCCTCCCAAAGTGCTGGGATTACAAGCTTGAGCCATTGCACCCATCCTATTAAAGATTTTTTAAAGCTTTATTGGAAAAGTCTACACCTGTATAAAGCTTCTATTTTCAACATCACCGTGTGGTTTTGGGAGACATTTAAACTTGACTTGAATAATCTCACTCCAAAAGATTAGGAACACATCATTTTTCTAATGCAAATAATAACAATAGTAATTCACTAATATCTAGAACCTGGTTCAGATTAGAGAGAAAGGGAACCCTAAGATCATTGTCTTCACATACACATTTTGAAATTTTATATAAACAATATATCCTATGTATGAATCAACATATGTTTACCTTTTTTAGTATTTTAATACCTATAGGATAAAAATACTGGAATAATGGAATGCTGTAAAACTCAAAGAAATAGTTCAAGTCACATAAATATTGTTGGCTAAGTGTTGTGCTGTTTTCAAAAAAAAGTGGTTTTACTTTCATTTAGTCACTCTGGAATGAAAACCTAGAAATTACAAAGTTCAGTGTTTGAGTTAGAAAGAGATATACAAAGATGAGAAAGACTCAATCCTTTACAGAAGGAGCTTAAAAAGTATTTTATATTTAAAAGTAGGAGTTTTATCTGTTAGAAATATACTTTAAACAAAAGCATTGTCCAAATTCTTCTCAAGTTTTTAAAATTTTTACTTGACAAATAACAGTTGTGTATTTTATGGAGTACAATGTGATATTTTGACCTATGTATACATCGTAGAAAGATTCAATCAAGCTAATTAACATCTTCATCACTTCACAAATTTATCATTGTTTTGTGGTGAGAACATTAATAATATATTCTTTTAGTAATTTTGAAAAGTGCAGTACATTATTATTAATTGTGGTCACCATGCAGTGCAATTGTTCACTAAAAATTAGTCCTCTAGTCTAACTGAAACTTTGTACCCTTTGGTCAACATTTTCCTTTTCCCCACCCCACCTCACCTCTTCCTTCCCAGCCTCTGGTAGCCACATTTCTACTCCCAGTTTCTATGAGATCAGCTTTTTTAGACTCCATATATAAGTGACATCATACAGTATTTGTCTTTCTGTGCCTGCCTTATTTCACTTAGAATAGCCAAAATGTTTGACTTAAGCTGAGAACAAATAAAATTCTGTCTTTATGGTGTTCTTGAGACAGTTATAAAATTTTCCAAAAACACTGAGCATATTTTTATAAAGATTATGCAATTGTATATACAAATAAGTTTTTACTAAGCAAATCCTTTGTAATTTTTTGAGATATCATGAGTAGCATAAACTCATACATCTTTAGTGAGTTTCCTGCCCCTCACCCCAAATTATCAAAAGGCCAACACTATGAATGCTTTGCTTCCCGGTGTTACAAAGGTCATTGAATATTAACTGCTACTATAAATAGAGATGGGTGAACATCTTGGTTTGATTTTGTATTTCCTCAAATTTTATGAGCACTTTATATTTCAGCCTCCCCTTTCTCATTCTTTCCAACTTCCCACTACATATTATTTTTGTTCACATACTAACAAAATAACAATATTTAAATATGTGACATTTTGTACAAACAACAAATCACTGATACCGTAGCAAAAACATACAAAAATCCAACATTGATAGTCTTTCATAAACCACAGGAATACCACATGGTCCCACATTTACCAAAAAAAGAACAAAATTCGTTAATAATTTTTCACTATAATTCAACTTCTGCTCAGTCATTCTTTTTTTTTTTTTGATTTATTAATTCTTTCAGGATTTACTTCATTCATTCAGTCAATGTCTATCAGTAAATGTTTACAATGTGGTAGGCACTGTAGTATCATTGGGGATTACCAGGATGTTTATGAGTTTATCTCCCAGGACATATATTCTGGTGCAGGAAGACAAATTGATAAACACAAAATTTAGTACATAATAGGGTTATAATAAAGTTATATACAAAGCAGGATGGGAGTATTCAAAAGGAACTTTCTATGGCTTGGAGAGATTGATGATCTTGAAAGATGGGCAGACATTTTCTATCAGGGGATTAAAATACGGAGGCATCAAGCAAGGGCTATCAGGTATGTGGAAAAGCAGGAATGAAAACATAAAGTCCCAGGGGACATTGCATGTTTAGGGAAAGGGTGGGTGTTTCATCAAACTGGTGCACAGGGCATGTAGGATGGTTTCAAGAAACAGTAGACAACTACAAAATGTTTCTGTCCCAGGGAAAGATTTTTCAATACCTTTCTTTTTTGTCATCTATACTTTGTTTTAAGCTAAACATATTAAGATTTCATCAAGTTACTTTGCCTCTAAGACTCTGGAAAAGTTGAGACCTCACACAAAGATATTCATCTTAGAAGTTCACAAACAGCCAACATGAATAAAGATAAATAAAATATTTCATAAAGAAAGTGGTAGGCATGGACAGCATGAGAATGGCATATTAATGTAGAGAAATTATGTCCATGGGCATTAAAAGGCCATCAAACATTTTTAAAAGGTTTTACTTTGAAACAATGTCAAACATACAGTAAAATTTCAAGTACAGTACAAAGAACATTCTTTTTCCCTGAATCTTTTAAGGGTAAGATGCTGACTTGATGTCTCATTACCAATGAGTATTTTAATGCGTATTCACTATAAATAAGGACATTCTTCTGCCTAACTATAATACTGTCGTCAACATCAGGAAAGTAACATTGATATGATATTAGTATTTAATTAGTAGGCCCCATTCAAGTTTTGCCAACGGTCCCCAAAATGTTTCTTTTAACAAAGGGCTCGAGTCCAAAAACGTGTGCTGCATTCAGTTGTCATGCTTTTTAGTTTTGTTCAGTCTGGAATATTTTCTCACTCTTTCCTTGATTATCATGAAATTGACACAATCACACATGTTAGGCCAGTTATTTTGTAGAATGTCCTCAACTTGCCTTTGTCTAATGTTTCTTCAGGTTTAGATCCAGGTTGTACAACTTTGGCAGAAGAGATCAAGTGCCCTTTTTGTTGCATCCAATCAGGTGGCACCCAATTTCAATTTGTTCCCATAATATTGATGTTGTCTTTTATCACCTGATTAAGGTGGTTTCTCCCAGATGTCTTCAATGCAGAATAATTCTTTCTCCCAGTGTAATTTAATAAGTATTTTGTGGGGAGATATTTGGATACCATATAAACATCTCCTTATTAAAATGTCTATCTGTTTATATCCAGATGGCCTAATCAATTCCTAATTTAATCAAAGGGTTATAACCTATTGTGATCATTATTTATTTTGATAATCAAATTGCACCCTATTTGACCAGCAACAGGCTTTTCAAAAGGGTTTTTATCTTGTGAATTTGACAAGTCACAATCATCTTTGGGGCACTGCTTTGCTTAGGGACACAGTAAGATGTTCCAAGTTAATGTTTCACCTGTTCTGCCTCAGCACTTGATTTAGTCATTTCCCCAAGGAGCCCTGGCCAGCAGCATCGTATTTAGAAATAAATACCTAGGTGTTAGGAGTGTTACCCCATATATTAGGGTGACACTCTTAACATAAGATATTAGGAGTGTCACCCCATTAACATTGGGGTGACTCTTCTTCCAGGTCTTGCCACTGGATAGAAATATATGTATAGACATAAACACGTGTATATCTACAGCTATACATCTAAATCTATTTGTTTATATCAAAAATAATGAATTAATATTGATATCTCTATCAATTCAACATTCTAGGATACATTCTAGTTTTCACTTTTATATGTACCTCCCTTTTCAAACAGTGAAGAACCTGCTTCTCTTGTCCAAAATACACTTAAATAATCTCTCCCCAATATCCAACTCATTCATTGACACCATCCCTGTGCCTCAACTTTCCCTGCTCTGCCATCCTCACCTGGTTTACTGCCAGCACCTGTTACTTATCACATGGTTGTTCTTCCTATGCTGCTCATGTTTAAACAACCATTTTCATCATCTACATCTTTAAACACAGTCAAATTTGTGTTTTGGATGGATAAGTGTGACAACAGTGTCGCTAAAGTGAGGGAAGCAGAGCTTGCCATCTGCTAGTCCCAGGGAAATATTTAATGCAAATATTAAAGAAAGAAGTGATGAGGAAAATGAGGGGGGAATAGACTCAAGATACATATCTCTGATAAAATACCCTGAAGAGGGGGGAAAGAGAGGAAATGGTTGACGAAAATACTAAGGCTTATAATTTGAGGGTAATTAACTTTTTCAAAATTGTGAATACAGGACAGAGACAAGGTTATTTATTTCTTGTTTGTCTCGTACAATTTTGTTTGATGTCATTTTAGGGTTGAGAAAGAAGATAATTTTAGATTTGGAAATGACATTTATTAGATGTTGGCAAGAACATTTTTTCAGTTGAAGTGGTCGGGTAGAACCCTGGTTGTGTTGAGTTGAGGAATGAGTGAGGTTTAGATATCTTGTAATGACAAAATAAAACAAAGGATATCTTGCTTTTGTTTTCATAAACATTATTTTCATGATGTATTTATTTATTTCAAGTCTCTAATTTCTTCTCTCTTCTCTTAGATGAAGACAACTGTAGAATCTATTCTCTACCTAAACGAAATATTGTTTTTGTTCTCCCTCAGTCTATTCCACCTTTGCTCACTATTTCTCCCTTAGGCAAGTAGCTAAGGAGATAAATAACCAGGCTTAGATGGAGAACAACAGATAGAAAGGGAAAGGAGAGAATGATGAGAGCCATTCTACTTATAGTCTTCCTTCCAGAGTCCTGAATATTTGAATTGTATTAGTGCCCTGCTGCCACCATAACAAATTACTGTGGACTCAGTGGCTTAAAACACTTTAAATATATTATCTTACTGTTCTGGAGAACAGAAGTCTGAAATGGGTCTTATGGGCTAAAATTATGGGTTTAGGGAGCTTCATTCATTGTGGACTCTCTAGAGACCATTCTATTTCCTTGCCTTTTCCGGTTTCTATAAGCCATTCACATTCCTTGGCTAGTGGCCCCCTCCTCCATTACAAAGTGTATCACTCCAGCTTCTGCTCCTTTTGCCACTTCTCCTCTCTTTATGGCTTTGGCCCTTACACGGTCCTCATATTAGGATCCTTGTGATCACATTGGGTCAACTTGAATAATCTGGGATAACCTCTTCATCTCAAGATTTTTAACTGAATCACATGGGAAAAGTCTTTTATTCTATGTGAGGTAAGGTATTCACTGGTTCTGGGGATTAGGACGTGGACATCTTTGAAGGGAAGGCTTTATTATTCTGTCTACCAACTACACTTAACAAACTGTTCAACACTTAGCACCATGAAAATAAGCCTATGGGCTACATACCATTGTTGTGGGTCATTTTTTAGTTTAATTAACTCTATAAGCTATTTACAGAATTTAAGTAACTCAGCAAAGTTCATACAGCTAGTAAATAGGAGAACTCAGAAATTCATCCAGGTCTGTGACTCAAAAACCTATAACTATAAATAATGACTGTACAAACTAGGCTAGCGTGTATTATATACTATAGCATTTTTAACACTATAGATAGTAATGCCAATAATTTAAAAGAAAATCCAGGAATCCAAGAACAACAAGCAAAAAGAAGATAGACAGTAGCAGGAGAGTGTCTGGGAGGCTTCTGTCTACACCTTGTAAATCTGGCCCTTGCACAGAGATCCTAGTTACACACTCTGGGTATGTTTCACCTTCTCTGGCATTTGGGGGTAGATGAATGGCTACTATGACCTGTACAATGATAAAGCCAGAGGAAGAGGAAGAGTCACATATATCATAAAATGGAGGAAAATAAGACAATGCAAAAGAAAATATAGAGGAGATGGAAGGATGGCTGAGGAATAAGGGAAAAAAAAGAAGAGAGAAAGAAGGTATCCTCTTCTTGGATCTGCAAATTATACACAATCTTGATGTTTGCATAACTGGCTTAATGATTTGGGAACAGATTGGGGTGACAATTGTTGATGGATTCCCAAGGGAGTCAATACAGTTAAACATAACTACTAAGACTCTATTTATGTCTTTCCACATATGGGACATTAACAAATTTAATGGAATGCTTTATGAAATTTTGCTTTTGGTCTTAAATGTCTATATATTCCTCTATAGTTATAATAATAACTTAAGGTGTTCTAAAACTACACTGACTTAATGTTTTCTTTCATCAAGAACATACAAACACACAAATGAGGAACGTAAAATTAAACCAAAATATAACTGGAAACTAAAGGTCAGTTTCAGTCTCCTTACCCTTTTATTGCCCCCGACACCTGATTTTCTGGGAAAGAACAAAACTTACTCTCCTGCAAATCGATTACTTGAAGGAGAAACTTAATTACAACTTTACCCATTACCATCATTACCATCATCACCACCAACTCTTGTGCTGTAAGTCCCGTGTATTCAATCCCCACCAATAGGCAGGCACCATGCTAATGTCAATGCATATTTTCTTCAAACAAATGCTATATGTTCTTTGGTGATTTCAGCATTAAAAAACATCATGCTATCATTTGTTCATATGATTTTCTATGTCCTCAATTAGATATCTTCTGAGCCAAATAGCTACTTATGCAAATACGAAACGACTGGTACCTGGAAGACTAATGTTATCTAAGGCTTCAGCAAACGTGTGCTATTCTCAGACTACAACTCGTAAGTTTCAGGTAATGTGTGATAATGTAAAAGAGTGTAAGCATTAGCATCTCTCAGCTCTAGATTCTACATAATACTGATTCTATGACAATGTTATATAAATAGTATAAAAATAATTTTGTTCATTATCAATTCTCCTATATAAAAAAGCTGTGTACAAATACTTTTGTGAAGAACTATTTGGAAAAATATAGCATATTTGAGTTCACCACCATTTCTCTTCCATTACCTGGCTGTGTATACCTGCAGAAGTTATTTGACCGATTTTAGTGTTATTTCATTGTGCATGTGTATGTGAACGCATGCATTTGTGTATGTGTAAAAGAAACTTGCTTTATACATAATACTTTATATACAAATATTATGGTGATTTAAAGCTAGAGGCAAATCATAGCTGCTCAATAGATTAGTTCCCCTTTATCTTCTTTCCATTTGGCCTCCCTAAAGGAGACAAGAAGTTTGTTGAAGGAGAAGTGAATAAGATGTTTACTTCATTTGCAATACGGTGGACTTTTGCCATGATCGGAATGTGGAGATAGATGAAGGGGTGAAGGCATATAGTCTGAATTTATCCACCACACAGAATCATGAGGAAGGAAATAAGCTAGCAGTTGGCAACTCTCCCTGGAATGAAGTAGACAAGATCTCTACCTTTCTGAGACTGAATTTTACAACCTGTAAAAAGATGTTCAATGCCTGCTTCCTGTACTGCAGAGTGCTGCTGATTGCATCAAATGCAGAAATGTAAAAGAAACACCTTTAAAACTCTAAAGCATTACAGAAAGTTCAGAACCTATTATCAATGCATATTCAGCAACAATCACTTTATTCTGAATTCATAAAGATAATTAAATAATTTGAAAAAGTTATTTCAATATGCATATTCATTTTTTGCTGACACATTGTGGATCATTTTACAGTGTTTTATAACCTTATATTCTTTTCCATCTCAACCACAGCCTCTGCTGTGACTGGAGCCATCTCCTTACACCCCATATATTTAGGGATGATGGCTTGCATTTGGCCCAGCCACTTTCCTGCCAGGAGTGGTCTTCTCTTGCACTGATCGTAAGACACTCTTAATCTGGTCTTTTCTGACTACACAAGACCTAATTGAACTTTTTTTCCACCGGTAGTGCTTCAGTACTTTGAGTTCACATCACGTAATTTAACACTTAATTATATTTTAAAAGTGAGGGAGGGAAGGCATCTAGACAAAAATTCCATTTATTTTAGTGATAGAGAAAGCTAGAAAAAGAGAGGGAAAAAAGTGATTTCTTCTCACTATGGCCCACCTCACCAGAAACAGGCCAATCAACCATGCAATTTTTATTTATGTTTCCTTTTCATTTCCTGAGGGCAAATATATATTCTACTACCTTGATGAAGCCAACTAGTGGGTAGCCATAAATCACTAGTGACATGCTGGAACCAGGCATTTTAGGGGGCCAGAAGAGTGACTGGAGGATTATTTCCAGCAATATCCACAAAATAAGGTCACTATAGAGAAAAATCTAGAAAAAAGGCATCTATGTCAGATAATATTTCAAGGGATGTTGCTTGTGAATGAATAGGGAAAGTACCAATACATTTTTAGTAGATGAGATCATTAGATTGGATTAAATGACACCGGACACAGTTTTAGTTTTCTAAATATTTCTTCTGTGTGTATACTTAAGGCAAAAAATTATATCCATTTTTAAAAGTAAACATAGCATAATTTAAACATCCTGGTGATTTTTTTTCCCACCATTTGAGAGGGAGTTTCATATACTGAAAGAGTGTGGATTTTGGAATACTAGCTTTTTCATTTTAGCATTTTCTCTAAAATAAAAATTCAGTTTCACTGAAACTCAATTTCCTTACTGTGAAATGGGAATAGTAACATCCTCATTACTACTGAAGACTGGTGTGGAGTATACTGAAGACTGGTGTGCTGAGCCTATACCACCTTGTGCTTCAGTACATATCCAATGCCTGTTAGTTACATCTTATTTTTCTTTGGTGAGATTCTTCATATTTATTTTGATATAGTTCTCATACAGAAATAAAAACAAATCTAAAATTTAAGAAGGCTAATTATTGGAATTCATTATTTGGGATTGCCTTTAGAGTCTGAAACACATTATTATCCACCAGTGATGTGGCTTTTTTAAGCAAATGATTTCAATAATTTATACCTTACCTACAAAGTAATGGACATCAAATAATAATAATAATAATAATAATAGCTTTAGTAATACTAATAAGGGTACTCTACAAAGGAAAATAGATTCCAAAATCCCAAAACATTTTAATTACTTTTGTGAAAGTATGAGACAAATGGCCACATAGCATTCTGACATCCATCAGATTTAAAATTACACACACACACACACACATACACACACACACACACACACACACACACACACACACACACACTTGCATCTCTCCTAGCTACGATATATGCAGGCACAAAGTGAATTAGGAAGTAAATTTAAGTAAATTTGAAAAATGATTATCAGTGGACAGTTATTAGTGATCCCAGGAGAAATTTTAACTGGCATGTCAACAACTATTGACCAGTTGTTGTGCACCAGTATATATTACTAAACACTAAAAACAGATATTTTCTAATTAACATTTTTATTGAGAAAAGTATAGATTCGCATACATGTGTAAGAAACCGTTTTCCAGAGTGATTGCATCATTTCACATTTCCACTAGCAATGTATGAATAATCATTCGTAGCATTCTGACATCCATTAGATTTAAAATTATACACATACACATACACACTTGCATCTCTCCTAGCTATGAGATTCTTAATATGTATGCAACATTAATATCAACATTAATAGCTATGTTAGTTCTTAGTATTTCAGAGTTCTTAAATGAGTTGCATTTCAATAGTAACTCAATAGCAGTTTCTCCACATATCTGGCAGCATTAGGTATTGTCAGAATACTGCGTTCTGATAAGTGTATTGTAACATCTCATTGTGGATTTAATTTGCATTTCCTGATTACTAATGATGGTAAATATCTTTTGTGTACTTAGTTGTCTTCTACATTTTTATGTGAAATCTGTCTTTGTGCCTTTGTTCTTTTTCTGATTGTTCTTTTACTCTGGAGTAAGTTTTTAGAGTTCTTAATATAGTGTAGATAAGAGTCTTTTGTCAGATATGCGCCTCACAAATATGTTGTTCCAACCTATAGCTTTTCTTTTATTCCTTTTAACAGGGGTTTTTTTTTCTTTTTTTTCAGAGAAACTGGTTTTGATGAGGTCTAGTTTATCAATTTTTCCTTTTGTAGATTGTGCTTTTGGTGTGAAATCAAAGAATATTTTTTCAAATGCTATACCAAAACATTTCTCCTATTTTTTACATTTAAGCCTTTAAAATATCTTGAATTAAAGTTTTATAAAGTAGGAGACTAAAATATAAGTTAATTTTTTTTAACTTTGTGGATATTCAATTGTTTCAGGACCGTTTGTTAAAAAATGCTATCATTTCCTCATTGAATTATTTTGGAATCTCTGTCATATTTGTCAGAAGTATGACTGTATGAGCATAATTGTATGAGCCAATTTCTGGATTCTCTGCTCCTTTCCTTTTGTCTGTCTGACTATCACTCTGCTAATACCGCACAGTTTCAATAATTGTAGCTATGTAATAGGTCCAGAAGTCATGTAGTCAAGTTCCTCCCACTTTGTTCTTCTGTTTTGAAATTGTATTGATTATTCTAGTTTATTTGCTTTTCCATCATAAATTTTATAATCTGCTTGGCTTGAAGGAACTGTATTAAAACGATGTATCATTCTGGGGAGAACTAACATCTTTACTATGTTCAGTCTTCAAATCCATGAATACAGTATGCCTCTCCCTTTATTTAGATCTTTGATTTCTTTCATTAATATTGTATAGTTTTCAGGATGTAAGAACTGTGCATATATCATTAAATTTACACAAAATATCAGTATTTCACCACTAAGTTCTATGTTAGTTGTAGGATTTTTTGGTAAGTGTTCTTTATCAAGTGGCTGATAAAGTTCTCTCTCTTCCTGTATTTCTGAGAGTATTTATTATGTATGAGTATTTTTTTATAAATTATTTTTCCATATTGATTGATATAAGATACATTTTTCTTTTTTAGCCTGTTAGTGGGTGGCTTATAATTATTGATTTTCAAATATTAAAATCAGACTTGCTACCCTGAAATAAATCCCACATGATCACGGTATATAATTATTTATCTATATTGCTGCAATCATTTATTAAATGTTTTTGTGTTAATATTTATGAGGATATTGACCTGTAGTTTTCTTTATATGATTGAAGATCTGTAGTAATATTTTATTTCATTCTAATATTGATAATTTATATATTTTCTCTTGTTTTCTTTGTCATTCTTACAAAAAGTTTGTCAATTTTATTAATCTTGTAAAAGAAGTAGCTCTTAATTTATTTTCTACATTGTTTTTCTGTTGTCTATTTTATGGATTTTTGCATTAATTTTTATAATATTATTTTTCTGCTAGCTTTGGATTCACTTTGCTCTTCTTTTTATTGGTTCTTAATGAGAGAATATAGCTTAATGAGTTAAAGTTGCTCCTCTTTCCTAAGGTATACATTTCATGCTATATGTCTTCCTCTCATCACTGTTTTAGTTGTGTACTACAAATTTTAACATTTATATTTTTAGTATAAATTTTAACATTTATACTAAATTAAGATATACTAAAATTAAATATACATTTTAACATTGATATTTTTATATATTTTTAGTTATATTTTTATTTTCTTTCTTTTTTTTATTTTTATTGAGACTCTTTATTGGCCCATCAATTATTTAGAAATATGCTATTCAGTTCCCAAGTGTTTGGAAATATCCTTTATTTTATTGATTTCTAGTTTGATTCCTTTGTAGTCAGAGAATACACACTGTCTGGTTTCATTGTTTAAAGACATTTTTGAGATTTTTGGTTTTGGTCCAGCTTATGGTCTGTGTTTCTATATGCTCTTGAGCACTTGTAAAGAGTGTATATGTTTCTGTTGTTAAGTGACATATTCCACAAATTTCTATTAGATCCTGTTGGTTGATGATGGTCTTGGAGAGTTCTTACATATTCTTGTTTATTCCTCTCTAGTTGTTCTATAAATTGATAAAAGAATGTGTTGAATTCTGTAAGTTTAATTTCAGATTTTTTTTTCTTTCAGTTCTACCAGTTGTGTTGTGAATATTTTGCATTTTGTTATTTGGTGCATACCCATCTAGACTTTTTACGTGGATTGATCTGTTATCATTATATATCTATCTCTTCTTCCCTTTAGTTTTCTTTGCTCTAAAATATTATCTGATGTTATTAAGATAGTGTTGATTTCCTTTCATTAATATTTATGTAATATTTTTACCTATTATTTTAATTTAACCTGACCATATAATTACATTTCAAGTAAATTTCTTATGGACAGCATACTGTTGGATCATATTTTTAAATATACTCTTCCAATCTCTGTATTTTAATTGGCATATTTAGGCCATTTATATTTAATGTAGTTACTGACATTTTAAAGGTTATGTTGTTATTTTAAAAGTCTTTACTTTCTGTTTTTTCTTACTGGTATACGTTTTACTATTTTCCTTTCCTTAATTCATGGCAGGTTATTTGAACAATTTTTAGAATTTTGTTTTGATTTATCTATTATATTTTTGAATGTATCTTTTTGTAGAGCTTTTAAAAGTGATTTCTCTTGTTATTACATTATTTATACTTATGTCATAACCATCACAGTCTACTAGTATTCTTATTTTATCAGTTCTTATGATGTCTAAAAGCATTACCTCCCTTTATATTCCTTTACTCCCTGTTGTTTATGACATAATTATCTTAAATGTGCCTTCTAAATACATTTAGAATCACATCAGACAATGCTATAATTTTTACTTCAATCATCAAACATAATTTATAAAAGAAGAAGAAAAGACCAATGTATTTTCCCATATTTTTGTTTAATGTGGTCTTTCTTTTTTATAACGTTCCTCTTTTCACTGTTTATTTTCTGTTTGTAGAACATTCTGAAGCCATTCTTCTGGGGTGAATCTTCTGACAAGGTATTATCCTTTTAATCCTTTGTCTGAGAATGCTTTGATTTTTATTTTACTCCTGAAGGATATTTTTGCTGGGTATAGCATTGGATTTGATAGTTCTTTGCTTTCTGCACTTTAGAAATAGTCCTTCTGACCTCCATAGTTTCTGATAAAAAAAAATCCACTGAAAATATAAATTTTCCTTCTACAGATATGGAACTATTTTATTTCTAGCTATTGGTAAGATTTTCTGATTGTCTTTAGTTTTCAGAAGTTTAATTTTGATGTGTCTTGGTTTGTCCCTTTGGGATTTGCATAACTTTGTGAATCTGTGTGTTTATTGATCAGCAAATTTTAAAAGTCATGATTTCTTCAAGTATTTTTAGCCCGAACCTCCTCTTCTTCTCATTCTTAAACTCTGATGACACAAAAGTTAGATTTTCTGCTATATGCTCACAATAGAATGAAGTCCTGGTCATTTTTTAAGACTAGGAATAAAAATAAGAGGCTAGTGATTAAAGTTTTAGAATAATGAGTAATAATTTGGAGGAAAATCATGTACAGTCATGAATATGTGTTCTCCCAACCATTCTTATTTTTATTATTTTCAAAGGTAGATTTTATTTCCTCAGGATTTAATTGTTATTGAGAAGAGTAGTTTTTAAAAGTTATTTTCAACTAAAGCGGTTATTAGAACTTTGGGAGTTGTTTAGTTTCTTTAGTTAATTACAGTTTTAATGGATTGTGATCAGAAGTTGCAGCCTGAACAATTTTTAGTCTGGAGTATTTTTTGATCCATTACATGATTCATTTTTTATGAAAGTGTGAGAAGCAGCTGTGTTCTTCACAGGACACAAACATATTAGTCCCACCTTATTTGTTATGTTTTTCAAATCTTCTCTGTCCTTATTTTCTATTGTCAATCTACCGACACCCGAGAGGAGTATATTGAAGTTTCATATTTACATTGGATTTATGTCAACTTGCTGTTCTGCATATTTGGGTGCTATCAGTTGTCTTCCCTGCATGACTTCTTTGACTTCAAGTTTACTTTGTTTTTATTTTTAATATTTGTGGGTATATAACAGTTGTACATCTATATAGGGTACATGTGATATTTTGAAACAAGTGTAGAATGTGTAATGATCAAATCAGTGTAACTGGGATATTCCATTCCCTCAAATATTTATCATTTCATTGTGTTTGGAAAATTTCAAATCCACTTGTCTATTTTGAAATATACAATAGTTTATTTTTTAACTATAGTAGCCCTGTTGTGCTACCAAACACTACATATTATTTTTACTATCTAACTCTATTTTTGTACCTATTATCCAACCCATTTTTGTTCCCTCACTACTACCCTGCCCTGCCTTTGCTAACCATTATTCCACCTCTTACCTCAATAAGATCATATCTGTAGCACCAAGATATGAGTGAGAACATATGATATTTGTCTTTCTGTGCCTGACTTATTTCATTTAACATAATGTCCCCCAGGTCCATCCATATTGTTGCAAATGACAGGATTTCATTTCTTTAAATGGCTGAATAATATTCCATTATGTGTCTATACAACATTTTCTTTATCTGTTCATCTCTTGGTGAACACTTAGGTAGATTTCACATCTTGGCTATTGTGTATAGTCCTGTGATAAAGATGGGATAGCAGATATCTCTTTGATATACTGATTTCCTATTTTTGGATATATATCCAGCAGCAGGATTGCTAGGTCACAAAGTAGTTCTACTTTTAGTTTTTTTGAGAAAGCTCTATACTGTTTTACATAGTGGTGTACTAATTTACATTCCCACCAACATTGTATGAGCATTCTCCTTTCTCCACATCCTTATCTGCATCAACTATTTTTATGTATACAAGGACTGCTAAACATATGCACATCAAAAAACATGATACATCACATCAACAATGATGTGAACTGAAGGAAAAAAATTTATATAATCATTTCAATAGATGTCAAAAAAGGATTCAATAGAATTTAACATCCCTCCATGAGTAAAACCCCTCACAAACTGAGTGTAGAAGGAACATACCTAAACATGGTAAAGGTTATATATGAAAAACTCATAGCTAGTATAATACTGAATGAGGAAAAACTAAGAGCCTTTCCTTTATGCTCTGAAACATGACAATAATGTACACTTTCACAACTTTAAATTTACAAAATACTGGAAGTCCTAGCCAGAGCAATTAGACAAGAGAAAGAAATAAAGGACATTCGGCCAGACGCTTTGGCTTATGCCTGTAATCCCAGCCCTTTGGGAAGCCGAGGTAGGCTGATCACGAGGTCAGGAGTTCGAGACCAGCTTGGCCTACAGGCTGAAACCCCATCTCTACTAAAAATACAAAAATTGCCAGGTGTGGTGGTGCGTGCCTGTAATCCCAGCTACTCAGGAGGCTGAGACAGGAGAATTGCTTGAACCTGGGAGGCAGAGGTTGCAGTGAGCCAAGATCATGCCACTGCACTCCAGCCTGATTGACAGAGTGAGACTCCATCTCAAAAAATAAATAAATAAGTAAATAAATAAATAAATAAATAAATAAATAAAATAAAAGACATTCATAGTGGAAAGGAAGGAGTCAAATTATCCTTCTATGCAGATGACATAATCTTTTATTTAGAACAATCTAAATGTTCCACAAAAAAACTATTAGAACTAATAAATTCAGGAAGTTTGCAGGATAAAAAATCAACATATAAAAATCAGTAGTATTTCTGTATGCCCATAGTGAATAATCTGAAAAAGAAATGAAGAAAGCAATCCAATTTACAATAGCTACAGAAAAAAATACCTAGGAATAAACATACCAAAGAAGTGAAAGACTGCTACAATGAAAACTATAAAACATTGATAAAAGAAATTGAGGAAGACATGCACGAAATCAATGAAAATATATCCCATGTTTATGAATTAGAAGAATCAATATTGTTAAAATGTCCATACCACTCAAAGTGATTTACAGATTTATTGCAATCCTTCTCAAAGTACTAATGACATTTCTTCACAGAAATAGAAAAAAAAAAAACTCCTAAAATTTATGTGGAACCACCAAAGACCCAGAATAGCCAAAGCAGTCATAGAGAACAAACCTGGAAGAATCACATTTCCTTACTTCAAAATACATTGCAAGGCTCTCATAACCAAAACAGCATGGTACTAGCATAAAAAACAGACACATATTCCAATAGAAAAGAGTATCCAGAAATAAATCCACACATTTACAGTCAACTGATTTTTGATAAAGGTGCCAGAAACGTACATTAGGAAAAGAACAGTCTCTTAAACAAATGGTGCTGGGGAAACTGGATATCCATGTGCAAAAGAATGAAGCTAGACTCTTCTCACCATATTGAAGAATCAAATAAAAATGTATTAAATACTTAAAAATAAGACCTGAAACTCTGAAAGTACTAGAAGAAAACATTGGGGAAATGCTTGAGGGCATTGATCTGGGTAAGTATTTCTTGAGTAAGACCTCAAAAGCATAGGCAATCCAAGCAAAAATGGACAAATGGCATGACATCAACCTGCCTGACTTCTTTCTAGGAGGTTCTCCTTTTCCTTTGCATTTGGTTGTTAATCAGGATTGCTGTTTCACCCAGCATTCACTAAGGCCAACCAACGAAGGTACTTTATTCCAAGAAATATCATTAAAAGTAGTTAATAACCAGCATAGTGCCTGTACTGACCATTCTGAATAGGCTGCCAACTACTGAGAACAGATGCCAGCCATAAAGAACCAATAGGGTCTGACTCATGCACATTTTCTAAGTATCAGTCTTACTCTCCTATAATCCTTGAGAGGTTTTGCCCAACCTTTGTCCAATGTCAGACCACTCAGTTCCATTTTGGGAGATTGGTCATAATGCTTTATCTCTTTATAATAAAAATGCAGAGGCCATGTAAAGGGAAAGGTACTTGAGACCACCTATCCCATAATATAGAGAGGGCTAGCCAGAATAAAATAATGAAGAAATTGAGATAAAAGAGGAAGAAAGAAAAGACATAGGGTAAAGATCAAAGGAGAGAATGAGAGTAAGAGAATCACTACTCATTATATTATTTGAACACCTGAATCTATCTGTGCCTGCTGCCTATATATTTTTAAATCATGAGTCAGTAGATTTTCTATTAGCTTTAGCTGATTTGAGTTTTCTTAGTGTCAGCTGAAATTCAAGTCTTGCCTAACTTAATTTAATCAAATATTTCAATACACAGGATTACGAAAATAATTCAGTGCACATACACTCATCATCCACATAATAAAAATGTACATATTTGCCATATTTGATGCATTGTTGTTGTGGACACAGTTTTCTTTGAGTGTTTTCTCCTATTTATTGCCCTCCTTTCTTGGAGGTGCCTATTCTAAAGATGGCATGCACCAATCCAAGCATGTTTTATACTTTAATATATTTATTTATCCATATAATATAAATAACATGTTATTAACTTAAAGTTTACATAATTAGTATCATAAAGATCTCTTCTTCCTGCAACTTTTTTCTGTCAATATTATGCCTCCCAGATTTAACATGCTGTTACATTTAGACATAATCTACTCTAATCTTGAGGGTTTTGAACTATTTCTTACTTTTCTTTTTTTTTTTTTTTTTTTTTTTTTTTTAAGAGATGAGGTCTCACTCTACCACCCAGGCTGGAGTGCAGTGGTGCAATTATAGCTTATTACAGTCTCAAACTCTTGGGCTCAAAAGATCCTCCTACTTCAGCCTCCCGAGAAGCTGGACTACAGGCATGTGCCACCGCAGCCCCTGATTATTATTTTGTATTTTTTGTAGAGATGACATCTCACTTTATTGCCCAGGCTAAGTCTTAAACTCCTGACTTTAAGCAATCCTCCTGCCGCAGCTTCCCAAAATGTTGGAATTACAGGCATGAGCCACCATGCAGTATTTCCTCTTAAGAATAAATCATAATACATCATCTTTCTTGTATTTTGAATAATTTTTTCTAGTTTTTTTATTATACCCAATTTTGCAATAGCAATTCTTGTACATTTTTGACAGCTTAGTTAAGGGAGGATTTGAAAGCAAATTGTTGAGTTGTATGCTATCTTCATTTTCAAGTTAATCATGTTGCCAGTAGTTTTTAATCCTACCAACAGTGTATGAAAGTTCCATTTTTCCATGTTTTTCTCAAAAAGTTTTATTGCCTGGTTTTATGATTTTTGCCAATGTGATGATTATGAAGTGGAAACTCTTGGCTGCTTTGATTTGCATTTTTTGGTTTCTGCTTATTAAAGAAGTTGAGCTTTTATCTATGTGTTTATTAACCATTCAGATGACACTTAACATTGTTCATTTCTTTTGCCTTTTTTATATTTAGGTTGATGAACATTTTTATTCCTATGAAATGTAAAAGTTATTCCAGTAGTGAGTCAATTTGAAAGTTGTGTTATAAATATCTTTCCTAAGTCTGTGGGTTTTTTTCAAAATCTGATTTATGTTGCTTTACACTGTAGATGATTTTATTTACTATTATTATTGGTGTTATTTTAAGAGTTGTGCTTTTTATGAGTTAATCACTTTTGTTCCAAAGTCAAAGAAAATTTTCTGAAATCTTCTTAGAAGTATTGAACTTACCTTTATTTATCTAGCTCTTTAATCAGTCTGGAATCAATTTTGCTGATAGTGTAAAGGATCTAATAGACTTATTAAACAAGGTATTTAATTGGGGGCCTAGAAATAGGGCAGAAACAGTTGAACCTGGACAGTTTTCAGCTTCATCAATAAATAACAAGAATGGCCAGCTTGTTTCAAACTAGTACAGAGTTTACTCTTAATTTTTTTTAAGATCTCCACATTAATTTGTCTCCTCTACAAGTCATAAGCTAGAAGTTTATCCATTTTCTTCCCCTTTTTAAAATCAATATTGTGAGATATTGTTATATGAGTATTTTAAAAAACCCATTTCACCTTTATAAATATTTTTTCGTTTTCCTCATTCTATTATATTTTAAAAAGTATTTTACTTTTGTATCCTTGTCCTCCATTTCATTATGTTTCCCCTATAATATTTTGTCAATATTATTTCTTTCCTCTTATATCTAGATTTATTTCCTAACTAGCTTTCTAATTTGGATGCTGAGCTACTTGATTTTGGTCTATTTTTCTGACATATGCATCCAGTACTGAATTTTGCCTATAATTAAAAATTTATTTGCATGATACATGTTTTAATAGGCAATGCTTTCCTTGTTATTTAGTCTTAAATAGAACAGTTTCCATTAAAATTTTTATTTTATTAATAAGTATTTTTCACATGTATTTTTTCCTTTCTTTTTTTTCTCCCCTTCCTTGTACCTTTTTTCTTTTCTTTATTTTTTTTGAAGATGGCTTTATGATGACAGTTTTAAATTTTATTGCTGTGTAGTCGGAGGACCTGATACGATCTCTAAAATACATATATTCTTATTGTCCCACATAAATATTTTTTGGTAAATATTTCATGTACACTTGAAGTGAATATATATTATTCTCTAATTGTTGGTTGCAAGAATCTGTGAATATTAGCTAGCTCAATCTTCTTAACGTTTAAGTTTAAATACTTAAAATCAGTGTTTTTATTGTCATTTGTTCTATGTATTCTATCACTTTCTATTATAGCTGTTTAAAAATTTGCATTAGGTTTTGTTTATTTAAAATCCTACACTGTAATTTCCTCAACTAAAGCTTTATATATTTAGAAGCTATTTTATCAATAATTATCAAATATTCTTGGGTGCATTATTGTAGTATTTTCCTAAAAAAAGTTTCTATACAATTATGTAATATCCTTCAGTAATTGTAATAGCTGTTTTCTCTTAGTATGTATTTAATCTGATATTAGTAATTCTTTGCTGTCTAGTATTTGTTATTTGTTATTAAGTATAGCATTTTATCATTTGTTTTAAAACTTTTTGTGCTGTTATATTTTATGCTGAAAATTTTATATGAATATCTGTAAATTCATGAACGACAAATTAAATGCATTTTTCATGTATTGTAATTTTACAGATCTATCTGAACTTACTTTTTTTTTGTTATTTCTGTTCATTCTGTATCATGGTATGTATTTCTTCTTGCGATTTCTGGTTTTTAAAAAATGTTAAGCTTTTCTCTAGTGTGTGTTCTGTCTCTTCCTCTCCCTCCCTCCACCATTGGAATCTTGTGCATTCAGTCACTATGATGAAATCTTTGTTTTACTTTTTGCTGTGTTCTTCTACTATATAGGTATCATACTTTCAGAGTCTATACTAACACAGTGCCTTTGGTTTTGTAGTTTTGATGCTATATTACATAGCACATACAGATTCATGATTATTATATTTTATAATAGTTATATCTTTCTCAGTATAAAATGACCATCTATCCATGAGGAAAGTACTAGCAGTATTAAAAATTACGTGATTTTTTTCTTTTTTTCTTGTTTGATGGTTCTTGTTGCTATTTCCAAACTTGTGAGTCAATTTTTATTTCTGTTTTTCATATACGGTGTCTGCATTTTGGTGGGTTTGCTAGTCTTATTTACTTTACTAAGTGTGTAGGTTTTGCTGCCTTTATTTTGACTGACAAACTTTTACCTGTGTTTCAAATTCACCTGAAACCATGTATTTTAAATGCTTTATCTGGAAGAAACAATTTGCTTTCTTAAATATTCAAAAGTCATTCATCACTCCCTTACATTTTAGGCACTTTCTAAATTATTAGTTAGTCTACTAGATGTTAAACTTTGAGAGAGTAATAACTGTGCATGTCTTACTTTTTATTTTAATAAATACCTACTGAAAATAATGCTTAACACTTCACAACATATGTGTTGGATAAAAGAATACTATAATATCTTTAAACAAAATGAATGGTAGGTTTAGGAACCATCTCTTTAAAAAGAGCAAAAAATATTTTAAATATTAAAATTCACGGCTGGAATAGTTAGATTACTGTATTTTAATACATTTTTCCACAGCTACATATACAAGCTCAATAGTCTTTAATGGTGTGTAATTTTTTTCTGTAAAACACCAATTGCTAAATTAGTTTCTCTCTTAACTAATTATATTTTGAGAAGGATTCTGCTCTATGTTTCACCTTTATTTGGTATCCCCACTGAAGTGATTCATGAAATAAATAAAAGAAGATATTTGTTATCTTATTGAAATGATACAGGTCATATCTAAACAATCCTTACTTTCACAAAATAGTAACCATGGAAATAGTTTTTCTTGTGAATTTACCATTGTCATCCAAATTCTTTCTAAGGCTAGCAACTTTTCTCACTAAGCCAACAGCCTCAGTCAGAGGAAACACAAAACTGATGGCTGATGCTAGTGGTAGCATGGGCACCATTAAATTTCCACTCTCAGTTTTGACCAGTGTGGAGAGCATTCTACTCAGTTGCTCATCATCTTTAAAATGAACACCCAGTTCTTCACTTGACCGAAACTATACTTCCTCTATGGAGCTAAAGTACTAACAGTAAATTTTCAATTTTAAAGAAAGGTTTATTGTAGGAAAAATATGAACATTTACTAAGAACCAGGATATCTAGATTTCTAACATAGGCATTTTATTTTTCCAGTGTATAACTGCAGTGTGTGTGACTTACATCATGCCAGGTTTTGTAGACAAATATTAATATATAAAATATCATTGTGGTAATATGGTATCAGGTATTTTATTTTGTAGATGTTTCATACCTTCCAAAAAACTGAGAATTATGTAACTTAATAGGAAATAATAAAATAAATAATAAAATAAGTTGGATCCACATATAAGATTCATTTATCCTTCTTGTTTTTTTTTTTTTTTTTTTTTTTTTTTGACAGAGTTTTGCTCTGTCTCCTAGGCTGGAGTGCAGTGGCACAATCTCGGCTCACTGTAACCTGTGCCTCTCGGGTTCAAGAGATTCTCCTGTCTCAGCTTCCCAACTAGCTGGGATTACAGGTGTCCACCGCCACCCCACACCCCTCGGCTAACTTTTGTATTTTCAGTAGAGGTGGCGTTTTACCATGTTGGCCAGGCTGGTCTTGAACTCCTGACCTCAGGTGATCAGCCCCCTGAGCCTCCCAAAGTGCTATTATTTCAGCACACAGCCCATTTATCTTTCTTAATCATTCAAACTTTATACCCATACCTCTTGCTTAAAAAGTACACATATTTATTAGCTTGGGTTTGTTTTATCTTCATTAACTCCCTTTTCCTACCTTCCCTCAAGGGAAAGGGAAATGAATTGGAAGGTTAAAAGAAACGTCAGTAATAGTTCAAAAGTCAGTAATGTTTTGATTAAGGTAGAAGGGTATTTTTCATTTTGGTCATGTCTTTTGGGAAGCAACACAACATCGTAGTATTTTTCCTGTCATAGTACACGTTGAACATTATGAAGGGGACAACAAAACTTGGATAGAATTTGCTTATGTCTAACTCAGTGTAGAATGATGGAGGAGATAAATCCCCAGAATTTCCTCTTATACTTTCTCTGTACCAGCAAAAGCCTCATAATTGATTATTTTTAATGAAGCAAAAAACTATAGTAGTAAACTCATGAGAGTTCATTGCCTGTAGGTGCTATTGTGTTGGCAGAGTTAAAACTGTATTCAGTAACTATTATCTTGTGTCCCTAAAGATCTTCTGAGATAAGAAGGTGCCTCTCTGATTCCTCAGTCAGCCTCCTAAGCCTCCTTCTGCATCCAGGGAACTATCTTCCAACCTGCTGTTTATGAGAGTGGACATTTCAAATGCAGACACCTGGGCCCCACCTTAGGACTTTCTTATCTAGTGGGTATGGGATGATGCTTCCCATTCACCTTTTCATTACAATCGGACATTCACAAATTTACATTTCCAAACTTAAATGCGTCTTTCCAGGGCATTTGACCCTTGCAATGATATGAACATTAAATTCTTATCATATCTTCTAAAGCCATTCCTCAGAGGGTCTCCCTCCACATTTTTATTGTTGTGGTTCTGTTCCTCTTTCTTTCAGGATGCTTCTTTGCTGTCCAGTCCTCTCTGTGGATCTCATAGACGATTGCTTTTCCAAATAATATAGTGATCAGGAAGGGCAGTGACCCTGGGAAGCCTCCACACTGAACCCCCTGACCACGAATCCCCCACTTCAGGAATCTCTAAGGAACATCACTTCATAGTTATGAAATGTTTGACATTCATACACTCCAAAGAGATAAATAACAGAGTTTGGATATTTGCCCCCACCCAAATCTCATGTTAATTGTAATGCCGAAGTTGGGGCCTGGTGAGAGGTATTTAGCTCATAGGACAGGATCCCTCATGGCGTCGTGCTTGCTGTCTTCTTGATAGTGAGTTCTTATGAGATCTGGCATTTAAAAGTGTGTGACACCTCCCTCACCATTCCACTCTCTTTCTCTCTCTCTCTCTCTTTTTTTTTTTTTTTGCCATGTGATGTACCTACTTCCACTTCACCTTCTGCTATGATTGTAAGCCTCCTGAGGCCTCTCCAGAAGCAGATGCCGCTATGCTCCTTGTATAACCTGGAGAATCATGGGCCAATTAAACCTCTTTCCTTATAAATTTCCCAGCCTCAGGAATTTCTTTATCGCAATGCGAGAGCAGCCTAACACAACAACCATAAATACCCAGTGTGAAAACTTTTGTTAAGAAGCAACTTAAACTACAACCCTGTCATAGCATTATTGTTAATTTTCTATAACAGTGAGAGAATTATTACAGTAAATAAATGTGCTATATCCAGTTTTGTCTTTTGGTCATTTTGTATTATTTTAGTAATATCTGTTGTAAATGCAATTTAGGGTTTGTAGATTATTAAAAGTGTAAATTCAGGGCTGGGTGTGGTAACTCACACCTGTAATCCCAGGATTTTGGGAGGTGGAGGCAGGCAGATCACCTGAAGTCAGGAGTTTGAGATCAGCCTGGCCAACACAGCAAAACCCCATGTCTACTGAAAATCAAAGATTAGCTGGACGTGGTGGTGCGTGCCTGTAATCCAAGCTACTTGGGAGGCTGAGGCAGGAGAACCACTTGAACCCGAGAGGCAGATGTTACAGTGAGTTGAGATTGCGCCACTACACTCCAGCCTGGGAGACAGAGTGAAACTCCCTCTTTAAAAATAAAATAAAATAAAATAAAAGCACAAATTCACGTATAAAGATGAACAGATAAAAGTAGAAATTAAAATCAGAAGTTGTTAACAAAAATGATAGCTTCAAAAGCATATTATTTTAGTTTCAAACTTTTAAGAAGAGAAATAACATTCATCAGTCTATGCTTAAAATCCATTTCATTTTTATAACTATGTCTAATACAAATATTTTACAACTTGCAATTATACCAAAAAATCCAAAAGTTAGATAATCTGAACATTTTAGTTGGCTAAGAAAGGCATGTTTATACTATTATTTGAATGAGAGATTTCTTTAATTTGCAGGAATTTTAAAGATGGTAAACAGTATACCAGAACTACGTTGTTAACATTCACATTACCAGAATGTGGGAATTGTGAGATTCTGTGAGAGGAATGAGCTACAATAACTATTAAGATGGATGCAAAGTCTAGCTGACCTCTTTTAATGTTTGCTGGGCTCTCTCCTCTGTATGGAAGACATTTAACTTGTTTGCTCGTAAATACTTTCCTTGAGCTAGGAAGACAATTGATCAGTTTCATTATGTTCATAAAGTAACTAAGCAAAACCGAAGATGAGGACCAAATCTGAAAGATAAGTGTTACTGTTTATGATAGCAAGACAGATCATTACCAATTGCTCATACTGCTGTTACCAGACATTCTTTCTTTATTTTCAAGATGGGTCCATGCAGCCCAAACAATTTAATTGCATTATTAAAATCAAGTACCATGTGAAGAGAGAGAGATGAGAAGTAGATGTCTGGATGCATTGCCTATTTATCGAGCAATCTGTCCACCAAGCCACACTTTCCCACACACTGTCATGTAGATTCTGTGTCTATTTCAACACTATTGCTTTCAGGGAAAGGCAGACTATGTCAGGCAGATAATGTAAGGTAGAGAGAAAAAGCTAGCTAAACATTTTCAAACTTGAAAAACAACTAATTTAGCTTGAGTTCTGAGAAAAGTCTTATCCAAATCATTATTCAAAAAGCTATTTATTCTGCTCTCACTTATACCGTTCAAAGTTATTTTGAAATGTAAGCTTTTTGAATAATTTTCGTTATTTGTAAAGAGCTCTGACTTCTTTGAAATAAAGAATCTGTGAAAAAGTGAATAAAAGAAAATTTAAATGTTCACAAGTGCTTAATAAGGCAAAATCTTTTCAAAGAGTACATCAAATTATTTTATTTAAATTGTCATTTTCAACTAAGAAATAATGTGGGTTTTATCATTAATGAATGCCACTACTTTCGACCAATATAATAGTCAAAGAGGAAAATATTTGAGAATACTTACAAGGTATACCAAATCAATATTAGTAGAAAAATAAAGTGCTTTTGTTTATTTTACTAGTACAAATATGAAGCAGTAATCAAAATCCTTTCAAGAAAAATTAATCATGACAATTTTCAGCTGCAGTTATATTTATTTTTCAATTTTGCCTGCAGTATTTGCGTTTTACATTACACCCTTAAGATTTCTAAAACCCTGGCTTATGTATGAGTATGAAGAGTACACAACCCATTAAATTAAGGGCTCTAGACATACTCATCTACAAATCAAACAAATCTAATATCCTCAGTTGATCATCTTTCGTTAGTACACTGTTCCCTCTGAAATCGTGAACATCATGAGGACGAGGACCACCAAGTGGTGATGAACTTGACTACTTTAGACAGAAGTAGGAAAGTGTAGCAGAAGAGGTGGTGAATGTTGAGCAAATCTACCAGAAACTTTACTGATTGTCATGTTAATTAATTAGCCCTGGGCGCATTTTCTTTAGAATGAAGCAAATATTTAGCACTACTTCACAAATTCATCCAGTGATACCTAAAACTTTAGGAGCTTATATTTTAGATAATGGATGGATTACTCTTACATGAACCTAGCAAAAATATCCTTTTAGGGGCAGGTATAGAACTACAAACTTGCTTCTCTTCAATAATTTTCTAAGCCCCACATGCTCCAGCATACTATAATGATTCAGTGCACTTTGTCTTAGCTATGTTTTACTTAATAAAATTTGGTTACCTTAGCAAAGTCAAGAAAAGAAAGCTCCTAATTGTCCTGAGCAGCTACTTGTCAATGAAGTAAATTTTCCAATTGCTCTGTTTTTAATTTGTACTGACCTTCTGATCAAATACAGGATTCTAGAGGCAGTCGTATGTTTGGAGGAGGTCCCTCCGAGGTTCTGATCATCTACAGGGAATGAGGATCTTTGTTTTGAGTCATTCACCAGTGGTTTCCAAGAAGGAAAACTCCTTGAAGTGCCTCTTTTCCAAAAGCAATGAAATGTAGGTAGAATTTATGTGACTTATTGCATTTAAAATACAAAATATAATGAAAATAAGCTTTTTTTCTACACTTAATAGAAAAGTTCTTGTTCAGAATGAATTCATATGAGGAAAACATTTTCTCAAACAAAACTTCTTTTTCCATTTTATGAAAGAGAATTTTAAAGAATGCTAGTAAAATCCAAACTGGTCCATTAAATAAGGGGAAAGTATCAGTTTCCGGGTAAAAGTCTTCTCAAAACCCAACTTTGAAAGGTATTTGTTTTCCCGTGACAGTGACAACTTTAAAAAAGAAAAAGTAATTTAAAAATTTGTTCACACACGTATTCCCTTGTTGAAATAAACACTATGGATTTTATGGCAAATTGTGAACTCGCAACTCAAAGAACATATTTGCTGACTTTCTTTTAAAAAATTAATTACTTAGATTTTTCAGTTACTTACCTGGTACTTTATGAAAGAATAAGCAAGTTTCTCCATAGACACTTTTACTAGAATATTTTGAATCAAAATCACTCTTGATTTTTAACTCTTCACTGTTTATAGTAGTACAGCATTGATTCTCCTTTCTACAAATATTTATTTGTGATAAACTCTCTCCTTTGTTATTTCTTGGCAATTAATAATGGGGAAAGACCACATTTCTTAGGGTGCATTGAAACATTGGAGTTTCATAATTTATACCAAGATAATAGTCATTTCATAGTTAATTTTGATGCTTTGTTGTTTGTTTCCCTGACATAACTAAATCATCCAATAATACCCATAGGGTCCCTTTAAAGACAAAAATACATGCTAAATTATTAAATCTTCTAAGAATGTCTACCTCCAGTCTTTTTCTAAATTGCCACCATCCCGAAAATATGGTCTCGAAAGCTTATAGATTTCCCAGATCTTCCTTTTTGGATATTGATTTTCTCAATATTGGATTGAAACTAGAATCAACCAGATGTTGGTTTCTAGTCTTCATTCTGGATGTGTGGTTATATTTTCATGTACTACTCAGTTTTCCCAACATTTCTTTGTAATTTCTACATTTTGGTTCACATTTGGGAAGGCCTGGATTGGTGGCTCAACTTTGCTGCTGCTGCTAGGAGTCATAAAAATCAATGTGGTTACAATTCCTGCTAGTCAAAGGAAACTGGAGAGGGGTTCAGAAATTAAGTCAAATTATAAGAAAAAAATTTGTAATACAGGATTCATACCTGATACAAAAATGTGCACGCACACACACACACACACACAATTTTTTTTAAGAAAGCTCATTTAAAAAAAAAATTATCACCTGAAAACAGTGTTGTCTTATGGAAAATTCAAGTTGCTGACTAGAAACTTTTACCTGCTTGTTTAACATAGAGGTCAGCCGGAGAGAGGTACAGCTATAAAATAAGAGATAAATGCCAATTTACACTAAATCAAATTTTTTTATTGTAGGATCTCTGGAACTATAAAATGTCACTGGGAATAATGATGCTCAGTTTACAAAATAAACTCTCAGAGTATTGCAAATATTGATAAAATCAAAGAATCATAGAATCACAGTTGGACCTTTATAGACCATTGACAGCTGAAGTCAATGATGTCATAGTGTCATAGGAAAACAATAACAGTAACAACAACAATATTAACCAAGTCACCCCATAACCTTTTCTGAGATGTAAGATTTCTGACTTTTCTATTTAAAACATACATTAGTAACTTGACATCAAAAATAGTTTCAAAGACCTGTATCGCCACATTCCTGATAAAGTAACTTTCAATATTTTAAAATTTGAGTTATCAAATTGGTATTTGATTGAAACAGATATATATATTTTACTTTATGACATAGAATTATAAATAGATTTGACATATATATGTATACATAATATTATATATCACCAAGGGAAATTTATGACAATTGTCCAATTTTAATTTTTAATTGTCACTAAATGAAACCACTTACTGATAAATCACATTGACCTTGTATTGGATTCTTTGGGTTTATGTTCCAGATCTACCACTAACTAGCTGTATGACCTTGGCCAAGTTATTAAACCTTTCTGCTCCTAGGTGCTGTTAAGAATACCTACTTCACAGTGTTGTTATAAGGATGAAATGGGATAATCTATGTAAAGTTTTAGAAGTCTCCAAATACTACAGAATCGATACTCTCTTCTTTCCTAAACTTTCTTTTTGTGCCATGCATTTCTAGTCCTAGAAAATAGTAGGCAACATTGCATATTTTTATGAGGTAGCTATTTTGAGTCTTCAAAGCCTTTTTCAAGTCATAAAATGTGCCATTTCTGTATGTTTCTGTGTTAACTTTAGTATTTTAGTTACTTTATAAACAATATGCTATTTTAGAACACTTCTGGAAATCCTAAAATGATACAAATAAATTGTCAATGAACACTTTCAGAGCTGAACCCTATTCAAATGCCTTTTATTGTTAGATAGTTCTTCCAGAGAACTCAAGAAGAAACCCAATATCAGAGCATGGACCACATGTGGCTGGGTGCGTACATCACTAAAGGGGCCAGAGAGCATCAACTTACATTGCAGTATGTAGACTGCCTACCTATACCACTCCCAACACAATCCCAAAATAAAATGGAAGTGGAGCTCCCTGACAAGAGAGTCAGCAGAGTGAGGGAATCTGGGATTTAGAAAAGGACTAGCAACAAGAGAACTTTGCATTACTTTGAGGTGTGAGCAACTCCTGTTTGTAAAAAGATAAGCTAACTAAACACATTTAACAGGGGTAGATTCCCATCCTACCTCTGGAATCTTTATGTTGTCCATTGTTAGACAAAAAACAAGAAACCTAGTAAAGAAATAAACCCTGGTTAAGGCAGTGAGGAAGGAAACAAGAAGAAATAAGAAAAAACACTATAGCGTTAGGTGCAATTTTATATCCTTGTAATTTAAAATATAAACAAAATAAATTATTTTCATTAAAAGAAGATAAAAAAAATTAACCCAAAAGAAAATAGACAAGCTGAATATACCAAAAGCCAGAGAATAAGTACAAATATAGTCAGAGATCTATCATCAAATAGACACATAATTTTTATCACATAAAGGTTTATGAGCATACAAAAGTTTCCCCAGCTAATTCTACAATAATAAATAAAGCCTGATTCTACCATGAAATAAGGAAAAAACAGAAAAAGAGAACTATATGTCAGTCTTGCTTTAGGATATAGATATAAAAATCCTAAAAAATCATTATCAAATAAAATTCTTCAAGTCACTAAAAGAATAATCATAAGTGGGGATGACTTATCCTACTACTATATGATTGCTTGAACATTAAAACCTTTTCTAATGTGTTTTCAGTAAAGAAAAATTTTAACATAAAAATATACAACTTCAATAAAACAAAAACCTTTTCATGAAGAGTGACACATTATTTTGATTATTAAAATCTTAGCATAATTGTGATCCTTATGTATGTAAATATTTTCTTGGTATCTTTTTAAGTGGATATAGGTTACAAAACTATTTTAAAAATGAGATGGCAGTGTATATGATATCAAAGTATTTATTGTCTATAATACAGAATAATTATATATATAGGTCTATATTTGTATATGCACATCTATAGAAATGTATATAGATAGGTATTTATCTATATGCATAGATTATGTAAAATTACACCTAAATGGTCACAGTCATTGCCTGTGGATTAGGGTTTGCCATAAGCCCTAATTATTTTCCAGGGTTTTTGTCTTTTTCTTTTTTTTTTTTTTGCTTCTCAAAAGTTTCTATGTGCATATGTAGTGATTATAATTTTTAAAGAGTTAATAACATTATTTAAAAATGTAAAATCAGACACATGAATTGCCAATTATATAACATTTTGACAAATACTGGAATATATGTACGTGCAAAGACCTGTGTGCTGCATTCAGGCTTGTTTCCTTTATTTAGTTCCTGAGCTGGGATGAGCACCCTATGGCCTCAGGACCTTTGCACATGCCATCTGGGTCTCCTCAAGCATTCTTCCCCACACTTTCACTGATGCTACCTAATTTCTTCTTTTCCCTTGGTTTAAAAAGATTATTTCTCAAAAGCTTCCTTTTCCTAACAAAGCTAACTAAAATCAGCCTCCTTCATTATCCACTGCTCTCCCTTATTTATTTCCTTCTAACATATTCTCAAGTCTGCAATTATTAATATTTGTTTTTCTGTTCGTATTTATTTTTTCTGTCTTTTCAATGAAAATTCTAAGTCCTGGAAGGAAAGAGTAGGTCCAGTCACTCTCTTTTATATATTGTTGTGTCTCAGTCAATGATTGATGAATAAATGACTGGATTATAGAGTAATTAATTCCTTTCCAACCCATCTGCTGACAGATTAAAAATGATATCTATAGCCAATTCAAACCTTTTTGTATAAATTGCTTGCCTATTTCATATTTCAGGAAATTTCCTTACAAATGTGTGTGTGTATAAATATATCTTATTGCAAAAGTATTTGTGTTTTAAAACTTACTTAACTGTGTTAGGCCAATTTTGGGGTAATTTACAGAAGAAGGGCACTCCATGAGTTAAATTGGTGGGTCTGACCTAAAACAATACCTGAAGTTGCTCAAATGAGACATATTGGGTAAAACAAAAGTTGTGAAAATATGGCCTGTTCTTCATTTAATTGGGAAGACGATGTTAAGTTTCTTAATGTCTCCTAGCCTTTACTCCTGTGTAATGTGGCCATGATTGTGTCTCTCTGTCTTTTTTCAAACCTACTCTTTCTGCTTTACTGGTCCTTACACTTCTACTAAGTTTGAACTAAATTCCTAACTCCAGTATACACTTTTTTTGGTATTAGAAATAAAGATTATATGCTACAGGACACCACATCAGAAGAAGAATAATCCTATAAATGATATCATTTGGGCTTTTTCACGTTCCAGATGAAGAAATAGGTTCATAAAACTTGTCAGTTCAGGTGATTTTATCTGGTACTCTTCCTCAATGTTTTTTATAGTGAGATATATAATTACGTAGATAGATGGAATATCATAGTCTAATATCACTCTGTAAGTATTTTAGGTGGTTTGCTTGAGTTTTTCCCATATTGACTGCAATCTCCATTGCACTTTGGCAACCTACACAGAACAAAGTAGGCTCCCAATAAATATTTGCTGATTGATGATGAATACATGTGCACTTCAAAAAGTAACAAGTAAAATGCAGATATAAATGGTGTTAATGTATGTTTTCATCATGATAATGATTATGATGGCAATCACTTGGTTTTATCCACTAGATGGAAAAACAGTAATACTGACATCTTACTAACATATAAGATAATCAGTATTGGCATAAATGAAATACTGGTACATACGGGTATTCCAGTGTTTTATTTTATCTTAAAATTGGACATGATTAAAATAATGAGTTGTTTAATAGAAATTCTAGTTCTAAAAAAACTAACATAAAAACATTAAATTCTTCTGTAACAGTGTTGGATCTCAGCTACAGCAGTATTCTTACATGTTTGGACAGAAAACAGCGCTTCATTTATAAATAATGTTTTTATTTAAATAATCTTGAATTAAAATGAAACCTTTGGCCCTGCTAGTAATTAAACAGCAGTGCTTTACACTACTCTTATTCTGAACATGCAGACAGAGAAAAACACTTTACAAATAAAAGTATACACAAGCTGCAGTGTTTTGGTCCATTAGGGAGGAGAACACCTGCAAAGCTTTTACTTCCCCCACTTATATATTTTTTTTTTAGTGGGCTGAAGTGTGATAATACTCTTGTCCCCATATGGGAACCAGAGATTAGTCCCAACTAAAACATCCAACACACTCAGCTACCTGCAAGCAATTGAGTAACCTAAGCTTAACTGATATGTAGAGCTGGAATAAGAGGCACTTGAAACGACTGACCACATGGGGCACACAGAGAGAAGGCCACTCACAAGTCCAAATAAGCCATGTGCTTATTTGTCTCCTACAGGGGTGGAAGAAAAGTCACTACTCAGGGTGGCCCTATTCAATTCAACACAGCTGGTGGAACTGGCTGAGTCTCTCCATAGGAAACCCCATGGAATACTGGGCCCAGTGGTCCCCTGAGCCTGAGAGCAGCAACCAGAGTAGAGCAGAACTCTTAACAACTACATTGAAGAGCTACTGGGGGGTAGGGAGGGAGTGCAGGCAGGATAAGGCTTCTTAGCCTTAAGGAACAGTGACATATGGGAATGCACACTTCTGTTTTTTCTCCTTGTAAGAGCAGGGGAGGTTATCCTTTACTTTTTCACCCTCCGAAACTTGCACAGTTTTTCTACAGGGCCAGAGGAATCTAAAAGAATAGCTGCTTTGAATCTTCCAATATCATGGCTGGCCATTCTGTTTTTAAATGAATTGCACAAAGTAAAAGGCAGCTTAAAATCCAATCTAAATGTACATGTCCTTTGAGCTGTAAGTGCACACTCAAATACCCTAGTGCAAGGGCAATGGTGACATCACACCTTATATGTAATCTGTACAGTACAGGTGACACAGTCTAGAAATTTGGTCTTCCAAAGCTGGGAAGAATGTATGAGATAAGGATGCTTTCAGTTATAAAAATGTTGTATTTTGCTTAATTTTAGATGTGTATTTTGAATTAAACTCCTTTAATCACAAAGAGGTTAGAATTGATGTTTCAAGCAGCACAGGTAAATGTAGAAAATAGCTCCTTGCAAATACACTCAGAACAACTCTCAGGTATTTTGTCTTGATGCCCCATCACAGGCATTTCTCCAAAACACATCCACCTGGGACTATGAACCGCTTTCAGTCTAGCCTATTAACTTATTCTCCATTAGAGTTAGCAGTGATCTCTTTCAAACTCTTATCTAATCAGGTCTCTCCTTTCCTGATTAAAATGTTCTGATGGCTTCCCATTTCTGTCATTACAAAATGTAAACTCCAAGAAGTAGCTTATCACTAGGTCCCTGCCTACTTCCATCAACTCATTTCTTGTTTTTTGTTTGTTTGTTTGTTTTACCTTATTCTCCTTCACCCCAAGTAATATTTGCAGGGGTCCAGCTATAAGTGTGCTGTGCAAAGTTTACTTACTCACCTTTCTTTAATATTTCCATGGTTTTGCATGTACTAAATACTTTAACAAATCAGCTATTTTCAATCCTGGCTGCAGAATAGAATAATAATAGCAGCAAAATCAGGCACCCACACCAGAATTCATTAGTCTATTTATTCAGGAGTGAGGCGGCATGGGCATTGGTTTTTAAAATGCTGGATCCTTGTGTGTATTAACAGCAGAGATTCCCTGCTGTAAATATTTATACCTGCAAATTCACCTGTGTTGTTTTTGTCATGTTGACTAACCCAACCCCTCCATAGTCCATGCTAGAATCCTCTCTGTGATGCTCCTATGTGTTCATATCCCCCATGGCTTTTAACACATCTTATTTCAATCTTTTGTCTCCTATTTCTCATCTCTACCAGAATACAAATGATTTGCCTCCATAGTACCTAGCATTCAAGATTTCTTTTTAACTGAACAAATGGGGATTTTTGAAGTGAGTTCAGCAAACACTTATTGACAGCTACCTTTGTGTCAGCCACTCTGCTAGTCTCTTGTCCAATCCACATTCCCTCTGCTTTGGGGCTCATGGATTAATAGGGGAGATAGTAACTTAATGAAATCATAACACAATCAAATATTTTATAGCAATCTAAGGTACCACAGGAAAATCAATAATTTTAGGAAGTCAGTGAAGGTTTTTATAAAAAATGCATTCATGTTTAGAACTAAAAGATAAGTAGTATGTTCCTAGACTCAGTAGAAGCAAGGATGTTCCTGGCATCAAAAATAGGATATTATTATAGTGGATTTCCAGTGAGTAAAGAGGAAAGTGGTCAGAGATGAAGCTACCAATGTAAGGGAACACAGGTCACAGAGGATCTCAAAGCCACAAGGCCACTGAATTTTACCCCAAGTAAAATAGGAAGAGCCATGTATCAATCAGGGCTCTATCAGAAAAACAGAAACCACTGCACATGCTTTAAACAGAAGGGATTTTATACTCAGATCTAGTTACACAGGTGATGGAAGAGTTATGAAGCCAAGAAGAGGATAATGAAGCAATTTATAAATTTAGTACAGATGGAAGACACTATTTACTATTAAGCTGAAGGGATATAGGGAGGAGGTCGTATGACGGAGAGAAACGTGGTTAGCGTTCCTGATGATAAACAGGGCCACAGAGGAAGTGACTTCAAATGGAAAAAGTTGAAACTACAGCTGAAGATACTGCCCTCCCACTTTAGTGACCTACTGTGTGAAACCAGGCAGGAGCAAGGAAGTTTAAGAAATAGCTGCCTGTGATAAAGATTGACACAGAAGAGATTGGAAATATATCTAAGAGCAAATGGCCACACCACCAAAGAGTGCAAAGCAACGGTTCTGTGAAAATGTGATCAGGTTTAATCTAAACTATCACCCTGCTGTCCATATGATGTTGCGGGTAGAGAAAGGCAAGAGTAGAGAAAGACTATGGAGGTTTCTCATGCGATGATCCAGGTAATAGTAGAGGTAGGCTGAACTAAGATGTTAGCAGTGATGATGGAAAGAAATTATTGTGTTTGAAATATATTTAAGAGGCAGGTAGAAGCAGCAGGGAGCATTTCTTGAAGGGAGAGGAATCCAGATTTTGTTCTTTATGTAATGGGGAGTCCCTGCAGGTTTTTGATCAGAGGAGACAGGAACAGTGCTATTCATTTGCAGTTCAAGATAAATTGAATGGATGAGATGCCCAAGACAGGGAAACCTGTTAAAAGGTTATTGCAATAGATCAAACAGTAAGAATATCAATGTGTCAAGGTGAACCATAAAACTAACAGAAAAACAAAACAACAACAACAAAGCCTGAAGTTAATTTTATTTAGTTAAAAAAATGAGTATTGAAATAAAATTGATTTTTTAAAATCCTGGATGTATTTTATTAATTTAATAATATCCGAACTCAATAACGGTAATGTTATTAGCTTTATTGTTTGTAAGCTTGGAATCAACTGACATTTTGCACAGAGGCTAGTTCGCTTGATTGATTTCAGTCTCAACATAGATGAGCAAACATCAAGCCCTAATGACCGCATGTGATTAATTTCCAATTTATGTACTCTGAGAGTATTTGTCAAATGTCAGAAGTGTATTTGTATTTTTAGGTACCAAGAAAATAAATACCCAAAATCATCTGTACAAAATTTTCCTCTTCAACCTATGTTTGACCTAATGGATTTGGTATCTAACCAATAAATAATTTTTTAGAGGTCCATAAAGATCCTGTAATACTTTAGACCAAAACTTAGCAGCACAAAATTTTTAGAGTTATGAGGGTCATATAATAATGCTAACTTTTATTTTGTTAATTTCCTCATTTAATATTTAAATCTTATTACTTCAGTTCACTCATTTTTCATTCAATATGTATTTATTAAGTATTTATTATATGTCAAGTTTTGGACTAGGCTTTGGGGATACAGACATAACAAGTTCTAAAATAATACCTGCTTAGGTGGAGTTTACATGCAGCTTTAAATTTATGTTAGGTAGATGTGTGAAATAATAAAGTCTCTTCCAAAAATTCTTTTAGATGGAGATGACTAATGCTTAACATATACAATTTAAACAAAACATATGTTTTAAAACCACCTATTTGAAAACAATTTCTATGAAGTAAAGAAAATGGAGCTTAAGAGGAAGACAGTATCAGAAGCTAAGACATACTGCCTTCATCCTCCATATTACACTTTCTCTACAATGTTTTCAGTTTTACCAGTGCTTGGATGATATCACTAAGAATAAGAGACAATAGAAAATCCTTTAAAATTTATTCTAAATCTGTTCTGTATAACTCTAAAGTGTGCACACACAAAATTATGCCTAGCAGTCATTGGGTCACCTCTTTATTATATGACTACATTTTATGTCTTAATCTTTTCCCCATTGCACCTTTATTTATTAATAAAAATTAAAATGCAAAGATATCTAATTTCTGGTAT
Source organism: Pongo pygmaeus (assembly GCF_028885625.2). NCBI lineage: Eukaryota > Metazoa > Chordata > Mammalia > Primates > Hominidae > Pongo > Pongo pygmaeus. The sequence continues at coordinate 35,000,805 of NC_072385.2, read as the reverse complement.
CACTTGGAAGGAGCATGGAAGTCACCCCTTCATTCTAACAACAAGGAAAAAGCTAAATACACTGAAAAATTAACTTTTCATAGGTTTATAAGAGAAGGGAGGACATAGAGAAACCCACTGCCCTAAAGATTGGAGAGATAGACAAGTGAATACAGAATGTCCCAACTAAGCGAAGCAGATACTTGTCAATAGAACTGCTATGAGAACCAGTGTTGGGGTAGAGAAAACAATTTTAATTGACAAATTGCTGTGGAGGGGGGCCAGTGTAGACAAGTTTGAGAGTTAAAACTCGAGAGGAACCAGATGTGGGACAGTCCGCACAATGTTGTGAGATTTACCTTCAGGAACTCAACCAGATTCCACAATAAATATAATAGAAAAATTCCCTCATGCTTCTACCAGGGGGAGGGGAAAAGGAATCATTTTGAAATATGCTAGAACACTCTTTTTTAAAATAAGGCCTGCCCTCACGAGAAACTATTCAACTACAATCTAATCTGCTGGTACATTATCAGAGCCAAACTGATCTGGATAAAGGAAAATATCCAACTTCAACTCCCTCTAGCCTTCCATGTAGGGGAGGGGAAATACTCAACTCCAGCTCACTCTAGCCATTCTGTCCTACCTAAGATGGGAGAAAATAGCTGATGAACACTCATGAAGTTCAAAGTACAGAGTCATAAGCTTACAAAAAGACTGAGACCAAATCATAGGACTATAGAATATTCCCTGTGCCTCCACACTTTGCCACTATATTACTAAAGGCCTATTCACAGCAGTTTCTGTTACCATCATATCTTGCTATCAAGAAAATTTACCAGCCATATCAAAAGACAAAACCCACACAATTTGAAAAGACAAGAGAAAGTATCAGAACCAGACATGACTGGACTGTTGGCATTATCCGACTGGAAGTTTAAAACAACTATAATTAGATCCTGAGGGGTCTAATGGAAAAAATAAACAGCAAGCAAGAATGGGTGAGCAATGTAAGCAGAGAGACAAAAATGCAAAGGAAGGATAGGAAAGAAATGCAAATGACCAAAAACAGTGACAGAAATAAAGGTGGCTTTTAGTGGACGTATTAGTAGACTGAACATGACTGAGTAAAGAATTTCTGAATTTGAAGATAACATGAATAGAAACTTCAAACACTAAGAGGAAATATAACAAAGTCTGAAAAAAACAGAGCAGAATATGCAAGGACTGTGGACAACTGTAAAAAGTGTAACATACGGGTTATGGGAATACCAGAAGGAGAAGAAAGAGAGAAAGCAGAATAAATGTCTGAAGCAATAATGTCTTTCCCCAAATTAATGTCAGATACCAAACCACAAATTGAGGAAGTTCAGAGAACACAATGCAGGATTTTTAAAGAATCCTACATATAGGCACGTTATTTTCAGTCTACAGAAAACCAAAAAGTTTTTCTTTTAAATCTTCTTGAAAGAAGCTAGAGGAAAACCATACCTTACCTACATAGAAATGAAGATAATATTTCTCCTCAGAAATCATGCAAGCAATAAAAGAGTGAAGTGGAATATTTAAAGTGTTGAGAGAAAAGGAAAATAACAACCTAGAATTCTGTACCTTGTGAAAGTGTGTTCCAAAAGTAAAAAAGAAATAATTTCTCAAACAAATAAAAATTGAAGGAATAGTCCTGTCTTGCAATAAATGTTAAAAGGAGATTTTTGTTGTTGTTGTTGTTTTGTTTTGTTTTGTCTTTTTTTTTTTTTTGAGACGGAGTCTTACCCTGTCACTTAGGCTGGGGTGCAGTGGTGTGATCTCGGCTCACTGCAAGCTCTGCCTCCCGGGTTCATGTCATTCTCCTGCCTCAGCCTCCTGAGTAGCTGGGATTACAGGTGTGTACCACCATGCCTGGCTATTTTTGTATTTGTAGTAGAGATGGGGTTTCACCATGTCAGTCAGGCTGGTCTTGAACTCCTGACCTCGTGATCTGCCACCCCTCCCCCCCCCGGCGTCCCAAAGTGCCAGCATTGCAGGCATGAGCCACCATGCCCAGCCAAAAGAAGTTTTTAAGAATAAAGGAAAATAGGCCAGGCGTGGTGGCTCACGCCTGTAATCCCAACACTTTGGGATGCTGAGGCAGGTGGATCACCTGAGGTCAGGAGTTTTGAGACTAGCCTGACCAACATGGTGAAACCCTGTCTCTACTAAAAATACAAAATTAGCTGGGTGTGGCAGTGCATTCCTGTAATCCCAGCTACTTGGGAAGCTGAGGCAGGAGTATTACTTGAACCTGAGAGGCTGAGGTTGCAGTGAGCTGAGATCTTGCCATTGCACTCCAGCCTGGGCAACAAGAGAGAAACTCCATCAAAAAAAAGTTATAAAAAAGAATAAAGGAAAATAATAGAGCTGAGTAAAAAACTCAGATCTATATTAAAAAGGAAAAGTATCAGAGCAAGAATAAAGGAATGTAAAATAAAGCCTTTTACTTTTATTATTCTTAATTGGCCTAACAGATAACAGTTTCCTCAAAATAATAGTGGTAACATATATTCTATTACATATGCTTATGTATATATCATATATAGTCATGTATGCTTATATATAAGTAAAATGAATGACATCAATGATATAATAGGAGAGAAATAAATTAAGATTATTTTGTTATTATAAGATATCCTTTAAGTGGTATAGTGTTATTTGAAAGTAGCTTGAATTAGCTGTAAATGCATATTGCAAGCTATAGATCAACCACTAAAAAAGTAAAAAAGAAAGTATAATTGATATGCTAAGAAAGGAAATAGAATTATATAAAATTCTCAGTTAAAACCACAAAAGCCAGAAAAAAGTAAAGGACAAAAATAGGAACAAAAAACAAAAGCAATAAATATAAAGCATTAACAAATACAGCAGAGATTAATCCAATTATATAAATGATCCTTTGAATTTCAATGATCAAAATTCACCAATTAAAAGACAGAGATTATCAGATTGAATAAAAAACTAGACCCAACTGTGTGTGTCTAGAAGGAGCCCATTTAAAATGTAAAGTAACATATAGATTGAAAGTAAATGGATAGACAAAAATATATCATGATAACACTAATGCAAAGAAAGCAGGAATAGTTATATTAATTTCAGAAAGATCAGACTTCTAAGCAAGGAACATCATCAGATACAGAGAAGGGCATTATATAATGATAACAATCCTTAATATGTATGTGCCTAACAACAGAGAATAAAAGCATGTGAGGCAAAAACTAATAAAACTGCAAGAAGAAATGGATGAATCCATTATCATAGTTGAAGAATTCAACATCTCTCTATCAGAAATAAATAAATCCAGCAGGCAAAATATCAGTAAGGAAGTAGTTTAACACAGCAACACTATCAACCAACTGGATATAGTCAATATTTATAAACTACTTCAACAACAGCAAAATCCACATTCTTTTCATGCTCACATGGAACATCAGTAGGATAGAACACATTCTGGGCATTAAAACACAGCTTAAAAAATAGAAATGCAATGTCTGCTCTCAGACTGCAATGAAACTAAACTGGACATCACTAACTGAAAGATAACGAGATAAGCCCAAAATACATGGAGATTAAGCAACACGTTTCTAAATAACACATGAGTCAAAGAAGAAATTTCAAAAGAAATTAAAATTATATTGAACCAAATGAAATGAAAGCAAAGCTTATCAAAATTTGTGAAATATAGCAAAAATAGCACTTAGAGGGAAATTTGTGTCATTGAATGAATATATTAGAGAAGAAAAAAAGGTCTGAAATCAATCATCTAATCATCCACCTTATAAAACTAGAAAAAGATGAGCAAATTCTATCCAAAATAAGCAGAAGAAAAGAAATAATAAGAATTAGAGCAGAAATAGATGAAATCGAAAACAGGAAATCAGTAGAAAGAATTAACAAAACCAAATCTGGTTATTTAAAATGTTCAATAAACTTGATAAGCCTATACCTGGCTAACTGAGAGAAACTGAGAAAGGTCATAAATATGTGTATCAGACATGAAAGAGGGGACACCACTACAGATCCTATGGACATTAATAGGATAATAAAGCAATACCATGAGTAACTCTGTGCCCACAACTATAATATCCTAGATGAAATAGGCCAATTTCTTCAAATAAAAAGCCTGCCAAACCCACATAAGGAGAAATAGACAATTTGAATTGGTCTATATATATTAAAGACATTGTTAGCTATTCCTTATATCTATATTTAATATAGATATTTATAATAATATCAGTGTAGTCAATAATTAATAACCTTCCAAAACAGAAGCATCTGGCCCAGATGGGTAATTCCAGGAAATATTTAAGGAAAAAATTACAGCAATTCTTTACAATCTCTTTCAGGGGATAGAAGCAGACGGAGTGCTTTCTAACTTATTCTATGAGGCCATCATTGCCCTGATACCAATACCAGATCAAGGCATTATAATGAAATATGTGTCATAAGCATAGATGCAAAAATCTTCAACAAAATATTAACTATTTGAATCCAACAATGTATAAAGTGTACTTTATAATGTATATTACAAACCATGACTAAATAGGTTTTATTCCAGGTATGCAAGACAGGATCAATAATCAAAAAATCTATTCATGGTCGATTTTAGAATAAGTGCCATGTGGCACTGAGAAGAGTGTATATTCTGTTGATTTGGGGTAGAGAGTTCTGTAGACGTCTATTAGGTCCACTTGATCCAGAGCTGAGTTCAAGTACTAAATACTCTTTTTAATGTTCTATCTCATTGATCTGTCTAATACTGATAGTGGAGTGTTAAAGTTTCCCACTATTATTGCGTGGGAGTCTAATTCTCTTTGTAGGTCTCTAAGAACTGGTTTTATGAATCTGGGTGCTCCTTTATTGGGTACAAGTATATTTAGAATAGTTAGCTCTTCTTGTTGAATTGTTCCCTTTACCATTATGTAATGCCCTTCTTTGTCTTTTTTGATCTTTGTTAGTTTAAAGTCTGTTTTGCTGTTTTGTCAGAGACCAGGATTGCAACCCCTGTTTTTTTTTTTTTTTCTTACTTTCCATTTGCTTGGTAAATTTTCCTCCATCCCTTTGTTTTGAGCCTTATATGTGTGTCTCTGAATGTAAGATAGGTCTCCTGAATACAGCACACCAAAGGATCTTGACTCCTTACCCAACATGCCAGTCTGTGTCTTTTAATTGGGGCATTTAACTCATTTACATTTAAGGTTAGAATTGTTATGTGTGTATTTGATCTTGTCATCATGATGCTACTTGATTATTTTGCACATTAGTTGATGCAGTTTCTTCATAGTATCATTGGTCTTCATATCTTGGTGTGTTTTTGCAGTGGCTCGTACCAGTTTTTCCTTTCCATGTTTAGTGCTTCTTTCAGGAGCTCTTGCACGTCAGGCCTAGTGGTAAGGAAATCCCTCAGCATTTGCTTGTCTGGAAAGGATTTTGCTTCTCCTTTGCTTATGAAGCTTAGTTTGTTTGGATATGAAATTCTGGGTTGAAAATTCTTTTCTTTAAGAATGATGAATATTGTTCCCCAATCTCTTCTGGCTTATAGAGTTTCTGCTGAGAGGTCTGCTGTTAGTCTGATGGGCTTCCCTTTGTAAGTGCCCTCGCCTTTCTCTCTGACTGCCCTTAGCAGTTTTTTCTTCATTTCTACCTTGGAGAATCTGATGTTTATGTCTTGGGGTTGAACTTCTCATAGAGTATCTTAATGGTCTTCTCTGTAATTCCCAAATTTCCATGTTGGCTTGTCTTGCTAGGTTGGAGAATTTCTCTTGGATAATATCCTGAAGTGTGTTTTCCAGCTTGCTTCGATTCTGCCTGTCTCCTTCTGGTACTTCTGTCAGTCGTAGGTTGGTCTTTGTGTGAAGTCCCATATTTCTTGGAGGCTTTGTTCATTCCTTTTCATTCTTTTTTCTCTATTCTTGTCTGCATGTCTTATTTTAGCAAGGCGATCTTCAAACTCTGATATCCTTTCTTCCACTTGGTCAATTCAGCTGTTAATACTTGTGTATACACAAAGTTCTCGTATTGTGTTTTTTCAGATCCATCAGGTCATTTATGTTTCTCTCTAAACTGGTTATTCTAGTTATCAATTCCTCTAAAGTTTTATTGAGGTTCTTAGCTTCTTTGCATTGGGTTAGAACATGCTTCTTTAGGTCAGCATAGTTTTTATTACCCGTCCTCTGAAGCCTACTTCTGTCAATTTGTCCATCTGATCCTCTGTCCAGTTCCGTGCCCTTGATGGAAACCTAGGCAATACCATTCAGGACATAAGCATGGGCAAAGACTTCATGACAAAAACGTGAAGAGCAATTGCAACAAAAGCTACAATTGACAAATGGGATCTAATTAAACTAAAGAGCTTATGCACAGCAAAGTAAACTATTATCAGAGTAAATAGGCAGCCTATGGAATGGGAGAAAAATTTTGCATTCTACCTATCTGACAAAGGTCTAATATCCAGAATTTATAAGGAACTTAAACATATTTACAAAAAAAACAAAACCCCAACAACCTCATCCAAAAGTGGGCAAAAGATATAAACAGATATTTCTCAAAAGAAGACATTTACATGGCCAACAAACATATGGAAAAAGCTCAACATCACTGATTATCTAAGAAATGCGTATCAAAACCACAGTGAGCTACCATCTCACACCAGTCAGAATGGTGTTTATTAAAAAATGAGAAAACAGTAGATGCTGGTGAGGCTATGGAGAAATAGGAATGCTTTTACACTGTTGGTGGGACTGTAAATTAGTTTAACCATTGTGAAAGACAGTGTGGCAATTCCTCAAGGATCTATAACCAGAAATACCACTTGACCCAGCAATCCCATTATTGGGCATATACCCAAAGGAATACAAAACATTCTACTATGAAGATACATGCACACGTATGTTTATTGCAGCACTATTTACAATAGCAAAGACATGGAACCAACCCAAATGCCCACCAATGATAGACTGGATAAAGAAAATTGGTACATATACACTATGGAATACTATGCAGTATTCCATATAAGGAATATCCATAAAGAGGAATGAGATCATGTCCTTTGCAGGGACATGGATGAAGCTGGAAGCCATCATCCTCAGCAAACTAACATAGGAACAGAAAACCAAACATTGCATGTTCTCACTCATAAGTGGGAGTTGAGCACTGAGAACACATGGACACAGAGAGGGGAACAGGACACACCATGGCCTGTTGGGGTTGGGGGGCTACGGGAGGGAAATTAGAGGATGGGTAAATAGATTCAACAAACTACCATGGCACACGTATACCTATGTAATAAACCTGCATGTTCTGCACATGTATCCCATTTTTCAAATTTTTTTTAGAAGAAATACAGAAAAACAAAAAAAACCCCAAATCTATTAATGTAAGCTATTACATTAACAGGCTAAAAAATAAAAAAATCACATATTCATATAAATAGATGCAGATAAAGAATTTGATACAAGCTAACACCTATTCATTATAAAAGCTCTTAGTAAACTAGGGATAGAGGAAGACTTCTTAAATTTGATGAAGAATATCTACAAAAGGCCTACAGCTAACATCGTAATTATAACAAATTTGAAGGTTTTTCACTAAGATGCAGCAACAATGCAAGTATGCCCCCTCTCACCAATCATTTTCAACACTGTACTAGAAGAACCAATAAATGCAGTAAGAAAAGGAAGGGAAAAAACAAATACAAATTGGGAAGGAAAAAATAAAACTGGGTTTATTTGTAGAAGACATAATCATCTCTGTAAAAAATATAAAATAATTGACAAAAATATCCTAGAACTAATATTGCAAGATTTTAGTATACAAGATTAATATATAAAAGTCCATCAATTTTCTATATACCAGCAATAAACAAGTAGAATTTGAAATTACAAACAATACCAATACCATTTACATTAGCAAACCCCAAAATGAAATACTCAGGTATAAATAAAACAAAATATCTATAAAACATATTAATATGTGGAAAACTACAAATTGCAGATGAAAAAAATCAGAGAAAACTACAAAAATGCTGATGAATGACATCAAAGAAGATATTCTGTATTCATAGATAGGAAGACTCAATATTGTCAAGATTTTTGTTCTTCTCAAGTAAATGTATAGATTGCATGAAATCCCAGTTGAAGTCACTGCAAATTATTTTGTGGGTATCAATACACTTATCTGAAACCTTACAAGGAGAGGCAAATGACCAAGACTAGCTAACACAGTATAGAAGAAAATGGAAAAAGTTGGAGAACTAATACTACCCAACTTCAAAACTCATTATAAAGTGACAGTGATAAAAACAGTGTGTTTTTGGCAAAATAATAGACAAATGTATCAATGGAACAAAATAGAGAGCCCAGAAATAGGCCCACATAAGCAAAGTTATCTGATCTTGGAGAAAGGAGCAAAGACAATACAATGGAGTCAAGATACTTTTTTCAACAAATGATGGTAGGTCAGCTGGACATTCACATGCAAAATATATAGATGCAGACCTTACACTCTTCAGAAAAAGAAACTGAAAATGAGCCACAAACCTCAATGTAAACACAAAATTATAAAATTTGTAGACAATAACATAAGAGAAAACCTGTATGACCTTCATATGATGATGACTTTTAGATACAACCCCAACTGCACAATACATGGAAGAAATAATTGACAAACTTGACTGCATCAAAATTAAAAACTTCTGCTCTGTCAAAGACAATGTCAAGAGAATAATAAGACCAGCCACAGAGTGGGAGAAAATATTTGCAAAAGACACATCTGATAAAAGACTGTTACCTAAAATACACAAACAACCCCTAAAAATCAACAATAAGAAAGCAATCCACTTTACAAATGAGCCAAAGGTCTTAACGGACACCTCATCAGAGAAGATATACAGATTGAAAATAAGCATATGAAAAGATGGTCCACGTTCTATGTCAGCAAGGAAATGCAAATTAATAAAAAATGAAATACCATTACCTAAGAATTAGATTGACCCAAATATAAAACTCTAGCATCACCAAAAACTGATGAGAATGTGGAGCAACGGGAACTCTCCTTCATTACTGGTAAGTATGCATGATGGTACAGCCACTTTGGAAGACAGTTTGGTCATTTCTTACAAAGCTATAAGTATGTTTACAACATGATTCACCAAACACGCTTCTTGGCATTCATCCAGATAAGTTGAAAACTTATATTCACACAAATACCTGCTATATGAATGTTTATAGTAGCTTTATTCTTAACTGCCAAAACTTGGAAATATTCAGGAATGTCCTTCAGTAGGTGAATGGATAAGCTGTGATACATCCAGCCAATGGATAAACTCTGCTACATCCAGGCAACACAGTGCTAAAAACGAATGACCTACCAAGCCATAGAAAGACATGGATAAATGTTAAATGCATGTTGCCGAGTGAAAGAAGTCAATTGGGAAAGGCTACATACTGTATGATTCCAACTCTATGATATTCAGGGAAAGACAAAAGTATAGAGACATTTAAGAGACAGTGGTTGGCAAGGGGTGGAGGTAGAGAGGGTTGAAGAGGAGAAACACAGAGGATTTTAGGGGCAGCAAAAGTACTCTGTATGATACAATAATGAGGGATACATGTCGTTATACATTTGTTCAAACTCATTGAATGTACAACACCGAGAGTGAACTCCTGTTGTAAACTATGGACTTTGGGTGTTTATGATGTGTCAATGTAGGTTCATTAATTGTAAAAAATGTGTCGCTCTGGTGAAGGATGCTGATAATGGAGGAGGCCATGCATGTGTGAAGTCAGGGTGTTTATGGGAACCCTCTATACCTTCTTCTTAATTTTGCTGTGAACCTAAAAACTGTGCTAAAAAAATGAGCCTTAAAAAAGGGAAAAAGATGTTAGTAATTTCTGTTATTTTGACTTTTTTTTGAGTAGTAGATGTTGTGAGGTAGCCTGTACATAAGCAAAAGTATAAGATAATCCTGGGATACTTCTGTGGCTGCCAAAAATATTTCTAAATTCAACAAATAAAGTTTGTATTACCAAATTCTCTAAGAGAGATAATATCTTGTAGATTTGGGATCTCATGTAAGTAGACTTAATTAATGAAATGGAAAAGAAATTGAGATGCTATTAACACTTTATAATGTTCATATGTTAGGAGTCAGAAAAATAATGAGCTTAAATTTAATTATTTTCAAATACTTTTTTTAAGTAAATAATATTTTGGGGGACATATCCTATATTTATCAACATATTCCCTCAAAATGAGCACCAAATACTCTCTAATTATGTGTTTTTATTTAATTTCCTAAGTATACGATACTTAATGGAATGTTCTGAAAAAAACTATATCAGACACTATGATATGTGGTGAATGTGTGTGTGTGTATGTGTGTGCGCACGGGCTCATGTGTGGGTATACACGAAACAAACTTATTAAATTAGATCCAATGCAACAGGGCTGTGGATTAGGTATACCAACTTATATCACACTATATTTAAGAGGTGGACTCTGAAGACCTCATTTTAGAGCATGAAGAGAAGGGATCTCTTTACACAGAGTAAAAAGCTAAAGGAAGTTCCACTTCACTCCTGTAAAAATCAAAAGTGCATGTGTATAATAATCAGAAGGAATATGAATAATGGAAAGAAACCCCTATTTCTTCCCACTCCTTAGCGACTAAAGCAAACAAACAAATCAGCCTTTAAGAGAAAATTTAGAGTAACTTCCTTGGAAACGCTCATTCTCCAGAAAATTTTGTCAAGGAGAGACCATAGATACATATGGGTAAAAGCAGAAAAAGAGAACCAAGATCAACAGGGAAAGAAAGAAGATCTTACATACAAGATATGTAATAAAAAATTTTTCTTGTGAGCAGGCAAATTGTAATGTAGCTGGAGCAAGAATCTTATTTCATTCTTTGTGAATATTCATTCAGTGCCAAATGTAAGCCAAGACCTTTCCTCAGCACTGGTGATGAGGCAGTGAGTAATAGAGGTACTAGCTCTACCCTCATGAAGGTTGCTCTTCTTCAGTGAGATGGGCAGTAGAAAATGAAATTGACGTAGGATATAATGCTAGATAATGATAAGTAGTGTGAAGAAAAATAAAACAGAATAATTATATAGTAAATACGGTACTATTTTAGTATAAGTTGTCAGGGAATGACTTTTAAAGAGGGTTTCATTAAAAAAAATACAAGAGTATATTTAAAATTATAAAACACTACAAAGAGAAATTAAAGAAGACCTAAATAATTGAGAAAGGTATAAGTAAAACAAAATTAATGGATTAGAAGGATCAATATTGTTAAATAACCATTCTCTCCAAAAACATGCCTATATAGTTAGCACAATTGCAATAAAAATTACGGGCATCATTTTTTTTTTTATTTTGAAACTTGGTCTTGCTCTCTTGCCCAGGCTGGAGTGGTGTAGTGGTGTGATCATAGCTCACTGCAACCCCAAACTCGTGGGCTCAAGCTCCTCAGCCTTCTGTGTAGCTAGGACTACAGGTGGGTACCACCATGCCCAGTGAATTTTTTTTTTCAGATTGTAGAAACAAGGTCTCACCATGTTGCCCAAATTGGTCTCCAACATCTGGCTTCAAGCTATCCTCCTGTCTCAGCCACCTAAAGTGCTTGAATTATAGACATGAGCTACCATGCCCAGCAACCCTTTGTTTAATGGTAGAAATTTATGTACTGATTTTACAACTTATAAAAAAATGCAAAAGATATAAAATAGCTAAAGTAATTTTGAAAAAGAAAACAAAATTGGAGGACTGACAACACCTAAGCAACACTTACTACAAAGCTGAAATAATTAACAATGTGTGGTATTTGGTATAAGAATAGACATATTCATCAATGATTGGAATATAGTCCAGTTCCTCATATATATATATGTATATGTATATATATACACACATATATATGTATATATGTATATATATACACACATATATATGTATATATGTATATATATACACACATATATATGTATATATGTATATATATACACACATATATATGTATATATATGTATATATATACACACATATATGTGTGTATATATGTATATATATACACACATATATGTGTGTATATATGTATATATATACACACATATATGTGTGTATATATGTATATATACACACATATATGTATATATGTATATATACACACATATATGTATATATGTGTATATATACACACATATGTATATATGTGTATATATACACACATATATGTATATATGTATATATATACACACATATATGTATATATGTGTATATATACACACACATATGTATATATGTATATATATACACACACATATGTATATATGTATATATATACACACACATATGTATATATGTATATATATACACACACATATGTATATATGTATATATATACACACACATATGTATATATGTATATATATACACACACATATGTATATATGTATATATATACACACATATATATGTATATATACGTATATATATACACACATATATGTATATATGTATATATACACACATATATGTATATATGTATATATACACACATATATGTATATATGTATATATACACACATATATGTATATATGTATATATACACACATATATGTATATATGTATATATACACACATTTATGTATATATGTATATATACACACATATATATGTAAAAATATAAGTAAAAATAATGTCTTTTAAACAAATAGTACTAGACAATTGAATAACTATATGAAAAAATTGAATTTCAAACATCACCTCACACTCCTACACAAAAATTAACTGGAACTGGCTTAAAGCCCTAAATGGAAAAGGTAAAGTGACAAAACTTCTGTAAGTAAACATGAAAGAACATTTTTGCAAACGTTAAATAGGCAATAAATTCTTTGATAGGAGAAGAAAAAGACAAAGAAAAAATAAGAATCTTAATTTTATCAAAATTTTAAAAGTTATTTTTCAAAATATATCATTAAGAAAATGGAAAGGCAAAGAACACTCATTGGTAAAAAATATTCACCATCCATATGTCTGAAAGAGGATATGTATCCAGAATGTATAAGGACCTTTACAACTCAATTATTAAAAAACAAAACAATTTAAGATGGCAATAATTTGCACATATATTGTACAAAGTTCATATACAAATAAGCATGGGTAAAGGTACTAAAGATCTTTATTCATAAATTAAATACGAAGTAAAACTACCATAAGATATCATTGTAAGTTCCCTAGAATAGGTACAATTTAAAATACAGACAGTGCCAAATGTTGACAAGTATGTAGAAGAACTGAAGATCTCATACATTGTTGCTGAAAATGTAAAATGACAGACCCTTGAAAATTAGTTTAGCAACTTTCTATAAGGTCACATGTAATTGTAACTTATGGTCCAATATTTTAACTCCTAGATACCCAATATAAGTAAAAACGTATGACAACACAAACTTTTACAAAAAATTAAAGCAGTTTAATTCATAATATTAAAAAATTGGAACACCCCAAATGTCCATCAACAAGATAAACCCTTCTATATAGTAATACTTAGTAATAAAAAGAAAAAAGAATTGATATATGAAACAACATGAATGGACTCCTCCCAAAGCATTGCTTTGCACAAAGAAGCCAGATAAATGACAACATGGTACATTAGGATTCTATTTGTGGGAAACTCTGGAAAGGCAAATCTACAGTGATAGAAAGTTGATCAGTGGTAACCTGGGATAAGATGTAAGGATTAGGGAATGACTAGGAAATGTCATAAGGGAGTCTTTTTGATGATAGAAGTGCTCTCTATCTTTATTGTTAAGGTGCTAATTTTACTGGATACATTCATTTGTCAAACCTCATTGAGCTTTACAATCAAAATGTGTACATTTCATCATTTATAAATTATGTCTCAGTAAAGTTGATTAAAATAAAATCAACTAAGTAATGTGGATCTTTTAAAGCCCACTGTTTAAGATGTTAAGTAGCTACCAAAACAATGAAGAATAGAGGCATTCATGATGAAGAGAAAATTAGCTAAGAGAGCTGAGTCTAATATTTTGTACCGCTTTGCCCTTTCATGCACTTATTAATTCTAAAAGTATGCATGAAAGGTGGTAAAGCTGAACATAAGATAGCTTAAGAGCAACTGGGAGAGCAGACTAGGGCTTTGAGCAGTCTCTGGAGAAGGGGGCAAGACTTGAAACTCTAGTCTCACCAAGTAGGAGGTAGCTGATAAATTGGGGCTTTCAATTGGTATCCTAACATACAATTTATGATGCATCATGATAAAGCCGCCCTTTTAAAGACTGAAACCCTTTATCATATTAGTTTGATCCCAGATGAACTTTTTCTAGCTGGAATGTCTGTCAAAGGCAAAAAATAAATAAATAAAATAATCTTTTCAGCAGAAGTTTAAAGTCATGTATCTCAGGCAAAACTCTATAATTTTTTTATGCTATGTCAGGCATTAAATAAAAAATAGCAAGGTATGAAAAAAGAAAACAATTGAACACAAGTCAAAATTTAAAAAAAGAGAAACAACAGATGTACAAGATAGCCCAGATTTTGGAATTATCAGCTAATTCTTTAAATAACTATGATTAATTTGTTTAAGAAATAAAATGTTGGACGATTTTAGCAAAAACTGAAAAAAATAATAATCAATAGAGATTTTATCATTGAGATTTACTGTGGTAGGCAGAATTTCAGAGGGCCCATGACCTTTGCCCTCTTATGTTATTCCTGTGATTATGTTAAGGTTCAGCATGACAGGGATTTTTCAGATGTAATTAAGATGACTAATTAGTTGATCTTAAGATAGGGAGATTATCCAGGTGGAATTAATCTAATCACATTGACAGTTTAAAAGCAGAGACCTTTCTCTGGTCAGTAACAGAAGAGCCAGTCAGAGATTCAAATCGTGGTGGCGTTTGATGTGCTGTTCCTGGCTCTGCAGTTGGAAAGGGTTTTGCGTCAAATAGTGCAGGTGGTTTAGGAGCTGAAAGCCCCCACCCAACAGCAGAAAAGGAAATGGCAACCTCTGCTTTCCAACTGCAAAGAACTGTGTTCAGCTGATACTGAATCAATTTGGAATCTGATTCTTCTCCAGATCCTCTGGATAAGAGCCCTGTATAGGTATCACCTTGATTTTGACCCTATGAGACTCAAAGCAGAAACCCACCTGGAGTTTTGACCTGCAGAACTGTGAGCTAATAGACTGTTGTGTTTTCAAGCACTAAGTTTGTGCATTGACAGAAAACTAATACATATACAATAATTGGAAAATAGAACTCAACTGATGCATTTAACGGCTGATTAAATACAGATTAATAGAGGTCTCAATAATAGTAAAGTGTAAATAATAAATCAGAAGATAGGCAAGATGAAAATCCAGGGAAAATCACACAGGAAATAAAATGACAGAAAACATAGAAAAGAGCTTAAAAAGTGGGTAATATAATTGCAGTCCAGGAACTAAAGAATGCAGAAATGAGAGAGATGGGGAGTTTATGAAGACATAATGGTTAGGAACTTTCCAAAACTACTAAGAAATGAAATATACATCCAGCAAAATATGCTTCAGAAGTGAAGGTAAATAGAAGCATTTTCACATTTAAAAAAAATTGACCATTCATCCAGAAATAGTGAAGGGAATTGTCAAGAGGAAATGATACCAGATGGATGCTCTAAATTTCAGGAAAGAAGAAAGTAACAAAAAAGTAGATATTTCAGTAAACCTAACTAAATATGGACTACATACAACAATACTAATGATGATGATGATGTCATGTGGGTAATAGCAGGATGGTAAATTAAGGTAAAATATTTTTAGTCATAGCATTGTCCAGATACAACAAATGTATTACTACATATAAGAAATAAGACAAGGGATCATATTTTAATCTGAAGGCTATCTGAAAGAAAAATGAAAGAATATAAAACTAACAGGAGAATATAGCAAGAAAAAAAAAGAAATATCAGTAAAATACTTATTTCACTCAAAACAAGATAAAAACGGAGAGAAAATAGAAACAAAATCTAATATAAAACAAATAGAAAAATAACACATTAAATCATTGATACATACTGCAGGAAAGAGGTAAAAAACCTACCACAATACAATATTAGTTACATTAAATGTTATTATACATAATGAAATTTAAAATAAAACTTGTCAGACAGGATAAAAAATAAAACTTTATCCTGCTAAAAGAGACATATTCTAAATAAGAGGAATAAAATGTTTGAAGGTAGTGACAAAAAATTATATCACAAAATATGACAGAGAGAAAACAGTTGCGTAGATGTTCTAATTTAAAAAATAGAATTTAAGAATATAATTATAAAGGTTGTGTCTAATAATGATCATACTTTTTAATAAACCAGGAGATATGCTTATTCCAAAGTTATATGTAATTAAACATGTCATCAAAATATATAAAGCAATAATTGCTCAAATAAAAGAGAAATAGACACAAGTCAAAACCGCAGGGGATAAATTTAACAATTTTTTCCTAGGAATAGATTGAAAAAGCAGTCAAAATATAAGAATATAGATTTGAACAGTGTTGTAAATAAAGATAACCTAATTGACATATTTAAAACATGGGTCGGCTGGGCTCACAGGTGGCTCACACCTGTAATCTCGGCACTTTGGGAGGCTGAGGCAGGTGAATTCCTTGAGTTCAGGAGTTCGAGACCAGCCTGGCCAATATGGTGAAACCCTGTCCCTACTAAAAATACAAAAATTACCTGGGCGTGGTGGTATGCGCCTGTAATCCAAGCTACTCAGGAGGATGAGGCAAGAGGATCGCTTGAACCTGGGATGTGGAGGTTGCAGTGAGCTGAGATCACTCTACTGCCTGGGAGACAGAGCAAGACTCTGTCTCAAAAAAACAAACAAATAAAACAACAACAACAACAAAAACATGTGTCACAAGAAATTCATAGTATGGGTAAGTAAGTGTACATGTAACATTTGCCAAAATTGACCATATGAGGGGCCAGTAATGCCCGACAATAGAAAGGATATAAGCTGTGTTATCTAACCGTAGTATAACTAATCTAGTTATCAATAACAAAAAGCTGTTTAAAAACTCTCTGATCTTTAGAAATTATGTAATATTCATTGGTCAACAAACTAATAAAGAGAAAAAGAAAAGTTGTGATCTGAATTATAATGAAAACACTTCATATCATTCTTGTGTAATTGCAGCTATAATTGTACAAATACAGACATTTTAAATGAATGTATTAGAAAAAGACAAAGCTGAAAATCAATAATCTTATTTATTTCTAGAGTTTAGAATGTAAACTATAATTTAAGTCAAATAAAGCAGAAAGGTGAAAAAATAAGTAATAAATTTAGGGTGGACATTAGTAAAATAGAAATCATTTTTCAATAGATTGGATTTGAAAAACTCTTTGAAAAGGCTAATAAATTTAATAAGCAGGTGCCAAGGCAAATCTAGATATAGCAGAGGCACCAAGACCAAGCATCAGTAATGAAAAAGCAGTCAACATCAGAGGTTCTAGAAACATTCCAAAAGATATTCAGAAAATTCAACGTTATGATATTAAATTAGAAAATTTAATAATTAGTTCTTACCTTAGAAAAGCACATTTTACCAAAGCTAGGGTTTTTGTAAAACTTAAAATTAACTCTTACTTCTTTTAACTCTAGGACAGAAATTACAAAAACAAACAAACAAACAAAAAAACCCAGATCTTAATTGTTTTTGTAGCAGAATCTCAAGAAAAGTTGAATGCAAAGCCTCACCACATCTTCTATGTAAAGTCTGGGATACTGATTTACTGATTTGGGAAGAATGGGAAAGGACTTGGATGGGGTGATCTGGATGGATTCAGATAATTCTGAGAATTTGGAACCCCTCAGTTACTTTGAGCCTCTCTTGCCAGCAGAAGCAGCTCTTTTTCTTCTGTCAGGTGAGGTTTTCTTTCTTTTCTTTTTTTCTTATTTTGGAAATAAAGACCTAATATGGCCCTCATCATAAGCAGTTGCTTGCAAGAGAAAGCTCTTCTCCTCAAGGCTCATGTGCACTGTCTCTCTTCGATTTCAGACATGTAACCAAAATCAGAGGCCAGCATCCCCAGGAAGACAAGTGCAAAATAATTGCAAAATGTTGATAATTTGTGTGGGATATCTAAAAAAAATATGTGGAATAGGCGGGGCGCAGTAGCTCATGCCCAACACTTCGGGAGGCCGAGGTGGGCGGATCACCTGATGTCAGGAATTCAAGACCAGCCTGGCCAACATGGCGAAACCCCATCTCTACTAAAAATACAAAAATTATCTGGGCCTGGTGGCGGGCGCCTGTAATCCCAGCTACTCGGGAGGCTGAGGCATGAGTATCGCTTGAACGGGGAAGGCGGAGGTTGCAGCGAGCCGAGATCGTGCCATTGCCCTCCAGCCTGGGGGATAGAGCGAGACTCTGCTTCAAAAAAACAACAAACAACAAACAAACAAGCCAAAAATATGTGGAATGAGTTCTAAACATGTTAATCTAAAAGCTGGATTCCACCAAATTTGTAGGTTAAGGGAGCACTTACTTGAAATTCTAGGTCTGGTATGTCTTGGCTGAAGGAATGGAAACACAGTCATAAAAAAAGAAATTCATAAATACCAGCTATAGGATAATTCACAGTACTAGGAATAAAACCAAGAAAGCATATTCTTATATATATATATATAGGTTAAAATTAATAAATCCTTCCCTTTTTTTCTACTTATTCTACTATTTTGTATGAAGAATGTTTAAAGTATTTAATTTTGCAATCAGTTTGTTGATTTTAGCATGTCCTGGTACGATCTTGGCTGAACAATTAACATCCTCAGTAGTGGATATAGTGAGTTCCTCCAGCCCCTGTTCTTTTTTTGCATGATTTTGAGAGCATCTTTGTATTATTTACAGTTGCATCATATTAAAAGGAAACATAAACTCATGTTGTACAAGTTAAATATAGCTATAAGTATAAAAATAGCAAAGAGTGAGTAACAGAACTGTAGCATCCTGCTAGCCAAGAGTGAGATACACAATGAATGTGCATGTACATACTTGTTTGCTCTTAGATCTGTTCTCCTTCTTTCCAATTGAAGGGACCAATCCTTCATGTGTGTTGCCTGCCAACTCCGGTTACATTGGGTAGTTTGGCCAGTGGAAGGTACAGATTAAGAGATTGGTTGGAACTGGGGAGCTAGGGTGTTCCTATCTCACTGTATGTGAAGTAGCATACAGACACATTAATTTGGACAAATTGATAACTTTGTGCAATTGTGCCTTAAGTATTCTTATGAATGGTTTTATGTCACCATTTAGACATTTTATAGCTCTCAGAAAAAAATATTTGGAAGTTTTTCATATAAATAATTCCTATGTTTCCTTTTTATTCCAAAGTCTTTTTTGAAAAATTTCCTTTGAGAGGCCCAGTAGTGCAATCATAACTCATTGTAGCCTGGAACTCCTGGGTCCAAGTGATCCTCCCACCTTAGCCTCCTGAGTAGCTGGGACTAAAGGCACACACGAGAATGCCCACTTCCAAAGATTTTTATACTTAGTCACAGGAGTGAATGGAATTTTCCTCCATTATGTCATACTCTATTCATTTTAGGGAATCTATTGACTTTTCATTTATTTTGTTGTAGTTATTCTCATTAGACTCTAATTTAATTTGATTTTATAATTAAACATTATAATTTAATTTTATATTTTGCTGATTATTCTTCTGAGTATTTCAAATGGAGGAAGGAAATGTTTATAAATAACAAAAAATTTTTCTCTCCTTTACAATGGTTATTTTCCTCATTAGTTTATATGAAATGTTGCAATTGTAACACTTGATAATATACATGCATCTTTTATTCCTGAATTTAATGTTTCTCCCTCTCTCCCAAGATTCCTCCTTCTTTCTCTTTCTACTTTACCTATTTACAATGTGTTCATTTAAAATAGCTTGCTTTCTTCATGTCAAGAAAGCAACCTTCTAATGCTGGTGTAGGTAATATTTCCATATTTCATTTTTTAATTTTAAAAATTTGGATTAGATTGCCATGCCTTTGAAATATCTATGGATATAGCTTTTTTGACTTATGAATTATGTTAATAGTATTATAAGATTAATCTTCCTATTTCCTAAATAAATTATACTTCCCATTGAGGTATTAATGCTTTCACATACCATGCTTTATCACTAATATTTATTTAGAATGTGTTTTATTAATATATTTGGTTTTCTGTTTTCTTTTCTTTTCATATGCTTTTTTTTCTGGCCATGCTTTGGCATTGTGGTTACATAGCAGCATCAAAAACGACATTGTTAAAATATTTATATTTTGTGTTGGTTGGAGCAATTTAGATAGGATGGGGACTTTATTTAGGGTATGAAATTATTACTTGGGAACAATGACAGGATGAGAAGTACAATAGCATTTTGGAGAAAAGGGATTCTATTACGAATTAGTGGGGTGAATAGATTCAAAAGGTAGGTGAGGCCAACTACAGATTTAAATAGGAGGCTCCGGTTGAGGTGAATTTTGCCAGGACAGACTGCCATGGAGAGATTCAAGAGATGCCTAAGAGAATTTTCAGTAAGATTCGAGGAGGATAGTAACACATGAAGGATAGAGAAGCCAGCGTCCCAATAATTCACCTAAAAATTGTTCCTCCTAGAATACACAAGAGTTAATATCCATTTCCAAAATGTGTTTGAGAAAAAAATTGTATCAAAAAGTAGAAAATTTAAATAAAATTGATGACATATTTGTTGAGTACTCACCACCTGCCAGATATCATGCTATTAAATGCATGTGCATTATCTTATTGATCTTGCAAGAACAGTCTATTATTATAAGAACACTTCAATGATTATGTATATTGTGCAAACTGAGCTTTGTGAATTTTAGCAATTTGCCCAAGGGCTCAAGGCCTATTAAAGTGACCTGCATTTTATGTCCAAAAAATGTTTACACACAAAAAAATTTCAAAAATATTTATTAAAAGGCAACAATAAGTATATGAATACTACACAATCTTCTTCAGGGTTCTTGATTTTATCTATAATAAAACTGAATTGCAAGGACCCATCTGAGGCACTTGTATTATCCTCTAATATTATTAATTTCAATTTTTTGTTTGTCATAAAAAGGAATATAGTTTAATTTTGGAAATATAGAATCAGTGGAACAAATTTACCTTCATCTGGAAATCATGCAATACCACATCTGCCTGAAATTGTTGTACAATATGTAATTCTAAACTAGAATTAAATTAAGATAATGTTCCCATAGAATAAGAAAAAGCTGTTAGTGATACACACACGCACGTAAGTGTACATGTGACTTTACCTACATACTTATATACACGCAGTCCATATTGTTAAACAAATACTAATTCATTAGCAAATTAAAAGCTCATATTTCAATTAAACGTGTGCTTATTATAAATAATGGGTATTTACTGAATGCCTTAGTTTTATATTCTATAAGAGGTTTGCCTTATATAAAAGACAATAGCAAGCACATAGCTCTCATGTGACATCGTCTTGATGATTTAAGACAACATATAACACATTTAAATTATAGCTAAATTATTTTACTTAGATTATATGTCATGCTTAGGGATTTTAGTCTTTGTTTAATCTTACTATTTCTTTTTTCAATAGCAGAGCTTGAAAAGTGGGCGCTGGGAGATATAATTGACTGAAAAAGACATTTTTGGTAACTTTTGCTTAGCTGCTTTGTTAAAGAACAGTAAAAGTCCTGTTTATGTTGCAAATCTGAACCAGAGCACTCCATCAGGCTGGAACTTCCTGACACAGTAAGCATCAGGTAGTTTTCTGCCATATTTTCAGCACATCAGTACTCCATATGCTGTAAGAATGTCACTGAAGTCTGGCAGCAATTTTGAAAGGCTCTTGACATGTTGTTTGGTGTCATTCTTTAGTAGGAATTGCCTGGGGTTGTGGCTGAAAGAAGGGAGAAATTGTGGCAACTAAGAAACACAAAAGCCTAACAAAAGTGACTGAGATATCTAAAAGGTTTCTAGAAAGTAACAGATGCAGATGCTTTATTGAGGGTAGGGAAGGGAATGGTGAGAAAGGGAGAAAGAGAGAGAGAGAGAACAAGAGAGCCCATAGAATACACGGATCCTAGAAACAATTGTTGATTATATGCTCTTTCACTCCAACTGAAAAGCAAAATGTCACATTTCAGGTTGACATATTAAAATATGAGGTTCTATCTCGTGGAAATGGTTTAAAAATTAAGTTGGGAAACAGTGAATAAGAATAATACAGAAAATGTATAGGTCAATATTGATCACCATAGGCGAGTGATTTCACAATGTCAATCTTCTCGGTCACCATTTCATGTTCTGTCCATCTCAAAAACATGTTTATTTACAAGAACCTCCCTATTTTATCCCTTTCAGCCATATTCAGAAGAACACATGCCATGTTCTTAGTTTGTGTGAATAGTTCAGCTTTTGAAAACACTTCATCATTATTAAGTCTGTCGAGTCACTAAGCCAAATCAGTTGCCATCACTAAACACATAGGGAAATTTGCTCTTTTAATTCAAGATTGGACAACCACAGACAGTTATTGTTCAGGTGATGAGATGTTTGCTTGTGGATTATAGTTACTGACACTGGAAGTAGGAAAGGAAACAAAGATAATTTGCTTTACATAAAGCTTGACAACACAGGCATTGGGACTCCCCTGGGATGTTTTATGATGGTCATCAGCATTTGGGTAATATTAGTTGATTAATTACTTTACCAACATTTTAAAGTAGGCTGGTCTTATGAAAGTTAGCTCTTTGCATAGCACATTCTCTTAATTATATTCTGTCAATGTCTAATTTTCTAGATTAAGCATTCATAAATATTTATATAACTTATATTGGGCCATTGCACATGTATTTATTGGTGCTCATACTTGTTTATATTATTTTGTTTTGATCATAAGTGTAGAGAGTGGAGCTTCTAGTAGAAAGTCAAGGCAATTGGCATTTCATAGAAATGATTATATATTACATGTTTGAAAAAATGTGAGAATGATTATATATAAATCACTCTGTACTAGAATTAAAATTTGAGTGGTTTACTAATACTGGCATGAATAAAAAATAAAAACTCAATGGAACAAAATAGATTTAAAAATATAACTAAAAGAATAAAATTATATTTAAATTTAGAAAATGCATAAAGGAAAAGGAAGTAAAGTATGACTAATCAGGAGAATTGATGGAGCTTTGAGAATTTTGGTAAATATTAGACAGAAATTATGTTTGTTATACAGTGAATTGCCTCACTATGCTAGATTTATACTGTTGGTATATATACTTGGTTTTTTTTAAATTTTATTATTATTATACTTTAAGTTTTAGGGTACATGTGCACAACATCCAGGTTTGTTACATATGTATACATGTGCCATGTTGGTGTGCTGCACCCATTAGCTTGTCATTTAGCATAAGGTATAACTACTAATGCTATCCCTCCCATACTTGGTTTTTAAGGTAAAGGCATTTATAATTCATTTAATTTGTTTTATTGTTTGGGGGTAGAATTGACTTCAACATTTTAATTAGTGACTCAACAATGAGTTCAAGAACATCAAGAGAAAAAAATCAATTAGATATAAAAGAGCATCTAAAATATCTGGATTCAAGTAACGAAAAGGTTGCTTTAAGGTAGAGACATTAACAAGTTAAAATTGACCAAAATAATGACTTAAGAAAGGAAACGAAAAGAAAAAACAAGTATTGTTTAACATGATGCTAGTGGTATTGAAAAAAAAGTCTCCCAGAAACTATTTAAGGAAATTATTTAAATCATCTAGAGAAACTCTTATATGAATTATTTGAAAATGTTGAAAATGTGAGAAATAGCTGGTTAATAGAGGATCCAGCTGAGTAATTAAAAAGGGCCAAGCTCTAGGAACTGTTGAAGTGTGAAATTCATTTGGGATGATGTAGATATCTAAATTTCATTACATATAAGAATATCCGTTCATGTAGAATCTACTACAGATTTTATTTTAAATAATATATTCATTGTTTCAGTAGGTATAATCTCAAACCTAGGGTCATTATCAGATTCTCTTAATTTTGTGTTATGCATGTTTATATCTCAAGCATCTTCAACAGTGGTTAGCACATCAGGCCTTTGCTACATGTTTGTGGAATAAAAGAATAAATGAATGAATTAATCAATTAATTTGTGGAATAAAAGAATAAATGAATGAATTAATCAATTAATTTATCAGCATAGACATGGATGACTATTTTGGGGTTCCATTTTGGTAAAAAAAAAGCATTTAAAACTTACTATGTATAAGGCACTGTATCTTGTGCTACAGAG
The DNA here is from genome assembly GCF_028885625.2 of Pongo pygmaeus. NCBI lineage: Eukaryota > Metazoa > Chordata > Mammalia > Primates > Hominidae > Pongo > Pongo pygmaeus. The sequence continues at coordinate 34,976,418 of NC_072385.2, read as the reverse complement.
GATAAAAAGACAAGCTTTCTGCCACCAAGAGATATAAAATTTAGTTAAGTAGATGACATGGATAGAAGTATGTATAAAATAAGGCAAAGTATAGTTAACATAGTAGTTGAACGTACTGTGATTTCAATGACAGTTTGGGCTATTGTGGGGCAGGTGGAATTATTTTTGTTATCTAGCTATTAGGTAAGAATCACGTAAAATAAAAAGTGGAAACCACAGCAAAGTAAAGGCAAAAGCACGAATTTAATTTTCCATTTAAAAATTCTGAATTAGAGGGGAGAGTCTAGGTGAAGCAGATAAAATATTGATGTATTGACTTGTGCACTGTTACTTGATTATTTATTATCAGAGTGTAGAGAGCTGGGCCGAAAACCCTTCAGGTAGGTCTATAGTTAAATGACAATGAGGCAATGGAAATGGCATTTGGAAAAGCCCAGAAGGAAAATTTAAAGTCCAGCTCCTCTTATTCATGTGTTTGGTTCTTCCAAGTTTCTGCAAAGGCAGCTCCTATCACCACAACCACAGTCAATTTTATTCATTGTAATGTATTTGACATTTCCTTTAGGAATTAAGGTGAATTTCCCCAAAGTGTTTATCTAAAAAATATTTATCGTATTCTGAGGCCAATAAGTATGGGAAGTTCTATACTGAGGGTATAGATTACTGAAACTTTTCCTTAGTCTCCCCATCTGAGATTTTTATGTTGAAAATGAAAGCATTTCAGTGTTAAGCTATAAAACACAGTTTCTCAAAAAATAATGATAAAACATATTATAATAATTATGAATCATGCTTATGATGAGTGTTTGTAAAATATTTTTATTCTTTATTTGTCTGAGGATAAACACATTTGTAAAACCTTGATGATAGTAGGGTAAAAATATTCTGTGTTCAACTTTTGACTTCAGAAATCTAGTATAATATTTGATGGTATATAATGTCAAGACAGAATTACATTATTTTATTCGCTTGAAAATAATACCTACTTTTAAAATGAAAAAGTTTAAAATAATGCCACATGTGGCCAGTATGCCTATAAACCTTCCCAAATGTGTTAAATTTGTGTTAATATTTTATATTTGACTAACGTTGCAATATATTGTAATAATTGTAAATAAGGCTTTAGATTCACATTCTTTTACGTCAAAAAAGTAAAATTTTCACATACTTTTTTCTTTTTATAGTAACAGGCAAAAATTGCTTGGTGATGGATTAACAATATAGAAGGAGTCTCTCTTCTATGCATTTTTATTCATGGAATGTTCCCCTATTTTACTTTGTAAAGGAAGGTTTCAACACCAAGTTTCATTTAGGAGCTAAATCATTAAGATTACTAAGCACTTATCAACACCAGATATGTGTGTGCATGTGTGTATACATACATACATAGATATATATGTATGTATATAAAATAGAAAAGCAAGTGTGTGCATGTCAACAAGTTGCCTCACAATCAAGATCAATAAACAAAACCATAAGGCTGTAGAAGAACCCTCCCCCTCCTCCAGTTCATAGATGAATAGAATCAATGCTTGAGAAAATTTCCCTGGAGGGTACAGGGTGGAATTTGGAAACTGTAAAAGGAGCAATGAAAATGGGAAGAGCAGATGGAAGCTATTAAATCAGAATAACATTGCCTCTCACAAAGACTCAAATCAAATGTCATGAACTTCTATTATTGACAACACAGGCAGGCAGCACAGTTATCTTTGGACTTTAAAAAATACATTATATGCAGTATTACACTATAAATAGTTATAAATTCTGCCTCAGCAAAGTGTCATGCACCTGGTAGGTACACAATAAAGATTTTTTGATGACATTATTCTAATTTTAATAGAGTCACATGTCTAGAAATATTAAATACAAAATAAAGATTGCCAAAGGACTTAGTTTACAGTCCACATTGTAAAAATGAAGAAATCCTAAAAATACTTTAAATAGAAAAATGATTTATTTTAATCTCTAAATGATCTACTTGTAGAAAACAGTATTTGATGCTTTGATATAATGTTTTTAAATAGAATTACCAGTGATTCTTACTTCTTTATCAGACATGATCAGGCGCTCCTGACACATGCTTCCCACCTGGATTCCCTCTTGACCTCTACATCCTGGATGGAGCACTTTAACGCCTTATGAAGGCATGAAACTATTGAGGGATTTGCAAATGAGTTTCTTCAAATAGGGCTCAGGAGTCTGCAGGTCATGTTGATGTAATGGCTTGATCTCCTTCTGCAATCATGTGGTCTCTTGATCTCCCATTAGCCCAGCTGTTGGTGCACATGTGAGCACAGATGATGGTCAATCCCTTCTTGCCTCCCTCCCCCACCTGCTTGACTTCTTCCAGTGGACACTTTTGGGCGAATTAGATATTTTCTATAAAATCTCATATGTTTACCAATATCCTTTCATTCTCCTCTTCATCTCATTTTCTTCCATTGCTTGCTATACCATCATACCGGGCAATTTGGACATGACACAACAACTAAGCAATTACATTTCCTGACAAAGAAGGAGGAAGAGGAGGAGGAGATGAGAAGTAGGGGTTGTGGGGGGGAAGAAAAAGCCATTCCATTACTTTATTGGCATCAAATAATAAATAAAAGACTCAAGAGACTCATTTTTCTTCTCTTTTTTGTTTTCTCCATGTTTTAATGATTTTGCAAAGAGCACCTGACAACTCACATGCTTCCCTGAAGGAAGTAGGGTACCTGTTAATTCCAGAATAACCAAAAGACTACTGTAGCAGAGAACCTGGTTTTCATGATTTTTGTACCCCCTACACAAGAAGACTGGACTGCATTTCATAGCCAACAGGTAGCCTTGGTGGAATTGTCCTGGATCTTGAAAGAATTGATAATTTTTTGGTTCAGGAAATATTGAAATCACTGAATTCTACAGTTGAAATAATATTTCTGCTTAAAATTGTAGAAAGTACTTGTAAATGAATCATGTCTAAAGCTATGTGACTTACACTGCAGGTTTCTATCTCCTTATTCATGATGATTGTTACCCCTAACTTCTGTTAAAGTTGACTGATTCCTAAGTTCTCTCAGCCCAGTTCCTGATGGTACCTCGTATGGACCCGAGTCAGCCAAGCTCCTTGATCAGTGACAGCAGACAAGCTGCCCTGTCAAAGAGATCTGAAATTGACTAACTAATGAAATTATTTATCCCCTGGTGGTGTAATCTTAAACCCTTTAGTCCACAGCTGGAGGTGATCAGTTAATTCTCTAAAAGGGTTCAATTTGCCATAGTTAATGAATTAAATTATTTAAAACCATGCTTACTTGCAGAATACAGACTTCTCCAACATTTATTCTAGAGAACTTTTAGGAGCTCATTTTTGTTCTTATTTCAAGTTTATTTTTTTGTTGTGATTGTATTAACTCTTAATTTAATATAAATGTATTAAATCACACATTTGAATGTTACTTGTTTGCATGGCTTCTAAATGCTTAACTCCTATTTTAATAGGAGTGTAATAATATTAAGAATCAATTAGGACCAAGGAGAAATACAGAAAATAATATTTATAAAGACATAAAAGAAATACTCTGTAAATTTTGGATTTGATCACTATTTAGCTAAATGCCTTTATTCATTCATGAATTTAGTCAATATGCATTGAGTACTACTGTGTGCCAGCAACTGACAATGTTCTAATGATGGTAATGGTGAAATAACAGGGGGGCAATTGTGAACTGTGTTGTGGTGGAGTATGTACCAGGTGACGCAGGAACACTAAGACATCAACTCTAGTCCTAGGGACGGGGTGTGGTTGGAGGGTGGGATTCACAAAGGATAGTGTGACTGATGTGGGTCTGAATGAAGAAGCAGGAATCAGGCAGGTAAACATGTCACGTATGAAGGGCCAGCCATTCCATTCACTGCTGTTTAACTAGCTGTTACAGCTTGGACAAGCTATTTCTCTGGATCTGTTTCCTCAATGTAAAATTAACATAATAATAAGTAATTGTCTTAGTCCATTTTTGATTGCTTATAACAGAATACCTGATTACAACTTAATAATATTAATATTACAATTAACTAATATTATTTAAAATTTAAAATATTAATTGTATTTTCTTGTAATTATGGTGGCTCACACCTATAATCCCAACATTTTGGGAAGCCGAGGTGAGTGGATTGCTTGAGCCCAGGAGTTTGAGACCAGCCTGGGCAACATGGTGAAACCCCATCTTTACCAAAAATACAAAAATTAGCTGGGCGTTGTGGCGTGCGCCTGTAATCCCAGCTACTTGGGAGGCTGAGGCAGGAGAATTGCTGGAACCTGGGAGACGAAGGTTGCAGTGAGCCAAGATAGCACCTCTGCACTCCAGCTTTGGTGAAACAGCAAGACTGTCTCAAACAAAAGAAGAGAAGAAAAAAAAACTAATTTCTTACTGTTATGGAGGCCAGAAAGTCCAATGTCAAGTGGCTACATCTAGTGAGAGCCTTCTTGCTGGTAGGGACTCTGCAGAGTTCCAAAGCAGCACAAGGCATCACAGGGCCACTGAGAGGGGCTGACCATGCTAGCTCAGGTCTCTCTTCTTCTTCTTATAGAGCCGCACGTCTTACACCCATAGTAACCCATTAATTCCTTACTCCATTAATCCATGAATGGGTTAATTCATTTTTGAGGGCACAGCCCTTGTGACCCAATAACCTTGTAAAGGCTCCACCTCTCACTACTGTGACATGGGGTATTAAGTTTTAACATGAGTTTTGGAGGGGACAAATATTGAAAACAAAGCAGTATGTACCTCTTAACATTGCTGGTGACTATAACATATATAAAGTGCTTGGAGGGGTATCTGGGACATAGGATGGGTTGTATAAGTGTTCCCTAATGTTATCACTGTACCTGGTGCAAGGAAAGGGAAGAAGAAGGAGTCAGAAGGCCACAAGGAATGGATTATGTAAGAAAATAAAGCATGTGGTATTTTACAGAGCATGGACTTTTTTTTTTTACAGAGCGTGGACTTTTTTTGAGAGCCATGGGATTATTGAAGGGTTTCAAAGAGGGAATAATGATCAGTTTCACAGTACAGAGATGAGCTTGGCTCTGATGTGATCAAGGTGTTGTCGGAACTGCAGGAAGGGAGTAGAAGAGGGGGAAGCTGTAGCGGGGCCCTCAGCCAAAGGATGACACCCAAAACCAACACAGTGGTGGGAAGAAGATGGGGGGATAAATCCTAGAGAATTTGCTCTTAATTTGAAACATAACCTATGCATGTATTTCCACATCTCAGATCCCATTGTGATAATATTTGTATATTGCTTAATTTATTTGATGTTAACATTGAGCATCATGCACTCATTCACTTTTTTCTACATTGTAAATTGTTATTTTTTAAAAAGAAGCTTGCTTAGATTTTTCCTTTTATGATTTTATCTTTATTTTTACAAATTTACGGGGTACATGAAAAATTTTGTTACATGTATAGAATGCATCGTGAACAAATCAGAGTATTTAGGGTGTCTATCACCTAAGAACAATACATTTTTGTTAAGTATAGTCACCTTCCTCAGCTAGCAGACATTGAATTTATTCCTTCTGGTTTGGTGTATATTTCTACCCTTTAATCCACTTATCTTCATCCTCCTCTTCCCTCCACTCACTTCTCTGTTTCTATCTTTCCACTCTCTACCTGTATGTGATCAAATGTTTTAGCTCCCACATATGAATGAGAACACGAGGTATCTAAGGTATGTTTCTTTGTGCCTGGCTTATTTCACTTAACATAATGACCTCTGGTTCCATCCATGTTGCTGCAAATAACATGATTTCGTCCTTTTTCATGGCTAAATAGTATTCCATTGTGTGTATGTATATATGCACCACATTTTCTTTATCCATTCATCACTTGATGGACACTTAGGCTGATTTCATATCTTTGCTATTGTGAATTTTGCTGCAATAAAACACGTGAGTACAGGTATCACTTGGATATATTGATTTCTTTTCCTCTGGGTAAATTCCCAGTAGTAGGTTTCTTGGATCAACTGGTAATTCTATTTTTAGTTTTTTGAGAAATCTCCATATTGTTTTCCATAGTGGTTGTACTAATTTACATTCCCACCACTAGAGAGAGTTTTCTCCATATCCTCACCAACATGGTTTTTTTTTTTTTCGTGTTTTTAATAATAGCCACTCTGACTGGGGTAAGATGATATCTCTTGTGGTTTTGATTTACATTTTTCTGGTGATAAGTAATGTTGAGCACTTTTTCATATGCCTGTTGGGTGTTTGTATGTCTTCTTTTGAGAAATGCCTATACATATCCTTTATTTTAATGGAATTATTTGTTAATTATTTATTCTCATATGTTTTACTGGGAAGTATTTGATACATGCATAAGAATATAGATGTCACACATATATTTTATAAAGCATAATAATAAAGCAAACACCTCTGAAACAAATACCCCACTTCAGAAATTGAATCCAGCAAAGATGCTTTTCTAGACCAAATTCTACTCAGGCTTTTCTGAACTTTCTTTCAAGTAGCTTTTGACTTTTGGACTTTTGTGTTCATTTCTGCACTGTCCAATTTGAGTAAGAATCTTAAGTCAGTTTTTAAGTCAGAATCTCCTGTCCTCCATATCTGATCACCCTCAATATCTAATCAGGTTCCTCATCCTCCACCACCTCCCGTGTGATGTCTGCACCCTGGCTTGTCTTCAGAGAAAATTCTATTTGTTTGGTTTTGCCAGAATTCCCTCTTACTCCTGATATTTCCTCTTGGTAATATTCTATCCACTGATCCCCACCCTGTTATTTGGCAATACATTCCTACATGCCTGTGCTGTATTCAGAGCCTAATCCAATCTCTCTCCCATTGTAATGGTCCCTATACCTATTGAAATGGCCTCTTATTGAATAAATTCTGTTTTACTGTCTTTAACAAGTGTCAGTAAATATATTTCTTTAATAGATCTTAGCATTACCATTTATATCTCTTGTAGCTCTCCCCTGTCAAATCCCAAACCCTTGTCTCTCCTTTAGATGTAAACATTATCCTGTATTAAAAAAAAAACTATTACTTTTATTTATGGATTTATCACACTTGGACATACTCCTATGTAATGTATTATTTATTATTTCTTAACTGTATTTTTAAGACCCAATTATTACCTTTTGTAATAAAGTCTAAAATGTAACTTGGTGATTTTTCAACACTATGTAACTAAGATTCATACGTGTTGCATGTAGCTCTAGTTTATTCATTTTCACCACTATATTTCATTCCATTATACAATTGTAGAAATATATTTAAATTTACTTGAGTGAGTTAGTTACTTCTGTTCTGACAAACAGTGCTGCTATAAACATTTTCTTACATGTTGAGTGATGCATGTGTGCCAGAGTTTCTCCAGGAGTGAAATTGCTAGATCATAGGATACATGAAGGTCAAGTAAACTAGATAATGCCAAGTTGTTCACATACAGGTTATGCCAATTTTCAGTGCCATTCTCAATGCTAGCAGCTTTGGGAGTCCCTGGTTTTTCTATATCCTTGCCAATATTTGTTATTGTTAGACTTTTACCTTTTTTTCTTGACAATCTAGAGGTTGCAAGTGGTATATTATTATGATTTAATTTACTTAATTATTGTGGAGATCAAATGACTTTACATATATCTATTGATTCTTCATGCTTCTTCCTCCAGGAAATATCTATTATATTGTTTGCCCTTTTCTCTATTAATTTTTTAATGTGGATGTCATGACAGTTCATAGAATCTGAATATTAGTTGGTTATGTATGTGGCTAATATCCACTGTCAGTTTGTACTTTTTCCTTTTACTTTTTTATAGTAGTCTTTTGACGAATAGAGGTTCTTAATTTTAATGTAATTTGTTGTCAGTCTTTTCCTTTAATTTAGTGCTTCTTGGGCTTTATATGTAAACTCCTTCATCCTGAGGACCTAAAGACATTCTATACTTTCTTCTAAAGGTTGTAATGTTTTCCCCTTTACATTTAGGTTTTAAGCATATTTAACTGATTTTTATGCGATAAGGATCTTCCTTCACATTTAGATTTTAAGCATATTTAACTGATTTTTACGAGGTAAGGATCTTCCTTCTTTATTTTGCTCTCTTAATATGTGCTATATGCTTTAACTCATGCCAGGAATACAAAAATAACATGCAATAAAACAACATAAAATAATACGAAGAACAGTATGCCTAATTTCAACAGTGTTAGACTAGTAAGAAAAAATAACACTAGTCATACCTTGAGTTTGTATGGTACTTTACAAATTAAACAGCCCTTCATATTACCCAAGATCCACTGGTGAAACTTTCTAAAAGCAAATCACAGAATGTCTTTCCCTTGTTTAAAACCTTTCATGTTTTCTCATACTGTCCAAAATAGGATATAAACTCCTTGACTTGGTCGACTTGGTACTAGATAATTTTGCCCCCTTTTACCTCTCTAGATACTGCTGTACCCACTAGACATTCTTGTCTACCTATTTCCAATTGTTGGGCTCAGAAAATGTACTCCAAATTGTGGCACTTTGGTGTGCTAAGTACTTTGAACTACAGGCAATAGAGAGGCCTCAGAATCAGCCTCCTGCTCATCTTCCTTCCCCGAAGCATTCGTAGAAACCAGAATTCCTCTTCCGTAAGTTGGGTCATAGAAACTGGAACATTAAAGCAAGCCATAAAACCTAAATGGTCACTCTCTTTCTTCTCCTGTTTCCTTTGAAGATCCTCATTTCAGAGGGGTCCTTCCTCATACCTGGGAGGAAGAAATGCTACACAGAGGCCAAGAAGAGTCTGAGCAGATAGGCGTCGCTGGGTTTCTCTCCTCACTGGATTACTATTAGATCATACCCTTTGTCCCTACATAGCTGCCCATTCTTCATTGAACCTAAGCATAAAAACAGTTTTTCCTAATTATTGGGGTCTTCACTTTTAAGGGCTCTGTGTCATGTAAAACTTTGCGGAAATAAATTTGCTATGCCTTTCTTTGTTAACTTTTTTGTTGTTGTTGTTATAGTACTGTCAACCATGACTCTTATGATGGATTAGGAAGGTATTATACCTTTTCCACACTTACACAGACATATGAATTACATGTTGTTCAAATGCCCCATGCCATCTTTTAATCCTATTCCTTTCTTCTGCTATGAGAGTAGTAATTTAGTTAAGGGGCGGCTGCAATTCTAGACAAGAAATGATGACTTCCTAATTCAGTGGATGTGGAAACATATAATGAGAACATCATTTGAGAATTACGAAGAAAACAGACTTTGTAAGTATTTGAGGGCTAAGTAGACATGCAAGAATGAGTGATAAAGGGTATAGGTGACCATTGATCTCTTCATTGTCATATAGCAAACTTCCTTATATACTGGAAGATATCTGTCGAATGAATGAATGAATGAATGAATGAAAAAGTGGCGTAAAAACCGTCCTTTTATTTTGGCAATTTGGCTCTTTGGCTATTTATTTTAAGTCTGATTATCTGTATAGGTTTTTGCTTTGTTTTGTTTTTTGCTGTATCCTTAGGTAAATCTATACATAGTCACCTAAAATAATGCTGTTTTTAACTATTATAACAAGGTAATACCTCTGTTAGAACAGAATTTATAGTAAGCTCATGAACCATGATTTTGTACTTCTATGGACACAGCTAATCATCTTTAAAGAAAAATCTTGATTGAAGGCTTTATCATTGGAAGTATTTATTGGATATTAACATGCACTTGAAATATGTTTAAAAATATCTTTTACTTAGTCACAGACAACTAATGGCTTTAATGAAAGAAGAATATCAAGATGTACATATAATTTTAGTTCATGATTTCACTAATGATCCTAATTATTGAAGTTCTCAGCCAGTACTCATGCTTTTACTAATTTTTTATCTGGATCGAGTACATGTAAATTTTAACTAATAAAATGTATTCTTATATTTATTTAAAATTATATATATATTTATTATTTTTTCCTCCATGCAATTTTCCTGTGTGAGGGAGGGGTGCTACTCCTTTTTAAATTATTATTTTCACAGAAATTAAAATCCTACCAAATCTGCAATGATACATGCACCCTATAATCAATGGCACTCTATGTCCTTTCAGGCTCATTTCTGCACTCAGGAGCCGACTGAGCTCAAAGGACAGCCATTCTTGAGGCTGCAGACATTTCTCTGATCAATACCGGCTTCAGGATCTGTGAGGTCAAGTCTGTGCTCTTTCTTGCCACAGAGCTACTTCTAGGCAAGGTCACTTCTTTGTGCTCCTGGCCTCTTGCTCACTTCCTTTCTTTTGGAATCATTGGGTCTCTGCTTTCAAGCTCCCTGCACTCCGGACTCACAGCCGCTTTCCAGTGAAGGCCCCAGCCTGGCTCACCTCCTCAACAAGCACCACAGCCGCTTCTCATATCCTCGCCAAGAGTTGATCTGGGCAAGACCTCTGCAGAAACAAATCTGTCGTTGCTTTTCCACCTCCTAATCCTTTATGTATAGCCTATTTCTCTAGTTTTCTAACAAGTCTCCTGAGTAAAAATGACGAATAGTAGAAAATGCGTGGACATCGGGGATGGACAAAGTTCTTTTTTCTTTTTACCTGTGTGACCTCTTAGTTTAGATATTTTCAGAATATTGTGTGAAAATTAAATATCAACTATAGACATAACACCTTGATACAAAATGAGTGGTACATAAGTGCTAGATGCTACTGCTGCCTGGGGTCAACCTCACTCTATGGAAATACCTAAACCTTTTGCACACGGCATTTTTTGCCTTTTCTAGGTTTTAAGCTAACTAACTAACTAAATAATGCACTAATTAATTTTACCCTTCTCTCTCCTTTGACTCTCCCTCCTCTGGAATGTACTTAGCATTAAGTTCATAACATAAACTCATCTGGAAGAAATAAAAGTTAAGGCTCTGTAAATTAGTTAATACAAGTCTTTACTACTTCTGACTAATTATATCTGTCTAAATCTCCAAAGTTTTCTGGACTTTCTGTTGGCTCTGTCACCTTATGCATCAGATGTTTTCAAAGATTTTGAAGACCAGAGCGTGAAATAGGCCTCAATTGTGTGGAGATGCCCCTCAGTTTCTCAGGCAAGAGTTAGTGCTGGGTGCTTGCTTTTCCATTACTACATCGGGGACACTCAATAAAGTGTCCTCTTCGGTAGAAAGTGCATTTTTGGGGGTGGGGATATAAGTTTTTTTTTTTTTGAACCACTATTCCTGCAATTGTGATGGAAAGATTCCTTTGTAGGCTTGCCATCTCCAAGTTAGATGGTTATTATTACTCTGAATCAGAGAAGGTAGACACAAGTAAGAAAGCACATGGCATTTGGATAAATGGTTGCTGGTACCTTTAAATACAGTTTGGGACTTCTCCCCAGAGTGTCTGCTGTAACTAATAGGAAATCCAGGTAGAGACACCTGGCACAGCCCTCATCAATTTATCCACCCAGCTATCCATTCTTTCAACAAGTGCTTGTAGGTAGCTACTCTTGCTGGACACTGTGCTTGGCTCATGATAAGCCTTCAAAAATATTGATAAAGTAAAGAAAAAATGAAGAAACAAAGATGAAAATGAGGAGTTGAAGAGATCCTGTCTCAGTGTGGTGTTTTGCTCCTGCTCACCATGGCCTGTCTTCCTTACAGCTCTGTCCCAGACTCACAGTCTTCTCTGTGTGCCAGCACTATTTTTCTTTCTCTCCACTTCCTGAGGCATAAGCAATTGCCCTGAATATTTTTTTACAAAGTTATCCACACTTTAAAACAAGGAAAAAAATGTAAGCACAAGGACTGAAGCACAGGTTGGTACTGGAATTTGCAAATGGATTAGAGGAAGAATTCTCTTTAGCAATAGTGACTTTATGGGGCCTCCTATCAGAATATGTGGAATGTCATCAGTTTCTGACTATGGGGATACTTAATAGGAATTTTCCTGCAGGTCTTCATTCATTTTGTGCAGGGTATGGATCTGAGAGTCCCTCTCCAACTAGAAGACCGGAATGTTGTAGTGCAGCCCACAATCTTGTCAAAGGTAGGTCATGAGTGTCTGAAGATTTCTTAGGCTTACCAACGGTGAGGATGAGTTCCACCTAGCTTCTGAAAGATCTAATGCCCTTCTGGGCCTTTTTAAGGAAATAAACCATAAAAGTTATACTAATTTTCTCTATGTGTACCCACTCACCCATTTTCATTATGTCTCCTATTAGCAATCTTATAGAATTGAGTACATTCAGAATGTAAAGTATGGCTGAATAGATTGTCATTTCCTGCTTGATTTTCCTTGACTTATTAATACTAGGAAAAATGGGGCATTCTAGAAAGTGAGACCTGGAAGATGAGTTTTCTCAAGCCGACATTTATCCATGTCTGAAATATTGACTGAGTTTCTTCCACGCATGCCAGGCACTGTTCTAACACCCTTGATATTGGATCTTTTCAATGGCATTTATGAGAAATGTAGAATTATTAGACTGATTTTTCAAATGGGGTGATAAACTTTAGGAAAATTTTTAGACTTGTCTGAGTTTATGTCACCTGTTAGTGGCAGAACTGGAATTTCACTATGGACGGCACAATTTCAATGTTGAGATCACTGTCAATCAGCTATAGACCCTCCAAGTAAGCAGACAGGATCCTGTCCATATGTAGTTTATAGTGTCTAGCTGGAAAGATGGATATGTAAACAACTATAGACCTGTGACATGAAGGATGGGGGGAGCTTTGAGAGCACATAGCCAGGGCAGTCAGGAAGGGGCACTTAGGGTGAAACCTGGGAAATGATAGGAGGTCAGTAACAGGGAAAACACCCATCTAAAGATAGCTTTAAAATGATGGGAGCAAAAAGAGTGAGTGTGCATTATTCTCCAGGCATTTTCTTCATCTAAAGGTACTGCTTTTTAAAATTTCTTGATAGATTTGAAAATGTCAACAGCAACGGGTATAAATTAAGCAGAAAACATTTCTTTGAAATAAAAATAAAACAGTTTTTCTTCTTTCTTCCTAAAATAACTTCTGCTTATTTCCTAATTTCTTTCTTTTTCTAAGACTGGGACTCCTAAACTTTCTAAACTATTAATGATGGATTTGGAATAATGATGCATTTCATCTTTTTCCTCACTGCAGGCTGCAAGCAAAGGGTAACGTCTGTAGAAAGTTATAAAATCGCAAAAATGAGGATTCAGCATCAAATTACCATCTTGCCTTTAAATATCATGCTGCTTCTGTTATTCTAAAGCAGGTGAATGTTGGATACAGATGCAGCTCGAAGCCATTATTCTAACCCACACTGTTAGTACAGAGATTTCATTTGCAGAAAGTCACTGTGTCCCATCATGCTTGGAAACCTAGAACATGCTCTGCATTCACTCGTTGGCAGTTGCGTTTACATTTTAACAGCACGCACTGAGAAGTTGGGTCCTGGGCACATCCTTACACATATGAATAAATAATGTTAAAGCTAATAAGATCTCTGAGAGAAAATGATGATTGTCTTTAATCACTAACCTTAAGCAGCAGCGAACCATATTATCAAACACCTTCATTTCTTATAAAACTATCTATCACACACAATATAGACCTGATGAAAAAGAAGGTGGAAGTAATCAGGACAGAATGCCAATTACCTCATTACTTGTCATAGCACATTGTAACTGGAAATTGCTTCTTTCAGGTTCTGTTTGCTCAGGCAATTACAATAAACTCTCTGCTTGACATGTTGTTTGCACAGATGTAGTGCATTAATAAACATGAGGGCTAATCTGAATTATTGAACCAGCCACAATAATTCCAACAAAGGATTTATAATAAGTCCAAGAAAGCTGAGGTATCACTGGAATTCCCTGTAAGCAACACTGACATACTTTATCACATGTAAAATCCTCAAATTTAATGTACAGTACTGGAATATGTCCCCTAGGTATTTTGTATTTTCTGTGGCTCTAAGTCCTAACCAACTGCCATCACGAAGGAGAATCAAGACTGCTAAGGTAAGTGGCAATATCACAGACTTAGAGGAAATTACTTTATTTGCTGCATAGCTTGCACATGTTGAGCTCTTTTTACCCTATTTTTACAAATCTAATTTCATTTAAAAAAAAAACCCTTCTGTGGTAGTTGTAAAACATTAAATGTTGCAAAGTATCATGGAAATGTACTGTTATCCAAAGAATGGAATGAAAGATGTGTGAAATTCCTTTCCTGCTCATATTCCTAGAAAGGGCATCGTACAAATATAGAAAGCCTTGCAGAGAACAGCCTCCCATCATGGTCAAATGTGAATAATCTTTCAGAGCAAAGCTCACAAAGCTTTCTTTACCTAAATTGAGTCTGTCTAACTGAGTTCACTTTTCCTATAAACGTTTCTTATTTAAAGAAAGAATTTTAATGTCAAAAATATATCCACTTGGAAAAATTGTGTGCCTCATCAACTTCTAGCATACAGAGGCTGGATTTTAAAATAACTTTGCTTTTTGCCATGTGAATAATGAATAGAATTAGAAATAGAAATGTCTTCAGAAGAGAATTGGATGCATTTAGCATAATGATTTCATGGGGTGGGGGTTATTAATGCTATTGACTGTGATTGGGAGTGTGTTCCTAGCCTTTGAAGTTCTGGGCAGGGTACATTTGGCAAAGTCTCTCAAGACAGACTCTGGTGTTGTAAAAGGGACAAGATCCTGTCAGTGAATAACCATAGCAATTTTTACATTCTTGGGCAAAGCCATACTCACAGAACAGAGTACCATAAGGTTTCATCATTTCTCCCCACGTTAAAGCAACTTACTTCTCTCTCAGTTTCCTCTTATGTTCACTCTCCCTTTGATACCATGTAATTAATTGCACTCTAATATGGGTGCAGTGGTTTGATTATAAATCTAAATTACAGTAGCAGCAAGAGGCCACTCAATTGTAATATATCTATATAAAAAAGGAGACAAGTTACCACCGTAGAACCCCTTTCAAATGAAGAACACATATTGTTCCAACTCTAAGCATTGCTCAGATGTGCAGTCACTAGGCAATAACACTGAAATTGTCAATTAATCTCAGAAAAACTTTGATGACTAGTTCTTGTATGTTTTCCTTGAATTTTGAGTTCTCAAAGCATAGAAATTAAGAAGTAAAACAGGCTTCTTTTGGTCTTAAAATTGACTCTCTAGGTTTTGAGCAACAGTTAAATGTAAAATGAAAGTTTGCATGTAAGATTTCTCCTAATTCAAACTCACAGATTCATATAAAAATTTAGATATTGTCACTGTCCTTTACTCACTCTATTCCACCTCAGCTTCTTGTCTCACCGCCCAACACCCTCTCTCTCAGCATCTGGAGTCACTCCTCTCCACCCCCAACTTCATGAAATGCTGCTTTACTAGGACAGAAACTGCGCTTTCTATGGCTTAAAAGAAAATGTGAATCAAGATATCTCAAACACTAATGGGATATATTAAAGCAATTTAATTATTTTAATCTCTTTCATATATCATGAAATTATGTAGAACAATTTCATTTAAGTGTTACCATCACTGTTGAGACTTCAATTGTGAATTGTTACACCAGCAAATATTGAAGAACATGAGTGCTAGTGAAGTTCTATTGCACTGTATGCAAGTGAGGACCAGAATGACACCAGGAGGAAAATTTCCATCATAATCAACTTATTCATTCCGTAATAACCTCCTTAGGAATCATACTTCAAGATTATAATGTTCTGTGATTAGTTTCAGTCCAAAGTTAATGTTGTTCTTTGAGTTCGTGTTTGCTTTACTCAAGTTATAACACTCTCACATAGAGCAAGAATAATTTTAATTATAAAATAATTATAAAAATAAATTGAATAAAATAAATGAACAATAGGTTAAAGGAAGCTGAATTAGACCATTTAAATACCACATAGAGTAGGCCTTCTTTGAAAGACAAAATACATATGAAAGTTAAAAGTAAGGAAAGTCAGGTTCCATGAAACAAAAATTACTTTTCAGTTAATTTTAACCACATAATTCCCTGTTTCATAATAAATTTTCTCTGTATTACATATAACTTGTTAAAAGGCAAGGGTGCATAGTTATCTACACCTATGTATAGTTTGGGGATAGATGGTTTCCCCGATTATTTTTCAATGTTTTACACGAGTGAATATTCAAAAGCAAAAATATAAACTATATGCTTTTTCCAATGTCATCATATCAATAATTCAAATTAAATCATGGACAAATCAAAACTTAGAAAAGTCTGAATCTTCACCGTTAGCTAATGCAATTTAAGCATATGTATAATTGGAGTATGTTAATAGGATTATAAATAACATTTTTAAACAAAATGTACAGTTGAAGATGAGAGTCTTTCAAACTTTGAAAAGTTCTTGTCTTTATATCAGATATGAATCTAGATATTTAATGCATAGCTAGATTAATATTACATTCATGTCAATATTATATATATTTTGATATATAAAAATCATATTAGTATAAACTGACAGCAATAAAAACATAGTCATATAATTCATAAAAGCAGGGTAGTGAATGAAATCCATGAGAAATTTCATACTAGTTAAAAAGTAAAAAGAAGATGTACTCTTATTCATTCTAGGTTAATTTAATTCCAATCACAATTATTGAATACAAGTGGATCCATTAATTTCCTAGCAAATAAATTAAATAGGAATCTGCTCTGGATCATTTGCTGTGTGTTCAGTCATTATTAAAAGCTTAGGAAACTTGTGTGAGAAACTTTAAGAGATAACAGTGTCAGCAAATTCATATAATCATGTACATGTAGGCATATCATATGTAATGGTTTCATATAAATGAAATATGTATACCCACATACAAATATACTCCACAAAATATGTATACCCACATACAAATATATATGTACCTATAAGACGTCAATTTAACTAAGTAGTATTCACTTTTTTAAAGTTTCATTGTAATTTAGATTATTTCAAAAAAAAATTTGATTTTCTGGTAAAGGTTGTTCATAGTTAGGAGAGTACTTTAGATATGAAAGGTTATTATTTTAGGTCACTTATTAAACAGTCAAAATCTGGAAATTTAGTGTAAAAGAGTAAAGTGATCATTTTTAACTGGTAAAATATTGTAACTGCAGAGGGTGTGCAGGGAGCTGGGAGGAGGAATGGACCACACTTGAGATCTTAAGAGCAATAGCTGAAGCTGCTACAGCCCTAGTGCAGTACCACGGTCTTCACAATATTTTTATTTCCACTAATTTTTTAATTGCTTTTTCTCCCTAGAAGCTAATGATTTATCTAACTGAAATGTAAAATTGACGTATGTTAGCCATTTCCGTTTTCAACTCCTTCTTCCATTCCAGATTCGATTAACCCCCATATATAAACTTAACAGCACTCACACACGGGGCACTGAGTACACAGATAATGGAAAGGGAAATATAAATTATGTTCCAAAAATTTAAAGAATGTATTAATTAAGTTTTGAAGTAATTGATGTTTATGGAAATTACACATTTTAGAGGGTTACAAATAATTCCTAAGATTTTTTTCATAGCACCTTTTCAAAAGTTTCCTTACATTACTATCAGATATTGTTGGAAGCAATGAAAAAAATAAAAGCTACAAATAGTAATTTATCACATATTTGTAGCTAAGATACTGTTTAAACTGCATTTTAATAATTATCAGCAAAGAGAATCTCAGACTTCGAAGTAAATTATCATCAGAAAATCCTCTAAGTTTACAAGAATAGTCCTTGAATTTCTAATTCCACAGAGATAAATTATGAATCATTTTTGTAAACTTTCCCTCATAGTTGCTTATTCAAATTCAAAAATTAGAGAACTCCCAATGTTTATAAAAATGAGATATATCCACAGTAAGATCATTAAAAATACATATTGGTTACACCTTAGTGAATATCTGTAGTCCTATCAGTTCTTCCCAAACAGTTACATTTTGAGTATTCTTTATTGTTATGGTCTGTATTTGAAAAGGTTTTGAAGTGCCATTCTGTGGCAAAATTCTCTGAGTTTAAACATGACATCAGCAAGCCATCATGAAGCCCTTATACTTCACTATAAATCTACTTCTTTCCTAGGAGAGATTAGCAAGTGAAATTGGTAGATATAATTTTAACCACATAATTCCCTGTTCCATAATAAGTTTCTCTGTATTATATTTAACTTATTGAAAGGCGCTTTACTGAGCATATCAACATGATAACACTGAATGTTATGTTTGGATCCTTCATCCTCAAAAATGGATGACGTTGGTCACATGGGTGCCATACTTTTTTGGGATGCTCTACTCAGAACTCTTTTCCAGTTCTGTATCAATTTTCACAATCCATATACTCCCAGGAAAGCAAAGTAACTTGCTACGAAATCAGAATCTGGCAGCTTTTACATATCTTTAAGAAGTTTTTTTTTTTTTTTTTTAAGGCGTTCTTTTCCTATTACAGAAATACTCTGAGCAGCCTTTGAAATGCTTATAGACTCTTCCTATTTTTTGTTCATCCAAAGGGGTGGGTAATCCTAGAAAGGTGAAAGGATTTTGAACATGAGAGTTTCTTCATCTAAGAACTCCATTTACTCCTATGTGAGAAGGTAGGAAACACAAAAAGAGCAGGAGAAATCAATGAGCTTTTGCATTTCCTGGAGATGGTAAAAGACTACTAAATCAGAATGTGGGTTGCTAGACCCCTGCTGAGATGAGAAAACTGAGGCTGAAAAACAGTAAGGAACCCTGTGAGGAGCTGTCAAGACCATGGAGGGAGTAGCACGGAATTATTGACTGGGAGCTTTTAGGAAGTGTTTTAGAGAAAGTTGGTTGCCTTTACTCCAGCAAGAAAAACTCAATACTGGAGAACTTGGAACACTGAAACCAGAGAACTTGCTGTGGGAAGAGACAAGTAAAAAGATTCACCACTCCATTAGACCCTCTCCCAAGGACACCACTCTGGGAG
Source organism: Pongo pygmaeus (assembly GCF_028885625.2). Classification (NCBI taxonomy): domain Eukaryota; kingdom Metazoa; phylum Chordata; class Mammalia; order Primates; family Hominidae; genus Pongo; species Pongo pygmaeus. Next base: position 34,957,482 of record NC_072385.2, on the reverse strand, counting down.
GGGCAATTATTGGACTACTTAAATGTCAGCCTGAGTTGACTGAGCAAATTTTACCAACAAAAAATTCGAGATCTCTGATGTTTGGCCGGTTTTGGAGGCCATTTTAAACTAGAACTCTTTAAAATGTCCATTTATAAAGGTTATTTTAATCACAAGGAAGTTCAGCAGGGGAGAATGGGAAAATATTTTCATAAGTGGCTGCTTGTTCGATGTTAGACCATGCTAATTTGTTTCTCTATCAAATTTCCTAAGTCTCACTCTTAAGAAGAAGTTCACTAAAAATAATCCAAAAATTAACTTTTGAAGCTACGAAAAATCATGAACCATTTTCCCAGTTTTCCCGTTTGAGAATACAATTCAACTCTGACGATTATGTCCGTGTATGTCTATATTTAAGTGCAAAACCTATGGATTTTTATTGTTTTATAAGTGAGTTGGCATCACATTTTCTTTCTCTTTCTTCCCTTCTATACTTCAGCTATTAAAAACGGTAACAAGAGTAGTTTATTTGAATCAGGATGGGTATTAAACAAAGCCTCTCTCAATCAAGAACACGTAAACTTTTGCAAGCAAAGAAACAGACACTCAAAATACTGCAAGGAAGTAAGCTTACCTTTTGCTTGTTCTGTTCATCTTAATATTTCAAGTGCTACAGTGGCAGTGTCCTGCAAAGCTTCCCCACTTGGCAGAACTGCATGAACTGATACAGATTCAGAGAAAGCAAATAGGAGCTTTACCAATGAAAATGTGGAAAATCCAAGAATTAAAGTGCCGTTATTTCGATTTGAGGAGAGTACAGTCTATTTCTTAGAATATGTGACTCAGTGCATATTTCTTTGTCATTGTTTTGAGGTTCACTTAACCATAAAGAGGGAAGAGAGCTCAGTGAAGCATGGCTGGCTTGACAATAGGCTTTCTGCAGGTTAGCCAAATTTAACTGGCAAAAGCTCGCCCAAACCCTTTTGTCTGCTACATTTGCACCATAATGTCAGTCCTTCTTCGCATATTTCACAGATCAAGTCTGACCATTTATCCCCGAAGATGGAAAAAGTCATTTCTGGGTCTGTCTATAAAAGTTACTTTATAAAGTATTGTGCAATTCTATTACAAAAGCTACAAAAGGGGAAAGTGCACTTCACATGGCCACAATTAGGGCTTCTGTTTCCGCTCTCCTGCCCTTGTCAAAGCTTTGATTTAGTTTTCCTCGGTTTTGTCCAAGGGTCATTACAGATGTCTGCAGATGATTAGCATCTCCCCCCACGGCCCCTCTCCAACTGGGTGATTAGCAAACTAAAACTTTGCATTCTTTTCTGTCTACTGAGACGTATTGGGAAAGATTAGCAAATGTGGCTAATTGTGGAGACCTGAGGGGGCATCAAGGTGTTTGTCTCAGAATTTTGGAAGCTAAATATTAAGTTAGCAATTGGGAAGCCCATTATGTCACATGCTCCAGCATTTAATGAAGCATTCAACTTTGAAACTTAGAAACAATTGTATCCTTGATGGGGGGCCTCCAGGAACATTTTGCATCCATGCCATACCTAAATGATGCCAACCTGATCCATTAAAAACTGGATTTGGTGTATGCCATGAACAGTGTCGGGCACATTTGCAGCTCCATTTCAGAAACTGAAATCCCTGTTCTGCATAAGGACTCAGTATAACTTTTAAAGCGTTTACAACCTGTGAATTCGGGTAAATGCCAACCATAAATGAGGTATTGAAATGATCCAGGAGAAATTGAGTCTTCAGTTTCAAGTGGCAATTGAAATATAAGAAAAACATTCCTGGCTCCATCTTTGTTTTAGGAGAGCAAATGTTTGATTAGGTTAGCAGACGAAGGAAGGAAAAGCTTTGGCAGGCTTACCCCAACCATATAGGAGATATAGAATCTACAGAGGGATCCGGCAAAGGAGGCCCCAGTGTCAGGCTTCCATTCAAAATAGACATTCTGCAAAATATACTTCTAAATGGTAACCACAGGAGGGCATAACAATTTTTTCTTAAATGTGTTCCATCTCTTCTTCATTTTTCTTATCATTCTATGGTAGTCAATCAATCAAGTGGGCACAAATATCTCACAAGGATATTTGTTGGAAAATGAAAAGATAGAAAATCATATGAAGCCACACATCGAATCAACTATGAAATTAAAACTCCATTGCAGGCTATGCTAATTTCAGCCTTCCTTGTCCATACAGCTACTGAGTCTCAAATCATTGGCAGTCAGATACTTCAGGGACTGAAACCTTCTGTGTCGTGACATTACCTCCTGGAGTAGCAAGGCACCTTTACCATGTAGAGCAAATTTGGTTACCATTACCCTATGACTCACTTCATCTTTCCACCAGGGAAGCATTGTCCTACTTGTAAAACAAAGAAGCCTATTGATAGTTTCTGAAAATCCAAGTTTGATATCTGAGAACATCTGTGGTTTTCAGTTGCTGAAAAAAAAAAGTTTATAATGGCATATCTCAGGCCTATTGTGATTGGCTAGAACATATGATACAAAAACATCGACATAAATCGGTCGTCTCTGACATCTTATAAACAAGCAATTCCCAAATCAATATATTGACTTAAAGATAACTAATGCAGCCTGCTGAGGTGAGCTAAGCACAATTCTTCATTTCTAGGATATTCTGAGATCACAAAATACTGTGTAAATCAAATTTGTTAAATCATCCAGCAAGATGTGAGTTATAAACAAGGATAGTATCCGGATAAACAGGATTTTATTTGTATGATGCTATTCCTTTTATCACAAAGTTCAAGTTCTACAGCATTTCACAGAAGAATTTCAGTTTAGTGATAAGATTACATCATTAGTGGTATAATGTGCAAATGTAAACAATAATTGCTAATTGAATGTGGGTAAACATTGCTGTACTTTGCCAATGCTGACATTAGAAATAAATGCAATTTCCAATAGTCTTACCACCCTTGTTTGGCAACAGTGAAAGGGCTTTCTTACAAATGACTCTTGTATTATTATACCCAATATTGTTAGCATGCATCCCCATTTTCCATTTTATGTTCTTTGTTTCTTATCAAGAAAGTGAGTATTCTCACTAAATGAGAAGAAGTGCATGATCATCTCTTCTTGGCATGCAAATTATTATTTAATCAATTAATGGATATTTTTGAAACTCTCCCTCAAAAGGAATGGATGGGGCCATTGCTGATTTCTCTTCACTTTTCCTTCCACATCTTGCCCGTCCTAACTATAATGAAGCTTTTCCGTTCTTCACCAGCCCACAAAGTTCTCTTTCTTTTCAGAATCCTCAGCACTTACTGGTTGAATCTCATTAGCTCTTCCCTCTATACTATTTTGCTTTATTTCCTATGTACCACATATTCTTGCTATAATTTCCGGCCAGGTTTAGGCATTCCATATGTTTTCTGCTCCAATACTAAGCACATGGGACAACTCAAAATGTACTTACTCAGTTAGGTCTTTTTTTATTTTTATTTTTTGTATTTTTTGAGATCTGATCTAAAGCTTGCTGTCTACAGATGATGAGGTAGAGACGGAGAATCTGAGACTTATAGCCAGAGTGCCATATAATTGACACATATAATTTATGTTCCAAACATTTCATTTTGTAGATTTTTTTTTTAAATGCTCTTAAATAAACTGGAAAACAGATAGAATGAATCCAGGGCTGTGTCAGGCAACCCGGACATATAGTTACCCCAGATTATTTGAGCTCTTACTGTAAGCTATTTCACCTCCATTAACATATTTACTCTTCATTTTAGTCCTATGAGGAAAATACTATTATTATTCCCACTTTACAGATGAGTGAACCGAGGCACAGAGGGATGAAACAACTGGACCATAGTCACATAGCTCATAAGTAAGGAGGTGATATTTAATGCTGACCCAATTGACCCTATGGCTTATATTTAAAGTTGTCACAGAAACTTATTTTTTTTAATAGTCTTTCTCTGATAACAGATATGCATTTTCTAAAGAAGGAACTTAAGAAGTTTATGAACCAGAGACAATATTTCCATAAAATCACTTAAGAAAGTATTGTATAACATTGTTGTCTTAGAGCATTAAATAGGACTTTTGTATATTTTTTCTATAATAACTAATTGGTTTTGACAAATTTTTATCAGACCTTTTTCAGAAAAAAAAATCAGTGTATGATCAATAAAAATATTAGAAAATATAAGATGGTAGTGTGGTAGTTTTTTAAAAGTGATTTTACTTGTAGTTTCCATAGTTTACTCCATAATAACCCCATGGTTACCCCAGAGTTTGTATTCCTTCTATAACCTTGCACACACATGCACGCACACATACACAAACGCACAAATCATGAATCATTAGTAAATCCAATGTGATGTCTTAAAGATAAATGTAAAATACCCTGTTATGAATTAAATGTTTGCATTCCTCAAAATTTCTATGTAGAAGTCATAACCCTCAACATTATGGGATTTGGAGGTGGGGTCTTTGGGGGGTGATTAGGTTTAGATGAAGTTGTGAGGGGTGAGACCTCCTTGATGGAATTAATATCCTTATCAGAAGAGGAAGAGAAATCAGCTTGCTCTCTCTCTGCCATGTGAGGACCAGTGAGCATGTAGCTGTCTGCAAGCCAAGAAGAGTGGCTTTACCAGGGATCGAATCTGCGAGCACTTTGAGCTTGAGAACTGTGAGAAACAGATGTCTTTTGTTTTAAGTCCCCCACTCTAAGGTATTTTGTTATGGTAGCCAAAGCAGACTAGTACAGAGCCCTGCTACACTCAGAATAAATCTAATTTTCTCAGAGTCCTTGACCAGGAGGCCATGCGTGCTGGCTCACATCTCTTTTCCTTTGGGCTGAGTTTCCTCTGGAATCTCCCGACTTCCTCATGTGAATAGGTTTCCGAACGGAGCTCTACATTCTCAGTTTTTTTAGATAGGAAGGTCAGGAATGATCTTGCTGAAGAGGGGACATTTGAGTGGCCCAAACAAAATAAAATGTGTGTATCTGGGGTGAGAGCATTCTAGGCAAGGGGAAAAAAAAAAAAAAACAGAGGCGGGCCGGGCGCGGTGGCTCACCCCTGTAATCCCAGCGCTTTGGGAGGCCGAGGCGGGCGGATCACGAGGTTAGGAGATGGAGACCACGGTGAAACCCCGTCTCTACTAAAAATACAAAAAATTAGCTGGGCGCGGTGGCGGGCGCTTGTAGTCCCAGCTACTTGGGGAGGCTGAGGCAGGAGAATGGCGTGAACCCGGGAGGCGGAGCTTGCAGTGAGCTGAGATCGCGCCACTGCACTCCAGCCTGGGCGACAGAGCCAGACTCCGTCTCAAAAAAAAAAACAAAAAAAAAAAACAGAGGCAATGCCCCTGAGGTCAGAAAGTGTTTGACATGCAGGAGGAATGGGAAAGTCAGTCTCGATGAAAGGCAGCAGTGGTGGAAAATCAGGTAAGATCTCTAGGCAAGGACCGGAACTCATGGTCTGTGTAACCCAGGGTTTCTCACCCTCGGGGCAATTGGTATTTGGGCTGGATAATTCTTTGTTATGGGAGGCTGTCTGTGAGGTGTATGGTCTTTAGCAGTCTTTCTGGCCTCTGTCCATAAGGAGACAGTAGCATTCGCTCTCCATATGACAGCCGAAACACTCTCCAGACACTGGTAAATGTCCTCTGGGAGGCAAAATTGCCCCTGGTTAAGAATCACTATTTCAGACCATGAAAAAGTCTTTATGTTTATCCTATGAGTTTTACCAAGTCCTTGGCCTTTGAGCTTTGAGCAGGAGAATTACAGGTCCTGATCGACATGAGGACAACTCTGGACATGAGAATAAGAAGGAAATCAGCGGTGGGGAGGCAATGGGAGAGATCCAGGTGAGACATGATCCAGGTGAGGCTTGGACTGCACAGGTCATCACTGACAGGATTTACTGATAGGAAGCATGAAGGCAGTGAAAGAAAGAGAAATTGTGAAGAAGACTGAAATTTTTAGCCAGAGTTAATTGGCCAGAATGAGAATGAGAATGCCATTGATTGAGAGGAGAAACCCTCAGTGGAAGTGGAGCGGGGGCTAAGGTTGAGAGGTGTGGGGATCAGAGCAGTGAGTGGTGCAGTTTGAAGGTGATAGCAATTCTGTCAAGGACATATTTGAGATGTCCTTTAGATATCCAAGTTGAGATGATGAATAGGTGGTTGGATACACAACTTGAGGCTTCAAGGGAGTGATTACTGGTAGAAACAATAGACTGGAAATCAGTATGCAGATAATATTTTAAAGTATGGTACCAGATTTAATCCCCTAGGATACTGGTACCAAAATATGTGCCAGGAGCAATGCAGGATAGTTAAAAACTTTTGAGAGAAAAATGCCAACACTGTCAGTGCCCGAATATGAGGTCTAGGTAGCTTACATTTTCAACATTAGTTTGAACCACATTCCTTTTAACGATATCATATTTTTGTGAACTATGATAAGAATGCAACTACTACATGAAAATCAATGTGGAACAGGAAGCGGGGGTGGCCATGTCCAATTAGATTGGTGGATATGAGAAACTGTGTAGTGCACGACAGGTGCCTAAATTGCACTAGTGAAAAATATGAATACTATTATATTTTCTTTCAAATTTGTGTAATTTATAATATGACTATGAGGCTATTAGGACATATATCGGTTTCCTATGAGCACAGTAATGAATTGCTACAACTTTTGTGACTTAAAACAACATCAAACTACTCTCTTTTGGCTCTGGAAGTCAAAACTCTGACATGATTTCGCTGGGCTGCAATCAAGATGTGGGCAGGGCCACATTCTTTCTGGAGGCTCCAGGGGAGAACCCATTTTCCTCTCTTTTCCTATATCTCTTGCTTTCCTGGCTCATGAACCCTTCCTCCATCCATCTTCCAAACCAGCAGCATGGTATCTTCAAACTCTATCAGTTTCCATCATCATATCACCTTCTGTCTCCTTTGACCCTCTTTCCTCCTTGCTCTAAGGACCACTGTGATTATGTTGGTTTATCCAGGTAATCTAGGAAAAGCTCCCTACATTAAGATCCTTAAATTATCCATGTCTGTAAAGCCTCTTTTGCCATATAAGGTGACAGATCTGGGGATTCAGGTCTGGATATCTTTGGGGCCGTAATTCAGCCTACTACAGGGTGTAGACACTTAGTAAGGCATTTTGACCTAACTATCTAATAAATAGAAGTTAGACATTTGTTTTGGCCTTGGGGTGGTCTGAAAACCATTACTGAAAAATGAAAGGCACCAAGAACTGTGAAAGTTTTGTAACTTCTGATCTAGGTAATAATGTAGTTAGAGACCGAAAGATTCCCAAATATTGAGTCACAGAGAACTTTGATATTTAGACTTTGAGAAGAGAGGAAGGATTTGGCAAAAAAAGAACAAGAAAGAATAACTAATGATGTAGGAGAAAAACCAGGAAAGTGTGAGAACTCAGAATGCAAGTGAAAAAAGTGATTCAAGAGTGAGGAAACAATCAAATTTATCTAATATCACATATAGTGTAAGACCAGGAGTGAGAGATTATATTTGGACATAATTGGGGTGCCAAATGTAAATATGAACACATTTTAATAATTAAGTGTTCAATTTAATATAGTGAACAGTCATTTAAGTTAGACTTCAGGAAAATAGTTGTCACCCAAGTAGTGTATTTATAGCAGATGTATCCATCTATCTATCAGTCTATCTATCTATCTATCTATCTATCTTGTGTTAGCATACTAATGTCATGAGATCAGAGGTATATAACTAAAGAAAATCATTATTGATGAATTACTCTGGAAATACTTGTAATTCAAATTTGGGCATTGCAGGACATTTCACCAACAACCAGGGTTACTCATGCAGAAGCACTTGTCATGTGTCTAGTTGGTTTTTAACTCACCCAAAGTTAGTCTGGAAAACACTGTCAGTATTGGCAAAGAAACAGAGTCAGCATGCAATTGATTTAATTAATAATTCATGTATTCATTCACTCAACAAACACAGAGCTCCCACCATCTCGGGCAACATGCTGAGGACTTAATAGTGCCAGGCAACAGAACCCAAGACTAGCCACACTCTGCTGATAGGTGTATCATGGGCAGGGCAACATGCAGAAATAATGGGCCACATGGCAGAGCACGTGTGAGGTAGCAAAATTACATAATCTCGCTTCGCAGTTTCAAACTCTACCCATTTTTTAAATACGATTTTTTCAGTGTATTGTATTTACACATAAAAATATATATCCACATTATGCTATCAGGAGCTTCATCAAAAAAATTTGAAATGCCTTCCCTATAATTTCCTCCACCAGATTCCAGCAGAATATCAAATAAGCAGAGCGAAATATCTGTTACATACCACCCACTCCACTGACCTCAGTTAAACATTTGTTTCACTATCCAGATGGAACAACCGAAATGTCTGCATTATTAGGCAGCGGTCAGGTAAAATTCAAATGAAGGTCACCTTCTTTTAAAAATGAATGTTTGTTACTCTTGCTGTCATTTTCATTCTTTCTTATTTGGGGAAACAGATATGCATTTATGATTGTAAGCATCCTTTCTTCCCTAACTCAGCCTTTTCAGAGTGATTTTCTTTTAGTATGTGCTACAGTTAGATCTATTTTTCTAAAGACAGAAGTAATATGTAAAATTCCCTGTTCCTGTATGGATCTTTAGAGGTATACTGTATTTACATTTTGCAGTTTGGACTGAGGGTATTGAAAGAAAAACGATCTGTTCTGAGGTGAAGTGAGTAAACTCACTGTGAAGTACACAATGTAAGGCTAAATCATTACTATGGGCTAATTCAATTTTTTATTACTAATTTTATCAGCCTATTGAGAAAATCCTGCTCTTACTTTTAATATATTCATTTAAAAGGTCCCCGAGAACATTGTAACCATAGGAAACTGTAGCAAATCCAAACAGAAAGATGTTAACCAAGTAGCTCTTCTTAAAAACAATAAGGGTGTACTATAGTAAACCCCAAAGATAAGAGGCTTAAAGAAAAGATGTTTCCATTTCATGTTGCATAATTTCTTCCTGGATAAGAGGAACTACTTGCCAATTGCTTTCCCCTAACCCCCTCTTCATTTAAGGATTCATTAAGTTTCCATTTGGCCTCGCCCCAGCCTCTCTTGTACTGCCTTTGGCCAATAATAATTCATCAAGCATTTGTTTGCCATGAGCCTATGAGACAGGATCGTCTGCCCAAGTGGAATCAGAAGCATTTCACCTAAGAATTGGGAAGAATTTCATGTCTGCTTGAAAATATGCTTTTCCAGGGCAGTTTTCCCTGCTCATCTATAATTATGGAATTGAACAATCCTGCTCTCTGACTCTGTCAAGCCGTGCTTCTAGGGTAAGTTTCTCAGATAAAATACAGGACTTTCAGTTAAAATGGAATATCAGATAAACAGTCAATACATTTTTAAGCATAAGTATGTCCCAAGTATTAAATGGGATATACTTGTACTAAAAAAAAAAAAAAATCCATTCTTTGTCTGAAATTCAAATGTAAGTGAGCATCCTGTATCTGTTTGCTAAATCTGGCAATTCTATCCTAAGGGCCATTAGAATAGTGACCTCCTAGATAGATGTGTTTTAGTGCATTGTCAAAACGGCCAAGCGGCCAGTATTTACTACCCATCTTTTCAGAAAGTCAGGAAGGAAGCCAAATGTAATGACAACTGTTTAGCAAGAAATGGTCCTGAGATTCCAGCCTTTCAGAAGAATGCTATCAACTTTTTCTCCTGTTCAAACTGAAAAGACTCCAGAGTCTGATATCTTGGTGTGCAATACAGGATTGTAAAATCTTTACTCTCAATCAACAATAAAATTTAAAGTCAAATCTAATGTTTTTTAAGATACATAGATTCAAAGCTAGTGTTAACACACAGGACAACAAAATAGTAATACACATTTTTTAAGCAATTGTGCATTGCATTAATTTAGAATTAAGAAAATAGACTCTGCAAGGGAAAAAGACTTAGATACTATTTGACATGTTTTATGCTTTATTTGCTGTGGCACATTAGGCTAGTTATTTTTACTGCCTGAGTGAGCCCCAGTTTTGATATCTGTAAACTGGAGACAGTATCCTATATGGTAGGGTCCTTGTGAGGATTACACATTGGTTAAGTGAAAGACTTAGCAGAACACCAGGGATTTAGCAGGAAATCATTCAATGATAAACATAATTATTTTTAGAGGCATGGATTAGGTATATCACCTACTGAAATTATTAATAATCTTAACGTTGTTAAGGAAACACACCAGGATCAAACTCCAAATAAAACAATGAAGTCATTTAAGTGTAACACCTCACATATTTTAATATTCAATCTTAAAGTATTTTGGTTAAAGAATCAATGACATACAGAGGCAAAAGCCAGATAATGCACTACTCAAGGATAAAATGTGAAAGTTCATAATTCTATATGCTAACAAATATATTTGTAACCATAGTGCTATTGCAGTCCCTGTACTGGTAGATATTTCTGACCAGTTACACAGAACTCCACAAGGTTCAGAAACTTAGGAGCAGAATTGAACCTAGTTACTATGTTATCCTAATGATAATTTTACTATAAAATATTTTTATAGTTTAGGATCTTATTGGCAACATATAGAGTATTAACAAGTTTTCATCAAGAGCTGGATGCAGGCCCATAGTTCCTCCTTTTAATAATTTGTTTATTTTTGTTTTTATGTGACATGCAGTTGCTTAGTACCAAACATGTATTGGGCACTATGTGAAGTCCACATCTAGAATGAAATGCTAAATTAGCAAGGCCACAGGTCACATCAAAGTTGTACACTGCTGGCTCCTTCAGTCCCTTGTCTAGTGCATGATTCTCTAGTTTACCCACTCTTGCCAGAATTCTTTACTCTCCTACATTCTGTTCCCCCCGAATGTCCAATCCTGGATCAACAGACACGTGTCCTATTCTACTCCTTGACTCATGACACTGAGGGCAATTGAGGCAGATCACATAACTCTACAGTTTCTTGACTCATGACACTGAGGGCAATTGAGGCAGATCACATAACTCTACAGTTTCTTGACTCATGACACTGAGGGCAATTGAGGCAAATCACATAACTCTACAGTTTCATATCAACACACTTTAGGATCTTCAACCAGGTATATAAATCAGTATTCCTTTTAATGGCCCTAGTGAGCTCTTTCCTCATAGTGGCTAAGTTTGTCCTGGCTAAGTCTGGTTAGTTTAAGTCTTCCTCACTGTACTGTAGCCTCCTGGTCCACCTCTAACCTCTGGGTCAATATTCTAGGCAAATGAAAGCAAACATTGGTCTTGATACATAAACATGTTTCTCCATATTTATATCTCTGTTAATTTTCCCAAACAGCTTAATTGGGTATAACTATATTATTATGCTATTTTTAAGACCTTTATTTTATTTACCATCATTTTTACTCGGTCTCTCTCCTTTTCAAGACTGTGTCTTGGATTTCTAACTATCTTGTATAGACATAAGACATTGAGCAAGGTGTGAGAATCATAATTTGAAAGCATTTATATCCTTATTTTGCATTTACCTATAAACTACATGAATTGATTATGCTTGTTATATTATACTATATCAACTATAAATTATATTAATTGATTATATGTGTTACATTAATACTATGTGAAGATAATACATATATCTATCTTCTCAGTTGTCTGTAGCACCATTATGTATTTTAATTTCTTTCTCTTTAACTCTCTCTTTACTTATCAATGTGAGAAGAAATTGATAATAAAAAGATTTACTTGAATGTCTTTTTGGATAGAAAGGATGTTAACATATTGATTTCCTTCAGAACTTAAGTTACAGAAGTCAGGCCTTTGCCACAAAGCAAAGAAGGAGAGTATTAGAAGGAGAATATTTGCATTATTATAACAATATGCATTATATGCATAATATATGATAATATATTATGATAATATAACATAATAATATAACATGATAATATGCATTAGAAGGAGAATATTTGAATCTTGGTTCTGTCAACGTCAACTGTATGACTGTGGGCAAGTTATTTAGCTTTTCTGAATCTCCGGTTGCTGATCTGAGATAAGGATAATATATCCTTTAGAGACCTATTGGAATAATTCATGAAATAACCCATTTGAGAACCACTGGCATATATCTTGTGCTCAATAAATGCAAGTCTTTTTTCCTCTTTGTTCATTCTTAATAAAATCTTGTGCTTTGACACAAAATGTATCTTATATTGATAATTATGACTTCAAAAGGATTTATATAAAATAATTTTAAAATAATGAGCTATGACATTATTAAATATTATTAATATTTAAAATGGTTACTTGTCAATTAAAATTTTGTTTTTATTTTAAATATATGCATCTTACATAAATAAAGTTTAAATAATTGAAAAAGGATGCTTCTTTTCCCATATGGATACAAAGGTGGTTATAGCATCACTATGTTTTGACAAGTTACATGGACTCTTTAAAAAAAAAAAAAGTGTGAGGAGTGGGTACTAATATTATTTACCTTTAAAATAAAGACATAAAATATATTACTTTATATTAACTCCATGGATGACATTAATCATCCAAAAGGACCGACTCTGTTCACATTTCTTCCCTCCTTTTTCCTTGTCAACATTTCCTGGTTAACCCAAGATGCTTTGGCAGCCCTATGGCCTTGAAAACTAAGTAGAAACAGGTGGATAGGAGAGAATAATGTATTTAGAAGGTTTGGGAAAGTAAGTTTGTGAACTGCAGTTCCTAAATATGATGCAAATCTTATAAGAAGAAACGAAAAGTTTGCAAATGCACAGGCACAAAATTCCCAGAGTATTATAGGGCTACCCACACTGTGAGACCCCTTATTTGTTTAATATGTTTATTCAACACATATTTATTGAACTACTCTTGTACCTCACACCATATAATAACTATGGCATAGGTATCTTACTATATAGTTGTTAAAAATTAGGTTAAAATGTAGAGGTAAGAAGTTTTTGAGACTATCTCAGTATCATCAGGTACTAAAATAAAGCAACAGATTAGTGTTTATTTAGTTTTTTCTTTAAAATAGCCAGAAAATATGTTAAAGTCAATTCTCAAAGCATACTGGGTGTGTTTGGCCCATTGTCTGTTTCATATAGTTTTAAATAAAAGCTACAGGATGCATTAACACCCTGCATGCGACTTTTACTTATCCTCTACAAAGAACTTCAGCTTTACAAACTGTTACTGAGAATAGCAATTTTTACTAACTTTGTAGACAAACCTGTAGCCAAAATCATTTTCTGATACATGCTATATTCACATTCCTATCCATGGATAACTAAAATTTTGATGTGTTTCTAGTTCATTCCATTTGCATTTGTATTTTTTTTCTCCCCTTGTGGATGAAAATATTTCACTCTCACCAGATAGTAATATAAAACTGAATATTTGGGAGCTCTGAATTGAACATGAAATTTGAAACTAGAACAGCCAGTAAAATTATGTAGATGTACCACTCCATAATTTATTCCTGAAGTATTTATTCACTAAGTTCTATCTTAGTTACCTCTCAGTCTGAGTAATCTACCCTTTACCTCCATAATCCCTTCCATACCATGTTCACTCTGTTATCTTTATTCATTTTCTTTTTAAGATAACAGAAATTAACCACACCCCATGCACAATATTTATGAAGGTAAGAAAGAAGGAAAGTACATCATACCGAAGATCCCACTCCTTAACTCAAAGTTAAAAGTTTGTGACACATCTTGTATCTCCCCAATCCTACCTCTTCCCTCCCCACTACAAGGTCACCATTTATATTTATTTTTATTTTTTTCTTCCATAGTTTTACCAGTGCATGTGTCTCTAAAAGCATATTATTAACTGTGGCTCCTGTTTAATCTTTATAAAATATCTCTGGCTTTTTTCCCCCTCAATCCAACATTTCTTAGACTCCTCCATTCTCATGCGTATAAAGGTAGTTTTTCAGTGTTGTCCAGAATTATTCTGTGACAGTCACACTGTGATTATCTAATTGACTGTTGATGAACATATGGGTTGTTTCTACTTATGTACAGTTATGAATCTGACTGCTGTGAGCATTCTTGTGTGTGTTTCCTCTTCTACGTGTGTACGGAATTGCTGGAGGATACTCCTGGGAGTGGAATTGTTGGGTCACCCAGGGAGCTGTGTGTGTTTAATTGTATTAGGTGGCAGAGTACCAAACTCTTTTCCAAACTACTTGTATAATAGATGACTACTGGTTGTATACTGAATGTTAGATGTCTACCTTCCAACCAGCACTTTGTAATTGGAGACAGAACCCAGAATCTGGAGCCAGCAGACCTGCTTGCAATTCTTGGGCAAGTTCTAAGTTCTGCACTTCAGTTTCTGGATATAAAATTAGATCACAGGTTGTTGTGAGGATTAAATTAGAGAGAAAGAAAAAAAGAAAGAGAAAATGTGTTTGGTGTTCAGAAAGAACAGCGCCTGGTGTTCAGTGCCTGCTATGTGGATGTCAGTTATTAGTTGTAAACAAAATTCTGCTCAGCTGGTGACATTGTATTGTGTTTTAAGAAAATGTGGTAATTTATTTTTCATCTAAAATTCTCCTAGATCATATCAAGTTTAAGCCACTTTCTCCCCATCATTCTTCTCTTACTCTTGTCTCTCTCTCCCCATGCTTTCTCTCTTTGGCTTTCTTTTTAATATCACCCCGATCCTCCTTTCTTATCATAACTTGACCTAATGTGAAGCTAACAACGCTAGTCACATAAATTGAGTACGCTTTCATGTTTCTGATCTGTGATTTTTGTTTGTGTGTGTGTTTTCAGTAAAGGAGCTTGGTCACACTCATTTGGTTACTGATATAGAAACTCAAATCTGGAAGCAACTGTGCTGGAAAAGGGTAGTGCGAGAAAGGTAAACATCAATTTGGCTTCCAACAGCTTGAGAGGTGTGTGTGTGTGTGTGTGTGTGTGTGTAAGTCAATAGGCCATGTGAAAATTCTTCAGAGACATACTTGTGGCTGGTTTCCAAGGGGCTCATCTTGGACTAGAAACTAACAGCTTGGAGAAATAGTTATCTTTCAACATTGCGATCCTTTTCCAAATCCAGACCTTGCGGCACCATTTCACATGACCGAGGAGCAGGTGGAACACCACTGTCCTCAAATGTCTCTTTATTAGCGTCTGGAATCTTTTGATTTGCAGATTTCAGCAATAACTGAAACACCATAGAAGCAAGGAATCATTTTTACCTCCCCCATGCTTACCAATAATAGATCAGATGAATGCCCAAATTAGGTAATTCCTTTACAGCAACTCTTGTAGTGGGTTGAATTCTATCTCCAAAATGTTCAGGTCTACCTGGAAACTGAGAACGTAATTTTATTTGGAAATAGGGTCTTTACAGATGAAATTCATAAGATAAGATGAAGTCATGCTGGATTAGGGTGGGCCTAATAACCGGTGCCATTATAAGAAGAGGACAGGATCCACAGAGAATCCCTAGAGCAGAAGGCCATCTAAAGGCAGAAGCAGAGACTGGAGTAATACGCCCACCAGGGAAGGTAAGCCGGGAGCCAGAAGACCGCAAAGCCCAGGGAGAAATCCCTCCTAGAGCCTTCAGAGGGAGCATGGCCCTGCTGAGACCTTGATTTCAGATGGTTCACCTCCAGGACTGTGAGGGAATACATTTCTGTTATTTTTAAGCCATCTTGTTTGTGACAGTTTATGGTGGGAGCATGGTGAGACTGATACAAGAGAAGAGCTGAAGACAGCTCTGAGATCAAAAGGAAATATATAAATTATATCTTTACATAGTTATGTAGAGTATACACATAATCATTTTGTGACTGTATCAAATAGATTAAGACATTAATGTAGTATGGAAGACAGCTATAAGTTTTGGATCTAAGCTGTGTGAGTGTGTGTGTGAGTGTGTGTGTTTGTGTGTGCACACACAGGGTAGGAGACTGGAGAATTATTTTTAACTCTGCATTTTACCTTTCAGCAGGGATCCAGGAGAGCTTCCCTCATGCCAATTCATTATTTCCCAATTTTAAGTTACACTTTATATATGTTTGTGCAGAATGAATTTTTTTCCCTGAGGGTTTGTGTGGCTTAAATGCAAAAGGGCCCTTAAAGAATATGACTGGAGGCCAGGCCCAGTGGTTCACACCTGTAATTCCAGCACTTTGGGAGGCCAAGACAGGTGGATCACCGGAGGTCAGGAGTTTGCGACCAGCCTGGCCAGCATGGTGAAACACTATCTGTACTAAAAATACAAAAATTAGCTGGGTGTGGTGGTGTGCACCTGTAGTCTGAGCTACTTGGGACGCTGAGGCAGGAGAATCCCTTGAACCCAGGAGGCAGAAGTTGCAGTGAGCCAAGATCATACCACTGCACTCCAGCCTGGGCGAAAGAGCAAGACGTCATCTCAAAAAATAAAACTAAAAGAGAGTAAAAATAAAGAATATGACTGGAGTATACAAGACACAGAATTCTTCACAACTCCAGAGATGCATGCCTTGCAATTATTTATCAGCAGTTTTGAAGGCATAAACATCTGTGAGTGACAACCATCTGTCACAAAACTTACACAAGCTCATTTCCCTGACCTTCTAACTCTGGCACCTAGTGACAAAGGTGTTATGGGCACACGTGGTCAGCCTTGAAGTGCTTTGTAAATGAAGTGCATCTGGCATGATACAAGCTTTTGCCTTTAAAGCAGGCACATCTTATTCTTTTAGGTATTATGGCCAATCTGTTAATATGTGATTTATACTCAAACGGCACAGCACCCTTGCAGCTGTAACAGAAAGTGGTTTTGCTTTATTTTGACAAATGTGGCCACAGATGGGAAGTTTAACATCATCTCCCTCAGATGCACAGTATCTTTTAGCTTCTACAAAAAAGCAGAAACAAGGAGTCCGAGTACATGCCATTAGCAAACACTCTACACTACTGCCATCTACAATGGGGTCACAGAGTGCCATTAGTTGTAGCTAATTCACACATGGGATTGCCAGACTGAGAAGCCCATGCTTTAGCCAACAGTGATGAGAGCTTTCCTCAGATCTGTCCTTGTTGAATAGTCACTCTAATAAAATATGATTTGACCATCTGAGCCAGCATAATGGTCACCAAAAATCACTGCAGTCATGGAAAAGCCCAAACCTCTACTCTTTAAAAGTGTATGTTTAATTGTTACGCTCCCTGCCACTCTTCCTCTCCATTGCTCCTCACCACCACAGGCAAAATTCTAGGACAACTGATGCATACTCACAGTGGTAACACAAATAACTATAGTCTTTATGTGTCATCTCAGCAAATTGGATATTTAAATGTCAAATAGCACCAAACCTAATCTGCATGCCTAGATTCTCCTGTGCTAGAAGTTGGGAACTTCGTGTTGCTTATCCAGATGTGAGGGCAGCCAGGATACATCGAGGAAGGTTTACCTTGAGGGAGGTAAATCAAAATGCAGAGGTTGCATTTCCCTCTGAGTTAGGGAAGGTTTTGTTTTCTCATGTACAACATATTAAAACATCCCAAATAGGTAAAAAATTAATAATAATGGTTTGGATTACTAGCATCACAAATTACCTATGAATGCCATTTTGCCCCACTTTTGACAGTCTCATTTTGCATACTCTCCCTCTGAATGATTATTATGTCTGAAAAGTAAGATGTGTAGGCAGCCAACTGGCTTCTGAAGCATGTGAGGCTCTTCAGGCATTAAGAGGAATCTCCAATCTAATCCACCCTGTTTACAGGTAGGTTTGCCAGAGAAAATCGCATGACGACCTCACCTTGTCCGTGGACCAGCACACAAGCCATGCCTGGACACCTCCCTCCACCAAGGCTGCCAGTCAGGGGATTTCAGGTGGTTTCTTCAATCGGAGTCTTGGCAGCTCTATACCTGTCCTCACTCCACATGGGATATACGTGTAGAGACGACATCGTGCTTTAACCTTGAGCGGTACTTCTTAAACCAAAAGTAAATTTAAACTAAGGACCCATTTCAGCCAAACTTTCCCAAGCAATTCTCCTTTCTTCTCTCTCTTATTTCCTTTAGGTCTTAGTTTCCTCTTATCCTTGTGACCCCTTATATTCCATTATGGTTATAGGCTTTCTAATCTCTTCCTAACAGCTTCTACTCAGCAGGGGGAAGAAAAATGGACCATGTTAGAACAAATAACATAGCGGTGAACTCTGTGGATGGTGGAGTTGTTCTGTGTGCTCCAGTTCCTATCGAGATTGTGCCTAACTCATCATGAATCTCAGCAGCAGCAGCATGGACACTATCACCAGCAGAAGCGTTTGCAAGTATCCAATTATGGGTTAGAGACTCTGCAAGGAAATTACATTCACCCAGCACCTGGCCAGAACCTAAGACTTGTTTCAGCACTTCTTGCAATTAGCAGAGGGCAGTTGCCTCCATGGTGTGTAGCCAGTTGGGGTGATGAGCAATTCTCCCCCCAAAAGCCTCATGAGACATCTGGTGACTGAGTTCGCAATGGCACTGCCTCAGTATGTGTGCCCATAAAAAGGCGAGCTGACAGTACCCATCTAGGACAGGGTTCACCAGGCTTGTCTGTGCCTGCCTCTGCTGAGACGCTCTCAAGGGACTGCTAGATTCCCACCCTCTTTCTTTAACAGTTCTTCCAACAGAGAGGCAGAACCTACTTCATTCAGCTGCTTTCCTCTCTCGCCAATTTCAGAATTACTATAATTGCCCATTGCAGTTGTTCGGAGTTCATGTCAATTTCAGTACAAGCTGGAGAATTCAGAAGAAGTTGTAAGGTGTGAGGGTTGGGAGTTGCATCCACTTGTCAGGGAAATTGCGATGTCCGAGGCAGGTCTGGGGCCTTTGCTACTTGGATCTCTCCAGCAGAATGCATTGAGGGAGGTCTCCAGGAAGAAATGTCCCCCCAGGGCCAATTGCATGCCGCATTGGGGAGGGAGGTGTCAAACAATGATAAAGTGGATAGATGGTGAAGTGTCTTTTACCATCTCTTATAAAGACAAGTGACTCTCTGAGATAAAAAGCCACAAGGCCTCTTCTAAAGTTTATATTTACAGAGGCTCTGTGACTGCATGGCCACTTTTCTCAGCAGCTATAGCAGGTCTTGGAATAACATTGCTTCATTCAACATCATTTTATTATCATGTTGATGAGAAAAAATATCGATTCTCAGCCAAGGCCACTATCTGTGTGGAGTTGTCATGTTCTCCTCATGTCTGTGTGAGTTTTCTCCCACATCCCAAAGCTGTGCCCATCCAGTGAAACAAAATATCACATGGTCCCAGTGTGAGTGAATGTGTGTGTGTGTGTGTGCGCGTGCGCGTGCACGCCATGGGATGGGATGGTGTCCTGTCCAGGGTGGGCTCCTGCCTGGCACCCGAGCTGCTGGGACAGGCTCTGGCCACCTGAGACCCTGAACTGGAATAAGCAGGTAAATAATTATCTTACTTGTTTTTATTAGTCTTTCTTAAATGTATGTATAGCTCACATTTATTTCCATGTCTAATGTTAGAGTTGTCTGGTCTTTATTTAGAAGTTTGGTGATATTTTTGTAACCAGAGAAATATGCTATAGAAACTTTACTCTTATTTATAGCAAGTAGCCTATGACAAAATTGGTTATCTTACATGTCATTTCACTTAAAGTCATAGTTTCCAAGAACCTATCCATTATGTTTAGTGAGTTCTAACTGTACATATTAAGCATCATTTATAGTGCAGTGAAAAATTGTGAGATGATCCTGTGTACAGTGTCAACTTTGGTTTAGAATTACCTGTATCAAGCAGGGCAATACAGTGTCGAGTTTGGGTATTTTAATTCATCTCTATGAAGTGAATTATTGGGAGAGACTTGTTAAAGGACAAAAAATTGCAGCTAGATGGGAGGACTAGTGCTAGTGTTGTATAGCACTATAGGATGACTATAGTTAATAATAAGATATAATACAGTTTCAACTAGTTAGAAGGAAGATATTAAATGTTCCCAATACAAATAAATAATCAATGTTGGAGATGATAGATATGCTAATTACCCTGAGTTAATTGTACTATATGTATTGCACATATGCACTATATGTATTGCAACATCACCATGTACTCCATAGACATGTACAACTATTATGTGTTAATCAAAATATTTTTTTAAACGTCAACCAGTAGTGGTGGGCACGGTGGCTCATGAATGTAATCCCAGCACCTTGGGAGGCTGAGGTGGGAGGATTACCTGAGGTCAGGAGTTCCAGCCTGGCCAACATGGTGAAACCCCGTCTCTACTAAAAATACAAAATTTATCCGGGCCTGGTGGCCTGCACCTGTATTTCCAGCTACTCGGGAGCCTGAGGCAGGATTGTTTGAACCCAGGAGGCAGAGGTTGCAGTTAGCCGAGATCACGCCACTGCACTCCAGCCTGGGCAACAGAGCAAGACTCCATCTCAAAAAAAAAAAAATTTAACCAGTATAACTTATAACTAGTGAAATTAAACCGATGAGCTTTATTGCTTATATACTCAAATCAATAAGGGAACACCCTAGTTGATACTCCCTTAAATAATCAAAATACACTCATGTAGTCAGAGAATCTCAGAACTGAAATATACAGGAATCTCCTGGGGAATCAGAATCTATTACATAGGCTACCAAGTGCAGAATTGACATACTCAAGCAGTCCATCTCTTTGTGGCCATTTCCTGTGACCTAGTCCTTCCTTTCTTTCAGTGTAAGAAATTCCATTTCTGGGAAGCTTGGAGGTACAAATGTTCCTTTTTATTTGAGTTGCCTTTTGTGCCACAGTACCTTACCATTTATCTTTTGGGCATTTGTACTATTAAAATCATGCCTATTTCATCTTCATTTAAAACCAGTACTTAACAACAACAGTCAAGTCTTTCCTTTCTTCTTACGCTGTCAGATAAAAGAACCCCAAATTCCATCACAAGATCTCAGTAACATCTAATTGTGATATACAATGCTTTATCTTTTTTGGCCATTATTATTTTTTAAATCTTAAGCCCTGAAACAAGCAGAATACTCAACAATTTCAGTAACTTCCCTTACTTTGGATTCTATTGTTTCTATATAGGCATCCTGATAATTGTGCTGACTTCATGTGTTTAGTTTTATATTTATAAATTAGCTCATGTTCAGGGTAGAAAAATTAGAGAATGTACAAAAGCATCAAGAAGAAAAGTGAATTTCTTAGGATATGGGACTGATTCTTTTAGAAGAGAGAAACAAAATAGTTTGAACAAGTTGGAAGTTTTTTTAAAATTATTTTTCCACGTAAAATTCTGGTTAGGTGCTCTGAGGCAAAGACTACCGTGGTAACTTATGAGTCACCAGAAACTCTTCTATCACATTTTGCTGCCTTCAGCATGTAGCTTCTAACTTGCTTCCAAATTGGCTATCCTGGCTACTACTGTGAGGTATTTTTGTTTTGTTTCCAGTTATTAATTCGTATAAAGAAATTCATAAACTTCAAATTTTTCAATCTTTAGGAACAGCAGTCAAGTCTTTCTTTTTTTCCTGTGCTGTCGAAGAAAAAAAATTCCTTCATAAGATCTCAAGTAACATCTAATTGTGATATAAAATGCTGCATTTTTTGGTTGCTTTATTCTAATTAAACTCTACGTGGCCAATATTATTCTTAAAATCTTAAAAATTATGATTTTTAAGCCCAGGCACAAGCATAATATTCAACATTTTGAGAAATTCCTTTACTTTGGATCCTATTGTTTCTATATAGGCATCATGATATTGTACCTGTTTTATGGTTTCAACTAGTTAGAAAGAAAATATTAAATGCTCCCAACACAAATAAATAATCAGTGCTGGAGATGAGGGATATGCTAATTACCCTGAGTTGATTGTACTATATGTATTGTACATATGCACTATATGTATTGCAACATCACCATGTACTCCATAAATATGTACAACTATTATGTGTTAATGAAAAGATTTTTTAAAAAGTCAACAAGTATAATTTTGTTACATGGCTTTTAGTGTATCAGTCACCTGAATAACATACATTGTAGCCATTAAACAATTTCCTTTCATCTGCACCCTCCCACTCTCAGACCCCTCCAAGTCTCCATTGTCTATTATTTCACACTTTATGCCAGGAGGTGTTCATTTCAAGAAGCAGGACGAGAGGAAAGAACAGGGAAAAGATAGGTCGATTCCTGTTAAGAGAAGCTTTAATGATCACTTCCATTCACAAATCATTGGCCAGAAGTTGGTCATGTAACAACATCTTGCTTGCAAAGCTTACTGGAAAGTGGTGTCTAGTTGGATGGCCATGTTTTCAACTCCATTTCTCTCATCTAGGGAGGTGTAAGATGATTTCTTAATAATTTCTATTAACATTGTATTTTAGTTTCCTTCAGAAAGTCTTCTTTTTTATTTTTATTGAATCAGAATTGACATATCTAGAGGATGCTTATTGTTTAATTTCCTCTTTAAGTAATTATTTGACTACAGGCATTTAGTTTCCCGATTTTTTTCATTAAATAATCAGTAATAAACATCTTGTGTGATAAACCCTAGTCTACACTGTATGCCTAGAAAGGATTCAAAGCAGATAAAAGTTTGGAACTGTTTATAAATTTTTTTAGAAAAAGAATATTGCTTCCTTTAAAAATAATTTCCACTTTAGAAAGGCTGTATCAATCCATATTCCTACCCTAAATGCATACATTATTTTTTCATTGGTTACTATTCAAACCTAGGATCTCTCTTATAAAAATATCCTAGCTAATTTAATAATTGGAAATTATATTTTATCATTTTGGTTTGAATTTCTGAGAAGTCAATCATGTTATTCAGTCTTTGTCATTTGTAATACTTTTGGAGTTATCTCAAACTTATTAGACTTCATGAATCTGCTGTGTGCAATTAAATGTTAGAGGGAAATAAAGAAAATGAAGTAATTGAATTATGAGAAATTCTGTCAGCAATTTTTAAAAATGCGTAATAAGGGATGTCCAATGGCCAAAGTCCTTATAATGGCCCGAAAGACTCTACAGAGCAGAACTTCCCATATCTCCCATCTCATCTCTTGCTTTACTTTCCCCCATGCTCTCCTCTGCTGACCTGTTATGCAGATATTTTTTGTTTGTGTGTTTGTTTTCACTTCCGCTAGCCAATATGATCCTTAAAATAGGAATCATCTCTCTTTTGACTAGGGCTGTCTCCCCAGGATCCAGGACAGTGCTTTGTGGACAGTAAGCCATCAATATATTTTGCATGTAGGGAGAACATAAAGTCAGTGAAAAGACAACAAGGAGTAGAACTTGACCTTGCCTGAAACTTTGAAGGCAAAATCCGATCAGAAATTGGAACAGTATGTTCCAGCTCTAAGGAGAAAAATCAACACAATCATTGAGGAATAAGAGCTAATTCAGAGAAACTGAGAGGTGGAACAAACAGGTTGAGTTGAATTTGAAAATGGAAGACCATGGATATCAAGCCGAGGAGTTTCAGGGCCTCTTTCAAAATCACAAATCATGAGTGATGATTCTAAGTAAGCCATAAAATCCATTCCAAAATCCTCAAAAAGTGGTTTGTTCAAATTCAAATTATTCTTTTTATGAAACCAAAGGATTTCCCAGCATAAGTGTTTTCCTGGTGATGCACACCTCTGCAATTCATACAACAAGTGATTATTTGAAGTTTGTAATCATGTTTTTATTCTGTTAGTGAAGAGGTCCTTTTAACTTTCTGCTGTTTCTGTTATTTTATGAGTGATAACATTGCCTCTTAGTTCTCTTAAGATGCCAGCAGCATTCCTCCAATATATTGTTTTGCATAGTTTTCTGTTTTCCAAAGAGACATAGTTTCATTTTAAAGTCTATTTCTTGACACCAGGTTTTGATCTCTGCATTACATTATCTGATTAAGCAAAGGTATATTTTGGTAGTCAGCACTACCATTAGCAAGACAGGTGGGGTATTTCACTATATGGTTCTAATTATTTGTATCCACCTTGTTTTATGAACATTTTGGGAAATAGGTTTACTTATAATGTTTCAGGGCTTTGGGCATGCTTTACCAACCAAAGCTATTTTTCATTTTTTATAACTCTCTTTCCCTTTGAAAACACTATGCCCAAGAAATGCTACATCAACAGCTTGTAAAAATTTTTGTCAAGGAAGAAATGAGTATTCATAAGAGATTAAAATTTTATTTGAGAAAACAGCCATATAAAAATTAGGCTTCAGTATTTTTGACTCTTAAAGGGATATTAAAGTGAGGCTTGCAGCTATTTAATTTAATTTGTGAAAGCATTGGCCATACTGACTCAGAGTCTGTACACAGTTATCTTATTCTTTCCTCTCCATAAATGCCTGCTGCTTATACAGATCACAGCTCAACCCTGCTTCACAGCGTGCATGTTTCAAAGATAAACTGAGTAATATAAGGACCTATTTGCATTGCTATTTTATAATCAATATTTACAAAAGTTTGCTTACAAATATTTGGATTTGAATGGCATTAATAAATAGATGAACCTCCCAATTAATTAAATATATTTTCTGGACTTTCATCTTGAAGCATTGTACCTATTTTTATATTTTTAAAGCAGTGAATTGCAAAAGTCCTTTTGCCTCTCAAAATAAATGTACAACAAGACAATATACTTTTTTACAGATCATGTACTGAGCTCATGAGCTATATTTTAATATTAATTATAATAATCTGTATATTATTTGGGCTTATCTGTGTAGATTACCACACAATTTCTGGATAATGACTTTCCCCCTCATTCCTTCTAATCCTTATACATCTTATTTCTTTTCATTTCTCACTCTGCTTTCTAGGACATATGTTTTGATGTTAAATAGAAGAGGTTGCCCATTTCCTATTCTTTTTTTACTTTTCTACCTTATTTTTTAAAGCAGTTTTTGGTTCACAGCAAAACTGAGAAAGAGTTACAGAGATTTCTATAAACTCCTGCCCTGACCTGCACAGCCTACCCTACTATCAACATCCTCCACCAGAGTGTTGTATTTGTTATACTCGATGAACCTACAGTGACACATTATTATCACCCAGAGTCCTTAATTCATATTCGAGTTCACTTCTGGTGTTGTACATTCAATGGGTCTGGAAAAATGTCTACTGACATATATCTATCATTATGGTATATACAGAGTTTTTCACTGCCTTAAAAATCCTCTGAACTCTGCCTATTCAACCTTCGCTGCCCCCAATCCCTGCCGGCTACTGATATTTTCACTGTTTCTAGTTTGAATAATTATAATAAACCTACTATTAACACCTATGTGAAGGATTTTTGAGGGCCTACACTTTCAAGTCCTTTGGGTAAATACTAAGGAGTGCAATTGCTGGATTCTATGTTTAAAGTATGTTTAATTTTGTAAGAAACCGCCAAACTGTTTTCCAAAGTGACTGTACCACTTTGCATTTCCACCAGCAATGAAGTAGAGTTCCAGTTGCTCCACCTTCTCACCAGCGTTCGTGTTATCAGTATTTCAGATTTGGGGCATTTTAATAGCTGGATAGTGGTATTGCAGTGTTCTTCTAGTTTGTGTTTCTCTTATGACATATGATGTGGAGGTTCTTTTCAGATGCTTATTTGCCATTTGTATATGTTCTACGGCGAAGTGTCTTTTAAGGTCCTTGGGCCAGTTTTTTCATTTTCTATTTGTATTACAGTAGTTTTTATCTGTTTCTTTTTAATTTAAATTCAGGGGTACATGTGCAAGTTCGCT
Organism: Pongo pygmaeus; assembly: GCF_028885625.2. Taxonomy (NCBI): domain Eukaryota; kingdom Metazoa; phylum Chordata; class Mammalia; order Primates; family Hominidae; genus Pongo; species Pongo pygmaeus. The sequence continues at coordinate 34,931,739 of NC_072385.2, read as the reverse complement.
ATATAGGTAAACTTGTAATATGACGGTTTGTTGTACAGATTATTTCATCACCCAGGTATTAAGCCTAATACCCATTAGTTATTTTTCCTCATCTCTCTCCTCCCACCTTCCACCCTCTGATAGGACCCTGTGTGTGTCACTCCCCTCTATGTGTCCATGCATTCTCATCATTTAGGTCCCACGTATAAGTGAGAAAATGCAGTATTTCATTTTCTGTTCCTGTGTTAGTTTGCTAAGGATAATGGCCTCCAGCTCCATCCATGTTCCTGCAAAGGACATAATCTTGTCTTTTTTGTGACCACGTAGTATTCCATGGTGTATACAGACCACACTTTCTTTGTCTACTCTACCATTGATGGGCACCTAGGTTGATTTCATATCTCTGCTGCTGTGAATAGTGCTGCAATAAACGTATGAATGTATGTGTATTTATGACAGAACGACTGATATTCCTTTGGATATACACCCAGTAATGAGATTGCTGGGTCAAATGGTATTTTTGTTTTTAGACCTTCGAGGAATCACCACACTGTCTTCCAAAATGGTTGACCGTGTATAAGTGTTTCCTTTTCAATCTCACCAGCATCTGTTATTTTTTTACTTTTTAATAATAGTCGTTCTGACTGGTGTTAGATGGTATGTCATTGTGGTTTTGATTTGCATTTCTCCAATGATCAGGTTGCTGAGCTTTTTATCATATGTTTTTTGGCCACATGTGCACCTTCTTTAGAAAAGTGTCTGTTTATGTCCTTTGCCCACCTGCTAATGAGATCGTTTGCTTTTTCTTGTAAATTTCTTTAAGTTCCGTATAGAAGCTAAATATTAGACCTTTGTCAGATGCATAGTTTACAAAAATTATCTTCCATTCTGCAGGCTTTGGTCCATTTTTTAAACAGGTAGTTTTCTTATTGTTCAATTTTAATTCTTCATACGTTATGAATAACAAAACTCTATCAGATATGTCATATGCAAATATTTTCTCCGAGCCTGTGGCTTGTCTTTTTATGCTCTCAATGTTTCTTATTCTTTTAAAGAGACTTTTAAAGAGAGCGCTTCTAATATTTCCACATTTACAGTCATTTCTGTATATGACTTTATTTTATATTTTATTTTTTACAAGATACTTTCATTAAGTGAAGAAAGTTTCCCTACAGAACTTTATGATAAATGTTTATATCATGAGTACATGTTGAAAAATATCAAATGATTTGGTTATATGTATTATGATGATAATACTTTTCCGGTTTTAATTCGTTTATGTTAAAATCTATGTTATTTCTATGAAAAATACACAAATTGTGTTCCACAATTGCAGCCGCCACCATAATATAAATATTAAATTTTTTCATAACTATCTGAAGAAATTTTCTCTGACCCTCTCCCCTGCCTCAGCCCCTGTTGATGTCAATCTGTTTTGTGTCTCTGTAACTGCCTTTTTTAGCTTTTCATATTATGGACTTGTCCAGTTTTTACACTTTTGAGGGAAACTTTTCACTTAGAGTAATGCTTTTGAGCTTCAGCTGTTGTTGAACTATCAAGAGCCATTTCTTTTACATTGCTGAGTAGTATTCCCTTGGATGGACAGACTTCTTTTTTTTTTTCTTGGGGTCCACACAACAGTTGATAGATGACTTTGTTGTTTCCAGTTTTTTGGCAGTTTTATGAAGTTGTTATGCACATTGGCAAATAGGAATCTGAGTGAGCATTAAGTTTTCATTTCTCAGGCGTAAAGACAGGATTGGCATGGCTGGGTCATGAAGTGGGTGCATGTTTAATTCTAATGCTATGAGGCTGCATTCCTCTGTGGCGGAGCCATTTTACATGCCAACTAGCAATCTATTCCCATGTATTGTGTATAACTTTATTTTTAGATACTATATTTTTGCCTTAAAAATTATAGTAAACTTGTGTGTCCACATTTTAAACATTTCGTGTATAGTTATTTTATCTTTTATATTGAGTGATTTTAATATCTGAATTCCTCAGGATTCTATTTTTGTCATTTGTGTTTTTTTCTCATTCTTACTTCTGGTCACTTATTTCTTTGGAGGTTTGGTACATTATTATACTTTTAAAAATTGTAGGTTCATTTTTTATTATTATCTGAGAATTGCAAAGGCCTGCATTGGAGCTGTTTTCTTCCACAGAGCATCTCCATTTGCCAGTAATGCTGGTTTGTACCCACGACTTTAGCACACACTCCCCGAGTGTTAACTTCACAGGTGGTTTGTGTTTCTGCTTCACCTCCACAGATACCCTGAGCTTAGTACACACATCTCAGAGCGCCGTTCTCTGTTTCCTGCAGGGAAGTGGCACCCTGCCCATCACCTTCAGCGCAGGCTGCTGCTGCAGACCCCTGTTCTCCTTCCTTCTTCCTCTTCCTCTTTCTCCCTTCTCTTCTTCCTTCTTCTCTTAGTCCTACTTCTGCTCTCCTTCCTCCCCTTCTCCCTTTCTTCTTCCTCATCATTCTTCTCTGGCTGGCCCTTGGAGCTTCCCTATGACTCCATACCACAGTTCCACTGGCATAGAGCTGAGTATTCCTTTCTATCACAAAACTTGTTTGAGAATATTAAAAACAACTTTATTCAAAATAGACAAAAACTTTGAATACTCTAAGTGTTCATTGGAAATAGAATGGGAAAACTGATGATAGCATGTTCGTAAGTTGGAACTCTGCATAGCAATGAAAAACAGTAGATTATTGACATATGGATCTCAGACACAGTGCTAAGTGGGAGAGGTTAGATGCAAAAACAGTATTTGTTAGACCATTTATAGGAATTTTCACAAAAGGTGAAACTAATCATGATGATAGTGCTAAGAATACTTGTTATTCTTGGGGGCTACTAATTGAAAATAGGCAATAAGAACCCTTCAATGTTATTGGAAGTATTCTCTATCTTAATCTGATAGGTGGTTACACAGATACAGAAACATTAAAATTCATCAAGCTGTTTATTTAAGATTTTTGTAATTTTCTCATGTAGATGATATCTTAATTTAAAAAAACTATAACCAAAACTTACACCGCATGGGCATGTTTATAGAATGTCATCTATTTGTTTAAGAAGGCTAAAGAAAAAAAATTAAAGGAAAAATATACTTATTTGCGAATAAATATTTAGTTGAAATATCCAATGATAAAACTTTGAACTTCACGATTTGCATTGTTTGAATGTGAGTCATGTCATGTATCATTTTATTCTTTCACATTTGAGAATATTTTAAAGTAGATTAGTTGTGACTAGTAAAGGAACACACAAATATTCTCATTGGATTGAGAAATTCGGAAAGTCTCCTTTAATGGAAAATTTTAGGCTTTTAGCCTTATGGATGCTCATGATAAGTCCTGATTGCACATGTTCACTTAGTTTTCTTCAAATGGTTTAGACACTGAGCGAGAAGAACTGTTAAACCAGGAAGAGTTAATCAGACTACCATCTGTTTGGAGCTGTAGAATAGGAGGCACACTTTTCATCCAACTTTCATGAGGAAACTTTCACATTTTGATATGCCGCTTATATGCGAAGCACTTTTATATTTTAAAGAGCACTACTGTTTAACTAAATCAGAGAATATATTTTGATAATTATTAATAAAATACACATACATACAATGAAAAGAGGTAAAATTTGAAAACAAAGTCTATAATCAATTATCATAAAGCAGTATGATCAGTTTGTTAATTAGTAAGCCACCAAATGCATAGATCACTCTATATAGATCACAAATACAAATCACCGATAGGTAATGGAAATATAATTAATAACTAACAGAAGCAGCACAATCTATCTTAAGTTGACAGGTCAACAGGACTGACAAAGCTTGATTTGCTATAATTTGTTTTTTGTTTTCCTTCACAGGTTTTTTAACGTCATTTTTGAAACTATACAGACAAATCTATTTTCCTATTTACTCCTGTGTCTTCTAAATACCAATCCCTCCTCACATATGTTTCCTGGGAATCAAATAATCCTTTTCTGAGTCTAGTAGGTAACATTTCATATGAAAAATGGGGTACATTTCACAAATATCCTTTCCTGTGTTACAAATTCGTTTTGCTTTCTTTTTAGGGTTCAATACAAATAATGAACATTGCTTGAAATGATTTTATTAAAGTGTGAACTGAACTTAGCATATTTGCAATCCTATGCAAACACTGTCAAAACTGAATAACAAAGATGAAACAAAAACTTTAGAAAGTCTTTCCAAACAAAACCAACTAATCAGATTTTTAATGTAAAAGGCTATGGACATTACCAATGCGTCAAAATTCTAGCATGAGAAGGCCCAGTCACTAATCATTGCCCATTTGATTCACTCATTTTTCCTAGTAGTTTTTACTACTTCTGTCTTTTTTAAAAATGAAGAAAACATTAAAGTAATATTACTTCTGTTGAAACTTGGTATCTATAGCTTATACCTTGTGATGTTAATTAAAAACATAATTTTTATGTACTTATCACAAAGGAAATATCATTTCATTAAAATCCAATTAGATTCAGACAATATCTGTAAAGACTACGAAATCACTGCTGTTTGAACATAGGCAGCTTTGTTCTGTTTTCATTACTTGAATAAAAGCAACCACAACAAACAATCAAAGAAAAAAAATTATTAATCTCTGAGGTCACAGACACACTTGCATTTTGAATAGTATTTTGTTAGGGAGGAAAAAACATGGAAGATTTTATGTTTCATAGACTACAATTTAGTTGACCTCATTTCTAATTATTCTTATTTGTCTCTCTCCAGGAAAAAAAACCTTCAGTGTATATATGAGACCTAGTAGACCTAGTAAAGAAGCTGTATATTAGGGCCATTTTAAGATAAACACAAAAGTGTGAGGCGACATGTTCATTAAAAAATAATAGAATAAAAAACATAAAGAAAGTCTTGTGGTGTTTGTGAATTTTTACTTCACTATAGCTAGAGAGCAAATAGAGAGAGACACAAAGGTTCAAAACAAGAGATGCTGACCGTTTGTTTGGGAGATGAAAACTCACAGTCCTGGAACAATCCTGGTTTAGCTCACGGCACTTGGGGAAGCTGGATGGAGGGGTTGCACTGAGTTTTTGTGACAGGCGTAGCACCGAGCTGGCCACATGTTAGGAATTTAACAAGTACCCCTTTCACTGAAAGACACGTTGGAAACAAGGAGTAAACAGTAATTTTTTTTTTTTTTTTTTGAGACAGAGTTTTGCTCTGTCACTCAGGCTGGAATGCAGTGACAGGACCACGGTAGCCTTGACTTCCTGGGTTCAGGGGATCCTCCCAACTCAGCCTCCAGAGTAACTGGGACTTCAGGCACACACCACTATGCCTGGTTAGTTTTTGTCTTTTTTGTCTTTTTTGTAGAGATGGATCCTGCCATGTTACCCAGGCTGGTCCTGCAAATATTTTTGAGTGCAAAATACTTGAATGCAGCAGAATCTAAAGAGCTGTCCAGCTCAGAGTGGTTGGGATTTAGCACAGCTTAATACCGATCAGCTGTGTTGTATGACACAAGCAAACTAAATGCTTGTAACTCTACTTTCTTCATCTGTAAAATCCCGATAACTATAGAACCTGTTTCAAAGAGGATTTGAGCATTAAATGAGTCTAAATACAAAAAGTACCTAGAACATTGACACATACACTCAATATATTACTGATTAATGGGAAATAAGACAAAGTAATTACCCGACGTTATTTTATGTGATTTTAAACAAAGCATATCAATAATTAGAACAGCTTTGGATTTTGTTTGCTTGAACTATAAAAATAAATAATTTAATGAAACTAAAATTTTGCCCAATATTTCATATGAAAGTTACAGTTTTCTGAAACATGTGCTGTGTATACACTGTTTCATTAAGCTTAGGATGAAAGATGGTGCATCACACTTGGTGGATACTCAATATATTTGGGGAATGGATGAATGGAGAAATGCTCAAATAAATGGCAAGCCGTGCAAAAATTTCCTTCCATTATGTCAGTGAAACAGGTTCAGCATCAAAAATATGACTTTTCTGTTAAAAACTCTAGCCTAAAAGAAAACTAACTCTCAATCTTAAACTGACAAATGATTATGATATATTTTAATTTGACTTTGTAATGAATCAGCTTCCTTTTTTTTGCATTTAAGTAATGACCAATTCTGAGTCAACGGTTATTTTGGCCAGATTTTTAATAAAATGAAATTCCATTTTGTAGCAGGTTTTTAGAGACTGAATTATAAATCAGAATTAAAAACATATTTAAATGTCTTGATTTCTTTTTTTTTTTTTTTTTTTTTTGAGATGGAGTCTCATTCTGTCACTCAGGCTGGAGTGCAATAGCATGGTCTCGGCTCACTGCAACCTCTGCCTCCCGAGTTCAAGCGATTGTCCTGCCTCAGCCTCCCGAGTAGCTGGGATTACAGGCATGTGCCAACATGCCTGGCTAATTTTTGTATTTTTAGTAGAGACAGGGTTTCACCACGTTGGCCAGGCTGCTCCCGAACTCCTGACCTCAGGTGATCCACCCTCCTCGGCCTCCGAGGAGGTTATAGGCATGAGCCACCGCACCTGGCCAAATGTCTTAATTTCTTTAGGTCCCCATGGTTATTGTAGCCACGTATTCCCCATGTTTCAGTACTTATCACTTGCATCATGATCATGCTCACAGAGCTATTTCTTCTAGGAGGCTGTGAATGTCTTGAGATACTGTTGGGTTTTTTTTGTGGAAGTTTTGTTTGTATTTTGAGTTTTAGTATTCATAACTTTATTTTTTATAGCACTTACATAGACCTCAATAATTTTTTACTGTATGGAATATAAGGTAACAAAATTTGGTAACATTACCCACATTCCCTAGTGTTACTTAATCCCTCCTCCCATTTTTGGCACTTACATATCACTGCGAAACAGAGTATACTGTGTTCAGTAGGAATTAATAGCAGACAAGCCCCGTTGAATAGTGTATCAGTAGAAATGAAGAGTGTGGGATGAGTATGAACAATGAAAACTTGCTTTCCTTCCTTGTAAGTTGCAGACATTCACCACCTAAGATAGCATGTCTGGGGATGAAATGAACTGCCCCACACATTAGAGTCCTTATCTGCTCCATGCTTTCATCCCTAGCCATTACAACTGGCCTATCAGTCAGTACTTAAACTCATTTCTGCTTGCTTTGACTAGACTACTTTCTCTACTTTTAATGTTATTTGGGTCTTCTTGACTGTTTTTTAGTCTTTGTGTTCTTCTAAACACAACTTAGATACTTCTTCCTGGAATTAGGCATGACTTCAGGAGAAAGCAAGAGCTCCACCTTTGAATAAAATACTTGATATATTTTTTAAAACAAATTAGACATTCCACTTAACAAACTTGAACTTATTTGTATTTGGAGCTTTTTATTCCACTCTCAACTGTAAAATCTGAGGGCAGAGACTGCGTCTGTTGTACACAGTGACACACACAGGTGAATGAATCAATTTATTGGCCATATAAAATAAGGAAAACTATTTGCAAACTTGACATAACTTACCCATGTTTCCCAAATAAATAAATTATCTCAGTTTTTCAATTTCTTAAAGTCCATGTAGAATTAGTAAACTGTTAAAAATCAGTAAATGGATTTAAATTGTATGCGATCTCATATTTTATCTTGCTCAACTGCCCAAATTTTCATAAAGAAATGCGAACTATATATTCTCACTCATAGGTGGGAATTGAACAATGAGAACACATGGACACAGGAAGGGGAACATCACACTTCAGGGACTGTTGTGGGTTGGGGGGAGGGGGGAGGGATAACATTGGGAGATATACCTAATGCTAGATGACGAGTTGGTGGGTGCAGTGCACCAGCATGGCACATGTATACATATGTAACTTACTGCACATTGGGCACATGTACAAAAAAAAAAAAAGAAAAAAAAAAAAGAAAGTAGTATATTAATTATCTACATTTTGAAGTGACATATTTATAATGTAGACAAAGAATGTTATATTTGTATTTTTTACATCAAAAATATATTAAGAAATAAAATTAAAAAAAAAAAAAAAAAAAACCCATAAAACTTGGAAATGCCACCTATAAAACTGATACTCTGTATGTGGGTGTGGGTGGAGGATATCAGAAAGGGGGATAGAAAATAGTGACTGCTAAAATATATCTATGTATCTATGAACAAACATCCCCATAAATAAATACTATGTCTATGTTGTATGGATATAAAAAAAAAAAAAAAATAAAAAAAAATAAAAAAAAAAAATAAAAAAAAAAAAATAAATAAATAAAAAAAAATAAAAAAAAAAAAAAAAAAAAGAAATGCGAACTATGATTTAAGCGATTAACTCAATGTCATGTGGATGACATTGCAGGTTAAATATATGTACAAAAAGAATAATAAAGAAGAAACTAGGACCCACTTATAGAACACTTCTAGATTCCTGGGAAAATAAAACATATAGTTACCAACTATGAGAAAGATCATGCAGAAAGAGGACGGCAACAAAATGAGTACACATTAGAAGTCAGACATTAAGGTTGACAAAAAAGGATTCCAGGAGGAAGGAACCCAAAGGATGAATCAAGGAGTCAAAAAGGAGAAGAACAGGATGAAACAGAAAACCCATTTTTTACTATTTAGTAGGAATGGCAAGAGAAGAACTAAGGTGAAACACACAACCCATTTTTTACTTTTTTGTTTTTCTTCTGAGACAGGGTCTCGCTCTGTTGCCCAGGCTGTAGTGCAATGTCGTGATCTCAGCTCGCTACAACCTCTGTCTCTTGAGTTCAAGTGATTCTTATCCCTCAGCCTCCCAAGTAGCTGGTATTACAGGTATGTGACACAATGCCCGGCTAATTTATTTTATTTTATTTTATTTTATTTTATTAGTAGAGATGGGGTTTTGCCATATTGGCCAGGCTGGACTTGAACTCCTGACCTCAAGTGATCTGCCCACTTTGGCCTCCCAAAGTGCTGAGATTACAGGCATGAACCACTACTCCAGGCCCCATTTTTTACTATTAAGTAGGAATCGAAATTAAGTAAGAGCCTGAACTATGAGAAGCTATTCTTTTTTATCCAGACAGATCATAGTCCAACACATTTTGACAGATTTTTCCCTACTGCCATAGCAATATTCATAGCAGATTAGCAATATAGAGTGGTTTTCAATAAAATGTCAACACTTCTCATTACGGTGTGTTTAACAATAAAATCTCACTCAAGGAAAATATTGTAACTTAGATCTCTAAGGTAAATATTATGAAATGAGAACTAATACTGGTTGTTGAATGAAAGCACATCAGCATTACATTTTTGCTCTGCTAGCAAGCTTCCTTAGTACTACATTTAACCATTAATTTTCATTCTACAGAATCGATGTGTAACTGAGTTTTCATAGTGTTGTTACATGGTAATTTGACTACAATGACATCATTTTTTGATATTGCTGTAAAAATTGAGAAATTGCCATAATGAGATGATAATAATGAATTTCTAGAAATTTATTCTGGTTAAAATTCTCCTTTGAGTATGGAAAGAGGAAAGAAATTTGTTTTGGAAGAATAGGTACGTATGAATAATTTAAATTTTTACAAGTGTATAACATGACACATGGCTAAATCAGAACTGATGTGATTACAATTCAGGGTTTCTTTCTATGCTTAAATTAATCAAAATAATTCTGAAAAATGTCACTAAAATAATAACATGGTAAACAATACAAATTACATATTACAAATTACATTCTCTGAGAACTAAATGATGTAGCTTAAAAATAGCAATTACAGTGGATAAAATTTAAATAACAGCAAGACCTTTAATATTGTCTTATAGGGCCAGGTATATTTACATAGTTTTTCTAGATCATATGTATACCTAGGTATGAGGCTGTGGGTCACAGGATTTGCATGTGTTCCACTTACAGGAAACACTACCGTTTTCAAAGTGATTTTATTATACTAAGGGGCTTTCCTTTTAGCTCTGTATTAAAATTGGTTTCTCCACATTTTTTTCCAGTGAGTATTATCCAGTTTTGCAATTTTTGCCAACCTAGTTGTTGTAAAATATTATCTCAATTCATGTTTCATATGAATTAACTTGACTACTAAGAAGACTAAAGTCATTTATATATGTTTATTGGTTGCTAATGTTTTTTTCTGAAGTGACTTCTCTTTTGTCATCTATTTGTTACAAGACATTTTTCTTATTGATTTGTAGGAGTTTAAAACATAAATAAATATATATATATATATTCTGATCACAAAACTAATGAAACCTCTAAGTTTTACACTGCAGATGTAGTTTCTCAGTTTCTGTGTTGTTTTATAATTTTCTTCATAATTTGATGATAGCTTTTTTTTTTTTGCTTTTAATGTGGTTGACTTATTCAATGTTCTAATTTTGAATTTTTTTTTAATAGAGACGGTGTTTTGCCATGTTGGTCAGGCTGGTCTTGAAATCCTAGCCTCAAGTGATTCACCCATCTCAGCCTCCCAAAATGCTGGGATTATAGACATGAGCCACCATGCCCAACTGAGATGTTTCTTATTCTGATTTTGCCGTTTTGTGTCTTCTTGAAAATAATCCTCTTCTTGTCACTATGAAGCTATTTATGTATTCTTCTAAAATTTACAAATTACCTTTTCACATTGCTTTACTACGTCTTAACTTTTCTCTATCAGATGAGGTAGGGATCTATTTTTATTTTACTTTTATTATATATAATATGTATAATATATATACACACATATATTTGTGTGTGTAATATATAAAGAGAGAGAGTGCCCCCTAATTATCTTACCTCAACTGACTGAAAAGTTGGTTATTTTTCCACACAGTGAATTTTACTTCTCTCACATGTGATGTTTTCATGTATGTGTGACCTGTTTCCTATCCCCTATAATTTGCCCACTGAAGATGTCTCTCTTTTGGCTTCAACTTCATAAGGAGAGGGGCATTTTCTCTGTGACCTATAACTGTGCAGAGTCTTAGCTTTGCTGCCTCATCGCAGGCATTCAGACCATCCAGCCATTTGAATAGTGGCCCCCTCAGTGTGTGTCCTCCGAGCAGCACTCTTTTCCATTGCTGGTTTACCACTATTGATTTTTGCACTCTTATGCTTTCTACAATCCTAGTTTTAAAAACAATGGTTTCTTTTTGGAAAAATCTTAGGTTTTTTTGGAGGGTATTTTTCTTCCAAGAATGCAAAATTTTCAGAAGCATCCATTCATTCCTTAAATGCTGACTTTTTAAGTGTTAATTCTTGAGTTTCTATTTATGATATAATGATTGTAGCACATTCAACTAGAAGTCATATATTACTTGAAAAAATACTATGGCTTATCATTACATGAGAATAACATAAAATAACTAACATTAATTTCCAAAGAGTATAGCTTATTCCTCAAGACATAATTTGTTAGAATTCACTAAATGTTGGCTGCTATTACACATAAACATATTATTTTTAATAACAGTAACTGGAAATTATTCCCCGAATAATAGAAGCCTTAAAAATATCTCCCAAATTACATTTTATGAGCTTTGTAATAAGAATTAAGAAAACCATAAATTAATGTATAATTAATAAATAAGAGGATGGCTTTAGAATTTTCTTCAAATCATGTAAAATAAGCCTTTTTTTCCATTCTAACAACATCTTATATGGACCAATCATAAATAAAATGTCTTGAAAGTTTAAACAAACACATAAATGTTCTTCTCATTGAAGCTCTCATAATGGACAATTTCTGTCACCTACTCCTGTCACCGGCTTCCTTACCACTTGTGTTATTCTAACCTCACAGTGATCTTTTAGATAGGCAAATCTGATCATGGCACTTATTCTTCATGTCTCAGCTCTGCAACTCCTGTTGCACCCATTTTCCAGACAAGCCAGTGAGTGACAGCAATGGAGTTGCACATAGAATTGTGCTAAGACTATGATTCTCAGACTTCATCGTGCATGAAAAACAATCCTCACGCTTGCCAAGAGTGCGGAATCTCAATTCTTCCCACCTTCCTACCATCTTTCTATCCTTTGCCATTTCTAGAATGGCACCTTTTCAATTGCCTTTGTGCTTCAATCCCTTTTGTTCTCTTACTCATCTGAGAGAGTTGTCTGTGTTTCGGGTAAAAGGTCAACCATTTTATCATCTGGTCTGGGAGGTCAAATTGACTGCATTAGGCAGATTAAATCCTCTTTCATCTGTTCATATTGTATTTTATTCTTAATGTTTACTTGCCTGTCTCTCTCATGCATGAAAAAGTATTGATAACAAAATTCGTTTACACATATTTTTATTACCAAGATAAACAAAATGTCGAACATAGAGGATGCTCTTAATAAATATTTGTTGAATTAATTTTAGCACAGATATTAGCTAGATTCACCTTGCTGTGTTTCAGATCTAAATAATGTTGACATGTAATACCTTTGCCAAATTTTCTGCATATTCCCTGGTGTTTTAGAATCTCAAACTCTCTAATGTCTCTAAACTACTTACTGGGATACATTTTTTTTTTCTCTCTTTTCAGTCTTGGGTGTGCAACATTTTCATTTTATCTATCAATTCTAACATGGAATCCCTGTCTTTCTTTAATTTATACACACATACACATACACACACACACACACACACCAGGAAGGCCTTTGTGTGGATATCTGGCTTTGTTATCCAGATAACTATTTGGGAGAACACTAGAAGAATTATATTAAATGACTTCAACAACCAGAAAGTTTTATGTAGCATTCCTATTACTAAAGAAAAAAGTGCCCACTGTAAATTTCTTACTGGTTATAATACTCACAGAGGGTCCTGGCTTCTGCCAATTTGTGGATCCCCTATCCTTTACCCTCTAATATCTTTTTCACTCCTTTCCTCTTGCATTTGACCAAGGAATCCTGAATTCTTAAGCTTATCAGCTGCTCTTAGTCCCTATGTTCCAACTCAGCTTATGCCTAAAATCTTCCCTAAGCTTATTCTTTATAATGAAAATAAAACATATTTGCTTTTATACTTATACCCCTGACACTATTCTAAGCATAACAGCATGCTCACTTTACCTATTGCTTCTACAAATCTTCTAAAGTTTCCTCTTAAATTCCAATTTTACAGAAAATAAATCATGTGGCCTGCTTAAGGTCACAGAGCCAGAAGTGGCAGACCCCAGGCTTGAGACACACTCCATTCCTTAATAGACTCTACTCTCCTTCTTAACTGTGTCATCAGGGTGGGTGATATTACTGGAGCCCCAGTCACGTAACTTCCTGTCTCTGAGATGGTGGGATTCTGATAGCCAGACTGTTGGTGCCCACAAAGATGATACCAAATCATCAGCCCCTGGGTGCTTATTTTCCCTGTGATGCCAAAACTACTGCCAGGTTGTCGTCTTACGACTGTAAATTATCATCCTACAGACACCTTGGCGCCATATTTTCTCCTCAGCCTTAGTCCTTTTAAGTAAAAGAGCTGCTAGTTGGTATCACAGCCTGCTGGCCATGAAACAGCATTTTCTGCCATCAATTCTTGTTTTCTGGAACTTGTGTAATGTCATGAGTCCTTATAACTTTGCCTACTGTGACAAGGATGTTTTTAAAGGGTAGCTTTGAAGTATTGTGTAACTTACAAGCTTAGTGCAAAGATTCACTGCCATTTCTCTGATATTCTGTGTTTAATTTGAGACTTTTAATACAGTCTAAACAATAGCTTAGGCTTATGAGCCAAATTTTGGCCATAATCTAGGTCTGGCTTTGTCTCAGTGTAGGCCTATCCTTGACACTGTAATTCCACATTCTACTGTCCTATCATTTTATTCTTTTTGGGTCTTAGTATCTACCTCTCTTATACTTCTGGTTCTGCAGAATCCAGATTAGCATAGCAGTTTGCTTTACATTTATTTTAAAATATAGCTCTCTGGATTCTTTTCCTCCTTTCTTTCTTTTTTTTGTTTTTGTTTTTGTTTTTGAGAAGGAGTCTCACTCTGTCCCCCAGGCCCCCAGGCTGGAGTGCAGTGGCGCGATCTCGGCTCACTGCAAGCTCCGCCTCCCGGGTTCACGCCATTCTCCTGCCTCAGCCTCCCGAGTAGCTGGGACTACAGGCGCCCGCCACCATGCCCGGCTAATTTTTTGTATTTTTAGTAGAGACGGGGTTTCACCATGTTAACCAGGATAGTCTCCATCTCCTGACCTTATGATCCGCCTGCCTCGGTCTCCCAAAGTGCTGGGATTACAGGCGTGAGCCACCGTGCCCGGCCTCTTTTCCTCTTCTTATATGCTCTACAACTGAACATTGCATTCATTTTATATATAAGTAAATATGACTTCCTTTGGAAGGGTTAATATTTGAATTCGAAAATGTACTAAACCCATATTGAGCACTCACTCCTGGCAAAAGTAGACTTCAGCATACTTTCTGTTTTCAGAGAACAAATCAAAGCCTTAGTTCTCAGCTTCAGAATCTACATTGTCCCCTGAGGCTTAGTCTGGTGAAAATTACCTTAAAATGTCATGTTTTCCTCCAGTGACTAGAAGAAATAAAAGGCCTCAAGAAAACATTTGACTGAAAGTTAATCACAGGGACATTAACTGAGCAAGAATAGAATTCAGAAGGAAAGTGACTTAGTAGAACAACAGGCTGGTTGGGCATGTAATGCCGAGGAGAAATGGAGCTCCGGGAAAGACCTAGTGTAGTTTAGCCGTGAGGAGAATCAACAGATCCATCACTCAGCAAATTGCCCAAGCCAAAAACTCAGGTCTGCTTATCAAATAAAAACTATTATTTATAATTATAAATGACATTAAAAAGAATCATAGAAAACGAAGAGCAATTTAATCATCTGTAAGAAATATATTTGCCTGTAGATTCTTTTTGGAAGAAAAGAGAAAATTGATAGTACAAATGAGTGGAGAGACAGTAACTGCACCTAGTGAGAAAACCTACACTACAGATTACCAAGAACTCACTCAGGGGCTGAAGCCAGATGACCGGGGCTCAAATGGGGCTTCATCATTTATTAGCTGTTTTAACCTTAGACAAGTCACCTCACTTCCTGAATCTCAGTTTTGTCGTGTAAAACTGGGATAACCGTAAGTCCTACCTTGCAAGCTTATCATAATTAAACAAATTATAATTATGGAACACGTTAGAGCAATGGCTGGCATTTTCATCAAAATCAAAGGTAGAAAAATGAAACACATTTCAAAAGCAGCCACATTTAGTTTATGGAAGCTTCGGGTTGATGGGTGCAGCAAACCACCATGGCACTTGTATAC
The DNA here is from genome assembly GCF_028885625.2 of Pongo pygmaeus. Taxonomy (NCBI): domain Eukaryota; kingdom Metazoa; phylum Chordata; class Mammalia; order Primates; family Hominidae; genus Pongo; species Pongo pygmaeus. The sequence continues at coordinate 34,916,488 of NC_072385.2, read as the reverse complement.
CTGTGTAACAAACCTGCACATTCTGCACATGTATCCCAGAACTCAAAGTAAAATTAAACAAACAAACAAACAAACAATGCCACTTGGATCCTCGAGGATTGCTAAGAGAGGAGAAAGGGGATAATATAATGTTAACAATAAATAGAGCCTCTTGAAAATTAGGCAGATGTGGTTAATGCTGATGCTCTGGTCTGAATGTTTGTGTACCTCCAAAGTTCATAGATCGAAGCCTACTCACCAAGTGATGATGTGAGTAGATCATAAAAGAACGAATGGTATTAGTATCATTATAGAAGACACCCCGAGAGTTGTCTTGTCTCCTTCCACTGTGAGGATTCAGTGAGAAGAGAAAATGCCCTCTACAACCCAGGATACAAGCCCTCTCCAGACACCAAATCTTCCAGTGCCTTAATTTGGATTTCCAGCCTCTGACTCTGTGAGAAATAAGTGTCTGTTGTTTATAAGCTGCCCAGTCTGTGGTATTTTGTTACAACAGCCTGAACGGACTAAGATAGTTGCCTTAGAAAAGAAAAAGGATTAAGCCATATTATGTTTCCTCATTCTACTTTCTTGAAAATCTCAGCTGGGAAGGAAATTCTACTGGATAATATTTAAAGTTGCACCTTTTAAAAGAAATTTTTAAAAATCCACTTATGTCTGAGACAGGACTGTGTATTTTCAAACAAAATACTTTTAAAGCTTAGCTTTTTTTCCCTTTCACCCATTAAAGAAAACCCTTTTAAAGTGTAGTATTTTAAGATAACATTTTACATAATAAATCCTGAACTGCACCATTAAGATTCTGTATGCTAAATAATTCTAAGCTTTCAGTTACTCACACCAATCAGAGATAGAATAGTAGGTCCCCAACCCTATTTCTCTAACAGTGGGGGAGAAGCAATTGAAACATCAGTGATGTCCTTTATCACTTACAAGATGAACTTTCATTGTTTCCAGATTTCACATTATTTTCAATTTTATATAAGCAAGAGTCTAAAACAAGGTTAAATCTAAATCCAGTGAGCCAGATAATAATCTAAATTTTTTAAAACAAAGCCCAAACATATCTAGCTATGTGTATAACACTTTGTTTAAAAGAGGCTGGTTATTATAATATTGGCAGCTTTTATTCTTCCAATTTTTCACAGAAGGTAGAGAAGATGTATGAATTCATGAATGTGTATGCACACGTAATTCCCGGGAGATAGAATAGGAAATGATGTGTTGGCTTTTCTAGCATTAAACAATTAAAATTAAGTACATGCAATGAAATATGCTTTTTCCCCTTATGAGAATATCATACCCTCCAGAATAGTACAAACATAGCGTACAGTTAAAGTGATGATAGCACATTGTACAATTAGATAGGAGAGCAGTTATTGTCTTGGATAGTTGTAAGAATTACAAACATTTTTGTTGACAAAAATCCTGATAAATATAAAAATGGAGAATAACAGTTTTATGTACATAATGTGGAATCCCCATGATAGCTGTTCGTGAACTGAAACCTCACTACTTGCCATATTTAGGAGTTTTATGAGTCCCACATTTCCTTTAGAAATTGAATGTAATTCCCAGGAAGTGGTAATAATTTCAGCCCTTAAAAACTAAATGTTTAGTTAATACAAAAACAAAGAATAATTAAGAAAAGGGAATAATAGTAAATATCAGGCATGTATGTGTATATGTATATACATGCATGTCAGAGAGATGTTCATATATACATATTTGACATAGGGTGTATGATAAAATCAGCTCTTCTTCCCTTGTTTTCTAGGTAAACAAAATGAAGTCCTCAGAGGCTAAGTACTAACAAGACACCTGGCAAGGGATGAGTGTTTGAAATATGTCAAAAGATCAGGGCTGCAAAATTTTAGTTGAGCAATACCTAAAAAATAATTAACTGGACTTTCTTTCACATCTACAGACTCCCAGATGAATAACGGGTGTTGGACCTAGAATGACCCTTAAGCTAACTTTATATCTTTCCCAAGAAAACTGAGATCAGGAGATACTAAATAATTTCCAAGGTGAAAGTAGGATGAGAATTCCATATCTTCTGATGCCATGCCTTTGTTACATGAGAACTTATGCCTAGCACCATGGCTGACAAAACAGATATCATAATACTTTCACTTAATGAGGAAAAGAGAGAATCACAAACATATCAAGGTTGATGGACTCTGTGAAGTTTGAATTTGATGAATGATTTTATTCTAATATTTTAATAATTACAGGTATATATCATCTTAAATATTTTCAAACACATATTTCTCAAACCAAGAACCCATTCTGGAGGGGTCAACATTCTACAATAAAATGAATAACCAAACAGACTACAGGCTCTCATTCTCTCCAGAATTATTTAAGAGTTAATCAATATAACTAGTTAAGAGAAAATTTAACTCCCTTCTCAAAAGTAGGGGCTTTCAACAAATTTATTGAAACAAGTAGCAAAATATCTGAACATAAAGAGGTTTATCTATTTATCTTACGTCTTACAAAGTGAAATCCAGACACATCTAAGAAAGTATTATTAAAAATCATAGAATTACTAGGTTACGATGTAGAAGAATATCTGTAGTCATTGAATGACTTTCTAGACATGAAGAAAAAATTGTCAACTGGAAAAAAATGGAAACATTATAAATTTTTAGCAGGGGTAAAGATGGTGGACTAGAAGCAGCTTGATTGCACTGCTCTCAGAGCAAGGAGACAAAGTGGCAAGTAAACACTGACTCTGCAAGCTGATCCAAGAAACTACAACAAGATTCATCAAGGAAGGGAAGTGCCATGGAGAACAGAAAAGAGCACAGCTGAACAACTGCCCATCAGGGAGCTACATGGAGCCAGCAGAAGCTCCCCAACATGGAGAAAGAGTGAGTGAGTGAGAGACCCTGGGGATCCACACTTCCCACAGGGACTTGTGCAAGCCTGGGAATGGGAGAGTCCCCTCATCGTCCTAAGTCTCCAGACTAATAGAGAAAACCACTTGGAGTTTTTCCAGAAGCAACACTGAAGCTCACAGGGACCCCCAACTATCCTTGGATCTCACAACAGCCTAGCGCCAGTGGCCATATCCATGATGGAGGCTGCAGTCCCCATGCCTGGGAGCAATAGGATTGTTTCACTGCCCTCCTCCAGCTTCCAGCACACTGGCCCCGCCTCTCCCTAAATTCTGTAGGGGGACACAGCTCTCTGTGTTCCCCTAGGAAACACCTGGGTGGCTGACAGGGTGACTCCACCCACCCACACTGCTCCTACCTAGGTTCACATGCTGGCTGGGTCTTCCAACACAACTGGACCCACTTCTGCCTGCACACTGTGGGTGGATGCAGCTCCATGCACCCCTGGGGAAGTATGTGGACAGCAGATCAGGCAAGTCCACTCAACTCTGCTGCTCCTTGCAGGGTGGGACATGTAAGCTGGGGTTTCCAGCACAGTAAATCTAGCTCAGTCTGAACTCTGCAGGTGGGTGCAGCTCCATATTCCTCCAGGAAGCACTCAGATGGTGGATGAGGTGACCCCACCAACCTCTGCTGTTTCTATCTGAGTTGGACACACCAGCTGGGCAGAGCTCCAGGGACTTGCTTCTGTCTGAATTCTGTGGGCAGGTGCAGCTCCATATTCCTCCAGGAAGCACCCAGATGGTGGAACAGGCGATTCCACACACTCCCACTCCTCCTAGGTGGGTAAGACTCACCTGCTTAGGAGGCACTCAAGCAGGGAAGTCCCCACTGTCAGAACACTGAGAAGGGTGTGACACCTGGCCTTGTAGGCCAGAGGGAGAGCAGGAAGTGCCTCCCTCCACAGAGGTGGTCTAGAAGGGCATGACCTGTCTGCCAACCCGGCCTCGGCCTTAGGGAGCCCTGCTGTCCAGAAAATGTAACAAAGAAAATACAAGTGCAGTGCCAGTGATTGCAGGGGACTCCTCCAAGGCCCAGGAGTAGACCAGGTGAAGGAGTCATCTTTCTCCCCCAACCACAGAGCACCACTGCCAAATGCCAAAAAATACAAAAAAAAAAAAAAAACAAAAAAAAAACCATGAGACTAAGAGCCAATCTGTGGGCATCACTCTTAGGTACCACCTACTGGATCACAGCCCAAATTATACCACCAAAATATTTGGCTAGTGTACAGTGCTTGTGAAAAGTAAGGCAACAATCTAGCCACAGATAAAGGGCCTTGGCCTTCTGAAAGCACCGAGAAGGAAAGCCAACTGTCTATACTCAACTCACATCACATTTAAAGGAACACCAGCCTTCATACATGAGAAAGAATCAGTGTAAGAATTCTAGCAATTCAAAAAGTTAGAGTGTCCCCTTACCTTCAAACCAATACAGCAATGGTTCTTAATCAAGTTGAAATGACTGAAATGACAGACACAGAATTAAGAGTCTTGATAGCAAGGAAGCTGATCAAATTCCAGTAGAAAGTTGAAACTCAATCTAAGGAATCCAGTAAAATGATCCAGGAGCAGAAAGACAAAATAACCATTTTAGAAAGAACCAAACTGAACTTCTGGAATTGACGAATCTCATAATATAATCGTAAGCATTAATAATAGAATAGAAAAATATGAGAACAGAATGTCAGAGTTTAAAGACCAGTTCTTTGAATCAACTAAGTCAGACAAAAATAAAGAATTTACAATTTTAAATTCTAGTTCTCCTTTCTAGGAGAATTTAAAAAATAAGCAAAACCTCTAAGAAATATGTGATTATATAAAATGACCAAATCTATGACTCATTGGCATTCCTGAAAGAGGAGAGTAAGCAACTTGGAAAGAATATTTGAGGATCTAGTCCTTGAGTATTACCCCAATCTTGGTAGCAAGGTGGTCATACAAATTAAATAAATACAGAAAACTCCTGAGAGATACTATACAAGATGACCATCCCCAAGGCACATAGTTATCAGATTTATGAAAGTCAATACAAAAGAAAAAAAATCTTAATGGCAGGTAGAAAGAAAGGTTAGACCACCTACAAAGGGTACCCCAACAGGCTAGCAGTAGACCTCTCAGCAGAAATCCTACAAGCCAGAGTAGACTGGGGGCCTATTTTCAGCATCCTTAAAGAAAAGAAATTCCAACCAAGAATCTCATATCCTGCCAAACTAAGCTTCATAAGCAAAGGAGAAATAAAATTTTTCTCAGGCAAGCAAGCACTAAAGGAATTCATTACCACCAGACCAGCATTACAAGATGTCCTTATGGGAGTGTTAAACTTGGAAACAAAGGATTGAAACCTGCTACCACACAAACACACTCAAGCACATAGCCCACAGACAATATAAAGGAACTACACAATCAAGTCTACAAAATAAACTGCTAACAGCATAATGACAGAACCAAAATTTTGCGTATCAGTACTACCCTGGAATGTAAATGGCCTAAACATCCCACTTAAAAGGTACAGACAGGCAAGCTAGATTAAAAAGACAAGACCCAATTCTCTGCCGTCTTCCAGAGATATACCTCACATATAATGACAGCCACAGGCTAAAAGTAAAGGGATAGAGAAAGATCTATTATGCAAATGGAAAACAAAAAAGAAAAGCAGTTACTATTCTTATGTCAGATAAAATAGGCTTTAAACTAGCAAAAATCAAGGAAGACAAAGAAGGGCATGACATAATGATAAAGAGTTCAATTCAACAATAAGACTTAACCATCCTAAATATATATGCACCCAACACTGTAGCACCCAGATTCATAAAACAAGTTTTTCTTTACAAGAAACTTAGACAGCCACACAATAATAGTGGGAGACTTTAACACTTCACTGACTGTGTTAGAAAGATCATCAAGGCAGAAAACTAACCAAGAAATTCTAGAATTAAACTGAATACTTGATGAATTGGACCTGATAGACATCTACTGAACACCTAATAAACACAGAATATACATTATTCTGATCTGCACACAGAACATAGTCTAAGATCAACCACATTCTTGGTCATAAAACAAGTCTCAATAAAATTTGAAAAAATCAAAGTCATATCTATCACACTGTAGGACCACAGTACAATAAAAATAGAAGTCAATGCCAAGATGTCTCAAAACTACATGCAAATATGGAAATTAAGAAATTAAACAACTTCCTCCTGATTAGCTGTTGGGTAAACAATAAAATTAAGGCAGAAATTTTTAAAAAAGTCTGTTAAATTAATAAAAATAGAGACACAACTTACCCAAATCTCTGGGATGCAGCTAAATGTGTTAAGAGGAAAGTTTATAGTACTAAATGTCTTCATCAAGAGGCTAAGAAGATCTTAAATGAATGATCTAACATGACACTTAGAGGAACTAAGAGAAAAGAACAATCCAACACCAAAGATAGCAGAAGAAAGTAAATAACTAAAATCAGAGAAGAACTGAACAAAATTGAGACCCAAAAGTCTATACCAAAGATGATTAAACCAAGAGTTGTCTTCAAAAGAATAAACAAGATTGTAAATCACTAGTTAGATTAACAAGGAAAAAAAGACCCAAATAAGCCAAATAAGTGCAATCAGAGATGGCAAAGATTACAAGTTATCTGATAGAAATGCAAAAGATCCTCAGAGAGTATTGTAAATAGCTCTATAGACACAAATTAGAAAATCTGGAGGAAAAGGATAAATTCCTAGAAATACACAACCTTCCAAGATTGAACCAGGAAGAAGGTGAAAACCTGAACAAACCAATAACGTGTTCCAAAATTGAATCAACAATAAAAAACCTACCAGTAAAAAATAGCCCACGTGGATTCACAGCTGAATTACATCTTATGTACAAGAAGAGCTAGTGCCAATTCTTTTGAAATTATGCCTTAAAAATGAGGGGGAAGGGATCCTCCACAACTCATTCTACAAAGCCAGCATCATCCTGATACCAAAATCTGGCAGACACAATGAAAAAAGAAAAGTTCTAGCCAATATCCCTGATGAACATAGACCCAAGAATCCTCAACAAAATATTTGGAAACTGAATTCAGCAGCATATCAAAAAGTGAATTCACCATGATCAAATAGGCTTTTTATCTTGGGATGCAAGTTCGGTTCAAGATAGACAAATCAATAAATGTTATTCACCACATGAATAGGATAAAAAGCGAACACCATATGATCATCTCAATGGAAAAGGAACGCCATTTATAAAATCCAATGTCCTTCATGATAAAATCCCTCAACAAGCTGGGCATTGAAGGAACATACCTCAAAATAGTAAGAGTCATCTATGACAGACCCACAGCCAACATCATACTGAACGGGCAAAAGTTGAAGCCATTCCCCTTGAGGACTGGAAGAAGATAAGAATGCCTACTTTCACACTCCTATTCAGAATAGTAGTAGAAGTCCTAGCCAGAGCAATAAATCAAGAGAAAGAAGTAAAAGGTATCAAATAGAAAAAAGTCAAAATATCTCTCTTTGCTGGCAATGTCATTCTATACATAGAAAACCCTAAAGACTGTGAAAAGGCTCCTGGAACTGATAAAGAACTTCAGTAAAGTTCCAGGATACGAGATCAACATACAAAAATAAGTAACATTTCAAACACCAATAACTTTCTAGCTGAGAACCAAATCAAGAACACAATCCCATTTACAGTAGACACACGCACACACACACACATACACACAAAGAAATACATAGGAATTCATCCAACCAAGAGAGGTGAAAGATCTCCACAAAAATAACTCAGGAAATCTAGATGACACAAATAAATGGAAATACTTTATGGTCATAGATTGGAAGAACCAATATTGTTAAATCAGCCATATTGCCCAAAGCAGTTTACAGATTCAATGCTATCCCTATCAAAATATCAATGTTATTTTTCACAGAATTAGGAAAATTGATTCTAAAATTTATATGCAATCAAAAAAGAGACCAAATAGGCAAAGTAACCCTAAGCTAAAAGAACAAAGCTGACATCACAGTACTCAACTTCCAACTATACTATAAGGCTATGGCAACAAAAACAGCATGGTTCTGGTACAGAAACATACATACAGATCAATGGAACCGAATAGAGAACAAAGAAATAAACCTATCCACCTACAATCATCTGATCCTTGACAAAATTGATAAAAATAAGTGATGGGGAAAGGACTCCCTATTCAGTAAGTGGTGCTGGGGTAACTGGCCAGCCATATGCAGAGAATGAAACTAGACAATTACCTCTTACTACATATAAAAATTAACTCAAGATGGATTAAAAATTTAAATGTAAGAACTCAAACTATAAAAATCCTAGAAAAAAACGTAGGAAATACCCTTCTCGACATTGGCTCTGGCAAAAGGTTATGGTTAAGTCCCCAAAAACAATTACAACAATAACAAAAAATTGATAAGTGGGACCTAATTGAACTAAAGAGCTTCTGCACAGGAAAAGAAATTACCAACAGGGTAAACAGACAGCCTACACAAAGGGAGAGAAAATTCATAAAATATGCATTTGACAAAGACCTAATATCCAGAATCTACAAGGTACCTAAACAAATCAACAAGCACAAAACAAATAATCCATTTAAAAATGGGAAAAGGACATAACAGACACTTTTCAAACGAAGATGTACAAGTGGTCAAAAACATGAAAAAAATGCTCAACATCACTAATCATTAGAGAAATGAAAGTCAAACCACAATAAAATATGGTCTCCCACAATTCAGAATAGCTATTATTAAAAAGTAAAACAAAACAAAACAACAACAACAACAAAAACAGATGTTGGTGAGGCTGCAGAGAAAAGGGAACCGTTATACAGTCTTGGTGTGAATGCAAAATACTTCAGACACTGTGGAAAATAGTCTGGAGATTTCTTAAAGAACTTAAAATTACCATTTGACCCAATAATTTCACTACAGAGTGTATACCTGGAGGAAAATAATTTATTCTGTCAAAAAGATGCATGCATTCATGTTTGTTGCAGCAGTATTTCCAATAGCAAAGGCACAGAATCAATATAGGTGCCCATCAACAGCTGATTGGATAAAGAAAATGTGATACATATACACCATGGAATACTACACAGCCATAAAGAAGAATGACATCATGTCCTTTGCAATGACATGAATGGAGCTGGAGAACATTATCCTAAGTGAATGATCGTCAGAACAGAAAACCAAATACCACGTGTTCTTACTTATAAATGGGAGCTGGACATTGAATACGCATAGATATAAAGATGAGCAACAGACACTGAGGACTTCCTGATGGGGGAGGGAGGAGGGAAGGAAACACGGGCTGAAAAAACTTTGGATACTATGACCACTAAATGGTTGATGGGATCATTTGTACCTAAAACTCAACATAACATAACACACTCATGTAATAAACCCTCATCTAAGGTTTGTAAGATGATGTACCCCTTCTTCTAATGTAAAAGTTTTAATTATAAAAAGCATAGTTTGCCACGTGTTTTGTGTAAAGGCAAAAGATGATAAACCTAAAATGTACATACTAAAATAAAAAAGAATAATAAAAAGTTATTTAATAACAAATACCACATAGAAAGCTAGAGACAAACAGCAAACTGGGAATCTGTATTACAGAAAAGGGTTTAATATCCTAAAAACCTAAAAAATCCTTCTAAAGAAATTAAAATTATGAATATTTCAGCAGAAGAAATAGCCTAAGTAAGGGGAATTTACAAATAACTACTAATAGAAAAATAAAGAAGAATAAGAAAATAAGTTCACCTTCACTAGTAACAAAAATCCAATCAAAACAAAAAGTGGTGTTATTTTGTTCTTTTATATGTTTCACCAACTTGAAAAAGAAATGAAAAGCAGCTCTGCTATGTGAACCAGAGAAGCCTAAATGGTTCTTTCGAAAGAAAAACAAAAATGGTTCACAGAGAGAAGAAAATGGAAATGATGATATATAAAATGCCTGTTTTCAGTCTTTCTTGAGTCCAGGCTTCATTCCTGCTTCTGGTTTCTAGGAAATACTTCTAAATCCCTGCAACGGCTTCTCTTTCTATTTAAGCTGCTTTGAGTTGAGTTTCTGTCACATACAAACAAGAGGCACAGTAATAAGTAAAAATAAAATGACCTGCTGCAGTATAGACAAAAAGAAAGGATAACCCGAAACATAAAAATGATGTAAGTTCATAAACTTATGAAAAATTGATCAGAGCATCTACATAGGCTTGAGCAGTCTCATGTGACTTGCACAAGGACCTGGGTTAGAGACACAGCGAGAGGAATGGGGAGTAAGGTGGGATGGGATTTCTATACTGTTATTAAGTAGTGAGTTTCTCCAAAGCGTGGTGTGGGTACTAGGCTCATTTTAAAGTGTTATAAATGATTTGGGGAGTGAGTTCACAGATACTGAAATGCCAGACGGTGAAATGCCAGCCGCAGAAATATTTCAAAAACCTGTGTCAGTGGGCAGAAAATTGGCATATGAACTTCCAAAAGGATAAATATGAGGAAATGCCTTTAAAAGAAAGTTGTTCCATCTACACATAAAGAGTGCAAATGACCTATGAATCATTCTCTGTAGACAGCCCAGCAGACTTCACTAGGAAAGGTTTTAAAACCACCTCATGGAATTACCTTGGCATAAGTCCAAGATACACAAAGGTGGCTCTAAGTAACATAAACACCTGAGAAAGATGGTCACAACTGCAGGTTGCTAGGTGCACCCAGGATAATATTGCTAATAAATTGCTCCTTGAAGTTTTACTATAGTATTGATCTAGTATTCTGATGGCTGGCTAGATAAATTAACCTCAGGCAGAGTGCTTGTGGATAGAACTGAAAAATGTTGCATGTATGTGTTTAAAAATTCATTTCCATATGCAATATGGAAACATAGTGCATATTATTGTTATTAGTATACTTATTTCAACATAACGTGTAGATAAAAAGTCAAAACTGAAATGTCTTTCTCTAAAAAAAAAAATGTTGGAATTGGAAGCACGTGTATCTTGTATAATCTTTGCATGAATGAAGTAAGCACATGGTGGTATGATCTGGTCAATTACTTCTTTCTTCTGATGTGGGGAGGGGGTAGGTCTTTATCTTATGTAAAATGATAATGAAGACTTTACATAACACTACTTTACCTCCTCTTATCCTCCAAAGCAGCTACAGTAAAATTCCAGTTTAAAACAGTATTGAGTTTTGACTTTATTATGAATATGTAAGTATTTTCATCACTGAGCTGAGTAATATACAGTTATTACATTTCTTCTTTTTTCTGCAAATGTTTGCTTTTCCTATAATTAACAATGCCTAGATTTTCCATTTGCTTATATTTTTACCGCGTGGACATGAATTTGCACAAATTCTGCAACTCTGTAAAACTCTTCTCATTTATATTCAATGCAACATGTAATAATTCCTTCTTTTCCCATTCACCCTTTTTGAATTTTTGTTATTGCCTGGAAAACTTTTATTTACAGATTTCCATCCTTCTGCTCCGAATTTATCCAGTCTTTTTCTTGGTCTGATGCCAAATATTGGAACTTACCTTTGCTTATATTGTGAAAAATCCTTTCTCCTCTCTCTTCTGTTAAATAAATCTCAGATTTTTCTATTTTTTCAGTTTACTTTGATGGAAGACATATTCCAGTTGTGTGTCAAGAAGGAATCTCCAGTTGTATGTATGTTTTTGCAACTGTGTAATTTCAAAAGGGCTTTATTTTGCTCTCACAATTAACACTTTGGCTGGTGATAAAATTTTAGGTGAAATTCATTTTCCCTCAAAATTTTCAAGATACTTTAGTTGATTTTATTGTTTATTGTGTTGCTATTGAATTCACTGAATTCACTATTGAATTCATTCATTATGGTTTCTTCTGTTTTATATACAACATTTATTTTTGCTTTGAAAGCTTTTAGGATTTTTGCTTATTTCATAGTTTCTTAATTTTTACCATAAGTATGCCTTAGTAAAAATGTTTTTCTTGCATTTTACTGGATATTCAATGGGCACTTTAAATCCAGAAGCATGTGTACTGTAAAATATTATTTATTTAATTCCTTGCAAATCTTTTCCCTTTGGTATCTCTGGTCTCTCTGAAAATTCATCAGATTTTTTCTCATTTCTTAATGTGTTAGATCCTATTAGCCATCTTTAGCTTTTCTTTTGTTCTGCCTTCTGGAATATTTAATTAAATTGCTCTTCAAACTATTCTCTTGCTTTTTAAAATTCATCATATTTATTCCCATGAGCTCATTCCAAATTCCTGTCTTTCACCTCCTGTTCATATTTCATAGATGTAATATCTTCTCTTATTACTCTAAGAATATTGTAGTTTCAATATTGTAATCAGCCATTCTATATATTTTTTTTTTTTTTACTGATTAACAGTTATCTTTCTTTCTAAATTTTACTTACCTTATTTTTGGCCTTTCACTTTAGTGGTTTCTTTTTTTTTTTTTTTTTTTTTGAGACGGAGTCTCGCTCTCTCCCCAGGCTGGAGTGCAGTGGCACGATCTACAAGCTCTGCCTCGCGGGTTCACACCGTTCTCCTGCCTCAGCCTCCCAAGTAGCTGGGACTACAGGCGCCCGCCATCATGCCCAGCTAATCTTTTGTATTTTTAGTAGAGACGGGGTTTCACCATGTTAGCCAGGATGGTCTTGATCGCCTGACGTCGTGATCCGCCCGCCTCGGCCTCCCGAAGTGCTGGGATTACAGGCCTGAGCCACCACGCCCGGCCTTTAGTGGTTTTCTTTAAGACGCTTGGTCGGCTATTAAGGTTTAAAAATAAGGCATTAAAATGATTGGATACACTGTTTACATGATGGAGTGGTCTATTTGTGTTTCGCTTATGGTGACTGGATGGGTATTTTTTTGGAAGAACACACAACCTCGATATCTGTAGGACTTTTTTCTGGAGACATACAGACTTCGTGCAGGAGATTCCTCTAACCCTTGCATTGGAGGAGAGGGCGACTGAAACCAGTGTGTGAGGAGCTGAGTGGGGAAAGACTAGTGATCTGACTGATCAGGCATAGACTCACATCATCGCCTTTATTCCAGTCCTGTGTGTACACTGACCCCCTCCTGTTCTCAATAATAGCCAAGTCCAGATGTTCTTCAATTGAATTTCCCCAAGGAATTAACTTTCCTCTCACAGGTTGTTGCTCAGCACCCTGGCTGAAGAAGGAGATCTCACATCTAGCTACTTTATAATCGGATTTTCAGCCAATCCTCAGACAAGTTTCTAAGATTCCTGAAACCCAAGTTCTGGGTTTCTGCAGCATGAATTGGCTTCTTCTCATTAGAAACACTTCTGCAGGCTTTTAGTTTTCAACTTTCTCAATTTCCATCATCTCTATATGTGTTCCTATTGTTGACATGTCTAAGCCATTGCTGGCTTAAATCTTTTGTCTTTACTGCCTTTAATGCCATTGCAGCCATTTTATGGAATGAGAAGTGATAAACGAATGTGTTCAATCCACCATGATTAGCTGGTGATGGTGAAATTTTTGGTGGTTTAATGTGTCTTCTTGTGTTCCTTCAACAATTGGGTTTCAAAGCCTGAGCCTAGTGTTACTGCAGATGTGAATCCCTGGTTGTAACCACTAGAAAATTTTGCAATAGATATTAGCTTTTCTAAACATCTGCTTTAATGGGTAAGCCTTGTATTAAAGTGAAAATGGATTGAAAATATGCATATGTTCAAAAGTATGGCTGGTAAACTAAAGCATCGTTTTTGTTTGCATGGGCAAACACACACATAGTCACTTTAATTTAGAAATGCCTGCTTAAAACATTTCTTCCACTTAAAATATTTACTTATTCTTGGATTATTTTACAAAGATAATAGTAGAATTCCATAGCTATTTAAAATATTTTACAAAGTTAAACTGTCAATAGGAAAAGCAGTGAATTTTCTTACATTCACACTAATTTGTACATATCTGTATTCGACCTAAGACTCTTTCATAAAAGCGTGTTTTCATAAAAGACGAAGAAAGAGGGTCTGAAAAGATGGTAGTATAGGCTATGTCATCCTCTCCTTCTGAGAAGATAGGGACTTGGAATGAGGAAACTGGAAGGAATAAGGACTGGCTTGCCAGGAGGTTTTACCTGGTGGTATTGGGCTGGGTGGGTTGACAGGTAAAATTTCTGATGCAGATGTACATACAGCAAGGTCAGTGTGTAACTAGAGGCCCCGAGGCCGCTATCACCTTGGCCAACACACCAAGGACCATCAGGCTCAGTCCTGGATGCCCAGAAATCCTGCAAGGCAACGAGAAGTGCTTGGACTCCTGGGACCACCATGCATATTTTGAATATATAGGAGAACAAAACATATAAATAAAATGCCAATTTTCTGATTGTCATTGATACTCTAGACTTAGTTACATTTGCCTGTTAGAATTCAGTCCTCTCCCAAAATTCTTGAGGATGGTACCTATTAAAGCTTACATTTCTGTCTTTTCCTTTGTTTTAGGGATAAGGAAGTTTGCTGTGAAGATTTTTCCAGAGATGTTCAAGTTCAAAGATGTTACACAATTGGAGGCATCACATCAATAGTGAGGAGCTGACCCTGGACCTCTCTCGGGTCTGATTTTCAGTGTGTCTTGGAAAATATCTCTTTTTACTCTTATTTTCTTTTCCCCCTAAAGTATTTTGTTTTCCAAGTTAAACAGTTTTAGTTCCCTCAATAATTCCTCAAAAAACACACTTTTATAGATCTTTACTGATCTTATTAGGGAGGCAGTATTGTATATTGATTAAGAAGTTGGGATTTGACCATAATTTGGGTTCAATCTCAGCTTTATCACTTACGAGCTGTGTGATGCTGGGCAAGTCGCTTAACTTCTCTGTTCTTTAGTTTCCTAATTTGAAAGTGGTGATATTAATAGTACCTCCCTAAGAGGTCTCCTATGAGAATAAAATGAATTTATAGGTGGCCAATTAAAAATGCTCAGTAAATATTATTAGCTAGTTGTTTACCAGTTAGTTGCTCTCTTCAGAGTGTTCTTGACTTGTTAATATTCTCTACACTGAAGTATTAGACCAGGTGTGAGTTGACCAATGTATATGGTGGGAAATTCTTCTAAGAGGATGTCAATTCATAAGCCAATGTTTACAACATTAAGTCTGCCAAATTCAAATCTAGCCTAGGGTACCAACCTTAGGTATTTCACCGTCCCTTCTTCCTCTCTCTCTCTCTCTCTCTCCTTTTTTTCTCTCTCTACGTATGTGTGTGTGTGGGGGGGTGTATGTGTGTGTGTGTAAAATATCATATATGTGATATAAAATCAATATGTAATATTTGTAAAACTGTCTTCATCAAATTTATATATGATGATCGTTTTGTCCAATAAGAAATATAACCTGAAATTTAAAAATATTTATTCATTTATTTTAAGACAGATTCTCGCTCTGTCACCCAGCCTGGAGTGCAGTGGCATGATCTCAACTCACTGCAACCTCCGCTGCCTGAGTTTAAGCAATTCTCTTGCCTCAGCCTCCCGAGTAGCTAGCTGGTATTACAGGTGTGCACCACTGTGTCTGGCTAATTTTTTTTTCTTTTTTTCTTTTTTTTTGTACAGCCAGGTTTTCACCATGTTGACCATGCTGGTCTTGAGCACTTGACCTCAGGGGATCTGCCTGCCTTGGCCTTCCAAAGTGCTGGGATTACAGGCATGAGTCACCACACCCAGCCACATTTTATTTATTAAGAGTAAAGTAACGTTGGCTTCAATTCTACTTTCCAACACCATAGTCTGTGCTATTATCTTCTAGATTTCTGCAAATGTATAAGATGCTTGCATCAACATAGCTTTCCTTATTTCCTGAGTATTTGATTCCTTCTTCCCTGGTGTCTTATTCCTGTTTAAACGCAGAATCTAGCCCTTTTAAGTACCACTGTATCTTCATCTGTATCTTCATGCAGATAAAAATTCCGGGAGTCTAGTAGGCTCTATTGGTCCTGCGTGGGAGAGAGTGACATCCAGGTGTACAGGTAATTTTGAATGACACAATTAGCACCATCATTAAAATTTTTATTACTTCTCCCTAGGGAGGTTTCACTGTTCCTACAATAAATTCTAGCCTCTTGCCATTTATTCTTCCTGGCTTTTTTCTCTGTCCTCTTGATTTTTCTTTCCTTTTCCCTGTTGAGAACAAAACCAACAAATGTATCTTTCTATAGCATGTAGACCAGGCTATCCCTTTTCCCTCCCGCCCAGCACCTGCCAACACCCATGCTGGGAGGGAGCCTACTACACCCATGGATTCTTATTGAAAGAAGGAGTTCCCTCTGCCTCCACAGGCATTCTGGCTTCAGCTATTAAAATGTTAATGCTTTTAATCCTGAATAAAGGGGCATATTAACAATTGTAAGGCCTTTAGGTTTCTATAATACGTTAGTCTAAAATAATGACTAATGAGGAATAAACATAAGTATAAACTGAGGACTGATTTGTCTTATCTTCTGTCATATGGAATCTACGAAGTATGATGGAGGTTGAGATGTTCTGAAAACCGTATATGTCTAGGGACTTACTGACCGATCCTGACCCATGAAAATTCTACTTCAAATCAAAAAGAACCTAAACTAGGACTTTTTCTCTCTGCTACAGAAAAGAGAACCCAGAAAAAATGGAATCTAGGGCAGTTTTATTTTGATGTAGAATCTTGAAGTGGAAGTGCCTACCCTTGTCCCTAGGTTGGGGTGGGGCAGGTGGTGTTGGGGGTTGGTGTAACTGGAGGCTCTGAGTGGCCAAGAGACAGCAGAGAAGAGCGAGAGGGGCTTATATTCCACCAAGAATCCTGCAAAAGTGGAGCATGCTTTTAGGATAGACTGAAGAGCTGAAACAAATGGTACCTAGTTTTTATTTTTCCTTGGACTATTTCATATGTTTTCCACAGTAATTTACAAATACAATTTCATCAATTTTTAAACAAATTGTGCAGTAAAAGCAAAATGATTTGAAAGAGTCTAACCTTAGAAATGGTGGCTTTTAGGGATTTTAACATACTTTGACTTTCTTTAACTACATCCTCTATTTTTTATATTAGCATCAAAGGAGTCACTCTAAAAATCTATGAGATGACATCATGTATTCTGGCAAAATCATGTGGTTAAATACAGATATACATATTAATATATTTTCTGAAAATATGTTATATTAACTACAATGGTTTTAAATAACTATTGTGACTTAAATAAGTAATTGAAATAAAATGATATTGTACATTTTATTAAATAGGCCCTCTTGTGCTCAAGGTTTGTATTTAAGACACCTTTTAAATACTATATGTAACAATTTTTCATAATGTTTATTATAAAATTTGGAACTATCCAAGCATCAGTGGAAAGCATAATAGAAAACATTTAATATTACATTAAATAATTTGGAGCACGTCGATTACTATTATTGAAATAAAAATATTAATGTACATATACATATTCTTTTGAAATCTGTTAAATATTAGATTTAATTTCATGTTTAATTTTAAATATAATTTTAGGCAGCTAATATTTGCATGCTCATTCAAAGGGTTTAATCCTCCTTTTGGATTAATGGTCTGCAAAATGTCATGTTAAATGATATTATCACTTCGTATTTAACTTCATACACAGCACAAAATAACCTCATCTAAGTCGTGGAAATTCACTGGCTATTTTTTGAAGGTATCAAAAGGAGAAAAGAGTGGCGAAGAGATGCTCTGAAGAAGAATTACATAAATGCTTTTTCTTCCTGAGAGTCCCACACTCATTTTGCTAAACTTTGAGCCACAGTGAATTCTGATGCTTGAGTATAAAGCCCTGAAAATAGGCATTTTCCATGGAAACGCCGATAGGTCTCTTATCATGGCGGCTCTGGGAAGACAACGGAGGCTCCAGGCTCCTGTGGGCAGACTCAACTTCTCTCTCCCTTACAGAAGTGGTAAATAATATTGGAACAAAGTGAATCAGGATACTTAGGATTCACTGTAGCAAAGAGAATTGGAACAACAAAAGCACTCTCACTGATGAAATTGGAATTTTTTTTTTTTAATTAACACTTCTAATTAGAATTTAACATCTCACTAGCTTCGTATGGGATTTTTCGCTTCCTTAACCTCACGGAAACCTATCTGTTGGCTCTAAATAGGCAGTCACTTACCAGGTGCCACTTGAGGATTTCAATTAATCCCAAATCCTCCAACTTTGGTTTGTGAACTTGTCTTTTTGCTCTTGTGCCATTCCCTTCTGTTGGAACACACTCACTCAAAGTCCTCTCAACAGGTATTGTTGTGCCACCCTCCTCCCTGATCCTACTTCTCTCCTATCTTCAAGAAACCATTTCATAAATTTGATTGTGACTATTAAAAGAGATCATTGGTAATAGCATTTGTCATTAGTTAGGCCCCAGCCATGTGCCAGGAGGTGTGATGGATTCTTTGCAGGCTATGAGGGGAGGTCTGAGTTATGTGTGAATCAGGGTCTATCTGCCCACCTCTGTGTTATCCTGGTTAAAGTCAGAAATACAGGCAGTGGACATGTGTCATTCTGAAGCTCTTCTTGTCTACTCTTCAAAATGTTATCAACATCAATAAAATCTAAGGTTATTTTCAGTGATTTTTAATTCTAAGGAATAAATGACATTTTGATGTATCCTAGAGAACCTCAAAGCATTTTCATTCAGACACACCTTGTAAATTGTGCCATATATCTACAGAAAGAGGATAGTTCACTCGTATTTGCTGACTCAGTTAAAACTGAAAACTCGGCTGAGCTCAGACTTTGCTAGAATTTTGAAGAAGGCTCTGAGAATGGTAAAAGGTCATCAATGTGCGTTCAAGAGTCTATGAAAGTCATCCAGCCTGCCTGTCATTCTCAATCTAGGAAACAGTGTAGGGGCCTAAGAAAGCAAAATAAAAAAGAATACCTCTAAAATCATGATGTTAATGTGTAGATGTTAGCATCTCTGAATCCCAGGAAACTCCTAGATAACTGATCAAGAATTCCAAGGGTTTCCTCCAGGGAACCTCATCTAATGGTAAAAGTCCCATCATTAGATATTCATTTATTTAACTTCTATTCTTTTTTTTTTTATGTGCAAAGTTACCTACCCAGGAGAGATAGGTAACATTTTGAGTCTCATTTAAACTTGATATGAAGGAACTTGATGAGATCTTTTAATGCGGGTGGTTAGAATAAAGATAAAACCCTGGAGCAGAATTAGGAAAATGGGATCCTTTGGTGGCCGGGAGACTTGCAGAGTGTGGGAAGAGGAAGGGAGAGAGCAGAGCCCTCCAGGAGCTCCCTCCGTTGCCCAGGTCTGCCCTGACTTGGCCAAGCCACTGTTTTTTCATGGCATGCAAAGGTGGCAAGTGCCTTAGCAATAAGATGAGGTTGAATGGGAATGTCACAGCCCTGCCACCACCGAGCAGTTCGGAGAGCATGGGAGATTTTTAACATAATAATTATAGCATAATCATTTAAACATTATAATTATAACATCTTTTGTGTAAGGTCTTTCTTCCATGGAGAATTGCCAACATTCATCATCATCAAAAGTATTTATTTAGCACCCACATGTGTATAGTTCTGCTGAGTGCTAGTTTTTTCTTTGATAATTTTTATAACATCTTAAATGGGAAAAGAAAAGCTGGAGGAGGAGGAGATTTAGGGAAAAGAAGGTTAAAAAAAGAGCCTCGGCTATTTTAAAACTACTCTCAGTAACTTTTGAGAACAGAAGTATAGGTGGACCCCAGAAATGGAGAAAGATTTTTCCTAACAAGGGATGGAATAGAAAGTACCATTTCCTGGCAATATTTCTATTTTTCTAGAAATGTCATTAAATAATTATTTTTTTGAAAACCTAAGTGTGCAGAGCATTCTCTACAATCAAATGTCTTAAGGTATGAGTGTTTGATCTAAACATCTCTATATTTCACCCAAACTTTTAAACATTTTAAAGAAATCTGATGAAGGAAGAGCTCTCTTGGTTGATGTTATTAAATGTTATCTTTGCTAATTTCCTTAGGGTTGGCAAAGCCTCACCAATCACAGAGATGCTTTTAGATCTAAACGAGTTTTGTGTGAAACACTTCAACATTTTCTATGCATACTTACATGAAAAACACATGCAGCCAATTCAAGGCAAGTAGGTTGTGGAATTATATAGATCTAGAATTATTTCCACAATTATTTTCACACTACAGCTTACACATATGTTGAAAAGTCTATTGTAGGATATACAGTATTTTGAAAATTCCAGAAGGACTGGAAAATAAAGTGTAGATATTTTGTAAAATACTTAACCAAATGGTTCACACAAATATAGAAGCAAACTGTGCACTTGGAGATTCCCTTTTAGGCCCTCTTCCCTTGAGTTTAACATATGTGTCCTACTTTTTTAAAATACCGAAAATATTTGCAAGTATGTTTATTGAAATGTTTCTAAATTCTTTGCAGTAGTCATCCCATTTACATCCATACATAATTCCCACTCCTTTCTGTGGGCATGGTGAGTGTGGGGTGGAAAAACTTGGATAATTATATCTTACGAGTTTGTAAGATTTTAAATTTCCAAAGGAAAATTAGACCCATAAATTTTTTTTTCAGATGTGCAGCTGAGAAATACTTTTTTAAATCGCTAATTTCACTGCAGATTAACACATTCAGTTCTGCCAAAAATCTGCCTCTTCCCATCCTTTCTTAACTGTGCCAGCCACTCTCTTCCCCTTGCCTGACTGCTTCTTTGATGTCTTCTAGATTGAAAAAAAACAAAAACAAAAACAAAACAAAACTCTTTATTCCCCTGAAAAGTAGATAGGGGATGCTGATAATTTCTGCTCTTTCAAAAATCTCTTTTTCTTAAGTTGTAGAGAAAACAGAGAATGAACTGAAGAATCATTAAATCAAGGGCAAATATTACCACAATACAGTTCAAGTATTTATCAAATATATTTGTGTCCCACCTCAATAAATTCATTTTGTGAAATCCAGACTCTTAGTAAAGATATATTCAGAATGGATTCATCCTTGTTAAAAGGAAAGCATTTCTTTAAAATTAACCACTAGAATGTCAAAAATAATGCAATTTATGAAAAATAAAATTATAGTTAACTTGTCAGGTATAAATCTTTCCAAAATGAGATCACAAATAAAACGTAGCAAAATCTGTCTATAACCTAAACCAAGCTATATTAATAAAATATACTTTTTAAAGGATATCATCTTTATTGAGGTTCTCTGGAAGAAACAAAGGTAAAAGATAAATACATTCCACAGGGAGTCAGAGTCTATTGTAAAATATGCTAATAAAGAGTGACAAATAATTCAGGATCTCATGTTGAAATTAAAATGGGTCCTATGATTAATATATAAAGCTTGTGAATATCAAATAAAATCATTTTATGGAATATATGTATAATATATAATATATTGATACTCATACATATGTGTATATGTATTATGTGTGTTTGTGTGTTTGTGTGTATGTGTGTATTAATTGGGCTCCCTAGGGGCAGAGTACAAAGCTGAATGGCAAAGTGGAAACAAGCAATTCATGGTGAAAATATTGTCAAAGATGGGCCCGTATGGACCATTGAGAGGTAATTGCCTTTGATGCACATTTTCTGCTAGGGCTTTACAAAATTCCCTGGTGACTCAAACCAATATTGAGACTTCCCTTGAATTGTAAAATTTTCTAAAATAAAATCCTTTTTATTCTTGACAGTAATGTATTGGAATTCAGCCATTTTAAATAATAATATGATTGCCAAGTTCGTCACTAAATTCTGTTTTTTAGCTGTAGTCCCCCCAAAATTAATCTTTAACATTCCCAGGGGGAGCATGGCCTACAACATTGATTATTTGACGTTAGCAGCATAAAAACGTTTCACATGAGAATCAAAGTGTCTGTGAACACCTACCACATAATTCCCGTTTTCACTGGAGATAAATTATGAATTCAAAGATGTAATAAAATAATGACAAGGACTATGTTGTTTATTTCAATGAACAGGCTGCATTCAGTGGTTAAAAGCAGGCAGAATTTAAGAACACAGCTTTAATTTTTTCTTTTTCTCTACTTACCCCTCTGGATTTCCAACTGTGAACCAGATAGGAGAATGCAAGCTGGTAAGCCATGGATTAGACTCAATCCAAAAGTGTGCCTGTGTTTTTAAAAATGTCTTTGTTCAGTTTATTTTTTGATGAGGGGAGGAGGTTGCCTGCATGTAAGATGTCTTCCTTTCTCTTTTTAAGCAATTAAATATAATTGCCAACATGTAAAAATTATGAGATTTCACCAAAAACTGGTCTATCTGTTTCCCTTGAAAGCAGCAGGATCTTGCAACATGAGACTTTCCTCCGCACACTGCAATCGTGGCAGGGGCACCCTCTGTGGGAAGCCTGGTCTCAAGCTTGTGCTGCACCTGCTGGAAGGCTCCATTGGAACATCCGTCTGCTGCTGCACCCCCTCCCTCACTGATTCCCACTGGGAAACTGGGCTGATATTAATTCAGAAAGAGAGTGAATGACTTCAGAGGTTTCACTAGACTTTCCTCACTTTATCTCAGTAAGTAATGGACAGAAGTTTTTGTTGACAATATTGGCCTAGGATTTTTTAAAGTACTATTTGCGAAATTCTGTTCTGTGCAACACTGGTTCCTCAGAAACTAGACTATTATGAAAAAAATAGAAAAGATTCCTGTTGTCAAATAAGTTTTTAATTTAAAAAAGAAAAAACAATTTTAAGAGACAAAGTCTCACTCTGTCACCCAGGCTGGAGTGCAGTGACACAATCCTAGCTCACTGCAGTCTTGAACTCCTGAATTCCTGGGCTCCAGGGATCCTCCTGCCTCAGCTTCCTAAAGAGAGCTGGGATTACAGGCATGAGCCACCACGCCTCGCCCTATTGTCAAATAAGTTTAAGCAATGTCAAATAAATTATTTTATGCAGCAGTTCTGTGCCCCAGGTGTGTCTTGTATACTACAAATATCCAAGAGGACATTTATAAAGCAGGATGTTCCAAATTTATTTGATCATGGAATATTTCTTTTAATAAGTCATGTATTTTGAAATACGATACCTGGCAGAAATGTGTTGTCATTTGTAAAAGCATGTAGGTGCAGCTGTAGTCTCAACTTGAGCTTTAACTGACCATTGAGTGTGTATGAGATTCACACTTTAGGATTCTCTGCCTTTACATTGCTTTACTTGGTTTAGCATTTTTTTCTGCTGAAAGAGAATTAAGGCTGAGTTTTGAAAGCATGGTCAGAGGAAGAGGTTGGGAGGACAACAAAAATGGCCCAACATCTGTATAAGATAGTGGTCTGATGGCCATTCCCATAGACTTGAGTGTGAGTCCTTGGAGCGGAGGCACACTCAGAACTTGAATAAATCATTTCACAAGGGACTTCAATAAGCATGAATATAGCAACATCTCTGCTTCCATGTCCAGGGAGAAAGTAAGGCAAGTTGGGGGAGAAGATGCTCTTTCCTTGATGCTCAGACAGCAGCCTGGTTTCAGCACAGTGAAGGATACAGGAACCAACAGGACTCTTGCAACTACAGAGTAGGTGCAAAAGCCTTGAATGGGCACCCAGGGAGTGCTATTGGCTGCGACAGTGGGAAGCACCTTCTGCAAAGACCTCCTGGCAGCAGGTGTCTGCAAGGGGGCTGGATCTAAAAGCAGGAAAGAAAGTCCAGACCGACATTTGGGACATTAACCCTGCCATGCTTCAAATCTTAAGTGTAATATGGTCTTGAATATCCTTATATCCTTTCTACCTGCAGGGAGGAGCAGGGGTTACTGAGATGTGCGTTTATACAATTAGACACATACTACTTTCCTAAAGAGTGCAAGGTCTGGAGAATTTTGGTTTTATGTCTTATTAATAGTAAACTCTTTAATATTCCTGATTACATGAAGGTCCTGAAAAAATTTGCAACAGTTCCCTTATGTAATAGATTCATATTTGATTAACAAAACAATTCCCATAAAAATGGAAAAGAAAAGTCACTAATTAAAAAAATAATAAATTAAAAAGTACTGCTCATCTCATACCATGCTTCTCTTGGGATCTGACACATTGCACCTCTCTTTTTTATATATAATATAAGAAGGAAAGATGGCATGAAGCATGCCAGCTGCTCAGTGAGGACCTGACACCCGGAACGCTAGACAGTAAATTATAATATCCCATGCTGACTGTCAGCGCACCCCTGCGTGGTCCTAGTAGTAGTAGGCATTCGAGTGCTTGAGTGTCTGAATCATGCCCCTGATATTTAGCCTTATGCATTAAAGAAGCAGCTGACAGAAAGGTCATAAATTCAGCCTGGAGAGGGATATAAGCTGTGTGGAGCGCAAAGTGCGGAAGCTGATGGAATTCCGCCTGCCCCCCACCTTTCCCGTTCAGCACACACCAGCTGGAGGTGATGGATTGGCCTTTTAGGTGGCCTCATATTGGGATGCTTTGCTGTGAACCAACCAACTTCTATGCAATGAGACTACATAATGGCAGGATTGCAGCCCTGCCAGGGCCTGCCTCACTAAAATCTTTAACCATTGCCTCCCCAAGCTGCTCTGAGAATGGCATGTGATTGGGGTGCCAGATCTCACAGCATGACTACTAAGCCCTTAAATGCTCTGCTTGCAGCATTTCTTTCCACAGAAAGGCTTGGAAGTTGTTTCGAAATTCTAGAGTGAGTGAATGAGTTAGTGATCCCCTTGGGACATTCCAAATTGATTGCTAACTCTTCATGTCCTCGCACGACGCATTTTATTCTTCAACATTTGTGTGCTTATTTCTCTCAACTTTTCTGTTATCAAATATAAGAAGAGAGCTACATTAGTCCATTTTCTCACTCCTTAAAGAACTAGCTAAGAGTGGGTAATCTATAAAAAAAAAAAAAAGAAGTTTAATTGACTCACAGTTTCTCAGGCTGTACAGGAAACATGGCTGGGGAGGCCTCAGGAAACTTACAATCATGGTGGAAGGCAAAAGGGAAGCCAGCATGTCTTACATGGCAGGAGCGGGAGGAAGAGAGAGTGAAGGGGGAAGTGCTACACACTTTTAAACAACCAGATCTCGTGAGAACTCACTCACTATCACAAGAACAGCATGGGAATGTCTGCGCCCATGGTCCAATCACCTCCCACCCGATCTCTCCCCCGATGCTGGGGCTTACAATTTAACAGGAGATTTGGGTGGAGAAACAGAGCCAAACCATATGAAGAGCATACCTACATTTAAGGAGTAGGGTGAGGGGAGGGAGAGACCTCATAAAATCAACTGCCAAGTAAGGGGTTCTTCTTTTTTGTACCTAAACTCTGGATAAATATTTACTTAGAATTAAAGACTGAGACAGCCAAGTACACAGATCATTTTGCCCTTTGAAAAGGCATGCAGCAGAGAAATTGCCTTTCGTGATCATTTCTGTACAAGGTAAATTTCTTAGATTTTTTACAATTAAAAAATGATGTGTCTGTAATAGTCCATTCTCATGTTGCTCGTAAACACATACCCAAGACTGGGTAATTTATTTTAAAAAAAGAGATTAATTGACTTTAATTGACTCACAGTTCCGCATGGTTCAGGAAACTTACAATCATGGCAAAGGCACCTCTTTACAGGGCGGCAGGAGAGTGATGTGCTGAGCAAAGGGGGAAAAGTCTCTTATAAAACCATCATATCTCGTGAGAGCTCATTCACTGTCACAAGAACAGCATGGGGGTAACCACCCTCATGATTCAATTACCTCCCACCGGGTCCTCCCACAACAGGTGAGGATTATAGGAACTACAATTCACTATGAGATTTGGGTGGCGAGACACCCAAACCATATTAGAATCTGTGTTTCAGATTTCTAATTAAACATTTCTTGAAATTATTTTGACTAAACATATCACTTTGGCTTGTTCTTTTTGTTTCCTTCATTTCTTTTTTCTTCCTTTCTACATATTTATTTTTAGAGTACCAGCAATGTGGGCAATGTGGGACTGGCTAATCCAAGCACCCCAAGCACATCTAATGGTTCATATGATGACTCATAAAGGAGATAATTTCCCTAAATTTTTTTGCGTTTGAAACCTGTTTTTTTTTTTCAAGTCACAAACTTTCCCAGAGCCTCTTTTCTGCCTTTTCATGTCCTTTTTCTTAATTCTCTTCTATTTTAAATATTTTTGATCAAGACGTAGAGTCTATTTCTCTACCCTGGAATCACAGGTGGCCTCATCACTGGCACTGTCCTATCATCTGTGATGCAGAGCCACTTCCAAGCCAGGACCTGAGTGCCCTGTGCACTTCTGCTCTCCAGCTCTCAGAACTCCACCTACCTGCTGCATGACCAAGTATAGGCTAATATGCTGGATGATGGGCAACTACATGGAACAGAGGGAATGAACTCCTTCTACAGCCATCCTTGATCAGCCAGTCCTCAGCCAACCTGGCAGCTGCCTGCAGAAGCATCATGAGCTGAGCCAAGATGAGAAAAACTGCTCTGCCTGAGCCCAGCCCCAAGTGTCTGTGTGTTCTTCTGTTTTTAGCCACTATATTTTTTGGTGGTTTGTGGCACAAAAAAATGCAAATTGATTGTTATAGTTAACTGTATGTGTCAACTTGGTTATGTTATGGTACTTAAATATTTAGTCAAACATTATTCTAGATGTTTCTATGAGGATTTTTTAAGGTGAGATTAACATTTAAACCAGTAGACTTTAAGTAAAGCATATGACCTTCCATAATGTGGGTGAGTCTCATCCAATCAGTTAAAGACCTTTGTAGAGAAACACTAAACTCTTTGAGCAAGAAAAAAATTCTACCAGTGGACAGCCTTTGGACTTGAACTGCAAGGCTTCTTTAGGTCTCCAGCCCACCAGCCTGCCCTGCAGACTGTGTACCCGCCAGCCCCCACAACAGTTAGCCAGTTCTTTAAAATATATGCCCCCACCACACACTTATCTATCTACCTACCTACCTGTCTACCCTGTTGGTTGTGTTTCTCTGGAGTCCTCTGACTAATATACTAATTTACTTACTATTTCTTACTTTTGTTATTTTCTTTAATAGAAAAGATAGGCAAAACAGTTAATTTATTTCATTACAATTAGGCAAGGCTCCTTTTTATGCCCAATTTCTTTCATTTTCCAAGTGCCTCCCACCCCTTAGCGACCTGAACCATGACTAACTAACCCCTTTTGGATGACAGGGATCAAGAAAATGGTGTTGCCCTTGGTAAATATTGATCACCTTCTCCCTCTTTCCGAAGTCCAAAATGGCAAAAGAGTGATGAGCTGCATCAGCTTGCGTGTATGTTTGTTTCCCATGCCTCTCATCAAGAATACTGCCTGCAAAAGAAATGCTCATTACCCTCAGAGGGGTTGTAGTCTATAATGGAATGATTATCATTGGTATGGATATTTAATTGGCGATTGTTATGGCCAAAATCTTTCTTTCTTCCTTTTTTTTTTCAGAAGTACATTCTTGCTATGTTGACCAGGCTGGTGTGAAGTGGTGCAATCATAGCTTATTGCATCCTTAAACTCCTGGGCTCAAGCAATCCTCCTGGCTCAGCCTCCCGAGTAGTTGGGACCACAAGCGCATGCCACCAGACCCAGCCAATTTTAACCTTTTTTTTTTTTTTTTTTTTTTTTTGCATAGACAGGGTCTCACTATATTGACCAGGCAGGTCTGGAATTCCTGGCCTCAAGAAAGCCTTCTGCTTCAGCCTCCCAAAGTGCTGAAATTACAGGTGTGAGCTACTACCCCCAGCCCAGGACCAAAATATTTCTAATGCATCAGTTTGTTTCTCTATTTAAAAGGGAAATAATTATTTATAATAATTATCCGGTCATTGCATATATTTATTTTAAACCTTCCAGTGACTTTGCATAATGGACAATCAAAAATCTGCACTCTATAGCATCTTACATTGAAACACTTTGAACAGTCAACTATGAAACAGGAATAATTGCACACACATGTGCTCTCTCTTACTCTTTGTATATACTCATGCACACACCTGTTGGCAAAGGTTTATTCTAAGCAGAAATCTGGATTTGTTCTTGTATCAAATAAATCTTGCACTCATTGTGCATCTTTGTGAGTGTGTATGTCATTGTCTCCCCAATTCTGGAAGTGAATAGTCACCATAGAACAATGCAGTCAATTGAAGCTTTCAATAAAAAAGAACAGATGGCCGGGTGCGGTGGCTCACGCCTGTAATCCCAGCACTTTGGGAGGCCGAGGCGGGCGGATCACAAGGTCAGGAGATCGAGACCATCCTGGCTAACACGGTGAAACCCCATCTCTACTAAAAATACAAAAAAAATTAGCCAGTGACTTGGGCTCAACCTTTTCAGGTTCAAAGAAACTTTTCCTCATCTCACTGCCAGCTCTTTGCCTAAAGACCCCTCCAGACCAGATGATTTTAACTGGCAAAACCTCAGAGATAAATCTCTTCCATTTGGCCTTTCTATCCAATAAAAATTACATCAAATCACAATAATAATATTTACAACAAAGCATTTATTTAAATAATGAAAAATGCTCCATATTGAGCAAGAATTTCCAATTTACCTCTTAGCCACCATTTACATATTGTGCACATATACATTTTAAACAAAATTTGATACAGAATAATTTTGAATTTTATGAAATTTGATCAAAAAATCTATCTGAATTGACAAGCTAAGTGAATTCCATTGAGAATATATGTATTCTATGTAAGTGAGAAATAGTTATGCAAGAAGAGAGGCCTCAGGAGAAAGCAGACCTGCTGAAAATCTGATCTTAGTCTTCTACCTTAAAAGAAGATGGAAAAAACAGGAAAGAGAAAAATCAGAAGGTAGCTAAATGGTTTGAGTTTAGCAGAGGTTTTGTCTTAAATTGTAAACCTTTTATAGCGATATAGTTCACATTTATTCTATTGGTTTCTTATTGCTGCCATAACAAATTATATAAAACTTAGTGGCAAACTTAGTGGCTAAAAACTACACCATATAGTGAACCTCTGCTTAGGGTCTCTCAAGGCCAAAATCAATGGGTTGTCAGAACTGTATTGCTACTTGGAGGTTCAGGGAAGAATCTGCATCCAAGCTGCTGGATATTGTTGGCAGAATTCCATTTCTGGTGGCTTTAGAACTCACATCCCTCTTTCCCTACTGCCTGACAGCTGAGAGTCTATCACCTTCTTGAAGTCACACGCATGTCCTGTCATTTTCTCCCTTTCATCTTCAAACCAGAAAAGGTGTGTCACGTGTCTCTCATGTTTTGAATCTCTCTGACTTTCCTCTCCTGCCTCATACCTCCTACTCATGTGATTAGATTTGCCCTATCTGATTAATCCAGGACAATTTCTCATTTTAAACTCTGTAATCACAATTCCCTCTGCAAAGTCTTTTTTGCGATGTAAGGTATATACTCACAGGTTCTGGAAATTATGGTGTGGACCCCTTTGGGGGCGCCATTCTGCCTGTCACGTTTCTATATTAAGAGCTCTGAGATATAAATGTAGCTAAGAAGAGCCAATTAAGCAAACTTTCTGAAAAGCTTGAGGGGAGAAAGGAATCATAAGAGAGATGGGATGGTTGCCTTGGAATACAGGATACATAAAGAAGTAGTGTGATTTGATGCAAACAGGCATTGAGGCAGTTCATTCTTATTGGCCTCAGTTTTTGTTTTTATATGGTATAAATCAAGAATATCATGTGAAACCTGTAGGCTGGTCAGGAACCTGGATAAGATTTGTAGAGATAGGTGTATTAGTCTATTTTCACCTTGCTGATAAAGACATACCCAAGATGGGATGATTTATAAAGAAAAAGAAGTTTAATGGACTCACAGTTCCACATGGCTGGGGAGGTCACACAGTCATGGTGGAAAGTGAAAGGCATGTCTTACTTGGCAGCAGACAAGAGATAGAATGAGAGCCAAGCGAAAGGGCTTTCCCCTTAAAAAGCCATCAGATCTCATGAGTCTTATTCACTATCATGAGACTAGTATGGGGGAAACAGCCCTCATGACTCAATTATTTTCCACTGGGTCTCTCCCACAACACATGGGAATTATGGGAGCTACAATTCAAGATGAGATTTGGGTGGGGACACAGCCAAACCGTATCAGTATAGAAGACTCTCCAAGCCATTCCTGTGTAAATCCTGCTTTTTGTGTCACTTTTCTGAGCATAGCTATTTTCTATTCATTGTCTGTATTTAGAAAAGTAAACTCATTGTTACTGTGCAAAGATAGAAACCCAATTCAAGCTTTTGTGTTCTAAGCAATTAACCTCCAAGTCCAGTCTCATAACTAATTGCTCTGTAGAATATTGCCAAGTGTTATCATTCAGGTTCTGTCCCCAAAACTTAAACTATACTAGGTACTTAGTGTTGCAAGGGCTTAAAGATATGGTAACTCAGAGATTACTAGCAGCAGAGCATCTAGAGCAAAGATAACAGCATCAAGCAGATCTACTCCCAGAAACCAGGAAGCAGGGCTGGTGCAACTGATACCAGTTACAGAATGTGATAAAGGGACAGACATGCTTAGACCTTGCATGCAGAGCACTGTGGTTGACACTTGACCACCTAGGACAGGAATGGAACAATGGAGCAGGGGCTACCCGTGCTGGCCTGGAACCATGGAGGAACCACTGATGGGATCAGCAAGAGGATCAAGCGGGGCTACCTGAACATAGCTTAGTTTACAATCGAATGAAGCCACTTCCAGCAAATCTGCCACAAACAGAGAAAGATAGAGATAAGAAAATCTTCTAGTCTGCCATGCTTGTGATATTGCACTATCTCTTATTGACTGAACACAAATAGAAACTAGCTTTCAAGAGAGGCTGGAAATCCAGACTTACCTAGCAGAAAGTGCTACTAGTTCCTAGGAATAAGGCTAACCCAGAAAGAGACCAGAGCTTACAGTGACGGAAGTCTGGCTGCCAAACATATCAATCCCTATTGGATTAAAATGATCTCTGAAAATATTACTGACTCTAGGCAAAAGTCAATCATTTCTGCATAAAGATAGTGTTATCCAAAACTTTTAATCAACTCTAAAAATTATCATATGCAATGCCCAGCTCTCAATAAAAAAATCACCATACATAAGAGAAGACATGACTTAAAGTGAAACAACAAACCATTGAAACAGACAGAGTTTGAGAATAGGAAATAAGATCAGAGACCTTAAAACAACTAAAACTAATATGTAAAATAAAGTGTTAAAACCATCAAAAATTTTGTCAGAGTATAAATTATAGAAAAAGAAAAAATTCTAGAATTAAAATATGCAATAACTAAAATTACAAAATAAATAGAGATGAAGAGTTGGTTGGCAGATAGGTCAAAAAATATGTACCTGGAATCAATAATAAAGTTAAGAATATGTTATTAAACTATGCAATAGACACATTGAGATATGGTCAGAAGCTCCTACCTATATATAATTTGGGTCCAGAAGAGGAGGAGAGTGAGACAGATAGAGTATTTGAGACTGTAATTGTTGAGCAAATTTCAGAAATGATGAATTCTTCAAGCTTTTGATTCATAAACCATTATAAATCAAGAAAAGTGCAAAGAAAAAAACCCAAGTAGACTTACAAAAATAAATTTTCTGTATCTTTTATTTGTGAAAATCAGTGATAAAGCATAAATTTTTAACCACAGCAAGAGAAACACAGGATATTACCTTCAATATAGCAACAATAAGAATATCAACTATCTTCCCTTTATCATGCAGAAGGAAAATAAATTTTAACTTAGAATTCTATATTTAGCAAAAAAAATAGTATTTAATACTGGAAGTAAAATAAAAACATTTTCAGACAAACTAAAATGGAATTAATTTGTCACAAGCACAGCCTCACTAAAGGTAATCTTCAGAAAAAAGGAAGATGATCCAATATGAAAGCTCAGAGAGGTAGGAAGACTAAAGGTATGTGGCTTAATCTAAATGAAAATATCTGTTGTAGACAATAATAATGTCAAAAATAACATGATAGAGAACAACACAGCATACATATCAGGAAGTGGTTAGTTAAAATGAAAAAGTATTAAGATCTTTTCTTTGTACAAAAAGTAGTAAAACAATTCATGGTAGATTTTAATAAGTAATAATGCATATTATAACTAGGCTCTAGGAAGATAAACTATTAAAAGAATAGTATATGTAGTTATTAATATACTAATAAAAGGGATGTGGAATAATTTTTTTAAAACTTTGGCCTGGTGAGGTGGCTCACACCTGTAATCCCAGCAGCTGGGGAGGTCAAGGCGGGTGGATCGCTTGAGGTTGGGATTTTGAGACCAGCCTGGCCAACATGGTGAAACCCCAACTCTAATAAAAATACAAAAATTATCAGGGCGTGGTGGCGTACATCTGTAATCCCAGCTGCTCGGGAGGCTGAGGCAGGAGAACTGCTTGAACCCGGGAAGCCGAGGTTGCGGTGAGCCTAGATCGTACCACTGAACTCCAGCCTGGGCGACAGAGTGAGACTCCATCTCAAAAAACCAAACCAAACCAAACTAAAGCAAAACAAACAAACACACAAAAAAACTTCAGCAATTCAAACAAATACAACAAAATGGAACAGATCGTGGAAGGATGAGAGAATAGAAATATAGAAATGTGGCAAATAAATTTCAAACACCTCCATAATTCCATTAAGTAAAACAACTAGAAATTCAATAGAAAAAATACAAGGATTAGCAGATTGGACTTTAGAAATAAAGAAGATATAAGGATTCAACTCATATGACCTTTGCAAACGTCATTTTCAGCCTAAGAATTGAAAAATAGTAGAGGTATTGATAGTATAATATGGAATCACTGAAAGCTGATATATCTGTATTTATTTAAGTCAAAGCATGCTGTAATGAAAAATGCATTACCAGAGACAAAGGGGAGCATTTAATAATGACAGAATTTCAATTTATCAGAAAAATATAAGAATTCAAACTTTACATGTGCCTAACTAACCCATCCTCAGCATATGTGAAGCAAAAATTTACAAATGTAAAACAAAGTAAACTATAACATAATGAGAAATGTTTAATATACTTACAAAGAATTGCGGAGAAAATGTCATTGGAAATATGGATTTCAATAATATGATTACAAAGCACGAACTAGTTAACATATGTGGAATTATGTCTCTAAATTTCAGAAAACACAAAACACATAAAATTGATCATTTTCTAGTCCACAATGCAAATCTAAACAGATTTTAAAGATTAAAATCATACAGATTACATTCTCTGGACATTAAAATATTAAACTGGAAACCAATATAAAAATAACTAGAAAACGCCAATGTTAGGAAATTAGGCAGAAGCCAAAGAAGAAATCATAATCTGGAACTCCATATAATGAAAATTATAAAATTCTTAGAACTAAATAATATCAAAAACTTTCAAACTTATGATGCAGCTTAAGCTATATTTACATATGAATGAATTATAAGGAGAAAAGCTGAAAACATCCATCTTGAATAAGAACAGCAAATTAAACTCGTAGAATAAAATAAAAAATAGTAATTAAGAACAGAATTTAATGAAATACAAAGCCATCATGTCTTATAGAAACTCAATACCGTCCAAAAATTGATAAACTCCTAGCAAGAAAAAACAAGGAACAAATAAATAACATCAGCAATAAAATGGTAACATCAGCAATAAAATGGTGACATCTCAATAATTCTACAGATATTAAAAGATTGTTGTTATATTTTGCAAAACTTTATATCACTGAATTTAGAAATTGATTTAAATAATTATAGACCAAGGCAAGATATAAAGAGTTTTATTTTCAAAGCTGACAGAAGAGGAAATTAGAAATTGCAACAGTCTTATGTGCATGAAAGAATTTGAATCCATAGTTAGACACCTGCTAACAAAGTAATAGTCATGTACCAGTGGCTTCAGTTTTTAATTCCATTAAATAGTTAGGGAAGGTGTACCCTCCAGGGTATGTAACTAACATCTATTCTTCAGTGTAGCTGCTGTTCATTAATACCAGTGTTTATTTGATATGTTTGGAAAACTGAGGTACATTTTGCCTTAAAAACAGAATGGTTAGATTCATTTTTTTTTAGTGAATATTTAGGATGCTCTATTGGGTGCTGGGGACTTAAGGCAGAGTAAGGCTTTTGTCCACCTCCATGTACTGGAAGTAAAATGGTATTGGCGTGTTCTCTTGGAAAAAGATACTCTTGGAAGAGGATATCCAGAACTCCAATTCGTGGTGCCAGACAGATGGAAAATATTTATACCCTACCTTCTCTAATGATACTTGAGGATGAGGGGTTGATAGTTTCAATAATTGGGTAATTGGATCTGCATAAACAAACAATTTTCCCAAATCTCAGAGATTTAATGAAAGTGTATAAGTGTATTTTTCATTCATACAAAGAACCTGAACAAACTGTTTTTCTGCAGCAGTGTTTATTTATTTATTATTATTTTTTAACAGTGATGTGGAAATCTTTTCAGCTTTCATTTTAGTCTGTACCACCTCAACATGTGCTTTTTGAGACTCACTTAGAGTTGATATTGACTTAACTAGGAAATGACACAAGTCACGGAATTGGTTACTTGGCCCTTCCCCACTGCAGGGTCTTGGAAAGCATGAGGAAGTGCATCCATATTCCCTTCCATTCTTCTTCATTTTCTTCACATCTGCCATTGCTAACCTTAGACTGCCTGAGACCATTTCCTAAATAAACGATTACTCTTTTGGTTATATGGAATAGATAGGAAACCTCCAGGCTATATTTAAGGAAGAAAAGGAAGGCAAGGAGAAAGGTGAGAAACTGCAAACATTGTTATGAAAAAAGAAGTCTATTCATGATATAATCAATTTAGCATATTTATATTCCATATTCATAAATGAGAGATTTGTATAATTATGGTCTGTCATTGGAGTCAGGCATTCATTGAGCTACAGGGCTAGAAAAAAACCAAATATTTATTTTAAACCGTAGAAGGTCCTATTTCATGGTATTATAGAGTTTTCAATACTTAGAGAAAAATGATGATTTTTTTTTCTGGAGGTGCCATTCTCAGAGAAATTTGAGAAAATAGTTATAGCTAGGACCTCTCCTTCTGTAAGAGAGCAGAGTTTTACACAGCAGAACCTTGATGTGAGCTGTGATGAAATGCTGAAATCAGATATAGATCAGTTCAGAATTGGGGAAGAATATGGAATGCTGAGAAAACTAATGAAGAATCTGAATGTTGTAACTCTATATGAAACGGTTGAGAATAAGATCTTCCACTTATCCCAATTCTGATTCTGAAAGACATACTTGTATTTCTGTATTTGAAGTTTCTATTCTTTAAATAAAGGAGGAAGTAAAAAAAATTACTTACATTTTACCTTTTAAAAATTGTATTATAAAATAATTCTTTTTAACATACATACTTTAAAAAATATGTAAGCATAATTATGTTTAAGAAAATAAAAATGATATTATCAAGAGAGTTTTACAAATGTATTAACTAATTTTATTTAATTTGATGAGTATACATAAAGAAGTTACTATGTTTTTGTTCCTAAGTGCTTTGAACAACTTGGCTCACTCTCGTGAGACAGTCTTGTTCCCCTTCCTGTGTCCAAGTGTTCTCATTGTTCAATTCCCACCTATGAGTGAAAACATGCAGTGTTTGGTTTTTCGTCCTTGTGATAGTTTGCTGAGAATGATGGTTTCCAGCTTCATCCATGTCCCTGTTGTGGGGTGGGGGGAGGGGGAGGGATAGCATTAGGAGATATACCTAATGTAAATGACGAGTTAATGGGTGCAGCACACCAACATGGCACACGTATACATACGTAACAAACCTGCACATTGTGCACATGCACCCTAGAACTTAAAGTATAATAAAAAAAATTTTAAAAAGAGGTAAAGAGTAAAAGCCAATAAAAAAAAAAAGACAGTCTTGTATGATGACTGAGTTTACCTAGCCTCTCTGTCCACTTCCCACTAGTTGCCACATAATCCTTTTGCTATACACCCCTAACAGTCTTTTCTGCATTCAGACAAGACTTTCTGGCCCTCATTTTCTTTTTTTAAAATTTATTTTATTTTAAGTCCTGGGATACATGTGTAAGATGTAGAGGTTTGTTACATAGGTAAACATGTGCCACAGTGGTTTGGTGCATCTATCAACCCATCACCTAGATATTAAACCCCACATACATTAGCTATTTATCCTGATGCTCTCCCTCCCCTCCTCCTACCCGACAGGTCCCAGTGTGTGTTGTTCCTTCCCCGTGTGTTCATGTGTTCTTATTGTTCAGCTCCCACTTATAAATGAGAACATGCAGTGTTTGGTTTTCTGTTTCCTGTGTTAGTTTGCTGAGGATAATGGCTTCCAGCTTCATCCATTTCCTTGCAAAGCAAGTGATCTCATTCCTTTTTATGGCTGCATAGTGTTCCATAGTGTGTGCGTATATATATATATATGTATATATATATATATACATATATATATATATACATATATATATATATACACCGATGGGCATTTGGGTTGATTCCATGTCTTCGCTATTGAGAATAGTGGTGTATAGAACATACGCATGCAAGTATCTTTTTAATAGAATGATTTATATTCCTTTGTGTATATAGGCAGTAATGGAATTGCTGGGTCAAATGGTATTTCTGATTCTAGGCTTTGAAGAATTACCACACTGTCTTCCAAAATGGTGGAACAAATTTACATTCCCACTGATATGGCTTGGCTGTGTCCCCACCCAAATCTCATCTTGAATTGTAGCTCCCATTATACCCATGTGTTCTAGGAGAGACCCAGTGAGAGAAAATTGAATCATGAGGGCAGTTTCCCCCATACTGTTCTTATAGTAGTAAATAAGTCTCAGGGGAGCTGATGGTTTTATAAAAGGGAGTTCACCTGCGCACCCATGTAAGATGTGCCTTTCGTTTTCTGGAATGATTGTGGGGCCTCTCAGCCACATGGAACTGAGTCCATTAAACCTCTTTTTCCTTATAAATTAACCAGTCTCAAGTATGTCTTTATCAGCAGCATGAAAATGGACTAAGACAGCAAATTGGTACCGGTGCTGTGGGGAGCTGCTGTAGAGACCTGAAAATGGGGAAGCGACATTTTTGGGACTGGGTCTGGCAGAGGCTGGAAGACTTTGGAGGGCTCAGAAGAAGACAGGAAGATGTGAGAAAGTTTGGAACTTCCTAGAGACTTGTTAAATGGCTTTGACCAAAAGGCTTATAGTGATATGAACAATAAGGTCCAGGCTGAGGTGGTCTCAGATGGAGATGAGGAACTTGTTGGGAACTGGAGTAAACGTCACTCTTTTCTTTGGTGGAGGGGATGGAGTCTCGCTCGGTCTCCCAGACTGGAGTGCAGTGGCATGATCTTGGCTCCTTGCAACCTCTGCCTCCCAGGTTCAAGCAACTCTCTTGCCTCAGCCTCCCAAATAGCTGGGATTAAAGGCATGTGCCACCACACCCAACTAATTTTTGCATTTTTAGTAGAGATGGGGTTTCACCATGTTGGCCAGGCAGATCTCAAACTCCTGACCTCAGGTGATCCACCCGCCTTGGCTTCCCAAAGTGCTAGGATTACAGGCATGAGCCACCATGCCCGGCCAAGGTCACTAT
Organism: Pongo pygmaeus; assembly: GCF_028885625.2. Classification (NCBI taxonomy): domain Eukaryota; kingdom Metazoa; phylum Chordata; class Mammalia; order Primates; family Hominidae; genus Pongo; species Pongo pygmaeus. Next base: position 34,878,942 of record NC_072385.2, on the reverse strand, counting down.
TGCTATGCAAAGAGACTGGTGGCATTTTGCTCCTGCCCTACAGATCTGTGAAACTTTCAACTTGAGAAAGATGATTTAGGGTATCTGGTGGAAGAAATTTCAAAGCAGCAAAGTGTTCAAGAGGAAGTAGAGCATAAAAGCTTGAAAAATTTGCACCCTGACAATGCAATAGAAAAGAAAAACCCATTTTCTGTGGAGAAATTCAAGCCTGCTGCAGAAATTTGCATAAGTAACAAGGAGCCAAACACCAAGACAATGCAGAAATTGTCTCCAGGGCGTGTCAGAGACCTTTGTGGCAGCCCCTCCCATCACAGGTCCAGAGGCTGAGGAAGAAAAAAATGGTTTGGTGGGCCAGGCCCTGGGCCACCTGCTGTGTGGAGCCTAGGGACTTGGTGCCCTGCATCCTAGCTGCTCCAGCTATGGCTAAAAAGGGCTACAGTACAGGTTGGACAATGGCTTCAGAGGGCACAAGTCCCAAGTCTTGGCAGCTTTCATGTGATGTTGAGCCTGTGGGTGCACAGAAGTCAAGAATTGAGGTTTGAGGACCTCAGCCTAGATGTCAGAGTATGTATGGAAATGCCTGGATGTCCAAGCAGAAGTTTGCTGCACGGGTGGGGCCTCATGGAGAACCCCTGCTAGGGCAATGAGGAAAAGAAATGCTGGATTGGAACCCCCACACAGAGTCATAGGCATACGGGTGGAGCTGCAAAGGCATAGGGATGGAGCTGCCCAAAGCCATGGCAAATGGCAGGCCCCCTCTAGCATCAGTATGACCTGGATGTGAGACATGGAGTCAAAGGAGATCATTTCAGAACTTTAAGATTTGGCTGCCCCACTAGATTTCGGCCTTGCATTGGGTCTGTAGCCCCTTTCTTTTGGCCAATTTCTCACATTTGGAATGGGTCTATTTACCCAATGCCTGTACCCACACTTTAAGAAGTAGTTAATTTGCTTTTGATTTTGCATACAGGCTCATAGGTCTTGTCTTGTCTCAGATGAGACTTTGGACTGTGGACTTTTGAGTTAATGCTCAATTAATTAGTTTATGACTTCGAGGAACTGCTGGGAAGGCATAACTGGTTTTGAAATGTGAGGACATGAGATTTTGGAGGGGCCAGGGGCAGAATGATATGGTATGGCTATGTTGCCACCCAAATATCATCTTGAATTGTAGCTTCCATAATTCCCACATGTCGTGGGAGAGACCCAGTAGGAGACAATAGGATCGTGGTGGCGATTTACCCCATACCGTTCTCATGGTAGTGAATAAGTCTCATGAGATCTGATGGTTTTATAAATGGGAGTTCCTCTGTATAAGCCCTTTTGACTGCTGCCATGTAAGACAGGTCTTCACCTTCTGCCATGATTGTGAGGCCTCCCCAGCCATGTGGCACTGTGAGTCCATTAAATCTCTTTTTCTTTATAAATTATCCAGTCTTGGGTATGTCTTTATCTACAGTGTGAAAACAGACAGACTAATACACGCACCAACAGTGTGAAAGCATTCCTATTTCTCCACAGCCTCAGCAGCATCTGCTGTTTCTTGACTTTTTAATAATCACAATTCTGATGGGCATAAGATGGTATCTCATAGCAGTTCTGATTTACATTTCTCCAATAATCAGTGATGTTGGCCCCTGTTTTCTATAGAAGTCCACCATCCAATGGTAAAGGTGGTTTCTGGCAGTTAAGGTGAGCTTGTCATTAACTGGGCCCCTTGATATCTGATATAGTAAGGTTTCCCTATAAAATGGTTAGTGCAACTCTAGGGAAATTTAAAGGAACAGATATGAATAAGCTAAAAGCAATCTTATTGGCTACTTAGAATCAGTGGCTTCAGTTTAGCAATTTATAAAGAATAATTAGAGTAAGAATTTTCATTGAGCACTTTCTGAGCTCTGGGCACTATACAGGCATTTTCACATTTTATCCTTAAATTAGGAGATAAAGTAATTTTTTTTTTTTTTTTTTTTTTTTTTTTACAAATGAAGAAAGTGTAGCTTGGACAGGTAATTTATGCATAATTACCCAAACAAAAATGGGCAAATGTGGGATTCAATTTGGGGTCTGGTTAACTCCAAAGAAAAGATATTCCAATGAAGGGTGACTTCATTACATAAGCAGAAGTTAAACAATTTTTACGCTTATCACTCAATCAACAGAAAATGGGCATGCATTAAAGAAAATGAGTACATACTGGGCAAACTGAAAAAGCTTTTTGATTGCCACACTGCCTTAAAACAAAATGGAAAAGTCCATTGTATTAATCACATTCTTTTAGTTTCTGTATTTCTGATGCTTTGGAATCAGAAGACTTGCAGATCCTGGAGAGATGGTCCCTCCCAGGGCTAGTCAATTTCTAGAGACAGTAAATTACACCCCTGTGAGTGTGCCTTTCAAATGCAAACTGACAAATTCAGAGTCCATATCCCCAACCACCTCTTCTACTGGGCTTTCCCACTCTGGGGCTCTATTCCTCTGCCCTAACCACCCCAGGGCCAGGTACTTGACAATTAGGGACACCTCTATTAACCAAAGCCTGCTGAAATTATTCAACTAGCTAATTCTTGGCCTGCTTTCCTTGCCTCCTCTATTCCTTTCCAGAGAAACTGCAACAAAGGCTCTTGCTTGTGTTTTGCCCTCCTTGCAACTCCTGATCCCTGAAGGATCCTGGTGATTCTCCCAGTGGACATATATGATGTGCCCCCACCTCCTGCAAGCTGTGAGTACTAAACTAGCTTTTCAGTGGCAATCACCTCCTGATCTGTTGGTCTCGTTATACCTCAATAATTATAAAATCTATATTTTTTCCATTTTTTATGTTTGGGGATACATAGTTGGTGTATTTATTTATGGGGTACATAAAATATTTGGATATAGGCATACAATGCCAAAAAATTATATTTGAGTAAATGGGGTATTCATCATCTCCAGTATTTATCTTTTCTTTGTGTTATGAACAACCCAATTATACTCTTTTAGTTATTTAAAAATACACAATAAATTACTGTTAACTGTAGTCACCCTGTAGTGCTTTCAAATACTAGATGCTATTAATTCCATCGAATTATATTTTTGTATTCATTAACCATCCCCTCTTTCCATCCCCTGCCACTACCCTTCCTAGTCTCTGGTAACCATCCTTCTACTGTCTATCTCCATTAGTTCAATTGCAAATAAGTGAGAACATGTGAAGTTAACATTTCTGTGCCTGGCTTATTTCACTTAACATAATGATGCCCAGTTCCATCCATGTTGTCACAAATGACAGGATCTCATTCTTTCTATGGCTGAATAGTACTCCTTTGTGTATATGTACCACATTCTCTTTACCCATTCATCTGTTGATGGATATTTAGGTTGCTTTCAACTTTTGGGTATTGTGAACGGTGCTGCAATAAACATGGGAGTGCAGATATCTCTTTGATATACTGATTTCCTTTCTTTGGGGGTATATATTTAGTAGTAAGATTACTAGATCATGTGGTAGCTCTATTTTTAGTTTTTTGAGAAACCTCCCAACTGTTTTCAATAGTGGTTGTACTAATTTACCCTCCCACCAATAGTGTAGAAGCACTCCCTTTTCTCCACATCTTTGTCAGCATTTGTAACTGCCTTTCTTTTGGATAAAGCCTTCTTAACTAGGGTGAAAAATCTACATTCTAAAACTTGTATCCTTGACATCTTAGATATCATTGTCATTAGAAAATTATTTTCCCCTCCCTCATCCAATAAAACTGAAAAAAATAGTGAACATTTGTTTTGAAACCATAAAATGATGTAGCTGGTCATCTTCTTGAAAGTAGCAGAGTAGAATAAATCCACTTTAACAACAGATAATGCAATAACTCAACTATTTTAGAAAAGATTTGCCTACATATGCTGGAATTGCATATGGATGTTAGATTTTGACTCCTCGGATATCATTAGGTTCTATAAAATTAAATATTTTAAGAGAAAACAAAAGCACTCTAAAGGAACTAATATTATTGGGCATCTCAGGTTATTTATTTATTTTATTCTTTTAGTTAATAATATTTTATCATTTTATTTTCAATGTAAATTTAACCACGCAATATGTAATATTGTACAAGGAGCAGAAACTTGCTTTCCAAATGTATACCGAATATTTTTTCATTTTCTTTAGAAATCATTGTTTAGGTGTTTTTCAATTACCACATATAAAATGTTTGCCTTCTCGGAAAACTTAATAAAAAACCAAAATCAACAATATTGTCTATAAGGTGATATAACATGTTTAAAAGTTCTGTTGAAGACAGAGATTGAAGCATTTTCTAATGTTAATTCAATATCAATTTCAATCTGATGTGTAAGTAGCAGTGCTGTAACCTGATTGTATTACACATTGATATGGTTGTATTAATTTCTATTGATTCACAAAAGCTAACTAAAGTCCTCTAATTCCTTCTTTGATACATTGCCTAAATTTTTTACAAGTTGTCTTTTTAAGTTTTATAAGAAAATTATTCTGTAGGTCATTGGGACAAATTGAAATTTGTAGAAAATTAAACAATATTTGAGGACATTGTACAAGTTTCATCAAAATATTTGTGTCAGTTGGAATTTATCAAGGGAATTAAAGGCTGAAGAATTAAAAGAGTAATATGGTAAAGCTATAGTTGGTTACTAACTGAAAACTTTTTTTTCTCTCTCTCTGTAGACATATTAGACTTGAGAATCCAAAAAAGCTCTGTTTAATGATCCTGTATTGGCTGACATCCAAAGAAAAATTGCTTCACTTCTAAATATCCATGACATAACTGTCTGTCTAATAGGAAGACCTGAAAAGTACCATTTGTTGTTGCATCCGGCAGGTCTGTGTTCTGTGCCTCCCAGACTGAAATTTGTAATTCATATTTCCTTTGGCTGGAACTCTGGAATGAATGCCCAAAAGGTATATTACTTGTACAAGAGGTTCTTGCAAATAGGCTGTCGGTTCTCCTTTGAGCCTAACCTCTCTTTCTGTCTTGGGCCAGACTGTTTGTTAGAGAGGACCCTGTCACTTTTCCTGGTAGTTAAAATGTAGAAACAATCTCTCCTTGGACTGATTCTTCCCATTTTGAAAAATTGCCACAGCAAATTCCCCAGCCTGCCAAGTTGGCAGATTCTAAGCCAAAAGCTGGAGCCCAGCCAGGCATCAATGGCGCATTCCAAACCTCTGAGTCAGCATCCAACTCCATGCCATTCTCTGTCTTCTGTGCAGGAAAGCATCCCATGCCACAGAATCATTGTTAGCCAAATACTAAACTTGCTTTTCAAGCTAAACCAACTTATACTGTGGTTTCATAACCTAGAGTGGATAACACGGGAAATCCGCAAATTCTGAAAAGTTCTGATATTGTAGAATATTTCTTTTGAAATTTGGTAGATTGAGCCTCCCTGTTTTTCAGAAAGTGAGAGAGAAATCTGAATAATTTTTTGGCTTGAGTTGTAAAACACAGGTCCTGACCCCTTGTCGTCATTAAAGATCCCATGGGCTCTTTTGAAAGGACTAAGGGGGATTAACCTTTCTGTTCTGGCTAAATTCCTAATTGGATAATTGCATTCTGCCTCCCTAAATTATCCCTGTAGCTCCAATTGGATATGGAATTTTCACTTCCTGTCATAAAGGGTTGTAGGGTGTTACAACATTTCACCCCAGGGGTGATGCCAATTAAGTCGTTAGTGAGGTGAAATCTGTATGTGGGTTGTCTTTCTTTTTGCAGCCCCCTACCCCACCTCCTTATTTGGAGTTTAAAATGTGTGGGAATCGTTCAATCATTGGTAATGAAAAGGGATGTCATAAGTTAGTAACACTGCTTATTGTGGCATTGCTTCTAAGAATATAACAAAGGCTGTCAATAATTGATAAGCATTTGCAGAGAGCATTATCATTCTAAAGAGAACAAAAGCACTTTGCTTGAAATGCTGCTGTCCAAACCAGGACGATGATGATCTGAGGAAGGCAATGAAAAGTATTTTTTAAAGCATGTTCACAGATTGTGTTTTTACTGCGGAAGTTGAGTGCAGCTCTGTGAGCTGGCTTGTTTCAAAGCCTTTGTGGGTTGCCGGCTCAGTATTCATAGAAACACTTAGGCCCAGGGCCAGGGCCAAGGGGAGTCGATGTCTCTCCTGAATATGGATGCAGGCATTAACCGTGGGCAGATTACACATGCACTTGATTTGGAAAGTAAAGGTCACACATCAGTCTCTTCAGCTGTATTTATCCACATTGGAAATCATTGCTCACAGGATCACCTTTGAACCTAAAAAGGCAACACCACCAGCAGCAGCCTTATGTTTGCCCTCAGTTGAGGAAAAAGTTAATAATCAGCTTATTTGTGTTCTTAATTTTTTGAAAAATATCGTTTTGAGTCAGTCAAGAAATTGTTCTTGGGTCAACTATATTATTTTTATTGTTTCTATAGGTTGTTTCATCAATAGACACTTTAGTGACAATGTAATTACTTTTATAATTTTAAAACAATTATGGATTAATTCTTCAGAAACAGGCATGTAAAGATATTCATGACAGCTCTGTGGTAATATTCTCCATCCTCCCATCATCTAACCTAGTTACATTGTGGACCAAATAAAATTTGGGATCCTGCCCATGAGAGTAGGAAACAAATGGGGTAAATAGAAATCCCACCATCAAACTGAAATAGACTGTGGAAAAAAACTTGGATTTGGCTGATATGATGAGAATAGAGAGTTCTCTCTGCATATTTTCTCACCTATATTACAAATCCATCCACATTTATTTTATGGAATCATAATAAGAAATAAATAACCAATGGCAGTAAACAAAGAGTTGAAAGAAGCCATCTCAATATTTGAAAAGCAAATTTCAGAGATGATGCTTCTGTATCATTACATCCCATTTTGTTTTGCTTTCTTGGTATAAAATAAATAGAACAATTGACTTTTAAAATATTAAATACAATTTGATTTGATTATATTGGTTGTTAGATTAATTACAGTCTTATCTCACTGCAACAATAGATGCCTTCTGATAGAAGCACCTTTAACACTCTCCTGTTCTCCTCAACATCTCTGTGTAACTTGATTTTCTCTCTCTTCTCATTTCTTATCCCAGAGAGAAATTTCTTTTGGAGAGGCCAAATCCATGCTACTGGCTGCTGCATATCTGAGACTTGTGTAAGAATACTCCAGAGGTAGCTACGGGAGCTACACTTCAGTCCTGAAGACTCTGGATAATGTTTTCATAAGTTCTTATCAGAGAAGACATTTCCTGCTCTCTACTAGTACATATCATTTTTCTCACCTAATTTAGGACTTTGCATTTTTAACATTTAAAAATTAATCATGCTGGATCTTTAAACAATTTTTTAAAAATCTGTCTTTCTACATAGTGGTTGGCCCTTTCTATCATTCCCAAATTTTATTAGATAAGCATGAATTTTCATCTCTAGAGAAATCATTGATAAAACATATTCAGCAGCACAGAGTCAAGTGGTAAGGCCTCCTTAGTTCCTAATTGAAATATAATTTTTATCATAGTTTTGGTACAGGTATTTAATTAGTTATAGAGTTATAAAACTAGACTTGCCTCTAACCCAGATTTTGTCATTTTACCCTCCTGGATATAGTGCAAGATCATGTCACATATCTAGCTGAGATTTGGACAGTGTTTCTAAGGGAGTCCTCAAATTTATAAATAAATGTAGGTGGCTGAGATTTATGTATGCAGTGACAATCAGACCTGCTCATTCTGAGGCAAACATTGCATTTTCTCATTCATCTTTGACCATTCAGCTAATGATTCCTTGCACCGAGAATTTAGAGAAATCAGTTCAGGATCTCAGTCCCTACCAGAGATCCATCTAATAAAGAGTAGATAATATTCCCAGAAAGGAGAATTTCAAATTTGCAGCAATTCTTTACTTCCCTGCTTTTCCAACTTTAAGATAAGTATAAAGTAGAAATTTTACTCACATTTTATGTATACACTTATTCAGTAGTCACCTAGTTAAAGGGCACTAAGGGAAATGTTAAAAAATTAAAAAGCACATTTACAATAGTATTATTATTTCAGAAGAGGAAATATCAAGACCTCTTTGTGGCTACGTTGTTTAGTTAATCTTAATATCTATCTCTTAAATCTTACCGATACTTTAACCTTCCTTTACCGTGGAAAAATATTCTACTTTGATATCAAGAATAAATGACATGGTTATACACATTCACACATAACAAACATATACATACATCATGTATTTCTATATTTACTAGTGATAAAATAAGTTATGAATTAATTTTCTAAACAAAAAGTTGCTTATTCTTTTATTTCATCATCATTATGTTAGAAAATAGGTACTGTAGAACAGTTTAAAGACAATAAAGAGAACAAAATGGAATTTACCATTTGCTTGCCATTCCACCCCTAATTGGTTGTGATTTCAAGATTTGCTAATTAAAAAGTGAGCTGGTAGAATTGACTGACAGGTATAGCTGTGAAAATACTTTGTCAACCACTAGGTAATGATCTGTTAGTCAGTAAAACAGTTGTGTTAAGTACTAAGTGTTTAATCTTAAGTACTTCTTCCAAATTGCTCCCCTGAGTGTCCCAATTTACTGCTAGACCATTGAATTCTTTATGAATTGGTTCAAGTATCCAGTGTTGTATCTTTCCCTCCACACTCACACATACACTCTTATACACACAGGCACATACAGATACATGCTATTTGGGGCATGCAGATTGTGACAAGAATATTATTACATATTATTACATTAGTATTACCAACTTGGAGCACTGAACAAAATATGTTAGCACCAACTTGTGATCATTTTATTGGTAAAACATTATAATAAGTATAAACATATTCAAATAATAGTGCACTACTAGGATAAAATATATCTTTGATAGGATCACAGACTGAGAACAATTAAAGTATGTACAGAAGATTGGTCATAGCCCTTTCCCTCAGCCATTCTCTACTCTATCCTTGGTAAATAAATGAAAGCCAGAACTAGGACATCAAGGCATTTGACCTTGATTATCCTGATCTGGGACCAGAGAGCAAGGTGATTACAAAGGAAATGAACAAGGCAGACCACCTGCTGCATTGACTGCCTGGGCTGAAAAGAATGCCTAAAAGCATTCCTGTGACACAATGAATTAATATAATTTTCTGCTAATGCCTGCATAACTTTATTGATACCAGATTAACATACTGTATTTAATTTTAGGGCACTTCATCTTAGCAGAGAAGGAATGAGAATAGTAAAAGTATCAAAAAAGTGCCTAACTGATGAAATTATTTTACCCACCCAAGGTAGTATCTTTTCTTAGAATTTACTAGAAAAATAATCGTTGATTCTATATTTAACAAATATAAATATTTTATTTCTTAAAAGCAGACAAAATTTAGACTGAAAAAACATAATGCTATTAAACTACTGGATCATTTCATGAAAAGGTAAGGATTACAAGTAAGCCTCTAAAATCACGGAAAAGGTGAATGAAAACACAACTAAGATAAAAAACTATTTCATTCAGTTCACATTAAGTAATTAACAGGATTTAAAATATGCATATGCATTTACCTGTTATGGGATACTACAGCAAAACGTGTGTTAACAAATGTGGTCTTTCTCTCTACATACCATCCTTTTGCTATTTGCTTTCCTTCCTTGTATCTACCACAGGTGATTAGGTGTAAGCATGTTTAGATTCAGAGATGCAAATTTTTTAAAAATACTTTTTTTGTGAGTTCTGTGTTGTTCTTTTATAAATCTTACTTGATAGAATCACTAACATAAAAGAAAGTAGACTATCTTTTGTTGCGAACATTCTAAAGGATTTTTAAGAAAATCCTTTACACAAGCTAATCTAAAAGCATGCAGTCTTTGCCTACAAGGAGGTAAAAGAAAACAAAATGGGAGTGCAAAATAGACTTTTTTGTTGTTGTTGGTAAGGCAAAGAAGAATGATGTTGCAGACATGATGTAGAGATATTTATTGTATTTTCTATATTGAATAGATGAAATAGTTATGGAAGAGTAGGGATGCAGAAAGATAAATTGGAAGAGGAAAAGAGAACAGAGAAGTATAGAAGCAGGTACTGCTGAGAAATGGAAGAATAGAAAGAAGAAATGCACTGGCAAGAATTAATAAATGAGTGAAAAGGCTAATATGATAGACACGTTTGCAAGTCTCCACCCACCCCACCTCCCACCTCCTAGTCAGGCCCAAGAGTGCCTGAATTGGCAGTCAATGTGCTAATTAGTTCCTGGCTCTGGGTTCCCTCCCCTTCATACCTCTCTTGCAAAAAGCTTCAGGGAGTCCCTAACATCCATGCTTCTTTACTAAATCCCTTCTATTTATAAGGTGCAAAGGTAACAAAGTGCCAGAACCAACATTCTTTTCTAGTTAGCACAAACATCAATTCAGCCCGAATGAGTAGTTACTTATAAGATGTTTATTGACTGCATAAATAATTTGAGGATGCCCATAGAAAACAGGAAAATAGCGTCTGTCTGGCCACAGAGAGATACACATCTTCAAGAAAAGCAAGCCGTAAGCAAAGTGCATTTTGCTAAACAAAAATATGAATGGTTCCCGAAGCTTCAAGCTAATTCCAATATGGTAAGTGCCTTCAGTTCACCAGCGAAAGTAGCCAGCCTCAGCTGCAAGCACGATAACAGCAAAAAACACATTGTTGTCTTTAAAAATAAAAGAACAAAAGATTAAAGCTGGTTATATTTGAGCGATGGGACCCTGACAGACCTTTAACACTTTTTCTAATTTTCTCAGTTTCTAAATTTTCTATTGTGACTCTATATATGGTGTGTATATTTTCCGAATTAGTGTTTGGGGGTTGGGGGGGATGTCAGTTACCTGAAAAAAGATGGGTTTTATTTATTCTCCTTAGATGAATTATTTTGTCTCTCCCCCAGCCCAAAACAGCAGTTCTTACCCCTAGAATGTGGTTCTGAGTCACCTGTGTTTTAAGAAACACAAAGTACTGTTTTCCATATCCAGGGTTTCTGATTCAGCAGCTCTGCGATGGGACCCAATAATTTGTCATTCTACAAAGGTATCCAGTGCTTCTGCTGCCGCTCTGAGGACCATACTTTGAGAAGCCCTCGCCTAACAGGAAACATTGCTGAGATGCTGCCAGATTCCCAAAGTACTGCAGATTATCATTCAAGCTCAACATGGCTACAGGTCTCGAGACTTACTGACAAGAATGGAGACTGGTTGGCATATCCATTATCAAAGGAGGGTAAATGAAATATGGGACCTTGGATAGGAGAAAGTGTCATCAGATTCTACATAGATAGGATAGAGATGACAGTCATTTAGATAGGGACTCACTCTGCCTTCAGGGTTCTAGGAAACAAAAAAGTAAAGATCCTTTGAAAATTAGGTTTTGGTTGTTTCGCTAGGTGAAGAGAAATCAATGCTGGTAGCCAAAGAGACTCAGAACAGGCCTTCCACACACTCTTGCCACCCACTCACCCAAACACAGGTTGTTTCCCTTGCACATGCCTCAGGGCCGCACCTCTCACCTACTCAAGGCTTTGGGCTGCAGTCAATTCCTACCTCTCCTCTAACATAGAATGTCCCCTATTCACTAGCTCTTTCCAAACCGGACACCAATATGTCATCATATATCCCATCTGCTACAAACAAGCAAACACAAGGGGCACCTTTCTTAACCTCATATCTCCCTGTATCCCCCTACTTCCATTTTTTCTTTTCCTCTTTACAGAAACATACTCTTAAATGTGCCAGAGGTGGCTCTTCTCTCCTACTTCATGGGCCTTGCAAGGTCTGCCTTGAGCTTATGCCCCAAAGTCTTGTGAGAATGTTGATAAGACAGGCTAACGTGCATACGTTCATTCCATCCTTGCAAAAACCCACTGAGACATTGTTATTGTACCCATTTTGCCAATGCATAAACTGAGTCCTAGGAGGGTTCTACTTTTCAAGGTCACAGGGCTAGTCAGTAGCCAACTCAGCCTGGGTATTGCCTGTGGAATGGGGATCTTCAGCACAGTCCTTTCCCGCCTATCCCCATTCTGGTCCATTCATTCTTATGCACCCTTGGTTTTTCAGCCTATAACTCATTTCGTCAATGAAGTCTTCCCTAAGAAAGGAGCTCTTTTGACTCCTTCTGCCTGGAGTCTATTTCCACACGTGGGACTATCTCCCGCAGTTCAAGTTTTTCCTCTGCTATCTCTCTGCTCACGCTCTGTGCTATGGTTGCTTTACTGTGTTCCAGCCTCCTTGCTACATTTGGAGTGCTTCCATCTCAGGGTCGTTATGCTCCTTGTTCATAGACACCCACCTAGCTTTCTCCTTGACCTCATGTGGCTTGTATTCCATGGGTCATCTTATCAGAGAGAACTTCTCTGACCAATGTAACTAAAATGCAACCCGTGTCCCTGTCAAACTCTTTGTTTTTCTTGCCTTCATAGCACATATTGTCACTTGATGTAGTTAACGTTTATTTGCTTATTTTTTATTTATTTTTATATCCTCAACATAGAAGGTGTTCAAAAATATGCATTGAGTGAATGATTGAACCCCAGTAAAGGGGAATGCCATGCATTAGGAATCTAAATTGGGCCTACTGTAAACACGAGCAGAAGAACATTGCCCTACCTAGGTTAATTTCAGTGATTCTGAGAATAATGAATCTCATTTAAACATTGATAAGGTAACTGTTTATAATTGTTTTTTCACTTGTTTTAGATAAGCTGATATTTGTGGAGACTAGTAATCTATGCTTACATGCATCCAGTGTATCCACATATTTACTTACATATAATATGTCTTCTTTTAACATTGCCTACTTCTTCAATTTGTTTTGTATCATCATAACCAAGAAAATGTCTGAAATTAAAAATGTGTCCATATTCTGAAACTAAATTTTTTTTCCTTATTCTAAGTTTCTATGCCTTCCTAAACACACACACACACACGCACACACTATGCTCTTATCTAATATGGACTAAATCTTGTCTTTCCTAGTAAACCCCTGAATCAGATTCCTACTCTCTACCGGCTCTATTCACAATAAGGCCCAGCCAGATGTCAATTACAATGTGATCATTCTTAATTGGCTGAGAGACTTGGAGCAAGGAGACAAGCTGTGAACACGGAGACAATGCAGTGGATCCACAAGGCCAGAGACACAGTTAAATCAAGAGCCAAAGCCAGAGAAAGGACAGAAGCAAACAAAAACCCCATCAATCAAAGCAGGAGTGAGACCCTGGGGTCTGCTGGGAGAAGGCGAGGTGTAAATACTGAGTTGCACTGGCCCATGATGGATATTGTTAAAGCTGTACCTCTGTGCTGGAGGCCCTTCTTCCTAAAGCCAAGCTCCAAGTCCCTTAGAGTCAGGTCCTGCCTGACATTTTGCAGTTATCTATTTACTTCTTTCTCTCCCTTACTCATTGGAGAGCTACCCAAGGGCACTGTATAATTCATCAACCTATGATTTGTGTAATATAATGCCTGTCATTCAGTAGACATTCACATATACATACACGGACAAATACAATTACTTATATATATATATTAATTTATGAATACATGAATGATTTTCTCTTATTATGAAGGATCTCTTGGTCTTTAAATCATATTTGAAATTGATTCTTGAAATAATAGATTTGAGAAAGCAGATGATTTTGGTTGCATAATTTTATAAAATAAGTAAAAATAGGCATATAAATATTTTTATATTGGACATGACTTCTACCTAATTCAAGCGTGTGTATCTGATACTGAAGTGTCATATCTCAAGGACTGACTGGCTGCACATGTTTACACAATGCCAATTACTGAAAATAGATCCACCCTTTGCTGTCTATTTTGCCTTGAGTGTTTTGCTAAAGCAGTAACGAGTAAAGTGATTAAGGAGCATTGTGCTCGTCCCAAAGATGCATCTGGATTTATAGGCTTCTATTTAGCAGCTATGGGCTAATACTGGGGTTTGTTCAATTTACCTCTAGAAGCAAAATAAGGTGACATTGAGATCATGTCCCCATGACATAGTTTCAGAAATGGAGCAGGTGACTTACATGTGACCATCGTTAAAATGAATAGCAGATTTAAGTATTGGAACAGATTCAGCTTCGCAGCATGGTGTTTGCCTGGTTTGATCAGTAGACTATAGTGGGCTTGTTGGCGAAAGCTTGTGATGAGGTCACAGTGCTCCTCATTATCTCATCCAATTTCATAAATGAAGACTCTAGTGTCTGCCGGTTTCTTAGTAATGCCATCATCATTATTACCTATTGAATAGTATTGAAAAAAAAAAGTAGTTGTGGCTGACTCTAATTATTATGATCTTTCTGGCTTTGTTTCTAAATGTATGACTATACAGCTGGCAGATGGTTATAGCTGGTGAGGCATGGTGGTTGAGGTCATGAAGTAGATTCAAATCCTAATTCTGTCACTTACTGGCTAGATGAGGTGGGCAGTGCTACCTCTCACTCAGCCTGAGCAATTCCAACTCTAAAACGTACTGTTGAATGCCTCCTTATGCTTTCAGTTGAGCACAAGCATGTGTCCTCTACAGAGCTTTCCCTGACCACACAGGAACTTAGGTGTGCACTCTCTTCACATAATACTTTTTCACTGTTACTAAAACACATGCATATTATTATGTAATTCGTGTTTTTGCACGTCTATTTTTCTTCTAGAGTGTAAGTTCATTGTAAACTTTAACCCTGCAATAGTCCATGCTAATCAAATGAATGGGTGAATGATTCACTGTCTGTTTTAAGGAGAAGCAAGAAATTAAGTATGAGGAGAAAGTCTGGAGACAGACTGTGGAGCCAGGTTAGGACAGGTTAGTTGTAATGTATTTGAAATTGTTTTGTTCCATTAATAAAAAAACATTTGTGTTTAATATTACTGACCATGTTACATTCTCCATAACTCCTAAGTTAATGAAAAAATGCAAGAACAGAAGAAAAATAAAGACATACGAATAGCACAATATATTTCCTTCATATGACTGGATGTTTGGGTCCTGTGTTTTAAGTTTTTCTCAGGTTAGTTTAGAAAGTACTTTTAAAGATTATTAATTTAAAACTAAGAAATCCAATAATAAAATGGCGGGAAAGCATAGAAAAGTGTGAGAATAAAAAGGAAATCATTGTTCCACTTGATTCTCTCTTCCCAGAAACAACTATTTTAACATTTCACCTTTTTAAGTACTCTTTTATTTTTACTTTGTATGATAATTATTGTTATTTTCTATTTGTTAATTGACAAAACTTACATATACTGATGTTGAACATGATATTTTGATATATGTATACATTGTGAAATGGCTAAATTAAGCTAATCAACAAATGTATTACATCTCATCTTTTTTTTTTTTTTTTTTTTTTTTTGTGGTGAGGACACATAATTCTACTCTCTTTTGTTAACTATAACCAAGTCTGTGCTGCTGAAATCAGAACTTCCCACATGTCAAGGTTATATGGATTATCTGTTCATTTCTTTTTTTGGCTCTATATTTCCTTAAAATCTTTGAAAATGTAATCATTTTCTAGAAAACAATATTATTCTTTCTTGGCTTTTGTTTTCAATTTTACTGGTACATATCTCAGTAATTATTTCACAAAGGTTCTGTGGTTTTTAAATTTGGTGCACCCTAAGTGTCTACAAGTTCATCTATTTTTTCCTCATGTATAATTGAGAGTTTGGCTGGGTACAGAATTCAAAAATTAAAATTATTGAAGCATTACTCTATTGTCTTCATTGTAGATCATCATATGCCTAGTATCAGTTTCATTTTCATTCTCTTCTTAGATAATATTGCTGTAGTTGTGTCTATTCAGGAGAATTTTTGCTCTATTCTTGAGTCCAGATATGCCAGCAGCCAATGATTGTGTGTTTATCTTTTATGCCTTTGTTCCTGTTGTCACTTTTATTTTAAAATTGGTGCCTTTCTTTTACTTATGACTATTTTCTCATATCCGTTGATTTGTTTTTCTCTTTTTAGATTTCCTGATAAATGCACAATAAATATTTCAGATCTCAGCTACTTTGTGTCTTTTCTACTATAGCAACATTTGCTAACTTTTATTTGGCAACCACAATTTTAATAAGCTTTTAAATTTAGGAATAATTTTAGATTTAAAGAAAAGTTGAAAGTAGTAAAGAAGGTTACTGTGTACTTCTCACCCAATTTTCCCTCATTGTTGACAACTACATTACCATGTGCATTTGTCAAAACTAAGAAACTCATCATTGGTACATTAATATTAAGTAAATTCTGAATTTTACTTGTATTACACCAATTTTAAAATTAATGTCATCTTTCTGTTTTAGAATCGAATCCAGCACACAATATTGCATTTCAGTGTTATGCTTCTCAAGTCCCCTCTAGTTTGTGACAGGTTTTTTCAGTCTTTATTTTTCAACAACAGCAAAATAATATTGAAGAGTACTGGCCAGGTATCTTGCAGACAGTCCTACAATCTAGGTTTGTCTTATGTTTTTCTTTTGAACTAGATTGAGGTTATAAATTTTGGGGAAGAATTCCACACAGGTGAAGCAGCTTTTTTATCATATTATATCCATGTGATATAACTAATGTCACTTAAACAGTTGACTGTGCTTTGCTAAGTTTCTCTAAAGATACTGCTTTTTTATTCTAACCTAGTCTTTGAATAGAGTCCATAAGTATAGCTCCTGAACAAAGAGAAAGTGTGTAGAAATCAAGCTCTACTTTCTGGAGAGGAAAGTATATAGGTAAATTATTTGCAATTCTTCTGTAAGAAAAATGCCTTTGTCTGTTCAGGCTGCTTTAACAAAAATACCATAAACTTGGTGACTTAAACAACCAAGATTTATTTCTCATAGTTCTGGAGGCTGGGAAGTTTGAAATCAAGGCACTGGAAGATCTGCTGTCTCATGAGGGCCCATTTTGCTTCCTTGTTCATAAACAGGCATCTTCTTGTTGTGATCTCACATGTTGGAAAAAGAGTCAAAGAGCTCTCTGGGTTCCCTTGACAATGGCACTTATCTTATTCATGAAGCTCCACCCTCATGACCTAATCACCTCCCAAATACCCCACCTCCTAATACCGTCACTTTGGGGGCTAGAGCTTTGATATATGAATTTTGGGGGGACATACGCATTTAATCCATAACATTTCATTTCTAGTTATTCACAATTTATATCCTTGTCCCATCCAAAATACACTAGTTTCACCCTAGCAGTCCCCAAAATCTTCAGTTGTTCTAGCATCAACTGTAAAGTCTAAGTCCAAAGTCTCATCTACGTATCATCTAAAGCAGACATGGGTGAGATGTAGAGTATGATTCATTCTGAAGCAAATTCGTCTCTAACTATGAACCTGTGAAACCAAACAAGTTATAAGCTTTCAAAACACAATGGTGGAACAGGCATAGGGTAGATATTCCCATTCCAAAAGGGAAAAATAGGAAATAGTAAAGGAGTAATGGCTTCCAAGTAAGTTCAAAACCTAACAGGGCAAACTACATTAAACCTTAAGGCTCAAAAATTATTCCTTTTGGCTGGATGCTCTTTCTTTCATGTGCATTGGATAGCAACATCACACCCATGGCTTGATAAGAAAGCCCTACAGTGGTTCTCTAATGGGGCCCCAACCAGTAATATTCTCTGCTAGGTCCCTGCAGTTCTCTTAGGCTCAAGCTCTGCACCCAAGTTTCTCCTGAATGGGTTTCCAGCCCTGAGACTGAGCAGCACTGTTCATTGTAACCTAGGTGATGGCATCTATGCTCTCTGGGCCTGTGCTTTCTGGGCTTGTGATAGGAGGGAATGCCCTGCCAATCACTGAATTATCTTTGGGGTCATTCTTACATTGTCTTGAAAAATAACATCTGGCTTCTGTTAAGATGCAAGATCCATACTAATCTTATTAAACGATTGGTTAGCCACATCCTTAGTATTCTCATTTTTCGCAATATAGATAGGCTGGGAATTTTCCAAATCATTAAGTTCTTCTTCCTTTTTGCTAAAGAATTTCATCTTTAAGTCATTTCTTCATGCGTTTTACTGTAAGCACTCAGGAGAAGTCAAGCCATATCTTCAACACTTCACTTAGACATCCCTTTAGCTAAACATTGAATTTGGTAGCTGACAAATTCTAGCTTCTACAAAACACTAAAACAGGAACACAATTCAGTCAAGTTCTTTGTCAATTTATATCAAGAATTGGCTTTCCTCTGGTTTTCAATAGCATATTCTTCATTTCCTTTGGAGAACTCATCACAATGGACTTTGTTGTCCATGTTTTTACCAAATCCTCTTTACTATTACTTAGGTATTTCCCAAGAAGATTAAGGCTTACATTCTAACTCTCTTCTTTTCTTTCTGAGCCCTCATCAGAATTCATGTTAATGTCCACATTTCTAGCATGCACCTCAACAATCTCCCAGCCTCTACTTAGCTCCAAAGCCACTTTCACATTTTTACATAGTATTTGTTACAGCAGCAGCCCCTCTTCTCAGTACCAACTTTTGTTTTAGTCCATTCAGGTTGCTACAACAAAAATAGCATAAACTAGGTGGCTTAGCAACAAACATTTATTTCTCATAGTTCAGGAGCCTGGGAAGTCCACAATCATGGTGCTGACAGATTGGGTGTCAGATGAGAACGTGCTTCCTGGTTCTTCTTGCTGTACTCTCACATGACAGAAAAAGTGACATAGCTCTCCAGGGTCCTTGTATAAGGGCATTGATCCTATCATCAGGGGCTCTACTCTCATGACCTAATAATTTCCCAAAAGCTCCACCTCCTAATACCATCATGTTGGCGGTTAGGATCTCCACATATGAATTTTTGCAGGACTGAAATATTCATTTTTCAACAGAAGATTTTGATGATACTTTTTAACTGCAAAAAATATTTATGTTTTATAATTTTTTGTTTCCAAAAGCTATGTCTTCTTGCATAATAATCTTGAATTTCTGAGAATATTTATTTTACCTTTTTCTTGTTCTTTCCTGGTCCCTTAATTATTTTTATTTACTCTGCATTTTTCTCTTTTTCCTCATGACCCAGAATTAGGTTGATTATTTTAGTTACTGAGCTGGGTTTTCTTTGCAGTTGTGTAGGTATGTTTCCCTCAGAAGCCTTTCTTAAAATGCAAGATTAGGTGTGGGTTCTGTTTAGGGTAGTGGATCTTGGCAGGGGGATAGTGGTAGCCAGCTAGGAACTCCCAAGTTGTCAAATTAAGAAATGAGTTTGCAGATGTATTTCATCTACTAAATTTCACTCCTGCATTGAGCTGTGCCTTTTACCCTTGCGTTATTTTTCTTTCCTCCACCCCATTCCACGCATACATATGGGGAAATTCTGAGTTCCCCTCCCTCCCTTACTTTATTTATTTTTATTTTTGAGTCTTTCATATCAGTAGACTTCTCATTGATCCCTTACTTGTGTTTCAGTGTGCCTCTCTGGATTTTGCCCTGTGTATAAAAGTCATAGCTGACAAGCATAGAAAGAGAGGGGCCCAATAAGTGTGCTGATGACTTTCCTTTTTTAATTTTTGGCTGTGGGATTGATTCTTCTCTGGGCCTCTGAATTAGTCTGTTTTCATGCTGCTGATAAAGGCATACCTGAAACTGGGAAGAAAAAGAGGTTCCAGATGGCTGGGGAGGCCTCACAATCATGGAGGAAGGCAAGGAGGAACAAGTCACATCTTACATGGATGGTGGCAGGCACAGAGATTGAGAGAGAAAGAGAGCTTGTGCAGGGGAATTCCTCTTTTTGAAACCATTAGATCTTGTGAGAATAATTTACTATCATGAGAACAGCACAAGAAAGACCCACCCCCATGATTCCATTACCTCCCACTGGGTCCCTCACGGGGGAATTGTGGGAGTTACAATTCAAGATGAGATTTGCGTGGCGACACAGTCAAACCATATCAACATCCACTGAGAAAGAATAGTCCTACCATTAGAGCTTTGAACAATAGATTTCACAGCAGTGTGCTTTTGACAAATCTGAATATATTTGCTTTTTTAGAAATTCTTAGACTTTCCATTTTGCTAAAAGATTTCTTTTTTGAGTAGTTCTATGTTATAGCATATAGCAGAATATTATAGTATAGGTATTTATGGCAGTGTATATGTGTCCTTGGTGCATGTGCATATGTATAGTATAGATATAGCTATACACACACAGGCAGACACATGTCTACACACACACACACACACACACACATTTATGTGTGTATGCAATTTTCTGTCCTTTCCATAGGATTTTGGAAGGAAGGGTGTAGATATGGATGCATTTCACCATCTTGAACTATATATCTGCAGAAGCTTTAAAATCAGAGTCATTGAAGAAAATACAAATTCCATTTGAAAAATTAATTCCACAAAATTTAACTGTAAAGGAATTTGATGCCTTAGATCTCTAAGTAGTTTCAGTGAGAAAAAGCATTTCATGCAGTAGTTTTCACTCAGAAGTGAGTGTTCCATTTGCACAAATTTGTTCACAGATGTTTAAGAACAACCCTTTCCAAGTACAAAGTAGATTTGTCCTAATATGCACTCTTTCCAAATCAATTTCTTCATCATTCCACATCCTCTTCCAAAGCATGAGTCAAAGGAACTTTAGATTCATCAGAAAACTGATGAGTCATACATTGTAATGCAGGTGGTAGTTCACGAAGTTAAGGTCGTATGTTGCGGGTTTCAAGTAACAGTAAGGCAATAGGAAAGCTGCACAAAAAGGAATAAAAAGCTACCTTTATTAAAGTACAAAGGAAGAGTTGTTTGGTGAAGAAGTTATTATGTCAGAGTTACCACACTTATTACTTTTAGATGGACTAATTTTATTTTAGGAATTAAACCTAATAACTGTGCTTTGGTTTATTTGAATTCACCTTATTTGTAATGATTTCCCAGGCACTTGAGACTGTAGATTTCATTAAGTTCAATGAGAACATTTGTTTCAGCTTAATAATTCACATGATTCCCCAAACAGTAAGTTGCTTATATTTAAATATGATCATGTGAGGAAACCCATAATTGTTATTGCCTATAAAGGCATGTGAACATGGTAAAACAGGAGTAATACTTATTGATCCCTTATAAGTAAAATCATAATACATTAAGAAGTTCAAATATCTAATACAAAACTTTTAGATTACATTCCTACTTCATTGTGTGTATTTTACATCTTTTCTTTCTAGGAAACATCTAGAAAAAGATGTTGCAGCTCTCAAAATGCAAAGTATTAGAATATCTTGAAGATAATACTTAAAAGAGTGAGATTTCCAGAATTTAGATTTCAAACATGTGTTTAAGACTATTGATAATTTTATTATTCTTTTTGATGGAAATTAGTTTTTCAGGAACTAGTTGGATAATTTTAAGGCTATTAGAGGACAGAGAACAATAAAATCAAAGAATAAAGTCCACTATGATGAGCATTAGAAGACTTCCATAATTCTTTAATTTCTAGTAGAATTCTTGCTGTTTTCTTTGATGAGACTGCTTTGCAGCTCTCAATACTTTGGACATTTTCTAATGCATCAACAGAATATGATGAGTGTTGATTTACAGTATATGGCATTAACCATGACAAAAAATTTAATCTGTTTTTCTAGATAGAATTCCCTGTTTTGTGTTTTTGAACAGCTAATTATTCCTGCTCTTCTGAAACACAAGAGTGTATCTGATTTTTAAATTTTATTTCATGACTGACTGGTCACTGTCAGATGACAAGGGATTGAAAGTTGCTGCCAGAAATTGATAATTCATAATTTAGATGAGAAGTGAAGAGACAAGATTTGTAACCCACCCAATGATCTTCCACTGCTCAGACCTTTGCACCTCTACAACAGGGACTGAAGATGAGAGGCAAGGACAAGTGTTTCTTTTAAAGGCCTGTGGCATCTCATGGGTAGCATCTATTGCAAATGTTCTCTTGACTTGAGAGAGGGTTCCTTCTAGTGTCAGAAACCTCCTTTCCTATTTCATAATGTTAAGCCTAAGTTTGGGTCACAAGATTTGATGCTCTTCATGATTTCTGGCTTTGAGGAAAATAATTGCTGAGGTTGTATCATTTACAATCCAGTTTGCTTTTCTGAAAAAAGGATATTTCATGCAGCATAATGCAAGAACAAGCCATAAGGTAACTATATTTTCAAAGCTCATCTTAGATACAGTTGGTGTAAAAACTTCCAAAGTCATGGTAATGTAGGTGACACCTCTTATGCCCCAGTCCCCACCATTTGGCTTGTGACTTTAGCCCTTGCTATTGTCACCAGTTTCATACATGTGTAACCAGTGTCACTGCGCATTTGCCACTCTCTAATTTTTGGTTGTCCTGTCCCCAGGCAAACACTCAAGACTGGAGGTCTAAATGAATTATTGTCACATGGGGCAACCCTTGAGCTGAAAAGTGCTTCCCCTTTCAGCCTCTCTGACCAACAATTCTGTGTTCAGACTATACGTATCAGAGGGTTCTGGTGGAGCTGAGCCCTCATTTCCTAAAGTGGTGAAAATTTTGTCAAACTTTTATGTTAGGTTCAGGAGTATATGTGAAGGTTTGTTACATCAGTGAAATTATGTCATGGGGGTTTGTTGTACAGATTATTTTATCACCCAGGTTTTAAGTCGAGGACCCAATAGTTATCTTTTCTGCTTCTCTCCTTCCTCCTACCCTCCACTGGCAAATAGACCTCAGTGTCTGTTTTTCCCTTCTTTGTGCTCATGAGTTCTTGTCATTGAGCTCCCACTTATAAGCGAGAATATATGGTATTTGGTTTTCTATTCCTGTGTTAGCTTGCTAAGGATAATAGCCTCCAGCTCCATCCATGTTCCTGCAAAAGACATGATCTCATTCTTTTTATGGCTGCATAATAGTCCATGGTGTATATGTACCACATTTTCTTTATCCACTCTGTGTTACTGATTGGTTCATTCCATGTCTTTGCTATTGTGAATAGTGCTGCCATGAACATTCACATGCATGTGTCTTTGTCGCACAATGATTTATATTCCTCTGGGCGTATACCCAGTAATGGGATTGCTGGGTTGAATGGCAGTTCTGCTTTTAGCTCTTTGAGGAATGGTCATACTGCTTCCCACAATGAATATCTTAAAACCATATGTTTCTATTGGCTTTTGTTCCTTCTATGTTTTACTCTCCCAGGACCCCCAGTTCTGTTCTCGGGGATCGTTTTCCAAAATAAATTACCTTCATGGAAGGCCTTATCTCAAATGCCACCTGGAGGACTCATTAAGAAAGGCCAAAAATGTGTTCAGCAAATTTAGGAATGCAAACAGTCTAGTTTTCTATAATATAAAAATATGTTCATTGTATCTCATATTATAGTTTCAACTGTAAAATTCATTGATTTGAACAGTTGATCATTATTACTTCATCAGTATCCTTTGGTTCAAGCTATTAAATCTTCAACTTGCCATACTGCACACAGTAAAAATTATATTTGATATGAAAAACCTCAAGATTTCAGCATATGCTCTTTTAGGTAGCAGCATAGAGAGGACCTTTGTGGGTGGGTCCCAAGGTAAAGGCAGGATTTTTTCAGCATGCTAAGCAGCTGGTTGATTTCTGTCACCTTCTGCACTCACTATGCAGTTACTTAACGCTGTCCTTGGACCACTCTGCCAGTGACACCTCACCAGAGCCACACCCCACATAGGATGCGATTGTTACTGAAGCACATAAATGGAAATATCCACAAATGGAAATATCCACAAATAGAAGTATCCAGAGAAAACCTACATTTCCATTCCCAAGCAGGGAGCCTGTTAGGGTTCAGAAGTCAACTACATTTTGCACAAAGAGCATAAACAGAGCTCTGAAAAGCTACCAGTCTGTAGCGGTGAATAGCAAGCAGATATCAAACGTCCCGAGAGAGTGTTACATGCTTTGTCTTCTCCAAATGCAGGTTCTGGCCTCTGTGGGAAAAAAAAAAAAATTTTCCCTTTTTTTGAGACAGAGTCTCGCTCTGTCACCCAGGCTGGAGTGCAGTGGCGCAATCTCTGCTCATTGCAAGCTCCGCCTCCCGGGTTCTCGCCATTCTCCTGCCTCAGCCTCCCTAGTAGCTGGGACTACAGGCGCCTGCCCCCACGCCCGGCTAATTTTTTTTGTATTTTCAGTAGAAACGGGTTTTCACTGTGTTAGCCAGGATGGTCTCGATCTCCTGACCTCGTGATCCGCCCACCTCGGCCTCCCAAAGTGCTGGGATCACAAGCTTGAGCCATCGCGCCCAGCCTGTGGAAATGTTAACCTAAGATTTTAGCTTATTCCTATCCTTTAGGCATGCCCTTTGGCTTGGCTATCTATAATCTCAAAGCCTTAACTGTCCTCTACCTAAAATTATGTCTTAGTCATCTTTGAAGGAAGATGTTAATGAATGAGCATATAATCCAAAAAGGAAACCCTAACATGAGTTTTTGTTTGTTTGTTTGTTTTTTAATTCATCTAGGCTAGTCTGGTAAGAAAAGGAGAATGGATATTTTACAAAAAAAGGTCATATCGTGACTCTCTGTCTAACTGAATATAAGCAACCGGAATCACATGCATAGCTATTATATCGCAAGGATATTGTAAATTTTAGAAGCATGTTTATAGAAGGCTAATTGAAAATCTAGCTAGCAGTTGAATTTCAGTTGGGGCAGTATTTTGTAGTGTTTTTGTACATGTTATCAGTTTTTCTTGTTTCATATTAACAGCTAATAAATGTATCTTGGAGAATTTAAAAAATTGTACTTATAGTTACTACTAAGACAAAGTATATAAACCTACAATGTTAAGCTACGCTTAGGAATAATGATATAATATCAGAGTTATTTGGATAGATTTAAGAATAGTGTTTCTGGAACAAAGGGACACCCTTAGAAACATTGAGATAACATTAGGAACATTGAGATAGTCTTAGACTGCTGGGGCCAGAAGATTAGCCAATTTCTAAACCAACACGGCTAGGAAAATCAATGATTGTGATGTGGTTTGCCTTTTTCTTGTGGTGAATCTGCGAAAGAAAATTCTTTTCTCTAAATCTAATAGACACAATTCCACAGTGCATCATAGGTCACCACTCGTTATATATTTAAATTAAACGGTTCATTTCATTTGCTTTAGCATCCCAGCTGCTTAGTAGTAATGATTTAGCATAACCAGGTGACTTTAATAATGGCAAACAGTAAATAATTACAGTTGGCACGTACTGAGCACTTATTATGTATGAGGCTGTGTGCTGACGTTTCCCATGTTACCCAACCTAATTTTTACAACATTGAGAAGTATCACTGGGCCCATTCCAATTATGAGGAAATAAAAAGTTAGAGAAGGATAAGCCACTGATTCCATGTTCCACAGCTTGAAGGAAAAGGCATTGGGTTGTAACTCTGTCTGACATCCAGGCCAACAGTCACAACACCTGGACCCCTTAACCTTCTAGGCAAGTAAAAATAAGGGGAGGGTGACTAAATGTGGATCAAAATTATGTAATAAATAAAGCTGGCATGTTTGGGTATCAACTGAGAATAAAATAAAACTACACTCATGTATTGCATTATAGAAAATAAATTCTAGGTTAACTAAAGCCTCATGCACAAGAAAATTAAAAAGTGAAACTCTTGTGAGAAACCCTAACAGAATAATCAAGGACATAGGTGCGTGAAAAGAAGCTTCTAACTGAATCTGAAAACTCCAAGCTACCCACAGAAAACATTTCCCTGTCAAAATTCAGTTAAAAGAGATAAGTGGCTGATAGGTTAAAAAAAAAACAGACTAAGAGAAAAGATAAAAGGCTAATGTCTATAATATTCAAGCTTTTTAAACGGCAAAAAAACAAAAATAACCCACAACCCAATAGAAAAATGGACTCTCTCTCTCTCTATATATATACATACACACATATATATATACACACACACAGAGTAATTATATATATATATATATGCACAGAAGAATATTCTGTGATAGGAAGAGAGAGAGTCCGTTTAAACAGGAGAATATCAGTAGGCATGGAACTTCAAAGTAATGAAACAAAGAGACATAATTTTACCCCACATCAGAACAACAACAACAACAACAAAATCACACACTTGATGCTGTCAGGAGGTTGGGGAGCATAAACATTAATAGTGAAAACAGAGGTTTTAGAATATTTTTGAAAGCAAAAATAAGTGTTGAGAGTCTCTATACTGTAGCAACAAAATTCCTTGAGGTGAAAAACTTACATGCATATGGTCATCTATTGCAGCATTGTTTATGCAATAACTTGTAGTATATCAATAGCATAAAATAAAATGTTACTGAGATTGCAAAAGAAATTAGGCATAAATCAGTTATTTAGTGTGAAAAGCAAAATATAAAATAAAAAATTTGAAATAAAGTATATATAAAATATTATTTTATAATATTTATATGTGTCTATATATATGCATGTATTATAAAACATACAAGCATAAAATATGGGTAAATTCCTATTAGCTTGTGACATGTGCTTCTTGGAGTTGTTTGTGGATATACTGGGGAAAATAGAAGAGACATGTGTAAGGGAGATAGAAGCCAAGCAATAAAAATAAAGAAAAGAAAGAGAAAAAATTTTAGTAAAATAAAAGTATACATGAGAAGTTCATATTTATATAATGATGTAAAATTTAAAACTCCAGAAAATGACAGTAGTAGCTTTTAAATAAGAAAACTACTTTCTTATAAGTACTTTGTAGAATCTTAAATTTAATTACCTACTTTTTCCTATCTCTGTTTAACAAATGCAAATACAGGCTTTTATATCGCATCTTTTTGTGTTCACTAAAGTTTCCCAATTTTACTAATGGTCATTCAAAATTCCCTGAGCCACAATTTCTGTCTTTTCTACAATTTCCTTTTCCTCTGTCAGGCTCTCTTATGGCATTTTCTATGATCTGTTTTGTCTTATGTTTTTTCATAATTTCTTATGATTAAGATTCATTTGCATCATAGGACACATCTACCTTACAGAATTTTCAAGAGAATTTGGCACTTTGCATAACACAAATCTACAATAAATTGCCATCCCAGAATTCATTAATGTATTCACCAAATATTTATTCTAAACCTATTATATGCAATCTTTTGGCTAGGCAAATTGAGTATTACACAATGAAACATGGAATTCTTGAATGAAGACTGCCATGACAATGTCTACTCTCTAGATTAATTTGATTTGCAAGACCCAAACCATTCATAATAATGAATTAACATGCTGCTTTAACATTGTATATTTTGTAACCTCAAAACTATTTTTCAGCGCTACACATATGTGTATGCGTATATGTGTTTGTATGAGAATATGAGATAATATGCACAATATCTAAATTATTAGTATATGTCTTGGGACAAAAATATTTGTGTATGAGGTATTTAGGTCTCTGGTAAAAATATGCAAGACCAATTTTGTAGAGCCTCATTAAAATAAAAATGCATGAAACCCCCAAAAAAACAGCTTTAATTAGCAAATTTGGATTCCCTGATATTTTGTTTGATAATATTAGAAATTTTATTTGGCTAGGGAATAGCAGTTGTTTTGAATTACACCCCATTCTGAATCAAGACACTGGTTTAATGAGGTGTTAGCTCATGAAGGAGTATTACAAGCTGATAGACTGTGGGGGATTACCATTAGGTAATGTTTAGTAAAAACTATAATTTAACAGACACAGAAACAAAGGATAATTTTGCAAATCCTTCCAGAAATAGCTATCTAATCGTGAACATATCTAAGAAGTTTGCCACAAACTTCAGTTACTTCCAACTAGCCATGGAAAGGAAGGTGAGGTGGAAAAATACATATTACTCCCTACTTGCAAAAATAACTTCACAAAGCAATTATTGTAAGTAAACTTAAAATATCTTAGCAATATCTCCATCAGTTCTTCTCAGCTCAAGAATGAATGGGTTACTTTCCACTCTATGCATCCTATAAGAAATTGTTTCATGGTGCCCTCTGAAGAACTAGGTCTTTTAGACACTTAGTGTTGAATGCCTTTGACCCCTTACCTTGCCTACGTAAAGCAACTGTTACATATATATATATATATATATATATATATATATATATATATATAGTTCTTTTTTTTTTTTTTTTTTTTTTTTGACAGACGGAGTCTCGCTCTGTCGTCCAGGCTGGAGTGCAGTGGCGCGATCTCGGCTCACTGCAAGTTCTGCCTCCCGGGTTCAGGCCATTCTCCCACCTTGGCCTCCCGAGTAGCTGGGACTACAGGCGTCCGCCACTGCGCCCGGCTGATTTTTTGTATTTTTAGTGGAGACGGGGTTTCACCATATTAGCCAGGATGGTCTCGATCTCCTGACCTCGTGGTCCGCCCTCCTCGGCCTGCCAAAGTGCTGGGATTACAGGCGTGAGCCTCCGCGCCCGGCCAGCAACTGCTATCTTTAAAGAGAGACGTAAAAGCCACCTACAGATGCTTTTGCCCCTGACTGGTTGGTGGAGATAAGATAATGCCAACTAGAGGTTGTTTCTTGTTTATTACAGGGTCAGAGCTAAGGAACTGTCTTCGTTGGGGAATAAACATGCTTAGGTCATTAGACCATCAGTCTTCCTTTAAGACACCTGAATAACATGGACAAATTTAAAGATGGCCCACAGAACTGAACTCTCAGCAGAGGGAACAAATTTGACCCAGAGGATGGCATGAATTACAGTGCTGAGTATTATTAAGAATAATAATAAGCATATTATTGATGATATTTGCTGGTTTAAAAAAATGGTAAAATGCATCTTCTGCATTTTACCTTTCTGTGCATCTTTCTAATTCTCTGAAGAGAACGCAGGTTAGTTTTTATTTTTTTTCAAAATGCACTTTCACTAACTAAAGAAATATAGAAAACTTTCTCATTTTGATAGCCCAAAGCGAATCAAGGACAGGAGTTCAGCATGCTTCCTAAATGCCAAACACTATTCTAAACAGTGAGTGCAATGTATCTAACTTAATATACTCAATCTGTATGAAGTAGGCACTACTAATCTGTCTGTTTTACAAATGTGAAACTGAGGCAGAGAGAGGCTAAGTTCCCTTTAAAATATCACACAGCTATTAAGAAGTAGAGTCAGAAGTAACGGCTGTAAGTCTTGCAGGGCTAATTCAGGAAACTGCAGTCTAGGCTGCTGTGCGTGGGGGCAGAAGGGTGAGGGAGGGCAGAGAGTGGAGGTGGGGGTAAGAAGCATTGCTAATATTTATAGAAAGCTTTGTATGTCATATGGTGTCCTAAGAGCAGTCAACGCGCTTTATCCTGGCAGTCTCCTGAGTTGATCTCAACGCTCCTACAGAAGGACCGAAGCAGTGAGGTGAAATAACGTGTCCCCATATTACACATATGGCATCTTTTGATGAGCTTATTTATACTGCTAAATCTTCGTAAACACAAATCCATATTTCATGACAAAAACCAGGGAGGAAAAGTGTTTACAGAGCACAGGTTTTGGAGTGAAAAAGTGCAAGACTTAAAACTTAACTCTGGCATTTACTAGCCCTGTGGCTTTGGACATCTTACTTAAACCGTATGAAAAGGAGTTGTCAATACAATTAACTTAATAACATCTACCTCCAATACGTGAAGTATTAACATGATACAATGAATGTGAATCACCTCATGCAGAGTTACTGCAGCAGAGACATTACAAACAAATATTGTTACTTATAATGGAAGGAAAACATGGGTTATTGTTTAGGTGTAACATGTGCTGTTTGTTTGTATCTCTTCCTAAATTCTGTTTGTGGGAATTTATTTGTGCAAATGGAATAAAGTGAGAATGCACATTGCGTTATGTGTTGTCAGGGTCCGTGCGAGTTGGCATAGCATTACGTTGAGGTCTTTGTAATAAACGCAATGACTAAGCCTATGGAAGGTATAATGGCATCTATGGGAAGAGTCAGGCATCGTTGATTTCACAGTGTAATTGATTCCAATTAAATTTTCAGCACTACTTCCATTTCAACTAGGAAGGCGTATTACTATACTTCTTAATCTCAATTATAGTAATCTTACTTATTTTATTTTCCTTGAAATATCTTAAAACATGTACAAATACTTGACATTGTCTACCCCATAAAGAAAAAATAAAATGCTCTTTCTGAAAAATATTCCAAAATAGACTAATGTTAATATCTCAGGTCATTTTAAATAATTTTACAGAAAAAAGAAGTAACTAAATTTCCCAGTGTTAATAAGATATAATTAAAAATATATCTAAATGAACATTTGGGAATAATTTAACAATTAGAAAATAATTGTATGACCATTAGATAGATGATACCTTCATTTTCTGATGCGTGGGTTGAACGTCATTTTGTGTATTGTCTCTATTTTTGAGCAGAAAATATCAGTAAATAAATGCCATTAATCCAGGCATGACAATCATTAAGATATATTTGTCTTTTAAGGCTGATTGGCCTTCAGGTTTTTTTTTTTAGCAATAGAGGTCAATAACCTACATGTATTTAATGAATATTTTTTCAATATTGCTCTTATTATTGAATCAGAAAAGACTTTGAGGGAAAATATATTGCTTTGATATATTTCATTTTGTATTTGCTAAATAACATAAAATGGATATCAGTTTGCCACTCTTAAATAGTAGATGGATAAACAGCATGCATAGCTTCATGGTGGTTATTTACAATTTGACTATACATATAGAAAAATTAATAAAATGATTAATATACATATAGATAATTGTTTTTGTTTGTTTGTTAGAGAAAAGATCTCAGACTATTTCCCAGGCTAGAATTCAGTGGTACAATCATAGCTGACTTTAGCCTCAAACTCCTGGGCTCAAGAGATCCTCCTGCCTCAGTTTCCTGAGTAGCTGAGATTACAGGTGTGAGCCACCATACATGGCTTTTATATGTATTAATAATTGTATGATATTATATGTTTTTATTTTTCCATTAAAAAATGTAGTTTAAATTTTATTTAAATGTAAATATTTAGATTTTTTTAAGATTTACTGTCCTTAATACATTCTGTGATTCTATTTTTTTGAGACAGGGTCTCATTCTGGCTTTAGTGCAATGGCACTATTTCGGCTCACTGCAACCTCTGTCTCTGAGGTTCAAGCAATGTTCATGCCTCAGCTTCCCTAGTAGCTGGGACTACAGGTGCCCACCCACCACCACACATGGCTAATTTTTGTATTTTTAGTAGAGATGGGGTTTCGCCATGTTGCTGAAGCTGGTCTTGAACTCCTGACCTATGGTGATATTTTTCTTAATTTTATCAAAGTAGGCTTCCCTAAATTCTTGGGGGTTAGTTTTTGCCCCTAATTTCAGGTGAATATTACCTACATTAATTATGTAATTTCTCATTATTTGAGGACCAGTCAAGAGCTGTACTGCTGAGAAAGTTATCAAAGAGAGATTCAAGAGAAAATACAGAGATAAAATATTTTCATTCAAGATAATTTTTGGCTAAAATCAATAGGTTGCAGATGAAAAGATATGTCTCTTTATGAGGTGTTGCTTTAAAAAAAAAACAAAACATCTGGCCTGTTTTCAAATTCAAGAGGCTACATTATCTAAACTCCTACCCATTTTGTGGAGAGGGGAAAAAATTAGGAAAAGTATGTTTTTCAATGGGACCACTTGCCATGGAATCACTAAAATGAGAATACTGGTCTCAAGAAGGAGCCAAATAATTCTTCACATTTTAGTGTAGCTAGGAACTTAGATGTCTTTCTGACTCTCCCCCCTCCTCACACTGCCACTGTGTGAGTTCCTTAATGTTCTGGAAAATACCTTGTACACCATTTATATCCACAATGCCAAGCAGAGCAGCTACCATATTATAAGCTTCTAGCAGTTGATTCTTATTTTCATTCTTTGTTGGCGAATGAACATATGTGAGTGTACTCCTGATTGTTAATGTCCATGATCTGTGCACATCTTGAACATATTGAAATAATCAATTATTTTTGGCCTAATTTGATAATCTAGAATCATATCTCTTCAAGAAGACACCCAAAATTATATTTCTAACCCAAAATATATATTTAAAAAAATGAACATTTAGAAAGATCCAGGAAGAAGAGAAATCTGCTATGGATAGTGGGAGAATAGAGTGCTTTCCCATAACGTCTGTCATGACTATTGGATAAAAATTGGGTGATTCCAGTTCCGTTTGAAAACTGCTACTTTTCATTATTGTTGATGACTTTGCAGTTCTGGTAAAATAATAATAATGATAAAATACTTTACCCTATCAATGTACTTTCACCACCCAATGGAACTTACCTAAATTACTGCTGAGTACCTAAAGAGGGTAATCCTTACTGGTTAATGGCACTCCTGCCAAAGTTTTGGTTCTATAAACTATGGCTCATTAATTTCCCCTTACAATATCACAGGTATAAATTGCGGTTAATTAGTTGGCTAATGTCTTCGTTTCTTGTAATAACATAAGTATAATAATATTTACCTGATATAATCCTTTACAGGATTAAATGTTTTCTGTACTTAGCACAGTCCTTGTCATTTCTTTATTGATTCCACAAATATTTTTGCACAGTTATGTGCCAGGCTTTGTTCTAGAAGCCATGAGTACAACAAGACATACAAGAGATAAAATTTTTTGACATAGAACTTATACTCTAGCTATTTTAGAACTCTAGATTATTTGTCCCTTACCTAACATAATTAATTCCTCAAAACAATTGATTTTTGAATGTTAAACTAATTTTTCATTTCTGAGAAAAATTCTGTACAGATAGCGCATATAATACTTTTTATGTGTTTCTGGATTCTGTTTGCTCATAATTTGTGGAAGATTTCTGTATTTATATTCATAAAATCCTTGTAGTTTTATTTTCTGTATTGATAAAATGTTTGTAATTTCTTTTCTTCTGATGTGTTTGTCTGATTTTGGTATCAGGGTAACATTAGCCTCATCAAACCAGTTGAGAATGATTCTCTCCTCTTCTATTTTTTAGAAGAGCAGTAAATTAATATTAACTCATCTTTAAATGTTTGGTAGAATTCACTGGTGAAGACATCTGGGCCTGGAGCTAATTTCTAATTCAATCTTTATATGTTTTACAAATGTATTTAAATTTTTTATTTATTCCTGAATCAGTTTGAGTAGTTTGTGTCCTTCTAAAAATGTATCTCTTTTACTTAATCTTTAATTAGGTAATGCTGCATACAACACATAATTTTTCATATTATTCTCATATATATTTCTGTAAGATCAGTGGCAGTAATGTTCTTTTATTTTTATTTAGTAATTTCAATTCCCTCTGTTTCTCTGTCTCTGTCTCTTTCTTAGACATTCCAATTCTAGCTAAAGTTTTATCAATTTTGTTGATCTTTTCAAGGAACCAAATTTTGGGTTTGTTGATTTCATGTGTTGCTTTCTATTCTTCAGTTAATTAATTTCTTCTCTATTTTTATAACTTCTTCCTTTGGATTTACTTTGCTCTACTTTTTCAAGGCAATCAAGAGAAAAATTAGGCAACTGATTTGAGATCTTTTTTCTTTTACAACGTATGCGTTTACAAATACAAATGTCTCTCTAAGCATTGTTTCAGATGAATCACATATTTTTGGCATGTTCTGTCTTCATTTTCACTTACTTTAAAGCATTTTCTAATATATTTACAATTTATTATTTGATCCCTTTGTTATTTAGAAGTGTGTTGTTTAATTTCCACTTATTTGTAAATTTTCCAAATTTATTTTCATTGTCTTCTCCATTGTGGTTGGAGAGAATACTTCGTATGATTTCAATTCTTGTCAACTTATTGAGGGTTATTTTAAGGACTATCAGATAGTCTATCCTTGAGAATGTTTCATGTGCACTTGGGAAGAATGTGTATTCTGTTATTGTTGGATGGAATGGTCTATAGGTGTCTGGTCATGTTGAATTAGAGAGTTCTAAAGTATTTTATTTCCCTGTCATCTTTTTTCTGATTGTTCTATAAATTACTGAAAGTGGGAAACCAACGAGAACAAAGACACAACATACCAGAATCTCTGGGACACATTCAAAGCAGTGTGTAGAGGGAAATTTATAGCACTAAATGCCCACAAGATAAAGCAGGATGGATCCAAAATTGACACCCTAACATCACAATTAAAAGAACTAGAAAAGCAAGAGCAAACACATTCAAAAGCTAGCAGAAGGCAAGAAACAACAAAAATCAGAGCAGAACTGAAGGAAATAGAGACACAAAAACCCTTCAAAAAATTAATGAATCCAGAAGCTGGTTTTTTGAAAGGATCAACAAAACTGATAGACCGCTAGCAAGACTAATAGAGAAGAAAAGAGAGAAAAATCAGAGGAGCCAAGATGGCCGAATAGGAACAGCTCCCCTCTACAGCTCCCAGCGTGAGCGACGCAGAAGACGGGTGATTTCTGCTTTTCCATCTGAGGTACCGTGTTCATCTCACTAGGCAGTGCCAGACAGTGGGCGCAGGTCAGTGGGTGAGTGCACCGTGCGCCAGCCGAAGCAGGGGCGAGGCATTGCCTCACTTGGGAAGCGCAAGGGGTCAGGGAGTTCCCTTTCCAGGGGTGAAAGATGGCACCTGGAAAATCGGGCCACTCTCACCCGAATACTGTGCTTTTCCGACGGGCTTAGGAAACGGTGCCCCAGGATATTATAACCCACACCTGGCTCAGAGGGTCCTACGCCCACAGAGTCTCGCTGATTGCTAGCACAGCAGTCTGAGATCAAACAGCAAGTCTGCAGCGAGGCTGCGGGAGGTGCGCCCGCCATTGCCCAGGCTCGCTTAGGTAAACAAAGCAGCCTGGAAGCTTGAACTGGGTGGAGCCCACCACAGCTCAAGGAGGCCTGCCTGCCTCTGTAGGCTCCACCTCTGGGGGCAGGACACAGACGAACAAAAAGACAGCAGTAACCTCTGCAGACTTAAATGTCCCTGTCTGACAGCTTTGAGGAGAGCAGTGGTTCCCCCAGCACGCAGCTGGAGATCTGAGAACGGGCAGACTGCCTCCTCAAGTGGGTCCCTGACCCCTGACCCCTGAGCAGCCTAACTGGGAGGCACCCCCCAGCAGGGGCAGACTGACACCTCACATGGCCGGCCAGGTACTCCAACAGACCTGCAGCTGAAGGTCCTGTCTGTTAGAAGGAAAACTAACAGAAAGGAAATCCACACCAAAAACCCAACTGTACATCACCGTCATCAAAGACCAAAAGTAGATAAAACCACAAAGATGGGGAAAAAACAGAGCAGAAAAACTGGAAACTCTAAAAAGCAGAGTACCTCTCCTCCTCCAAAGGAACGCAGTTCCTCACCAGCAACGGAACAAAGCTGGACGGAGAATGACTTTGACGAGCTGAGAGAAGAAGGCTTCAGACGATCAAATTACTCCGAGCTACGGGAGGATATTCAAACCAAAGGCAAAGAAGTTGAAAACTTTGAAAAAAATTTAGAAGAATGTATAACTAGAATAACCAATACAGAGAAGTGCTTAAAGGAGCTGATGGAGCTGAAAACCAAGGCTCGAGAACTACATGAAGAATGCAGAAGCCACAGGAGCCGATGCGATCAAATGGAAGAAAGGGTGTCAGCCCTGGAAGATGAAATGAACGAAATGAAGCGACAAGGGAAGTTTAGAGAAAAAAGAATAAAAAGAAATGAGCAAAGCCTCCAAGAAATGTGGGACTATGTGAAAAGACCAAATCTACGTCTGATTGGTGTACCTGAAAGTGATGGGGAGAATGGAAACAAGTTGGAAAACACCCTGCAGGATATTATCCAGGAGAACTTCCCCAATCTAGCAAGGCAGGCCAACATTCAGATTTAGGAAATACAGAGAACGCCACAAAGATACTCCTTGAGAAGAGCAACTCCAAGACACGTAATTGTCAGATTCACCAAAGTTGAAATGAAGGAAAAAATGTTAAGGGCAGCCAGAGAGAAAGGTCGGGTTACCATCAAAGGGAAGCCCATCAGACTAACAGTGGATCTCTCAGCAGAAACCCTACAAGCCAGAAGAGAGTGGGGGTCAATATTCAACATTCTTAAAGAAAAGAATTTTCAACCGAGAATTTCATATCCAGCCAAACTAAGCTTCATAAGTGAAGGAGAAATAAAATACTTTAAAGACAAGCAAATGCTGAGAGATTTTGTCACCACCAGGCCTGCCCTAAAAGAGCTCCTGAAGGAAGCACTAAACATGGAAAGGCACAACCGGTACCAGCCACTGCAAAATCATGCCAGCATGATAGCAAACACATTCAAAAGCTAGCAGAAGGCAAGAAATAACTAAAATCAGAGCAGAACTGAAGGAAATAGAGACACAAAAAACCCTTCAAAAAATTAATAAATCCAGGAGCTGGTTTTTTGAAAGGATCAACAAAATTGATAGACCACTAGCAAGATTAATAAAGAAAAAAGAGAGAAGAATAAAATAGATGCAATAAAAAATGATAAAGGGTATATCACCACCGATCCCACAGAAATACAAACTACCATCAGAGAATAATACAAATACTTCTGCGCAAATAAACTAGAAAATCTAGAAGAAATAGATAAATTCCTCAACACATACACCCTCCCAAGACTAAATCACGAAGAAGTTGAATCTCTGAATAGACCAATAACAGGAGCTGAAATTGTGGCAATAATCAATAGCTTACCAACCAAAAAAAGTCCAGGACCAGATGGGTTCACAGCCAAATTCTACCAGAGGTACAAGGAGGAGCTGGTACAATTCCTTCTGAAACTATTCCAATCAATAGAAAAAGAGGGAATCCTCCCTAACTCATTTTATGAGGCCAGCATCATCCTGATACCAAAGCCTGGCAGAGACACAACCAAAAAAGAGAATTTTAGAACAGTATCCTTGATGAACATTGATGCAAAAATCCTCAATAAAATACTGGCAAACAGAATCCAGCAGCACATCAAAAAGTTTATCCACCATGATCAAGTGGGCTTCATCCCTGGGATGCAAGGCTGCTTCAATATATGCAAATCAATAAATGTAATCCAGCATATAAACAGAACTAAAGACAAAAACCACATGATTATCTCAATAGATGCAGAAAAGGCCTTTGACAAAATTCAACAACCATTCATGCTAAAAACTCTCAATAAATTAGGTATTGATGGGACGTATCTCAAAATAATAAGAGCTATCTATGACAAACCCACAGCCAATATCATACTGAATGGGCAAAAACTGGAAGCATTCCCTTTGAAAACTGGCACAAGACAGGGATGCCCTCTCTCACCACTTCTATTCAACATAGTGTTGGAAGTTCTGGCCAGGGCAATTAGGCAGGAGAAGGAAATAAAGGGTATTCAATTAGGAAAAGAGGAAGTCAAATTGTCCCTGTTTGCAGATGACATGATTGTATATCTAGAAAACCCCATTGTCTCAGCCCAAAATCTCCTTAAGCTGATAAGCAACTTCAGCAAATTCTCAGGATACAAAATCAATGTACAAAAATCACAAGCATTCTTATACATCAATAACAGACAAACAGAGAGCCAAATCATGAGTGAACTCCCATTCACAATTGCTTCAAAGAAAATAAAATACCTAGGAATCCAACTTACAAGGGATGCGAAGGACCTCTTCAAGGAGAACTACAAACCACTGTTCAAGGAAATAAAAGAGGATACAAACAAATGGAAGAACATTCCATGCTCATGGGTAGGAAGAATCAATATCGTGAAAATGGCCATCCTTCCCAAGGTAATTTACAGATTCAATGCCATCCCCATCAAGCTACCAATGACTTTCTTCACAGAATTGGAAAAAACTACTTTAAAGTTCATATGGAACCAAAAAAGAGCCCGCATCGCCAAGTAATCCTAAGCCAAAAGAACAAAGCTGGAAGCATCACACTACCTGACTTCAAACTATACTACAAGGCTACAGTAACCAAAACAGCATGGTACTGGTACCAAAACAGAGATATAGATCAATGGAACAGAACAGAGCCATCAGAAATAATGCCACATATGTACAACTATCTGATCTTTGACAAACCTGAGAAAAACAAGAAATGGGGAAAGCATTCCCTATTTAATAAATGGTGCTGGGAAAACTGGCTAGCCATATGGAGAAAGCTGAAACTGGATCCCTTCCTTACACCTTATACAAAAATCAATTCAAGATGGATTAAAGACTTAAATGTTAGACCTAAAACCATAAAAACCCTAGAAGAAAACCTAGGCATTACCATTCAGGACATAGGCATGGGCAAGGACTTCATGTCTAAAATGCCAAAAGCAATGGCAACAAAAGCCAAAATTGACAAATGGGATCTAATTAAACTAAAGAGCTTCTGCACAGCAAAGGAAACTACCATCAGAGTGAACAGGCAACCTACAAAATGGGAGAACATTTTCGCAACCTACTCATCTGACAAAGGGCTAATATCCAGAATCTACAATGAATTCAAACAAATTTACAAGAAAAAAACAAACAACCCCATCAAAAAGTGAGCGAAGGACATGAACAGACACTTCTCAAAAGAAGACATTTATGCAGCCAAAAAACACATGAAAAAATGCTCACCATCACTGGCCATCAGAGAAATGCAAATCAAAACCACAATGAGATACCATCTCACACCAGTTAGAATGGCGATCATTAAAAAGTCAGGAAACAACAGGTGCTGGAGAGGATGTGGAGAAATAGGAACACTTTTACACTGTTGGTGGGACTGTAAACTAGTCCAACCCTTGTGGAAGTCAGTGTGGCGATTCCTCAGGGATCTAGAACTAGAAATTCCATTTGACCCAGCCATCCCATTACTGGGTATATACCCAAAGGACTATAAATCATGCTGCTATAAAGACACATGCACACGTATGTTTATTGCCGCATTATTCACAATAGCAAAGACTTGGAACCAACCCAAATGTCCAACAATGATAGACTGGATTAAGAAAATGTGGCACATATACACCATGGAATACTGGATTAAGAAAATGTGGCACATATACACCATGGAATACTGTGCAGCCGTAAAAAATGATGAGTTCATGTCCTTTGTAGGGACATGGATGAAATTGGAAATCATCATTCTCAGTAAACTATCGCAAGAACAAAAAACCAAACACCGCATGTTCTGACTCATAGGTGGGAATTGAACAATGAGAACACATGGACACAGGAAGGGGAACATCACACTTCCGGGACTGTTGTGGGGTGGGGGGAGGGGAGAGGGATAGCATTTGGAGATATACCTAATGCTAGATGACGAGTTAGTGGGTGCAGCGCACCAGCGTGGCACATGTATACATATGTAACTTACCTGCACATTGCGCACATGTACCATAAAACCTAAAGTATAATAATAATAATAATAATAAAAAAGAAAAATCAAATAGACGCAATAAAAAATGATAAAGGGGATATCACCACTGATCCCACAGAAATACAAACTACCATCAGAGAATACTAGAAACACCTCTATGCAAATAACATAGAAAATCTAGAAGAAATGGAGAAATTCCTCAACACATACACCCTCCCAAGACTAAACCAGGAAGAGGTTAACTCTCTGAATACACCAATAACAGGCTCTGAGATTGTGGCAATAATCAATAGCTTACCAACAAAACAGAGTCCAGGACCAGATGGATTCACAGCTGAATTCTACCAGAGGTACAAGGAGGAACTGGTACAATTCCTTCTGAAACTATTCCAATCAATAGAAAAAGAGGGAATCCTCCCTAACTCATTTTATGAGGCCAGCATCATCCTGATACCAAAGCCTGGCAGAGACACAACCAAAAAAGAGAATTTTAGACCAATATCCTCAATGAACATTGATGCAAAAATCCTCAATAAAATACTGACAAACCAAATCCGGCAGCACATCAAAAAGTTTATCCACCATGATCAAGTGGGCTTCATCCCTGGGATGCAAGGCTGCTTCAATATATGCAAATCAATAAATGTAATCCAGCATATAAACAGAACCAAAGACAAAAACCACATGATTATCTCAATAGATGCAGAAAAGGCCTTTGACAAAATTCAACAACCCTTCATGCTAAAAACTCCCGATAAATTAGGTATTGATGGGACATATCTCAAAATAATAAGAGCTATCTATGACAAACCCACAGCCAATATCATACTGAATATCACCACTCCTATTCAACATAGTTTTGGAAGTTCTGGCCAGGGCAATTAGGCAGGAGAAGGAAATAAAGGGTATTCAATTAGGAAAAGAGGAAGTCAAATTGTCCCTGTTTGCAGATGACATGACTGTATATCTAGAAAACCCCATCGTTTCAGCCCAAAATCTCCTTAAGCTGATAAGCAACTTCAGCAAAGTCTCAGGATACAAAATCAATATACAAAAATCACAAGCATTCTTATACACCAATAACAGACAAACAGAGAGCCAAATCATGAGTGAACTCCCATTCACAATTGCTTCAAAGAGAATAAAATACCTAGGAATCCAACTTACAAGGGATGTGAAGGACCTCTTCAAGGAGAACTACAAACCACTGCTCAAGGAAATAAAAGAGGATACAAACAAATGGAAGAACATTCCATGCTCATGAGTA
Organism: Pongo pygmaeus; assembly: GCF_028885625.2. Classification (NCBI taxonomy): domain Eukaryota; kingdom Metazoa; phylum Chordata; class Mammalia; order Primates; family Hominidae; genus Pongo; species Pongo pygmaeus. The sequence goes on along the minus strand of NC_072385.2, from coordinate 34,838,400 downwards.
GGAAGAATCAATATCATGAAAATGGCCATACTGCCCACGGTAATTTATAGATTCAATGCCATCCCCATCAAGCTACCAATGACTTTCTTCACAGAATTGGAAAAAACTACTTTAAAGTTCCTATGGAACCAAAAAAGAGCCCACATCACCAAGTCAATCCTAAGCCAAAAGAACAAAGCTGGAGGCATCAAGCTACTTGACTTCAAACTATACTACAAGGCTACAGTAACCAAAACAGCATGGTTCTGGTACCAAAACAGAGATATAGATCAATGGAACAGAACACAGCCCTCAGAAATAACGCCGCATATCTACAACTATCTGATCTTTGACAAACCTGACAAAAACAAGCAATGGGGAAAGTATGCCCTATTTAATAAAGGGTGCTGGGAAAACTGGCTAGCCATATGGAGAAAGCTGAAACTGGATCCCTTCCTTACACCTTATACAAAAATTAATTCAAGGTGGATTAAGGACTTAAACGTTAGACCTAAAAGCATAAAAACCCTAGAAGAAAACCTAGGCATTACCATTCAGGACATAGGCATGGGCAAGGACTTCATGTCTAAAACACCAAAAGCAATGGCAACAAAAGCCAAAATTGACAAATGGGATCTAATTAAACTAAAGAGCTTCTGCACAGCAAAAGAAACTACCATCAGAGTGAACAGGCAACCTACATAATGGGAGAAAATTTTTGCAACCTACTCATCTGACAAAGGGCTAATATCCAGAATCTGCAATGAACTCAAACAAATTTACAAGAAAAAAACAAACAACCCCATCAAAAAGTGAGCAAAGGACATGAACAGACACTTCTCAAAAGAAGACATTTATGCAGCCAAAAAACACATGAAAAAATGCTCACCATCACTGGCCATCAGAGAAATGCAAATCAAAACCACAATGAGATACCATCTCACACCAGTCAGAATGGCGATCATTAAAAAGTCAGGAAACAACAGGTGCTGGAGAGTATGTGGAGAAATAGGAACACTTTTACGCTGTTGGTGGGACTGTAAACTAGTTCAACCCTTGTGGAAGTCAGTGTGGCGATTCCTCAGGGATCTAGAACTAGAAATTCCATTCGACCCAGCCATCCCATTACTGGGTATATACCCAAAGGACTATAAATCATGCTGCTATAAAGATACAGGCACACGTATGTTTATTGCGGCACTATTCACAATAGCAAAGACTTGGAACCAACCCAAATGTCCAACAACGATAGACTGGATTAAGAAAATGTGGCACATATACACCATGGAATACTATGCAGCCATAAAAAATGATGAGTTCATGTCCTTTGTAGGGACATGGATGAAATTGGAAATCATCATTCTCAGTAAACTATTGCAAGAACAAAAAACCAAACTCCACATATTCTCACTCATAGGTGGGAATTGAACACAATGAGAACACATGGACACAGGAAGGGGAACATCACACTCTGGGGACTGTTGTGGGGTTGGGGGAGGGGGAAGGGATAGCATTAGGAGATATACCTAATGCTAAATGACGAGTTAATGGGTGCAGCACACCAACATGGCACATGTATACATATGTAACTAACCTGCACATTGTGTACATGTACCCTAAAACTTAAAGTATAATAATAATAAAATAATAAAATAAAAACTTTTACTTCTCATTATTGATTATCTATGTGCTCCTTCAAATCTGTTAGATTTTGCTTTATGCAATTTGCAGCTGTGTTGTGAGGTGCATATATGTTTATAATTATTACATATTTTTGATGCACTGACCCTTAGAAATTGAGACCTCTTAATTTCCAGTAACAGATTTGTTTTAAAATGTATTTTGTTGATATTAGTATAGCAACTCTTGCTTACTTATGGTTTAACAGACATTAGCATGAAACAATTTACTGAATATTGGCCACACAAAATCCCTGAGATTTGTACATGTTATCTCATATATAAAAAGGTCTTTGCAAATATGATTAACTTAAGAATCTTAATATCAAAGATATTATCCTGGATTATCCAGGTGTCACCTAAATCCAATCACAGGTATCCTTAAAAGAGAGGCAGGGGTGAAGTTGACACATACAGGAGAGGAGAAGCAACATGACTACAGACGCAGAGATAGGAATGATGTGACTACAATTGAAGGAAGGTCTGCAGCCACAAGAAACCAAAGTGACAAAAAACTTATGCCCATACAGCATCCACTGGAAGTGCAGACCTGCTGACACCTTAATTTTTGCTCAGTGAAATTGATCTCAGACATGTAGATCATCATGTCATCAGTTCTCAGACATCTACAGAACTGAGGGAATAATCAATGTGTGTCTTTTAAGTCAACAAGTAATTTATCATGGCAGTATCAGGAAACTAATTCACATTTTGGTACTGAGTAGTGAAATCCAGCTATAGCAAATAGCTGAAAATATGGAAGTGGCTTTGAAATTAGTTAATGTGTCGAGGCTGGAAAAATTCTGAGGCAGATGATAGAAAAAATTAGATAGCATTAAACGATTGTTGTTAAAAATATGACAGGAAAAGCCACTTCTGATGAAATCTCAGAAAAAAAGCGAGGAGCATCTAAGATCAAGCCTATATCGTCTTAGAGAATAATGTTATGTATGTACTGTTATGAAGAGGATGTTGGTAGAAATATGAACATTAAAGACACTCCTGGGTAGGGATTAGAAGGCAATAGGAAACATGTTATTGGAAACTACCAGAAAAACAAAACTTTTTATAGAGTGGCAGAAACATAATTCAATTCTATCCTACAGTTTTTTAAAAATCAGAACTTGATGATAATAAAAAAGCAGAACTTGATAATAATAAACTTGAATATTTAGCTGATGTTATTTCAAGTACAGTGTCAAACATGTGGACTAGTTTCTTCTTGCCGCTTATAGTAAAATGTGAGATAAAAGAGGAAAGAAATGTTAATCACAATGAACTATATTTAGTAATTTTGGAAATTGTTAGTCTAGCCAGATTTTTAAAAAATGTGTTATTAGGAGATTCACTGTTAAGACAGGGTTCTCTGGGGAAAAGGCCTAAAGTGAGGCCGGACAACCCATTGCTAGTGTAAAAGAGATTATGCGTGTGACTCATGGATTCACTCAACCATCTTAGATGAAGCCAGGAATAAAGATGAGATTATTGAGGAAAAATCTGTTGTGGGCACTTTTGTGGGTTTCAGTGTTTTAAATGTTCATTACAGATATAGAAGACCCACAGAGTTTTTAACAATGATATATTAGCAAATACACTGCAAACTTGGACTGAAAGGGGACAAAAATGGAGTGGAAATGAAGGAAAGCTCTTAGATTCCCAAAATTCTAGTTCCAGGAACAGGTTTATAAAACTACTCAACTGCTATCCCATAAAAAAAGAAAATACCAGAAAGAAAGACAGAAATAATTATTCAATGGCAGTTGGTGCCAGAGGACAGAGCTGTAGGTGAAGAGGAAGAGACCAAGACCATGTGCAGACATGGCAGCAGTACAGACCCAGAGGATGCATCTTCAGGCTAGAGGATTATTCCAGTTACTGAAACCTAATTGAGTTCACCTCTCTGAATATGTATTTTTAAATTATTTGTGAATAATCATTTCTTCTACATAGGTTTTTTCCTTTTAGAATGGGAATGCCTATAATTATTGTATGGTGTCCATCCCACAAATGTATTTCAGAAATAAATAAATTATTTAGTTTCACAGGTCTGCAAGTGGAGAAGAGAGGATTTTTTGTTCCATATTGGATAATACTCAGTATTTTACTCATACCTGATTCAAATAAACTAGATGATGAAATCTGAGACTTTTAGCCTGATTATTTTGAAATGACGTTTTGGAATTTAGTTGATGATGAAATGGTTTGAGGCTTACAGGAACGTTGAGATAGGATGAATGCATTTTTGCATGTGGGAAGGATGTGAATCCACAGAAATGACCATAGCAAACTGACTAACAGCCACCCAAATATAATAAATCCTAATTATTGCAACCTGTCAATGTTACCCTATGAGGAAAACTGTCTTTGTAAAGGGAACTAATTTAATAATATTAATTTAGGGAGATTATCCTGGATTATCTGGGTAGGTCCTAAATCCAATCACAATTGTCCCTATAAGAGAGAGGCAGAAAAAAATATATATATAGAGAGAGAGGGAGAGTGAGAGAGAGAGAGAGAGAGAGAGAGAGAGAGAGATGGAGTCTGGCTCTGTCACCCAGGCTGGAGTGCAGTGGCACAATCTTTGCTCCATGCAACCTCCACTTCCCAGGTTCAAGTGATTCTTTTGCCTCAGCCTCCCGGGTAGTGGGACTACAAGTGCACACCATCGTACCCAGCTAATTTTTGTATTTTTAGTAGAGATGAGGTTTCACCATGTTGGCCAGGCTGGTCTCAAACTCCTAACCTCAAGTGATCCACCCACCTCGGCCTCCCAAAGTGCTGGGATTACAGGAATAAGCCACCACGCCTAGCCTGCAGAAAAATATTTGACTCACAGAAAAGGAGGAGTCAGTGTGATCAAAGAGGCAGGGTTGGAAGTAATGTAGTCACAAGTCAAAGAATTCTGTCAGCCACCAGAAGCTGGGAGAGACAAAGAATATCTTCTCTTCTAGTACTTCCACTGGAGTGCAGCCTTGATGACATCTTAATTTTGCCTCAGTAAAATGGATTACAGACATGTGACCTCCAAAAATGTGAGCAAATAAACTTGTGTGTGTGGTAATTTGTTACAACAGCCTCAGGAAACTAAAACATGTAATTAACATGACTTTTTTCCTCCTTTGGTTCTATCTATTTCTACCTTTGAATCTAAATTTTATCTCCTATAAATAGGATACTATTGGATTTTGTCTTCTATCCAGTCTGAAAAACTACCTTTGATAACATTGTTTAATCCGTTCACATTTATTCTTATTATTGATATATTTGGATTTATGTCTGACATTGTGCTTTTTATAGACTTCATGTGCATTTTCCCCTTTATTATCCTTTTTTTCATTAAAAGAATATATTCTAGTATAACATTTAAATTATTTAATAATTTTATTATGTATGTTTTAGATAATTTTTACTTGTTCTTTTATCTGAACCTACTTCAGATTTATACTAATTTATTCCAGTGATACATGGTATTTCTATATAGTTATATTACATATATATGTATTATATATGTCACAAACTCAACAACAAACAATACATTGTTATAATTATTGGTTTACATAATTTTCTGTCCATCTAAGAAGCTGAGGTAAGAAAGAAGAGAAGGTATATATATATTCATAGAGTTTTATATATTAATCTTCTTATTTACCATGTCAGATTCTTCTCATTTGTTCTTGTTCATTTGTGTTCCTATGTAGTATCATTTTCCTATTCCAAATAAGCTTTGCTCCTGTGTGCCTCCTCTGTGCAATAAATACATATTACACTTCTAAATGTTGTAGCTCCAATAGAAAATTTAATACATATTTTGTATATAGTTGTTTTCAAAATCAGCTAGGAGAAAAAGAAAAATAAATATACATTTATACTATCTTTTTATCTTTTTTGCATAATTACCTTTACTTGTACTCTTTGTTTTTTCATATGGATTTGAATTACTCTCTAAGTTACCTGCTTTCAGCCTGAACAGCTTTCTTGAAGTATTTCCCGTAATGCGAATTTGCTAGCAATGGGTTCTCTTTGTTTTTATTATTATTATCATTATTATTAATCTGACAATGCCTTTATTTCTTCCTCATTTTTGGAAGACAATTTTGCTAGATATAAGATCCTTGGTGGATAATTGTGGGTTTGTTTGTTTTGTTTTGTTTCAGGTTGTTGAATATTCCATTCTACGACTTTCTAGCTTCCATTGTTTCTGGTGAGTAATCACTTGTTGATCTTATTGGGGTTTTTCTGTACCTGTCATTTGTTTTTCTCTTGCTGCTTTCAGAATATCCTTTCCCTTTGCTATGATGTTTTCGTGTGTGGATATGTTTATCCTATACAGAGTTTGTTGAGCTTTTAGGATTGCATATTGTTGTTTTTAACTGCTATTTCTTTGAATATTATTTCTTTTTTGTTTTCTCTTTCTCCTTTGCTTTTAGTCCTCCTATTATACATACGTTTCTGTGCTAAATGGCAACCCACGTTTCTCTGAGACATTGTTCATTTTTGTTTATTTTTATATCTGTTCTTTGAATTGTATAATTTCTATTGTTGAGTCTTTCCTCTACTAGTTCAAGTATACTGTTTAGCCTCTGGTCAATTTGTTAATTCTGTTTATTGTACTTTTCAATTACGATGTCCCATTTGGTCCATTTTACAGTTCCTACCTTCTTATAATATTCTCTATTTCATGGCGCTGCATCATAGCTTTCTTTATTTCTTTAAACATGCATTCCTTTGGTGATTTGACTATATTTATATTGGTTGAATTGAAGTCTTTTACTTTTAAATCAAACACTTGGGTCCTCTAAAGTCAACATGTGTTGCTTGCTCCTCTTCCTGTGTGTGGGTCAAAGTTTCCTGTTTATTTGCATCTCTTTTATTTATTTTTGTTGTAAACTAGACATTTTAAGTAATATTTTAGTAATGCTGCATAATGTTTTTTCACTTCCCTCTCTAGAACATTTTGTTTCTTTTTTCTTTCCTTTCTTTTTTTTGTTTGCTTCTTAATTTGTTTAGTGACTTGGCTAGACTATTATAGGGAAGTCTATTTTCCTCACAGTGTGAAGCTTCTGATGTCACTCCTCAGAGGGTACAGCCTTGGGCATATACACGGTCACCCTGGGATTATAGCAATTTTAGCAGGGCTCTTTTTGACTGTCTCTTTCCCTGATATCTCTGTTAAGCACTCTGCCTTATTTGGTATTTCCACTAAGATGTTATGCTACATTGATGGCTGTCTAATTGTTCTATTATTTTCAAGACAGTCCTGAGGCATAAATTGCTCTGTAGTCTGATCTAAGTAAATTCTGGTAACGGCAGTGTTTGAGGCCAGTCTTGCATGTTTGTTGTGTCCCCAGGAAGGCTCTACTTAAGTGTCTCTTTTCCTTGTAGTCTCTGGTAAGCTACCTAGCTTACAGTTTAGCTTCTTGCCCTCATAGAACTGCCAGCCTCCTCTTAATTGCTTACCATGAGAATCTTTATTGTTTTCAACGTTTCCCTTGGGTTTTAACTTCCCCACTTGTTTGAAGTGAGGCTTCTTAGCTTGCCTCTCCTGATGTGAAACTTCCATCCTATAAGTAAGGTGGGGTCAGGGCAATCAGGGGCCCAGTATGCTCATCCTTCCATGTGTGAGATTAATCCTCTGACCTGTTAGTGGTGGCCAGGTGGCCACGTGACCTCCTGGCCGTACTCACCAGGAATTTATCCTCTGCAACTTGGAGTAAGAGGGGCTGACAAATGCTGGTGGCTACCCTCCTGGTGATATACTGTATCCCTTGACTGGAAATTAATGGGGCAGATGATCTCACCTTGGGCACACCTTCCCAGAGTTGAACTTTTATGAAGGTGACCTGGGAGGGAGAGGTTAGAGTGAGGGAAACATTGCTCACATGCCACAGACTCTTGTTTGTCTTACAGAGATTTAGTACATTTTCTCAGATAAGTTTTTTAAAAGTCTGCTGTATGTTTTTAGAACAATTTCTGGAGATTTTTTAAAAAATAATTTTTGCCTATTATGTCTGTTTTATGGTGTAACAGGTCCACAGTCTCCTTACAATGTTAATCCAGAAGTGGAATTGTTACACTACTCTTTCTTTTACTTTTTTTCTTTTTTCTTTTTCTGTTTTTTTTTTTTTTGAGACGGAGTCTTGCTCTGTCACCAGGCTGGAGGGCAGTGGTGCGATCTCTGCTCACTGTAGCCTCCACCTCCCAGGTTCAAGGGCTTATCCTGCCTCAGCCTCCCCAGTAGCTGGGACTACAGGCGCACGCCACCAAGCCAGGCTAACTTTTGTATTTTTAGTAGAGATGGGGCTTCACCGTGTTGGCCAGATGTTCTTGATCTCTTGACCTCGTGATCTGCCTGCTTCTGTCTCCCAGGGTGCTGTGATTACAGGCGTGAGCCACCGTGCCCAGCCTATACTGCTCTTTCTTAACCAAAGATGACGCAAGCAAAAAGTGATATTCAGGAGAGAAGAGAGCAGTCTGAGTTTCTTCAATTTTTATGGTTCACATACCAGTGTCTAAAAATGTGGCATTTTTCTATTGGTAACTTTGTACAAAAAGATATTGCATAAATAATAAAGTCTTGCAGTTTTGTCAGTTTAAATACAAATTACACACTGAGAGACACATACACACAAATATTATTCCCTCAAACCGGGACATGATGTTTCTGGTTTCCACACTGTGTTGTCTCGACAATCAGCATGTATTGCTGAGAATTCTCCCAAACAATTACGTTTGAAGAGCTTTTCTGTAATAACATCTGAATGTTTCTTCCAAATGATTACATTCCTAAGCTGTCTCTATAAATTTGGATTATTTCATTTTTAATTCATTTCATTCAGAAATGAACCATTCAACATCTATTATATGCCAGACAGGAAATAGGAGTAGAAATAGGAGTTTCTATACTCATTTAATTTTTTCATTTGAAGACCCTTTCATTTGAAGACCCTGATGCAGCACAATGTTGCAGCTCTGTTCAGAGAGTTCTCTTTTAGCATTGACTTGTGTCAGGCTTCAATTTGTCTTTTCTCCCCCAGTGCCATTTCTCTGGTTCATTCCATCATCATGTCTCACCCAGGCCACTGCTTAAGTAGTTAACCAGTCTGTTGGCTGTTGTAGATCAGCAATGACCAATGGAAATATGTTTCACATACATAGTACTAAATATTTTCTTTTGAAATGACTAGATTTGCAATTCCATGTACCCTGCACTCAGTTTTCTCTAGTGGTAAAATCCTGCAAAACTATAATACCCTATCCCAACTAAAATATTTACATTACACTACAGTCCGCCGATCTTATTCAGATTTCTCATTTTATTTGTACTCATTTACATATGTGTGTGTGTTGTGCGAGTTAGTTCTATGTGGTGTTATCACAAGTAGGTTTATGCAGCCACCACCACAGTCAAGATACAGAATAGCTACATTACTGCAAGGATTCCATACGATGCTCTTTTATACCATACCTACCTTTTCTATTCTTTGCTGGAGTTCCTAATTTTTTATTTGTTTCAAGAAGCTTTATAATTGATCATTGAAATGTTTACATAATGGCTGCTTCAAAGCCTTGTTAGATGTTTACAGCATTTGAGTCATCTCACTGTTGGTATCAGTTGGTTATTTACCAGCCTCCTCTTAATTGCTGACCAGAGGAGGTTGGTAGAAACCAACTGATACCAAATGTTGGCATCATTTCTCAACCCTTCTTGCTCCAAGTTGCAGAGGCTAAATTCCTGGTGAGTACAGCCAGGAAGTGAAGTTTCCCTTCCTCCACCTGGCCACCACTAATAGGTTCAGAGGATTAATCTCACACATGGAAGGATGAGAATACTGGGCCCCTGATGGCCCTGACCCCAGCTTGCTTATAGGATGGAAGCTTCACATCAGGAGAGGCAAGCTAGGAAGCCTCATTTCAGACAGAGCGGGGGAAGTTAAAACCTAAGGACACCTTTGAAAACAATAGAGATTTTCATGGTCAGCAATTAATAGGAGGCCGGTAGTTCTCAGCCAAATATTGTGGTTTTCCTAGTTCTTGATATGATGGGTAATTTTCAGTTTTATTCTGGACATTTTGGTTATTATTTAAGGAAATTATGGGCACAATTTAAGTCTCCTCTTCTAGAAAGTAGTCATACCGCTGAGTTTCGCTTTCAAATACTGGCCTACTTTTCTAAGTTATGGTTATGATGAAAATTTAGTTTTTAGAGTCTTGTGATGCTATTTTTGTCATTAGGTGTAGTTGTTGCTGTTCAGGCTCTCACCAGTTCCTCCTGATGCTGCCTGAGAAGGCAGAGATTCCTGAGGTTAGGCACCTGGTGCTTCTAAGTGGAGGAAGAAGCTTCATGGCCTGGGTTGCCTTTGTCTTCTGCCCACCCAATTTCTCTTGGTGGAGGAGGAAAATCTCAGGCCCAGCAGAAAATGAAAACTCTTCCTGTGCTCCTTCATTGCCATCAGGGTTCCCAGTCAATGCCCCTCGGTAGAGCTGATTAGATTTCTTGTTTTTGTCCAGTGATCTTCCATTCGACTGTGGAGAGAAATGAACCTATCTGGGCCATTTAATGTTTCTAGGTTGGAGTTCAGAAAAGACTGGGCTTGGGTCACCTTCTTCAAAGGATTGGGGTCTCTGTAATACCCTGCCACTACATTGTACTTCCAATGTTGGAGTCCCTCATTTCTTTCCCCTACTCTTTTCTTCCTTCAGAACTCTACTTGGTTGCTTTTTGCATTATTTTCAGGGTTTACAGCTGTACTTAATGGAATAAAGTGGGAAAAATGTTATGTATGCCATTTTGTTTAGAGCTGAAAACTCCACACATGCAATTTTAAATTTCTAATAGTAACATTAAAAAACAAAGAAAACAAGTGAAATAAATTGTATTAATACATTTTAACTCAATATATCCACATTATTATAACACATAATCATTGTAAACATTTATATATTTTACATGTCTTTTCTACAAAGTATTTAAAATATTGTATATATTTTATACATACAGCTCATCTCAATTCATACTCATCTCATTTCATATACTCAATAGCCTCATGTCAAGATAAGATTACCACATTTGACAGTGCAATTCTCAACCCTTCAATTTATTATATGCACAGCACAGTAATTATGATTCTTTAAAAAAAATCTGAAAATATCTCTTCTTGTGCTAAACCCTTCAAAGACTTTCCAAACCACAAAGAAAAAATATTTGAAAATTCTGATAATGGCTTCCAATGATACCATTTCTTCTCATTCTTTTCCCTGCTAATTCTTAGTAACCATTCAGCTTGCAGCTTAATTGTCACACCTTCAGGGAAGGCCTATAAAATCCCCCAAAGAAGTCATGTTTCCCTACTAATACTTCTTAACACATATTGTGCTTTTCTTATATAGCCCTCATCACAATTTTTATATAGTGTCTTTAATTATGTAAGTAGTTGTTTGTTGATTATATTCCCTTTTAGATTGCATGTTCCATGACAGCTGGATCTTATCTATTTTACTCACTATGGTATTCCCAGTGCCAAGCACACTACCTGCTTTTCAAATGAATAAATGAATTTCACTAATTCAAATATGGAAGCCCAAAGCAAAAAGCTCCTTATTCTAAAAATAATAATAATTAAATAATTTGAAAATGGTTAGTTTTAAAATTATTAGGACATAATTTTTACCAATTATATTTTTATTAAATATTAGGTCATTGCTTGTTCTATAAAAATGAAATGTATCTGAAATGCTTATTTGGATTATATCCTATGTTCATAATCTCAAATGTTATGTCTCTAAATACTATTTGCAATAGAAATTAAAAAATGCATTTCCAGAGAGTCCTTATATATAGTGCCTTATACAGGGAAGCGCTTACTAATATTAGATAATAATCAGACATCAAGAAAATTTTCTTCTTGGCTTTGTTCTTGTGTTCTCTTCCATCAATGAATTAGAATATGCTGATTAAAACCATGTTAAAGAACTCCTAGAAAGAAGCAAAAGCATCTGTGACTAGTGTATCAGTACTTCATTTCAATTGTGGTCTCCAAATTGCATCTTACATAAGTATTGTCTTATGTACTTATTTTTAGCAGCTTCTTGAATTATATAACCCAGGGCAAAAATGCTTATTTCTCACTGGATTTGTATGACTTCTAGTAAATTAAATTCCAGAGATAATTTGGAAAGAAAAATAAAAAGTATATGTAGCCTGTTCCATAGGATTTTCGTTAGAACACCCTTGAGAATATTGAGTGTGTGTGTGTGTGTTACACTATCACCTTACTTAAATTCTTAAACTAGAGTTGTTTCCTCTTTCTATTCAATGCTCTTGGGATCAACCACCCTCCTACTTACTTGATTTATCCTAGGATTTTAACTTTTTGTAATTTTCCTTTCCCAAGGATATAGTTTGAAGGTCATAACAACTCAACTCTTATAAAATATTTTAAATCCAAATATCAGAGAAAAGCATACTGATATTTAGATTTGAAAAATTTTATGTTTGAGTTGTAAAATTTGGTTAGTATCAAGTTATGCATGGAAACATATATACTTTATATGTACAATTTATGTAAATATATAAAACATGTATAGAGTCATAGAAAAATAGGTATAGTAGAGTGTAGCCATAAATAGATACTTTAAAAGTTGAGATATAAATGCATTATAGACATCAATATTCAACTCAATCTATTTTCCTTTTACTTGGATTATTTTTCAGCAAATTATTATCAAAATTGCAAACGGAATTCAGCATATATGGTTTTAACCTGCATGTTAGGCCCAAAATTCATACAGTGTGGGTTTACTTTTTTCTCTTTTTGAAAAAGAGATACAACAGAATAAAGTAGAAACAACAAAGAAATTTTACATTGTTTGAAATATCAATATTGAACAGAGGAGGAATTTAGATTGAAACATTTGAGTTGATCCAGTATTTCTAAACATTTCATTGGTTAAATTAGTGTGCCATAGTTGATTTTACTAATTTCTACATGGTAATTATAAAAACTTGTGACTAATTGTGACCAACTTGCCTTCTTCATCTAAGCAAACAAAGTCTGCTTCTTCTGCTATTTGGAAACATTTTGTTCAGGTACATAAGACCCTCGATATTTCCCTTCACCCCCAGTTTTAAAAGACCACTTTAAATGATCCTCCTTAATGAAATTTTGTAAAGTGCCCACCAAGTACACATCACTGTATTAGGCGCATTCCTCAGATAATTCTGCCCATTACTGGAGATGGGAATTCCTATATGAGAATTATAGTCTCTTCAGACCAAATGGACTTACATTGAATCCTATTTCAACTGAGCGTTATTTGGGTTCTCAGTAAAAATCACTCCATGAGTGTGAGCACAGTGCTTTTTCTTATTCATTATTAATTTTTAAACAATTTGAGATGAAACTGCAAACACTATTGAATATGCATTGCCTTTGGAATTAAGGCTATCTCATTATCTTAACCAAGCCCGTTACTGAATTCCCCCCAGAATCATTGTTATGAAGAATTATACATCTTTTTTTCTTTTTCCTGCTGGCCAGATCAGACACATTTTTGTATCAATGAAGTCTGTTTCAAGGGCACATTGCCAAAATGATAATTTACCACAAACAAAATAAACAAGACAGAAGATGGGATATCAAATATTGGCAGAAAAATGGATAGTTTGCAGAGGATGAGTAAAGTCTCTCCCGGCACCATTGACACTGCTCTGCCAAGGCAAACTATGATAATAAAAGCCTCAGAAGCTTTAAAATATGTAAAAATAATTGATTTTATTAAAAAATCTTATACATGCATACATACACACAAACATATCTCTATATTAAACATGATGATTAAAAATTAAGCAATCATCAGAGTGATTGGCTTGGGATTAAAATATTCCCATACATAAGTTGTGATATTCCTTTTTCCTTCAAATCCTCATCTTTTTTAGACCTCAACTTTCACAGATAAAAAAGTGCTAAAACTTTCTCACACAGATTCAACATCAGCTGTAGCAGCTGTTTGCCTGTCACCAAAAACCAACAAAATATGCATCATTCTTTAAAAAAATTCCTGGAGACAAAAGTGATTTGATCAATTTAACGCCCAATAAAAATGGCATTTTAATCTACTACTTCTACTGTGCTTATCAGTGAAATATGTATAGAAGTGGTACTTGGCGAGTCAAACAGATAAAAGACATCGACAAGACAAAGAAAGTTGTCAGTAAACAGACAGAGAGGTTCGGGATAAAATAACTAAAACTGGACAAACTGAAAGAGGATCTTTAAGAAATAAAGAAATTCCTAGGCAAGCATGTGTCAACCATTGCAAAAGGAGTGTTTTAATAAGGGAGAATGATGGAGTTAACCTGAAAGAGTTAAGAATGAAATGCTCTGTAGAGAAGTAAGGGAAAACAGGAGAAGACATGAGTGCATAAGAATTTAAAACACTACATTGTAGGAAACAGTTTTATGACACGGTAGGCGAAATCACATATGAAGAATGGACTCCAGGAAAGGGGATTTGGGAGAAAATAAGAGCAGCAGGTACTGGATAGGAGAGGGCATGGGAAACCAGAGAGAAAATCAGAAACTAGCTGGAGTGTAAGTCTTCAGTCAGAGTTGCCAAGAAATTTAATCAGAGAAAGAGAGGAGCAGAGACACTTAGGGGATGAAAACCGCGGAGTCCCGTGGCTCTCAGTGGCTCTCACTGGGAGAAGATCTAGGAAGGTAATGAGGTATGGGGAGTGTAATTGAGAAGGGAACAGGAGGGAACTAAAATACATGAATAACCAACGTAGGGTTAAGGACCATTTGACAATTATTTTGTAGTAACTGGCTGGTGATAATTGGAGCTGGGAAGAAAATGGGATGCTGCTGGTGTGTCTAGACCCCAAGCAAAAGAAACAGAGAAAGGGCAAAACCTATCCGTGTAGAACTGTCATAGTACAGCTTTTAGATATAAATACATAATTGAAGTTTTTACTTTTGTCAACTTTTATTATACTTTTAGTAATTGCCTTCCTCTTCCTCACCACAGATAGAAGGCTGGGAGTCAGATCTTAAATGCGTAATGCCACTCTTCTTTGTGCATTTCCAACGCACACACATGTGTTCACACAATTGAGCTCAGATTGATATTCAAATCAGTGTAACTCTATGTATGGTTTAGTTCTAGCTCTGGAAATGAAACGATCACCTCTTCAAGAAATGCACAGTCTAGAAACGGAGGAGACGGGTGTTTTTAAAACAGCCTATCAAGCTGGCCATTGCTATCCTAATAATACAAACAGAGTAATGATGTAATGTATAGAGGAGAAGTAATTAGTTGGCATGGGCAAGAAATGCCATACTGTTCTGGTTAATTAAATAATTTGTTTAAAAGAAGGGTTGCTGTCTGTGTCAAACCTGAATTAGGATTTTAAGTAAGTTTTATGTCTATAATAGTGGATCCTGACTCTGAGCTCTTTTTATTCACAATACTTCTGACACAAAATGTGGGATTTTCTCTTCACACCAACCAACTCTCCAACTCTCCAGATGTCAACTGGACATCCTACAGTTCAATTCCATTCTGACACTGACAACCTGAAGTTAGCACTGACCCCACAGGTTAAAGGCTCAGTCCCACAGGATTGCCTGCTACTTGCCACTTCCAAGTCCTGGAGCTCTGGTACTTATGACCAACTGGCTAAAAAGTCAGGAATTCCCACACCATGCCCCTTAGCTTTGGTAATTTGCTGGAACAGCTCACAGAACTCAGAAAGGCATTTTACTTATTATTACCTGTTTATTACAAAGCCTATAACTCCAGATCAGCCAGATGGAAGAGATGCATAGGGTAAGGTATAGATGGATGGGTGCAGCGCTTCTACCCCCTTTCTAACTGCACCACACTCCCAGCACCCTGATGTGTTCACCTGGAAGCTCCCCAAACGTTGTTAGGCATTTTGATGGAGGTTTTATCATGTTGTCACAACCAATCATTATCTTGCTCTTCGCCCTCCCTGGAGGTCAGGGGGTGGAGCTGAAAGTTCTAAGTATTTAATCACATGTTTGGTTGTTCCTTTGGCAACCAGTCCCCATCCTAAAACTACCTAGGGGTCCACCATCAGTCACCTCATTAACATAAACTCGAGAAAGATTAAAAGGGTCTTACGTTGAATAATAAAAGATGCTCCTATCATCCTTAGCTCTCAGGAAATTACAAGAGTTTTAGAAGCTCTGTGCCAGCAACTAGGGAAAAAGACCAGACATAAATTCCTTATGATCGCACTGCCATTCCTAGTTGTAGAGTAATTCTCCATCTCTGGTGGTTTCTCCTATTCCCAGCCTCAGTCTTGGAAAGAGTCCCTTCATTAAACTTGGAGGCAGCTGAGCGTTCCCGCACTTTCCCACATAGTGTGGTGGTCCACTATCCTCTTCCTGATTTTTTTTTTCAGATAATGTTTTTCTCTTTGGCTTTAGGTTTAAAATAAATCATAAGCAAGCATGAATAGCAAAATACAATTTATTTTTTTCATTCCTAAATTACCTTCACTTTATAGATAGATCATGGGACTCCTACATTCATACACCTCATTAGATTGAGGAATAACATAGTTGCAAAATTTTACCAGCTACACTATTTGTTGTATCATGTTGTATTATGTTTGTGTTAGATAGACTTGGCATTGGAGAGGACTGAATAAGTTTTATATGAAAAGTAGAACTTTCTTCAGTTTCTACTCCAATATACGGAACTCTTAATTTTGCGGCTTCTAGAAAATGATTAGTGCTACAGATGCCTTTTCTATTATTTTGATTATTTAGATGCCATTCAGATAAATTTTACAACTTTTGAAATCTTCTTTGGATACCTCATGACAGAACTTTATTTAAAATGTGACATCCAGCTTAAAAGTGACGGTTCTGATAAATTGCTGCTTATAATTAGATTCCCTTAATATGCAAGTGTCCACAGAGCTATGAATGCTATCTCAGGTGGTGTGTTTGAAGAAAGCAACTGTGCAAATAGGCAATGAGTTTTAATATTAGCAGCATAGTTTTAACCTGAGCAATGTGAATCTACTACAAAGAAACAACATTTAACATTGTTGTATGAATATACTATGTGCCTTTCTGGTTGGTAATCTTATTGGAAAAATTTTTTATCCTGAAATTATAGCCATTACAAAGGCCACTCGATGAACTCTCAAATTACCCAACAGTCAGCCTACCTTTTATCTGTTATGACCCACAAAACTGCAAAAAGTGCTGGAGTATAGGAAGGCCCATCTCAAATGCGAAAATATCAGGATGCCCTAAAATAGTTGGTAAGAAACGACTTTCCCTGTTACTGGAAAAGCTATAGCTTACTTATTCTTTATGTATGGTTGTTTCGCATTACTCACAGCCTGACTTTTTTTTTTTTTAACTAGAGAAACAGATTATTTATAGATACAACAGATTTTTTCTTTTGCAGAAACTGTGTTGAAATCTACTGAGCCACATAATTAAATCCCTTTAAAAAATATTTCTGCATACATCCTTTGCTACTTTAAAGTGAAGTGGCGTGAATTTTCTCTGAACAGGTGAATGGAGTGAGAACGTACACAGGGTTGAGTGTATGCCTCAAGCTTACCCCAGGAGTGGCCCTGCCACGTTGTGGTGAAGCTCCAACCTCAGGTCTTAACTTTTTCACTCTGTCATCTTCTTGTTCTAAACTAGGGCAGGCCACTGCATCCCTCTGAAATTAGGTTTCTCCATGTATAAAATGAAATGATGGTAACCACCCAATCTACCTCTCGAATTTGTTATGAGACTCAAATAAGAACATTTTCATGAATGCACTTTGGAACCCACAAGGCTGTCTGTCAAGTTCTAATTTTAGGATTCTCCTGGCTGGTTTGGGACTTGTTACCTCACTTCTTTGCAGCTGTTTTCTTTATCTGGAAAATGGTAATAGTAAAATCATCCACTTTATAGCACTGTTGTGAGAATTACATAAGATCATGTGTGTACAATATTTAGCAAAGTACCTAATCTATTGCCATAACCCGATACGTGTTTTTTGTTACTATTTTTATTGCATGAACATTTAAAGTTATTAGGAAAGTAGTTTGACTGAATTGCAACCATTCGTGTTCCTTTGAAATGAATATTGTGTACACTGGGGTGGTTTTTATGGTCCTAAGCCTTTGCACCTAAATCACACATATTTAAGCAAAGATGACTATTCATTCATTATGGTGTTACTTAAGCAGCACTCTTTTTCATAACAGGGAGAGATCTGGCTTTGTTGATACATTGTAGTTAACCTCACTTAGATTATGTCATGTTATGAAATAAACATTAAAAAAAACTAATATACGTCTACTCTTTTTGTTGTTTGCCGTTGTTATAATCGCTCTGATTCACTGCTCGTGGCATAGGAGCAGTGATTGACTGAGGCAGTTTCCTATCAATGCCAAGGCTAAAACTGGTGAAGAAATGAAACAAATCTCTGCTAAAAGTTTTAACCAGACTTCCTCCATTTAAAAATGATGATTTATGGTTACAAGTTCTCAGTTTAATATGCATTAAGAATTCAAATGCTGTTGCGATAATTTTTTAGTAAAAGCTGCTTTTTTAGGACTACCTTTGCACATTTTCTTCACAAGCAATAATTCTTCATCTATGGAGTAATTTATTTCTTCTGGTTTTAATATGTCACAGATGAATGGTTGTATGTCTTTCCTGTTAGAGCATTACAAGACAGGCCACTTTTACATTAGGCTGGTACTACAACAGATACCTGTGGTGCTCTTCATGGTTCATGTGGTACTAATTTAAATGGGAAGTTGCACATATTTCATTGAAACACTTGGTAAAGCCAGCTTTCACAGAAGGGTGCAAATGATGGACTGTTCTCTGTGTGCAGCTGAACTGCTCTAAATGTGTCAGAGAGGGTTATGGATCATTTCATTCACCCATCAACTCTGGTCTGCTGTGTGTACAAATCACAGCATAGTGTCATCCAACAGAACATTCCTGACAATACTAGAACATTTATAGTACTGCCATTTTTAATAGGAGTTCTGCAACCCCATTTAAATAGTATTACTTCTTTAACACTTTCACTCCTGTTTTCCTGACCCTTTTCTCAAGCTGGCTTGGCCCTGGCTGCAGGGTTAACTGGGATTTATTATGGCAATTCAGCCATGCTGAGCGAGTGTATGGGGAGGTCTCACTTTACCCACACCTGGGCCCTAGCCAGAGTTACATCCATTTGTAGTTGTACTGTGTATGCCTCTTTCTTTTTGCAAAAGCAAAGCTACTGATCCCTCCAGGTTTGTTCCGGAGTTTACCCACCCATAACTTTTTGAACAGTCAGCTTCAGTTTTAAACAAATACATTAAATAGGTTGGCTATAAATGTTCTTTAATTATGAAGTTCCTTTTCTCATCTTTGACCACTATTGTTAACATAGAAAACTAAAAAATACAATTATGACTTTTTTTCCCTAATTCTGAGATTCTGTCATTGTCATTTTTTTTTTTTTTTTTGTCTGATTTTCTTTTGACCAGCTTGGGAACTACTAAAAATACCGTTTTGGGGTCTGCTTTCCCTGGCTTCAGTTACAGGCTTCTGGACAGTTGGTCAAAATGCTACTCCAAATGAGATTACAAGTATCCCACATAATATGGTTTACACTCAGTAATTAAAGAGATACAGCACTTGTATTTTACGACATCATGACTTATTATTGATGTTTATTTCAACTAGCTGCCTAGTGTTAATAGTAGTTGCTTTATATGTAAATGGGTAAAAAAATGTTTACAAGTTAAAGCTCATTGCTGACTCTAGGAATCCAAGGCAAGATGAAAAAAAAATGACACTATGAGTACAGGGAATACTAAAATGACAGCATAAAGCAAATTGCAGACTTCTCTGGGATTCTACACAGAACCTTAATCCAGGCCTTGCAACAACGTTATTTTATTGGGATAAATTGAGTCAGACATAAAAATGCAAACTTCGAGAGATTTTAAGCTATCTAACTCTCAAACTAGAAACTCTAACCACAGGAAAAATGTGAGCAATAGGCATTTTTCATAATTTTTAGAAATTATCTTTGTGTTGGCCACTGTATTTGTTTACTGGAATAAATAGGAAGGAAATATATATGTTAAAAGGAGCTTCTTTTGTGTAATGCCTTTCTCAAATTTGCTATTATTTTAATAGTAATTTCTACACATCAATGAGTATTATTTTCTATCTTTTTAGGTAAATATTCAGATGTAGCACACAAATTTTTGTTTTCATCAATACTATTAATATGATAAAAATTCTTCTACATGGAATAGAAAATGAAAATATTTTCCTCTGTAATTAATATCAAACCATGATAAATACTGGTTTCTTCAAAATTTGTGTTTAGAAAAATCATACAATAATTTGGTATAGCTTGGAAGTCTATTCTCCAAACCTAACTAAAGCACACTTTCTCCTACATAAAAGAAAGCTCGACTGTTAACTAACACAAAACTATCAGAGGCATCAGTATTCAGTATTCTGCTGCTGTTTACTGAAGTCAGCAGGGTCCAGATGTCAAGAGGACCCAATACAAACAGGTGTAGTGAGGAGAGTTTAGGAAGTATAGCTGGGGTTGAAAGAACCTATGACAAACTCAGACTTTACTCATGGTCTGTTATCATCCCTCAGCCTAAAGAGGACAGAAAGAATTACAGGCTTATGCTGCAGCAGCCAGTGCAGAGGTGGAAAGAGACTACCCCTAACAGAGCCACACCCCAGGCCCATGCTGGGAGGAAGCCACTCCAATACTTTCTATCCACCAAAGCACCAGTCCTCCACTGGTGCCTACTATTTGCTGAACTCTCCTGAAAGCCAGCGAGTGGTCCATGGGGAGGTCAGCCTCCAAGCACAAGGAAAGGCGGGGAAGTATGGAGAATGGGTCTGGCTTGAGAGAAGGAGGAAGCAGAAAATAACAAGCAAAATAGCCACATAGGAAAGCAATGTAGTTTAATTGTTTCTAATAAGCAAACCAAATAACCAATATCAAAACACTATTATACTCACTTTAAACAATTTTCTCTGGCTTTCTTTATCCCTAAAATCAAGTTATAAAGCCGTATATGGACAGCTGGCCTATGGAAGCCAATGTGCTTTCTCAACTGGGGTTTTTCTTCTAAACCCTGAAACACAGAAAATAACATAAGAGGTCATATTCTTAATTCTTATGAGGTCCATTACTAATACATCTGAAGGAATAGGCAAGAAATTAATTTATTACCTATGACGGATGCTGTAGACATTAGGACTTGATTCCCTGGAGGAACCATGGGGAGGAATTCCAGAGACCCTAATGCTCTGGGCCTTATTCCTGGTGGAGTCTCTGACATGTAGATGGCATGTCAGCCTTTTTGAAACAGCTCCCATTCTGTCACCACTACAACCTCTCATTGATGGAAACATGCCATGGCTTTGCCACGTCTTATGAAAATTAACGTTTTCCATAGGAAGACCTTATTTGCCTTGTGCTTGATGCAGAGCAGGGGGCAAATTGTATTTGGTGCATGAGTAAGTGAGTGAATGAATTAATAAATTATCATCAGTGCTGATAAGTTAGTTAATAATGCAACTCTCAAATGAAAGGTGTAAAAAATCCCCCCAAAAAAAACCACAAAAAACCACTGTGGGCATCTAACTTAAAACGAATTTAATTTTTGGTGACTTGCAAAATAAAACAATTTAGAGGGGTATTTAAAAATTCTTCAAAAGGGACAATACAGGCATCAATACAGCGGATTTCCTCACATGCTTGTCACTTTCAAACATTTTTTGCATTTCATTTTTTTCTTCCTGTGTCTTGAGTCACTTAACTTCCTTAAATGGCCAATTTTCTAACTCTGAGTGTCATTTAATCCATTCATTGGCCACTTTCCCAATTCTTCTAAACATAAGCGCTCAAATTTAATAAAATTCATGGCGTCCCATCTGTGTTTTAATATCAAACTTCTAGGGAAATCAACATGTGAAGTATGTTAAAGGCTGTGAGAAAACATGGTCATGTTAGGGGAAAATTGAAAAGAAGGTTCCAGGGAGAACCAATGCAGAGAAGCCATGTGTGCCCCTTCCTGGGCCCTTGTTTTCCTGTGTCTGTGTGAAGGTAGTGAAAAGCAGCCAACACTGTCCCATTGAATTGGAAAGGGCATAAATTCAAGCCATGAATGTGTGAACTGCATTGTACCCTCTTTGTGAGCATCTCTGAATGCTACCCTGTTGTAAGCTTTTAATTTCATTCTATAATAATTCAGTTGCCAAAGTCTTTGTCCTTGCTTCCTAACATATGCCCCAAAGGCTTGTTTCATGCTAGCAGATGTCATTAAATATGTTTATTAAATTTAAAGATAGGAAATATTTTCTACACCTGCATGTATGATATAATGCAGTTTCACAGTTTGATGGAATATCCCCTTAAGAAAGTATTGCATTGATTTCTATGTGGCATCAAATCATAGGCTTCTATAATTTCAAGAACTAATTAAGCAAATAGAAAGTAGTGCCTGTGGCTTAATCCTGTGATAAATCTGCATGAGCCCCAGACACTGGGGCATCTCTCATTTGAATTTGCATTGGATCGACAAAATAAACTGAGTTCAGGAAGAGATACTTATAGTATAATTATAGCCTAAATATATGCATTAAGTAATTATTTCAGTAAACAAGAATTGCAGACCATTCATTGAACTGTAAGAAAGGGAAGATCTGTGAACTATATAAACTGTAAATGTTATTCCTTAGAAAGATTGTTCAATGAGCAGGTTAGAATTGGTGAAATTCCTAAGCAATGAGAAAATCTCTCACTTGTTTCCCATTGATATGCCACAAAAGAACCAAACTTGGAAACCAATGTGGTTTTTCGGGAATAACTGAATAGGACCCTCAGTGGTATGCTGTGTTCAGGAGTTGGCACGTTGTTCAGTTTTGTCCAATTATCAATAAGTGAGAGGGATTAGCTGTCGGTAATAGTGCAGTGGATAAAGGGCTCAGGTCATGAGCAGTGAGTTTAGAAAAGTGAGAGTGTACTTAGAGGGGGAAAAGCTTTTCTAAATTAGCAATAAAATGAGATGATTAGGTTAACTGTTTAGTTCCTAAAGTGGATAAATCCTGGTGATATGAATTATACCCTGAGTGGTATGTCAAGGTTCATCTAACTTTCATTTTCTTACTGCAAAATAATCACTTAGCCCTTCATCTAACAGGCAACCAAAAACTCTAGGTAAAATTTAAAGTGCCTTTGGAAATGGCAGAAAATGACCTTGAGAATGGAAAAGAGAAAAGACAGGCAAACAGGGAGGAAAAAAAACTTGAAATAGTTAATATAAAGTTTAGATTCAGATTAATGATTTTCTTTGTTTAAATGCCAGTGCCTGTATTCACATGAAAATCTGTCCTTAAAAGTACAGTTAGAACACATCAATCCTTAAGGGCTGCATACCAGAGATAAATGAAAACTCATTGTGCCAAGAAAAATGTTGATTTATGGCTGGCAGGAGGTGACTACTAGCTTTTTTTAATCATCATTTTGGGGTATTCGTTTAACAAGAAGAATGTTCAAAGGTAATTAAGAAAAGCAAAAAATTATGAATTTAGAATGCATTTTGAGACTTTTCTAATTATCCACCAAATTCACATCACATTAGCTAAAAATTAAAGAAAAAAAAGAGGTAAAAGAAACTTTTACTCTACTGCTCAGTTATTAGAAATTAACCTTTATTCACAGTACTTCAACAGATCACACTTGCTTCTGGGAGGTGATCCAAACTTAAAAGTGTCATGAACAAAAGTCCTCTAACTTCAATGATCTCCTAAGTCACATCTAAAATACCGCCTACTGGACAAGCACAGTCTGGATATCTAAGACTATCCAAGAAATCTTACTCTTTTAGAGCTTTCTAAACATGTAGAAGAAGCACATAGTTAATATTTGTTAAAGGTTAACAACAGAAACCCCAGGCAATATGAGATCTGACATCATGCGTTATATAATTAACAGATAAAGTCCACGAAGCATTCATTCTTTTGTACTGTGTATGGCATAACACTAGTTGCAAATCCAATTCATAAGCTGTCTAAATGAATAATTTGTGGGAGAAGTGGTTAGAAAGATGCTAGCATTGTAATACATTTTCATTTTCGAATGCCGACTTTTCTGCAAGCTGGGCTCCTGGACATTGCTAGTTTCACTTCACTACACGGGAATTGATTTCAAGTTAGGTTAAATCTCCAGATAACACCATGGTCATGGAAATGTCTAATGGCTATTTTGTTTTAAAAATAACTGGCTTAGTCAGCTGCCTCTTTACTTACCTTTATATTGTGTCTATGATAAGTATACCTAGCAGATAGTAGAGAGTCTGCTTTGTCTATGTGATTTGATCTCTTGAGAAAAAAAACAATATGGAGTGAGGCAGATGGAGAACTCTGTTTCATGTATAAAAATTTCCTTGTGTTATATAGTTTCAGTATAGCTTCCATTTTGAAACTGATCATATTGGTACTAGAAAAACAAATACACAAGTCATCCTTTAATCAAAAATTGCCCCCACACCTCATCTCACCCCCTTATCTTTTGTCCAATGACCTTTTTTTTGCTCTAACATTATACTTCTTTTATTGACTGGACAACCTTTTTTGAACCCCTAAAATATGACCAAGTTTTTATTGAAGGAAATGGAGACATATGCCATTATATAAAGTTTGAAATTTGGGTAAATTATTTAATAGGTTTTAGTTATACAGCCTGGTATATGTCTAGCATTTTTCAAACAAGTTGTGTTTATTGACAAGTTTTTTATGACTAGAAAAAAAGGAGACTTACAAGAATGTGAGAGGAGTCAGAATATTTGATGTTGGGTGTTGGAAGAAAATGAAGTATTGGAAATAGATTTATTTCTTCAGTATGAAAAATCTTCAAAGACTGAAATATGTTATGGCAGAAGTAATCCTTAACTTCACTTGTTCCAGTGAAGTACTCAACATTCAGAGTTCATGTGTAAATGCAACAGACATGTTTTGTGTGCCAGGTACACGGTAAGTAATGAAATACAATATCGCATCACCTTTATCCCACATACTACTGTGACTTTTGTTACTTAAATGCTAACTACTCACCTGCGTTGCCCTGGACACATCACATAAATCGTATCTAAGCCTCATAAGTACCCCATAAGGTATGTACAATCAAACTTAACTTATATGTGAGAAAATTCAAGTCCAGAGAGCCTAAGTAACTTGCCCATGTCCAGAGTTAGCAAAAATGTTGCGAAAATCTGACTCTAATCTTCTTTTCTATATATTACTACTACCACTGGGATACAAGACAAATTGCTTGTTCTCACAGAGGACTATTAAGGAGAATGGGAGACAAATATGTCATGGAAAATTCAGACCTATATGATAATTTTTCTCTAATTGCAGAAAGTACAAGGTTTTTAAGAGCACAGTGCAGGGAGACAGTCAAGGTAAGGTTTGGACTGAGTTCTAAGGAATGAGTAGGAATTTCCCAGGATTGAGGAGTAAGAAGGCAATTCCACAAACATACCTATATCAGCAGATACAATGCTGTTAATTTCTAGGCAATTTAGTTACTTTATTAGAGAAAAATGGTGTAGTTAAGTCATACCCTCTGAGAAGTCAGACAATATCATGACTTTTGTTTATATGCTCTCCCACAATGAAGAAAATCATAGTTCAGTATTAGTACTGCTCATATAGGATGAGTAGATATACATGCCAATTTCTCTCTTCACCACCTCTTTATTTCAGTATTTCTATCATATATAATTACTAGAAAATTTTCCTAGTATATCTAGGATATATACTTCCATATAACATATTTAGTGGTCCTCTCATCAGTTTAGAGAGCTCAGATAAGTTGTTTTGTTTTACAGAAATCTATTACTATTCATTCAATAGAAAAGTGATGGGAAATGCCCAAAGCAAGGAAAGAACAGGAAAGTGAGAAAGTCTGGTGGGCAAGAATTGGTGGAGACCCTAAAGAGGCTTCCCAGTGTAGAAAAGGATAAGTGAGTGACCCCAATGGTCTGCATTCCTACTGTAGACTACTGCCTCCGAGCCACAGGAACGTCACTAAACCCTCATGAGCCCAAGTATAACATAGGAAGCTGCCTGGAAACTGGGCAAAGGCATTGCTTCAAGGATCGAGATCACATTGGGTCCCACACACCCCCTGAGCCTTAAGCAACTATATAGCATGATGCCATTTTGAGAACCCAGCCCCCACCAGGCTGCATCCTGACTGGGAGCCCAACATTCCCTACACCTCTGCATCTCTGGAGGCCCATTGATATTGCCCACCCTCAGCCACCACCACAATTGGCTGTTGCCATCGGGGTTGAAGTGCAAACCACTGGCAAAAAACCCCTTATCTCCAGCAGTGAAGCCACTATGTATTTTCGTGCACCCCAAGGATAAATTCCCCTGCCTCCAGCAGCTTCCACTGCAGGCTACTGCTGCTTAAGTACATACTTGCCAGCATCCTGTATTAGGCTGCTTTCATTGAAAGCCATCCTGGCTTCTCCAGTAGCAAGCCTATAGTACAGCCACTAGCTCCCCAACCTAAGCATTCTGTCTTGGCCTGGGGGTCACCCGATCCCTGTTTAGCAAAGCTAGTCTGCAGGCACCATCAGGGGCCTGATGACAAGTCTGACTCTCTTGACTCTACCCCTTGGTGCCTGAGAACTCTGTCCAAGAGCCTGGGGTTCACTCAGCCTAGCCTACCATTGTTGGCAGCTGAGCACTTCTCCCAGAGGCCTGAAGTCAGGTCCACCCAACCTGTCATTACCACCACAGCTGGCACCCATCCAGACATACTACTTGTAGGCCCAGGGACTGGCCCACTCAGCCCATCATAGCTACTGCTAACAGCAACATGGACCACTTGGGACCCAGAGGTAAGTCTTACCACTGCTACTGCCATTGCCCATGCCATACCAACGCCCAGGGTCTTGAGAACCTGCCTGCTTATCTGGCCACCCACTGCCACTATCAAGCAAGTTACCTGGAGGCACAAAAATTGGCCTGCCTGGATTCATTAATACTGGTGACAGCTTACACTGTCCTAGTGGTCAAGGACAGGCATACTCAGCTCAGTGCTGCCACCAGTGGGCTTTGAGGACAGGCTAACTGGGCATCCTGTCCCCAGCAAAACTTAACCACAGCCTCTACTAACAACTGCACCCTAAGCCACTGAGGAAATAGCAGACACCTCTGTCACTATTGACAGCTGAAGAAATCATATGGAGACCACAATACTATATGCACCCAAAATCTAAACCAAAGAGCCCTACCCAAATAACATCATAGATACCTATTCAGGAAAAAGTCCTCCCCGTGAAAGCAAATTCAAATAATTGGAAGAAATGACTATTATGCCAGATGTATGGATATCAATGTAAGAACAAAAGAAAAATGAAGAAGGAAGAAAATATGACACTGCTACAGAGAAAGAATAATTATCCAGAAAGAGATTCCAGTCAGAAAGAAATACATAAAATCCCAGGAAAAATTAAAATATGGTATTAATGAAGCTGAGTGAGAAACAAGAGAATACAGAAAAAAACAATATCAATACTTAAGAAAAATAATTCAAGATATGAATGAGAAATTTACCAAAAAGATATCATAAAATCAAACAACAACAACAAAAAACCCTCAGAAATTCTGGAATTAAAGAATTTATTGAATGAAATTCAAAATGTATTCAAAACCTTCAAAAATACGTTAGATCAAGAAGAAGAAAGAATTTCAGAACTGGAAGCCAGGCCTTTTAAAATAGTCTAGTCATACAAAAATAAATAAAAAATGATACAAAAAAGAATGAACAAAACTTACATAATATATGGGATACCATAACGCAACCAAATTTTTGAATTTTTGGTGTCCCAGAAGATGAAGAGAAACTAAAGGGATAAAAAACCTATTTAAGAAAATAACTGAGAAGGAACCAAGATGGCTGACTAGACATGGCCAGGAAGAGCATCTCCCATGGAGAAACCAGACTTCAAGAAAGTTGGCACACTCCAAGCAGATCTTCAGAAGAAAGGCATTTAGAGTGGATGAAGGGAGGATGCAGATCCTGGGCTGAAGGAAGAGGAAGCTGGGAACCCAGAACAGGGCTGCTGAGCACCAGGACTCATTCATGCCACCCAGCAGCTCCTGAGGAAGGGGTGAGTTAGATAGGTGGGGAGTGGCCCACTCTCACCATGGACCTCTGGAATCCTAGCTGCAGGAGACTCCACAACCCCCACAGACATTTGAGTTGACAAAGAGAGATGTTTGGGAAGGTGGCAGGGACATGACTCAAGCCTCTGCACAGCCCAAAGTGTTTGGTGGGGGAATGGCTATATTGGAGCATGGCCTGGGATGCCCATTCCCCAAGGCTTGCCATGCTCCTCTAGGTGGCTTTGCCCTTTGTTGATGGTTGGACCTAGGTACAGCAGGGCAGTTTAGCCCAAGGGATGGGGCCAGTCTGATCTGAGCACCTCTTTTTCTGTCGGCCTCCCCCAGGGTCCCTACCTGGTCACACCCACTTGTAGTGCAGCCTCAGATGCCCAACAGAGGTGCTTCCCAGTGGCTGCTGCCATAGTGCTCCTTTGCCAGCAGACCACGCCTAACTGTTGTACAGCACCGGCAGATAGTACTCCACTGATATGCACCCACCCACCTACAACTCCCCTACACTGCAACCTCTCCCCACTGCTTTGCCAACACATGTGTGAAGGTGAAATTCATTGCCTTGCCCCCACTGGTACACACATTCACTCTGCTTCTGTCAGCACCTCATCCCCGCCAATGTGATGCTCCTTGCTTTTGCTGCTGGCAAGCACGCACGAGTGCAGACATTGCTGCCCCACTCCAGTGAAGTGCTTCACTGGGCACCCCCCCATTGAAGAATTGTGGCCAGCAGAAACACCTCAGCTCCTCCTCCAGTGCAGCAAGTGTGTAACATCAAGGAGCCAGAGAAAAAAGCCGTGGTCCCAGCCCCCCAAGTTTAGAGCATGCAGTCCAGGAGTGCTAAGCTGAGCCTTGGCCCCCTGAAATCTTCCAGAAGTGAAACCAGTCAACTGAACCTACCTTATTCCACAGTCAAACTCTTAAGGGCAAAAAAGAAAATAGAAGCAAAGAAACCAAGCCAAAGGATACCAAATTCAAAGATGAAAGGAATACCAGCCCAAACAGATGTGAAAGAACCAAGTGTAGAAACTCTGGCAATTCAAAAATTCAAAGTGTCCTCTCACCTCCAAACAACCACACTAGATTTCTAGCAATGGTTCTTAACCAGTCTGAAATGGCTGAAATGATAGACATAGAATTCAAAATCTTGATAGTAATGAAGATCACTGAGATTCAAGAGAAAGTCAAAACCCAATCCAAGGAATCTGATAAAGAGATGAAAGATGAAATAACCATTTTATGGAAGAACCAAGCTGATCTAATAGAGATTTTATAATTGAATTTTATAATAATAACATAGTTTTATAATACAATTAGAAGTATAACATCAGAATAGACCAAGCTGAAGAAAGACTCTCAGAGCTCAAAGACTGTTGTTTTTAAATCAATTTAGTGTGATATAAATAAAGAATAGAAACAAATGAACAAAACCTCTGAGGAATATGGCATTATGTAAAGACACTGAACTTATGACCAATTGGCATTCCTGAAAGAGATGGACAGAGAGCAAACAATTTGAAAAATATATTTGAGGATATTGTCCACGATATTTCCCCAACATCACTATAGAGGTTAATATTCAAATTCAGAAGATTAAGAGAACCCCTTTGAGATTCTATACAAGGTGAGCATCACCAAGACACACAGTCATCATATTCTCCAAGGACAATGTGAAAGAAAAAATATTAAAGACCACTAGAGAGAAGGGGAAGGTCAACTAAAAAAGGAAGCCCATCAGGCTAACAGTTAAACTTTCAGCAGAAACCCTATAAGCCAGAAGTTTGGGGGCCTATATTCAGCATTCTTTTTTTTTTTTTTTTAAAAAAAGAAATTCCAGCTGGTAATTTTGTATCCAGCCAAACTAAGCTTCATATGTGAAGGAGAAATAAGATCCTTTTCAGATGAGCAAATGCTAAGATGATTTATTACCACTAGACAAGCCTTACAAGTGGTCCTTAAGGGAGTGCTAAACAGAAATGAAAGATGGTTACCAGCCACCGCAAAAACACACTTTGGAACATAGACCATTGACACTATAAAGTGACTACAAAATTAAGTCTGCATAACAACCAGCTAACAACACAAAGATGGGATCAAATCTGCACATACCAATATTAACCTTGAATGTAAATGGGTTAGATGTCCCATTTTAAAGGTGCAGCGTGGCAATTTGGATAAAAAAGAAAGACAAAACTGCTGTCTTCAAGAGACTCATCTGACACGCAAAGACATCTGTAGCCTCAAAGTAAAGAAATGGGGAAAGATTCACCAAGCAAATGAAAAACATAAGAAAGCAGCAGGGGTTGTTATTTTAATTCCAGACAAAACACATTTTAAACCAATGCTGCTCGAAAAAGACCAGGAAGGGTATTACATTACAATCGTGGCTTCATTTCAGCAAGAAGACTTAATTATATTATATATATATGAACACAACACTGGAGAACCCAGATTTATAAAACAAGTTCTTAGAGACCTACAAAGAGACTTAGATAACCACACAATAATAGTGAGAGACTTCAACACCCCACTTACAATATTAGACAGACCATCAATGCAGAAAACTGACAAAGATATTTAGAACCTGAACTTGACACTTGATCATATGGACCTAACATCACCCACAGAACACTCCAACCAACAATAGAAAATACATTGTTCTTATGTGGACATGGTACATAACTTAAAATTTACCACACAATCAGCCATAAAACAATATTCACAAATTTATAAAAGCCAAAATCACACCAATCACACTTTCAGATCATAGCACAATAAAAATAGAAATTGATAGTAAGAAGATTTCTTAAAACCATACAATTATATGGAAATAAAACAGACACCTCCTAAATGACTTTATGGTAACAATTAAATTAAGTCAGAAATCAATAATTATTTAAAACTAAAGAAACCAAAGATACAACATACCATAATCTCTGGCACACAGCTAAAGCTGGGTTAAGAGAAAAGCTTGTAGTGCTAAAATCCTACATCAAAAAGTCAGAAAAATTGGTCTATGTGTCTGTTTTTGTACCAGTACCATGCTGTTTTGGTTACTATAGCCTTGTAGCAGTTTGAAGTTGGGTAGCATGATGCCTCCAGCTTTGTTCTTTATGCTTTGGATTGTGTTGGCTATATGAGCTATTTTTGGTTTCATATGAATTTTAAAATAGTTTCTTCTAATTCTGTAAAGAATGTCAAGCATAGTTTAATAGGAATAGCATTGAATCTGTAAATTACTTTGAGCAGTATGGCCATTTTCACAATATTGATTCTTCCTATCCATGAGCATGGAATGTTTTTCCATTTGTTTTTGTCCTCTCTGATTTCCTTGAAGAGTGATTTGTGCTCTCTTCAAGGAAGTCCTTCATTTCCCTTGTTAGCTGTATTCTCAGGGATTTTATTCTCTTTCCAGCAATTGTGAATGGGAGTTCATTCATTATTTGGCTGTGTGCTTGACTGGTGGTGTATAGAAATGCTTGTGACTTTTGCACATTGATTTTGTAAAATCATTGAGACTTTGCTGAAATTTCTTATAAACTTAAGAAGAGTTGGAGCTGAAATGATGGGGTTTTCTAAATATAGGATCATGCAATCTGCAAAGACAATTGGACTGCCTCTCTTCTTATTTCAATACCTTTCCTTCTTTCTGTAGCCTGATTGCCGTGGCCAGAACTTCCAATACTACATTGACCAGGAGTGGTGAGAGAGGGCATCCTTGTCTTGTGCCAGTTTTCAAGGGGAATGCTTCTAGCTTTTGCTCATTCAGTATATTGGCTGTGAGTTTGTCATAATGGCTCTTATTATTTTGAGGTAAGTTTCTTCAATACCTAGTTTATGGAGAGTTTTTAATATGAAGGGATGTTGAATTTTATGGAAGACCTTTTCTGTGTCTATTGAAATAATCATGAAGTTTTTGTCTTTATATCTGTTTATGTAATGAATTACATTTATTGATTTGTGTATGATGAACCACCCTTGGATGAAGCCAACTTGATGGTGGTGGGTAAACTTTTTGATGTGCTACTATATTC